>NC_090373.1:41165803-41779136 GCF_036365525.1 Heterodontus francisci
AGAAAAGTAAAACACTGTGGATACTGGAAATCAGAAGCTGTGGAAAACAGAAATGGTGTTTTAACCTGTATGCTGCTGGTTGGAGCAAACGCTGTGGGAACCCAGCAGATGAGGGAAGCAACAGAGTTGTGAATCAACACGAGCTGCTGAGACAGCTGTTCAAAAGGCAAAAAACTTAAAAGTTGAAACCGTCACTTTGGCTGATCATAAATGTTGCCAGCTTCTGTGCCAAGAAAGGTGCATTTTAATTTAAAATTGTGCACCCACAATTGAGATTTAAAAAATTATATAATTTTTGTAAGCACATGTTATTTTGTTTTGTTTTTATCAGTTCCATGTTCTGTGTTTAGTTAATAAAATATTGGTCTGGTCTGCCTTCTTGCAAACAAGCAGAGGTTAATTCTTTGCATTGACAGCTTATTTTTCTAGTTCACCACATAACCACTTTTGTACTGTTGAATGTAAATTTATCTATCAGACATTATTCAATTTTAAGTTTCTAAATTGACTGATTTGATTGCAGAAATTAACCCATTGGGCTCTTGGGCAGGGCCACAATGGATTCTTTGTTTTTTGTCTTTTAATCAGGTGACCCTGGCTTTCAGGGTCTATGTGAATATTTCTATGTGAATACTGAAAAAGCTACAAGAGATTCAGCAGCTTTAATAATTTAGTAACTTATCTGCAGACATCAAATGTCACAGCCTTTCAAATACTTAACCTGAACCCAGTCAAGCCATTTGCTATCTTCCCAGACAAAGTGCTTGAAAAGGGGAGATATGGAAGCTACCTCCAAACTAATTGCGAACACTTATGTCTCTGATGTAAAGTAACATAAAATTTCCAAATCTGGGCATCATTGATTCTGAGAGTAGATTTGATAAAATATATTGATATGAGTTTCTACTTCAAGAACTCGAGAAGGGGAAATTTACCTGAAGTTTAAGGGAATAATCAATTTTTCATTACAAAAGAAACTAACGAAAACACCCTAGGTGGTTCCTGAGTATCAGGAAATAAAGTTTCTTTGAACATTGCTAAAGGCTGCTAGTTCAACAACAGCGCTATTTAAATTTGGGCTAATTTTGAAATGATAGAATGTCCGGCACAATATAGCAGGTTTTCTTTTGGGAATTAGATGGCTATCTAAAATAAAGAACAAACAAACAAAATGTGTTCATAACTGGGACCACTGGGAATGTTTGATTTGATTAAACATATTATGAAAATATTTATTGAACAGTAAAGTTCCTCCAGGGCTCATGAATCAGATAGAATATTAACTAGTGGGATGCCCCACTTAGAATAAAAGATGGAGACAGGATAATCACAGCACCAACAGCAAATTGGAAGAATCACCCTGGGCATAATTTAATGGAATACATCTGGTATCTATGTACATTTTAGTGAGAGTCAGGAAGGTGTAGTTAAGAATTGTAAATTGATAGCTTTCTCTTTGGGATATGTGTATCCTTGCCTATGAACTTTTCAAGAAAACTACATCTGATAGTCTGGCCACTACCTGAGGCATTGGGACCATGCAGAGGGAGATAAGCAAAGACCTCTGGACAGACACCCTCCTTGATCTTCTGAAAGTCCAGAAATGGCTTGTATCAGATGGCATGTGTGGCATGATTTTAGGATACCGGTTTATGTGTGCAGGTATGATTTGTTACAGGTGAAGCAACTAACATGCATGGTTATTTTGCACTGAAAAATGGGTCACAGACATGCTCTGTTACTTGACAACAGCACAACATGAAATGGTTAATGTGGCCAGTAGAGTGTGACATTTTAAATTATCGAGGCATTGACACATACTCCACAGAGAAACTGACTTTCAAGTAATCAGGATAGAATTAAACAGAATGGTAATGGTCATAGGAAGTAAAATTAAAGTTCAGAGGGATATAAAATTTGGATTGGGACAATTGAGGGCTAGGGAGAAATAATACTTATCAAGAACTATCCACAAGATGGAAACAGGTAAAGGGGGAGCTGGTTAATCTTTTAAGTCCATGCATGATCTGTTGTTTGAAGCATATGTACTTACAACATGGCAATAATTTAGAATTAGCGGCACTCCTGCAAAAGAATAAGAAACATTATCGAGTGAGGTGATCTGCAGATCGGGAGTGTCAGTCCAAATAGTGGTGAGGGATCACATTCTAAAGTTTTACCGAAGTACAACAGATAATGGGTATTTAACACAAATTCCATATTTATCACTACCCACAGAGATTTGGGGTTGTGAAAAGAGGAAACTGAACTCTGAAAACCATGTTAAACAAGTTCAGTGCAGATCACCCCACTCATGGGCTAGAGAAAGAGTGGGAAAGAGCAACAATGAGACAAAGGATGAGGGAATATAATCTTGCCCAGATAAAACACAAGGTTCTGAGAATAGTTTAGTGGTAGCTCATACCCATGGGAGTCCGTACAAGATATGAAATTGTCCCCCCTGGTGATATTTAATCTGTCAGCCATTCAAATGCCAAAAGGCTTGTGTAATCGCACCTCTGAGGTATTTGACAACACAATGCTACAACAAATAGTTAAGGACTTTGTGTAAAGGAATGCTGGAAAAGATAGAAATTAGCCTCCCTCTCCTCCCCTAACACCACCCCCCCCCCCCCACTGCCCCCCCCATCGCACCATGATGAGCACCATTATAAGGTAAAAGTAAGTGATAATGAAACAGAGTATTTGAGAAGGAGGTGAGGATTAGGAGAGTGGATAGGAGTAGGAGCTACAGCAGGCGCTGCTGTTTGGAATAGGATATGTATAGAGTTAATGTGGGAACATCATCAGACTATGAGGGAAAAATTGAAGGGAACTTTGACTAAAATGAATAAGGGAGGTTCCAATCAAATTGAAGACTTGTGGGAATGCTAAATAAACATTAGATATAGTACAAAATTTTCAGGAAGTCCAAGGCAAACTTAATAAAATAATTAATAAGAGAATCTATACACCTGTCAGGTCAAGTGGCCAACCTTTTGTTTTAACCCCTATAAAATGACTCAAGTAGGAAATGCCTACTTAATCCCCAGAAGAACTTTTCACCTAACCCAAGTACAAGTGAAAATTACCCGACAACAAGAGACCCTAGAAGCCATAGTAAAAACATCAGCTTGAAATAGATAAAGAAATAGGTTAATAGTGTTACGACTGAGGTGGGAGGAGTGCACTGTCTATTGTAGTTCCACTTCTCCACAGGTCGCAGCATATTGTGATGAAGACCCCCACTTGCCAGGAATGAGGCATATTAATTTCATCATATGAACATTCATTTTAAACTGTTGCTGGAATGAAGAAGTGACTTGTTTTACAAGAGATCACCAGACACCTAGCTGGAGGACATTTGCATACTAAAAGACAGTGTTTGGAGAGACAAAAGAATTGCTCACTGATTCAATTAACAGAGATTGGGCTGGGCAATCTTATCAGGGTGGGAGACAGCACGATACTGCCCCCCAGCGAGAGCTTTGGAACTCACAAGCACAGGAGTTTGGTTAAACAGTTAGTCACGTGACTAACCTGCAGGCCAACTTGGAGTTTTGAATTGTGCTCACAGGACAATTTGAGACACAGACTGCAGAGTGTAACTGAACCTGGAACAAAAGAGCTCTCTCTCCTGGCTGGCTCTCTCTTGCTTTCTCACAAGCCTCCGGA
This sequence comes from Heterodontus francisci, assembly GCF_036365525.1. Taxonomy (NCBI): domain Eukaryota; kingdom Metazoa; phylum Chordata; class Chondrichthyes; order Heterodontiformes; family Heterodontidae; genus Heterodontus; species Heterodontus francisci. The sequence goes on from NC_090373.1 coordinate 41,169,479, forward strand.
CCCACTGAAGTTGCATAATCCTCAAGAGAGAAAAGACTCCTACATCGAAAAAAGTCAAAGCGTGCATTGGGTCCCAATGAGCAGCAAGATTTACTGGAAACCAAAGACTCAACATCAAACTCAAAGGACTGTAACTACAATCCATCTATTGACTCAAACTTTTCCCCTTTATTCCTTCTACTTTTTCTGTCTCTATCTGCGTGTGTGTTTATTGCGTATGCATGCAAGCGTGAACGTGTTGCATATTCGTAGTCGTTAACCGAATTAGAGTTTAAGATTAATAAACTTCCACCTTTCTTGTTTAAATCTAAGAAAACCTGTCTGATTTTTTTTGCCTTACAACAGAAAAGTGGTGAACAAAGATTCACTGAAGGGGAATTAAAGCAAGGTGTTTTTAAAGTTAAACTCTGTTACAGTTAAACCAGGCAAAGGCTGAGAGGGAACACCTTGACCCTTTTCTCACCTGGTCATAACAATATACTTAAATTTTCCCACTTACCAATACGGTCAGTCACAGACTCTATTTTTCCCAAAATAAAACACACCACCCAGGCTTCTTTAATAAACAACAAAATTATCAGTTTATTATAAAATAAATCTTAACAAATAATGAAGTAAAGCATAAACACACAGATTGAAACATTAACGTTCCTTTTTTTAACCTTAGCCCCTCACACTCACACACACTGGTTTACCGGGAGAAAAAAGGGATATTTGCTTTTAGAGCTCTATTATAGACAAAAAAAAACACTTGGGCAGAATACTTGCTCATTTTTGAAGAAAGAGCAGATGAGATATGTTGTGTTCCAAAACTGGCGTACAGTCTGGCCTCCGAGTACACGTAGATGGGTCAATGCGATCTTTTAGGATAGCTCTTTTCATGCGGTGTTGAGAATTAATTTTGCAGGCTTTTCTTCAAAGATAGGAGATGAGGATGAGTTGACACAGTGGACTTCTCAGCTTCTTTTGGAGAGGTGCTGGAAAGCTGAGCTGGGTTGTGGTCTTCTCTCCTTCCTTGGGAGTTCTCTCCCATTTTATATAGTTCTCGGTTGCTAATTGAGCTGGAAGTCAGGTGGTTTCTTGGAAAGCTTGTTGTTGTTGCTGGAAGTCAGGTGGTTTCCTGGAAAGGCTTGCTTTCCTCACAAGACCTTTCCAGGGACTGTTTTTTCAAAGTTAAGTGGCCTTTCATGACCCCCTCTGAAAACCCCAAAGTTTAACATTTTTTCAATCTTTCAAAAATTAACAAAACACAGAGGCACTTTTGCAACAATAGAAACAACTTAAGGTTTTGTTTCCCTAGAAACAAACCAGTGGAATGATTATTCTTAGCTGATGACAGCTGTCGAACACCCGAAAAGGGGCCCATTGTCAGATGATGCCTCTGCATTAGTGGGCAGATACTTAAAACAAATGACCATACTACAAAACTGTGTTGGGCTTTTCACTTAACCTTACCTAATTAAGATGCTTGCTGATATATCTAAGTTAATTACTGTGTGGAAATCAAATAGAAATTCCTTTAGTGAACAACACTAGGGTTCAATAGCCTGATAAGAAATAAGAAGAACTGAACTGACTGGCCATTATGGACAGTTCATAAGCAGGCCTTATGAACAGCCTTAGAAATAAATAACTGATAGTGTAACAAATACAAATAATGAAACTTCTGCAGGTTAGCTTTGAATTCCTGAGATGGAATGTTTCTGGGGAGGATGCAACTGATCAGGAAGAACAGATTGAGATGAGATAAGAAAAGGATGATGTAAGGCCTTACTGATCAAGGACAGAAGATATGTGCGAAGGCTCAAAAAGCTAATGGCAGGATGGATAACATTAAAGGCAGGCTTTTACCCATGGTGTAGACAAAGAACTTGATGTTTTATAGGGTATTTCAAAAAAAAGTAACACTTTACAGGACCAATCTATCCCTGTCCACCCTTCAGAAAGGATATAAATTAAAAGATTTTGGGAGATCTCAGTGCTGTAGGCAGTGGAGAGTAACTCTGAAGGATAGATCCATGCAAAGACTCTTGGATAGTTTGAGAAGTTGTGAAGACATGAGGGACTGAGAAGAAAAGAGAAAGCAGAAAGAGTTGTTTGTGCATGCCAGCCATCCTGCCCGACCTGGGTCGGTACTCAATGCTTGTCACAGTTGTATGTTTTTGCTGTATAACTAGTGTTTTATATTCCATCTGAAATTCTGATTAAACACAACATACCCACCATATTGGGTGCAGTGAATCCTGAATGAAAAATTAAAATTAGTAAAAGCTCCATCCACCACCGACACACAGTGGCAGCAGTGTGTACCATCTGCAAGATGCACTGCAGCGACTCACCAAGGCTCCTTCGACTGCACCTTCCAAACATGCGACCTCTACCATCTAGAAGGTCAAGGACAGCAGTTGCATGAGATCACCACCACCTGCAAGTTCTCCTCCAAGCCACACATCATCCTGACTTGGAACTATATGGCCATTCCTTCACTGTCAGTAGGTCAACATCCTGGAACTCCCTTCCTAACAGCACTGTGGGTGTAATGACACTACATGGACTGCAGTGGTTCAAGAAGATGGCTCACCACCACCTTCTCAAGGGTAATTAGGGATGGGCAATAAATGCTGGTCTAGACAGTGATGCCCACATCCCATGAGCGAATAATAAAAAAAAGTGGCTAAATATAATATGATACCCACGATTGGATTTTAGCAGACATATTTCCATTCTATGGGTTGAATTTTACCGGTCCTTCGACGCCACAGGTCACGGCGTCGGGGCCGGTAAAATTCGACAGTGAGGGGCCCACCTCGACCGAGAACGGCCCGCCACAAATTACCGGTGGCGGGGGGACCTCGATGCCGCCCCCCTGCCGCTCGGCGGCAGCACCCCAATTAGCAAATGTAAAACGGTACTTCTGCAGATTATGCAGTCAGGTGCCTCTCCTGCACACTTCCTCATTTTATGTAGAATGGGTGGCCGTCACGTGCCGTCCCATTTACAATTAGAAAAGCCAGCGGGTCTTCAGAAGCAGCAGGTTTCGCTACAGAAGGTAAGTTCTGATATTCAGGGGTCTCACTCTGCATTCTGTAAGGGAGGGGGGGATTACAGGGGTCTCACTCTGCATACTGGAAGGGAGGAGGGAGGGGGTCTGGGATTACTGGAGGGATGTAGATATGAAGGAAGGTACTGTGCACCCAACCTCTGTAAACAGTGTACGCTCTGCGTTTGTTTGTGTTTGTGAAGAGCAATGGCACTCTAGTTACCCTGTGTGTGGGGAGGGTGCCAGAATGAGTAGGTGCGTTAGGTTATATTGATGGTGGGGGCAATCGATTCAGCTGGTAGGATCTTGATGTGCTCATGCTGTGCCACTGTGAGTGTTGGTCAAGATGGGCAATGCCATGCCACGCCACATAGTTGATCCATGAAAGCAGCTGATGTACCCGTCAACACCAATCCCTGCCCTGTTAGGAACCTTCATATGAAGGGTTCAACTTTATTTATCACATGGAAATGGGTATGGCTCATCGTACATTGTGTGATCCTCTGCTCCTGAGGCTCCGTATACACCGGAGCCAAAATCAACAGGCAGGTGCGATCCACATAGAGGCCCCCGGTCGTGAGCAGTACCCCCCAAGGAGAGCTCGCCATTACGGTCGCCGTGCATCTACAGGCCCCACATGACATGCCATCACATGTCAGAGCACCAGTGTCAGTGGCGATTGCACTTGTAGATAGGGTGGTGACACGTCTCTGTGCCCTGCTCAAAGATGACCCGCAGCCCATGGGCTTCAGTGGACATCCGATGCATGCGATCCTCATAGTGGCAGTGTTTCACAAAGCTGATGCCTCTGAAGCTTTTCAGGGGCCCACCAGAGACCTTTGTGGGGTCACACAGTCAGCAGTGCACCGCTGCATCAGGGAGGTCACCAATGCCCTGCACTGGAGGGCCAGTGAGGATGTCTGCTTCATGACGGACTCACTCAGCCAGGTCCAGAGGGCTATTGGTTCTGGCACTATTGCCAGAGAACCATAGGTTGTAATGTTCATAGACTGCACTCATGTGGCCATTAGGCCTCCCGCCCGGCTACCATCTGCAGGAAGCTGGTATGTGATCACTGCAGATGCTTCATGAAAATCTGTGCCCACTTCTTAAGCAGCTGCCATGCCACCTGGGTCCTGCACCAGTCCCAGCTGCCACCGCTGTTCACTGAACTGGCTCAGATGGAGGGGTGGCTTCTTGGAGACAAGGGCTATCTTTTGCAGGCCTGACTCCTGACACCAGTGAGAGATCTCACCACTGCTGCAGAGGAGAGATACAATGCCAGCCACTGAGCTACAAGAGCCACCACTGAGCAGATGATCAGCATGCTGAAAGAGTGCTTCCAATGTCTGGATAGATCAGGTGGTTACTTGTACTACAGGCCGAAATGGCCAGCTCCTTTCTTTGCAGCTCGCTGTGCTCTGCACAACTATGCAACCAATAGGGACCAGGCCTGACATGATAAGGAGAGACATCAACAGGATTCCTCCTCGGACTATGAGGACACCAAGGACCTACAACATAAAAGACGCTTGGGAGGGCAGATGGCACCCAGGCTCTGCATGTAGGGCTAGCACTGAGCTGGGGATGTACTGCAGTGGCTTATCAGACAAAGGCCCTCTGCTCCATAGGAACCAACATGAGCTCTGCAAGTCACACATCACCCTCGCTCACCTGCTGTGTGGCAGTCCACATCTGCAGCCTCCCTGTGTAAACCATTAGAGGCAGCAGCTGACTGAGCCAATGTCCATGTCACTGCATCCATGGAGATGCTCATGAGTAATGGTAGCATGGCAATGATGTTATTGCATACGTTGGCTCTCCTGTAGGGCCAGTGGTGCAAAGGGATGTGACATTGGCACTACATGCTGGCACACATCATTCACACAGAGAAAAGGGCACACATGTTGGTGAGGAACATTTAGTGAAAGACATATTTACATTGCTGTGACACCTATGCATTCCCATTTATGTCAATGTGTTCTTTTTAAATAGTTGCGAGTGTCCCTAATTGGTGCAACCTCTGCGCGAGCAGCCTGACTGGAGGACGGCTGCTGATCTGATTGCCCTTTGGTTGTGGATTACTTTGGTGCTCGTACGTTGTGTAATGAAGCCTAGAGGGCCCTGGCTGGCTGGGGGAGTACTGGTTCATCCCCTTTCGGCATTGGACCCTTTGACGGTGGATGGCCCCACGGCTACTCACCTCCTCTGCCATCTCCGGCCAGACAGCCTTGCTCAGGCGAGAGGGCCTCTTCTTACTGTCGCTGGTGAAAAGGACCTCCCACCTTGCCCGCACAGCCTGGAGGAGAGTGAGCAGAGAGGCTTCGCTGAACTGTGGAGGCACCCTAGAGCACTCCTCTGCCATCCTTGGCTTTTGGCGTGGTCCTTTAAATGCAAAGGTGACTCCACCGTGTAACTGCTCTAACTTCTGGCTGCAAGGTTTGTCTTGCACATGTTTGAAAATCAATGCAGGACTAGTGAGGAAATCTGTGCTGCTGTCATGGTTTTTCAACTATTACACATTGACACATGTTCACGAGCACTTTGCTTCTGCAGCAGCTGATCATATTTATTGGTGTAATATTTCTAGTTGGCAATGCAGCCAGAATATGAACATATTTGCCTGTTTTTTAACAAAGATTTTTTAATTGCAGTTACATGTATTTTCACATAACAGTTGGCAGAGAAATAAATACAGATTCCAAATGCATATTCGTCTGCGGCTTTTCACAGTCAGATGATTAGAAGCCCACAGTATGTAAATATTCTTCAATAATGCTTTTATTTCTGTTGTGTATTTGTCTTTTATGGTACATTTAAGTCTCACATCCTGGAATGTGAAAAATTAAGATTATTCACCCAGGTGCGGCATGCCTACAAGAAGGAATGTTACACTTGAGTGAAAGAAGAGGATCTCAACTGCACAAGACACTGGGACACAGCAGGGTAAGTATGTGGCAGCAAAGCAGAAAGTGCTGGAGAAACTCAGCAGGTCAGGCAGCATCTGTGGAGAGAGAAGCAGAATTAACTTTCATGTCTGTGAACTTGGTCACTGACCTGAAAGTCAACTCCGCTTCTCTCTCCACAGATGCTGCCTGACCTGCTGAGTATTTCCAGCACTTTCTGCTTTGTTGCCAGATTGACAGCAGCCCCACTCTTCAACAGTGAGGTGAATATTTATTTGACAGCTGTCAGGAAGCTGGTGCTGGGGTGCTTTAAATAGGGCCCCAGCACCCGCAGCACAGCTGTCAAAGGGTTCCTCACTGCGCCGGATATCCCGTCTCTCCCCTCGTAATATGGGGGGGGGGGGCTCGGCGCAGAGATGCTAATGGGCCCCCGTGTGTAATATCATGGGGGCTCTCTGGCAGCCGCTGAAGTTCAAAGGGCACCGCCGCAGAGCGCGGCGCCTGAATAAAATTCAGCCCTATATGTGGATTATTGGAAGACATGCTGAACTCTGCTGTCTTCTCCTCACCTTGTCGATGTAATAGAGAAAATTCTGCAATAAACAAAACATTTTCAAGCAACAACAATGTTCACAGTAAACAATAGGTCCAAATTAACCAATCACAAATTGGTCTCATTCATCAGAGAAAGATAACTTTTTTGTCCTGCTTTGAGCACAACTCATATCTTCTTTAACATTGCCTCTTGCTGCAATTTCCTAATCTGCAGAGAGTCCACCTGATTTATTTTGCAGTGGTTGCACCTGTTCTAAGCTGAATGGTATCACTATTTATACTTCATCACATAATAATAAAAAATCAGATCTTTGGATGAGTATTCAACATACAATATACAACTGGTCTCTGATGAGTATCCAAGTATTCAACAGATTAAAAATCACTTTAATTTGTAGTGTTTTGCTAACAATTTGACTTTCAATAGATGTTTCTAGGCACCGTCGATGTGAAGTTAAGCAATCCCTGGAATCGCTTAGCAAGTAATAGGTTTATTTTCTTGTCAGGAGCTTTCCTCGCAATAAGTACAATCGTCTCAACATAAGGATGCATGAAATGAAAGCATGTGACCACCTACCCACACACCTTGGAAGAGGTGCACTCCACACACGCCGTCCTCCTCCATAACAGATGATCTGAGCAGCACCTTCCAGTCTGTATCCAGGAAAACAGGAAAATGTCAACGAGTCCCCAACCTCAAACTGAAACCCAATTCTCCGACTGAAAGCAGGGACCCCAGGATCATCACAAGGCTCCAACTCATACTCTGTAAAAAGAATATTTCAAAGCATCAAAACAAGACATCTAATAATAACATTAAACACTTTTCCAGTTATTGGTTGAAGTCGGTGGTCCCTCTAATGTTACATTCATGTCAGAAATGATGATTTATGTTACCCACCAAGGAAGTAAAGCTTAAGTTTCCATTCCACTGGAAACCTCACTTTGCTAAAAAAGAAAATACCAAAAATCAGCAACCCATCTTTGCTGCCCACAACAAGGCAGCCTTCCATAAAGATTTCTAATTCACTCAGAGCCCTTTGCTTTGGATGTTTTGCCAATGATTACTCAGGGATTTTGTGCACCATCTGATATTCTCATTAAGTCCATCCATTTAAGGAAGCCATTTTTCTTTCATTTAACTGTGATAGACATGATATCAAAAGTATTTAACAGTCAAAACCATAGTTAAAGACTAGGACAGTGAAACATACAACATTCAGTTGATTATATTATGTTGTTTCCAGATGGTTGTCTGCAATCAATACTTTGTTTTGTATTTTTATTTTTAAATAAAGTTTGCAGGATGAGGGAAAGTAAGGGTTGCTACCTGAGAATGTGATGTTGAAGCCCTCGTAAGATACTGAAAAGTCAGAGATGAAGCGTAGTTGTGCAGTATAATTTCCAAAGAGGCCTGCATTGATAGTTGGAGGCAGGGCAGAGCCAGTTAGCCTTGCTACAGGTTCTGTGAAGCTCCCATCTTCTGTGATAATTAAATAGTCATGCGAGCTCTCAAGGTGAAATGTGTGAAACATCATCTGTACACCTAAAAATAAGCAAAGGAAAGATCTAAATCGAGATCAAACTGGCATTGCTCCCAGTCAGTATGGCAGGTAAAGATCAATTCTAATCTGCCTGGTTGTTTGAAAATATCTTTCTATATGCAAAGAGGATTAATTTCCTTTACATGATATTTGCAGTGTACCAGTTAATAGTCACACAAAAAGTATTAATTCTCAGGATGTGGACATTTCTGTCAAACGCCATTCCTAGTTACACTGAGAAGGTGGCCATGAGCCTTCTTCTTGAACCACTGAGGAGCAGATTGATACAACTGAGTGACTTGCTGAACCATTTCATTGGTAAGGATCAACCACAATGTGTGGGACTGGAGTCGCATATCGGCCAGACCAGGTAGGGGTGGTAGATTGTCTTCACAAGTTCATCTGAGTAGTGGGTCAAACATTTTAAGCAGTGATCACTTACAGTTTTTAAATGATTTTATTGCAGATAGCTTCTGAGAAGAGGCAGAAACAACAGCAAAGAAAAGCAATTGGACTTACCTTTTCCATGCGATACTTCAATTATCCATGTACAATTTAAGGAATTAGGGTAAAAATCAGGAAATCCAGGCGATAGAATAGTTCCACTTGTTCCATGAACGTAGCCACCACAAAAAGCTTAAAAAAGAAAAGATGTTCTTATACTACTTAAATTTTATGAAGGAAGAAGTACCAACTAACATCCTCAACACCGAAACACCTGGCAGAAAATAAGTAATGGTTTGTGAGCTTAGTATGAAAAATACAGAGGAGCTGTTTCTTCATATATGGAAGGATAAAGAATTGAGTTTACTACTATTCAACATTAGAAAGATGTATCAACAGCAAAAACAAGTCAATTCAAAATATGCTCCAAATGAATTGAAATCTGATGCTAGTATGAATTCTTTTGACAATGAACGTGTCTTTGCCACAGCAACATTTTACTGTATCAGAGCTATTACTGGCTGACACTTTGAAAACATGAAGAAAGCAGTAAATATCTGTCTTACAAAACAGTTCACTTCAAAGGTCCACAAAGCTGCCACCAAATCTGCATTTGGTCTCTCCATTGTAGAGGAGACCACATTGCGAGCAGCGAATACAGTATACTAAATTGAAAGAAGTATAAATAAATTGCTGCTTCCCTTGGAAGGAGTGTTTGCGGCCTTGGATGGTGAGGAGAGAGTAGGTAAAACGGCAGGTGTTAAACCTCCTGCATTAGCATGGGAAGGTGCCATTGGAAGGGGATGAGGTGTCGGGGGTGCTGGAGGAGTGGAGCAGGGTGTTGCAGTGGGAATGGTCCCTTTGGAATGCTGAAAGGGGAGGGCAGGGGAGGGGGAGATATGTTTGGTGGTGGCATCATGCTGGAGGTAGCGAAATGGTGGAGGACGATCCTTTAGATGTGGAGGCTGGTGAGTGGAAGTTAGGACAAGGGGAACCCTATCGCTGTTCTGGGCAGGAGGGGAAGGGGTGAGGGCAGAAGAGCGGGAAATGGGTCAGACACAGTCGAGGGCCCTGTGAACCACTGTACGGGGGCTCCTCGGTTGAGGAAAAAGGAAGACATATCAGAAGTGCTGTTCTGGAAGGTTGCACCATCAGAGGTGATGAAACTGGGAGAGTGGAAGGGAGTCCTTCATGGAGGCAGGGTTTGAGGAAGTGTAGTCATGGTAGCTGTAGAAGTCAGTGAGCTTTTAATGAATATTAGTTGACAGCCTAGCCCCATAAATGGAGACAGAGAAGTTGAGAAAGGGAAGGGAAGTGTCGGAGATGAACCATGTGAAGGTAAGAGAAGGGTGGAAATTGGAAGCAAAAGTTGAAGATGCTTTCCAGTTCCAGGCGAGAGTAGGAAACAGCACTGACACAGTCATCAATGTACTGGAAAAAGAGTTGGGGGAGGGGGCCTGAGTAGGACTGGAACAAGGAATGTTTGACATATCCCACAAAAAGACAGGCATAACTAGGACCCATGTGGGCACCCATAGCAATACCTTTTATTTGGAGGAAGTCAGTGGAGTTGAAGGAGAAGTTGTTCAATGTGAAAACAAGTTCAGCCAGGTGGAGGAGGTCGGTGGTGGATGGGGACTGGATGGGCCTCTGTTCAAGGAAGAAGCAGAGAGCCCTCAGACTGTATGGTGGGGGTTGGAGGTGTAGAGAGACTGGACTTACATAATGAAGAGGAGGCGGTTAGGGCTTGGAATCTGGAAATCGTTGAAATAACGTAGAGCATCAGAAGAGTAACAGATGTAGGTGGGAAGAAACTGGGCAAGGGGAGAAAAAATAGAATCAAGATAGGATGAAATAAGTTCTGTGGGGCAGGAACAGTCTGAAATGATGGGTCTACCAAGACAGTCCAGTTTCTGGATATTGGGAAGGAGGTAGATCCGGTCTGTTCGGGGTTGGCAGGACTATGAGATGGGAAACTGCGGAGGGAAGATCTTCTGAGGAGATAAGGTCAGTGACAGCCTTGGAGACAGTGGCTTGATGTTCGGTGGTGGGGTCATGATCCAGGGGGAGATAGGGAGAAGTGTCTGAGAGTTGCTGTTCAGTATCTGCAAGGTAGAGGTCGGTACACCAGACAACAACAGCACCACACTTGTCAGCAAGTTTGATCACAATGTCGGGGTTAGACCTGAGAGAACGGAGTGCAGCAAGTTCTGAGGGAGACGGGTTAGAGTGGGTGAAGGGAGCAGAGAAATGAAAAGATAAAGAGTGGGTAAGAGGCCAGAGGGAGGGGTCCAGGTGGAGGGAGAATACTGGAGGTGGGTGCAAGGGTCTGCTGGTTGGGGGGAGGACTCCTGGCCAAAGAAGTGAGCCCGGAGGTGAAGGCGATGGAAGATGAGCTTTAGGTCATGCCGTGCAAAATTCATGAGGTGCGGACGTAAGGGGACAAAACTGAGTCCTTTGCTAAGTCCCCCCCACTCCTCTTTCACTTGCTCAAAACCTGCTACATTTCTAACCTTTGCCAGTTCTGATGAAAGGTCACAGACCTGAAAGGTTAACTCTGTTTCTCACTCCACAGATGCTGCCACACCTGCTGAGTATTTCCAGCACTTCCTATTTTCATTTCAGATTTCCAGCAATTGTTAAGGGCAGTTAGGGTTGGGAAACAAATGCTGGCATTGCCTGTGATATGCAGATCCCATAAAAGAATAAAAAACGAACCAGTAGGCTGAAAGGCCTGTTTTTGAGCTGTACAATTCTTCGCAATAATAGACCAGTCAACATTAGCGATGGCTAACCTTCCAGATGATGGTACTTGGGATAAAATTAATTTCCACCTAAAAAGACATGTGTTAGTTCAGGGCATTCAGTATGAACTTGCGCAAAGCAAGTTGCATTTGACAGATTTAAGAGAGTTCTTCAAGGAACTGACAAAGTGTATTCATGGGCGGCACAGTGGTGCAGTGGTTAGCATCGCAGCCTCACAGCTCCAGGGACCTGGGTTCGATTCTGGGTACTGCCTGTGTGGAGTTTGCAAGTTCTCCCTGTGTCTGCGTGGGTTTTCGCCGGGTGCTCCGGTTTCCTCCCACATCCAAAGACTTGCAGGTGATAGGTAAATTGGCCGTTGTAAATTGCCCCTAGTGTAGGGAGGTGATAGGGAATATGGGATTACTGTAGGGTTAGTATAAATGGGTGGTTGTTGGTCGGCACAGACTCGGTGGGCCGAAGGGCCTGTTTCAGTGCTGTATCTCTAAATAAAATAAATAAATAAAGGAAATCCCATGGATGTCTTGTACTTAGATATGCAAAATGAATTTAATAAAGTGGATTATAAGTGGCTTGCTGATCAAATTAGGTATTCAAGGTGACGTGGCAGTATTGACAAAAAGTTAGCTAAAGGACGGTGGATAGAGAATAATGATGAATGGACGTCTTTCAGCCTGGAGGGGTGTGAATGCCGATGTCTCTCATGGATCAGTATTTGGACTGTTGCTCTTTATATGGACTTGGGATTTGGGGTACATAAGGAAAGTGGATCACTACTTGAAGAAGGTATTGGGAAAGGGTAGAGGAAGGTGAACAAATTGATTTTTTCAGAAAAGCTGCACATGCACAATAGGCCAAATGGTCTCCTTATGTGGCATGCTGTAAAATTCTATAACTCCATCCTATGATTATAGGGCATGTTATCATTATCTATAAAGGATATCTGTTAACCATGTGCAACTTGATTTTAAAACTAAGCTCAAGTTTTTCCACAAAAAAGGTCTCAATGAATATAACAGTGCCCCTTGGATGGTATAGTCATATGGACCATTAGCATAATTTTGAATCTCTTAATTTCTTAATATTTTTACAGCCTTTTAAAGGTGGTATAGTGCGAGGACCTAGCACCCATCCCATGTTGAGAATGCTGGAGCATATACCAGATCTGCATTCCTCACAGTACATAAAAAACAATCTCAAGCAGGGGTGGACATTATTGTTATATTTGTTATTAGACAGTAAAGGCAACCTAGTTTATCTGCTAGATTAAGAACAGAAAATGCTGGAAACACTCAGCAGGCCAGGCAGCATCCGTGGAGAGTGAAGCAGTGCTAATGTTTCAGGTTGATGACCAATAATCAGAACTGGAAGAAGTTGGAGATCTATGTCATTGAACTGAAATGACTTGTTTTTTTCTGTCTACAGATGCTACCTGACTGATTGAGTGCTTTCAGCATTTTCTGTTTTCTCTTATTTCAGATTTTTACATCAGCAGCATTTTTCCTAAATTTCCAGTTTATCCTTTGTTCTGCTTTCACCAGTTTACGCCTCTTCCCACTTCCTCAAGAAAGTGTCCACTCCTTGCTAGAATACAGCTCGACAGGTGTTAGTAGTGCTTCACCCAAATGATCATTCTTCACATGTGAATCGAGATGTCAGGCTGTTCAACTATAAGGGGACATCATAACTAAGTCCAAATGCTAATCAACATTCAGTTATGTGTGCTCATTGGTAATTGGAAACCTAGGGCTGGATTTTGTCGCGGTCCCAACACCGGGATCCGTGGCCGAGGGGGCTGGAAGGTTGTATGGCAGCGGCCTGTCACGTAACCCGCCACTTAGAGTGCCGGGCCCGATCTTCCTGGCGGCGGTGAAGCTCCGTGGCAGTCCCCCACACCACTGGGTAAGAGGGCCTGACTTTGAATATGTAAATTAAGAAAATGCGGTAGCCGGTACTCACGTGACTTCACTTTCCTGTCCAGGGAAAGCTGGTGCCACAGAGGTACTTAGAATTTCCAGTGTAGTGGTGGGGGCGGTTCAGGATCAGATGTGCATTAATAGTGTAGGGGAGGGGGTGAAGGGGTGACCTCTACACTGGCTGCCCTTCAAAAATGGCACCAGCGCCTGCGCACAGGCAATTGACTCTGTTGCCAGCATCGTAGAGCCCGGCCCCACCACATGATTAGGGGGTGGCCCGACCAACATATTATCTTGAGCCACTGTGTGGTAGATTGTGGCAGCATGGTGGCGCGCAGCCCGCATGTGCGGGCAGCCTTTTTTTTTAGTGAGCGGTGGCAGGAGAATAAAATTCAGCCATTATTAAGCCCAGAGGTTCAGTTCAAATCCCATCATGGCAACATACAAAATTGATTTTATGAGATGGCACCAAAAAGCTAGTTAAAAAAAGTCAACTAGTTCCCCAATGTCCGTCAATAAAAGGACCCTGCCACCCTTAACTAGTCTGATCTGCATGTGACTCCAGTCCCAACACTGCACGGTTCACTCTTAACACAGTCTTACCAGTGTTGCCCACATTCCAAAATATGAAGAAATACAAGAATGGAAACTCAACCAGTTTTTCCCTCCTTTCATGCAAGAAGCTCTGAGGCTAACTACAGCTCTACTACTAAAATCAGCTAACTCAGTACAAAGCAGCATTTCTCTGGCAAGTTATTAACTTCCTTAACAAGCTGCAATGACACTGGAGCTCCTTGGTGAACTGGACATTGTAGTGAGCAAACTTCAATGGAAGTTTGAAGACAATTTTCTCGGTCTCCATGCAACAGTCTTTTGCTCTTTCTCATGAGAAATTCAAACACAAATATTAGAGTCACTTAACAGCTTTCTGATACTGTCATATAGACCAGGAAAGTTGCGAGCTTGACCCTAGGTGTACCGCGTTAGCTTCAGTGTGGGATACCATGGGCAGAACCCGGTGGAAAAAACTGGGGAGCATTATTGAAAGTGCACTGTGTTCACCACACATGTTCAGACCATTTGTGAAATCAAACTTAACAACTATCAAGTTACAACAGCTGCTGTAACTCCAGACAGAAGCAGGAAGGGCAGATGGTCGCATCAATGAAATAATCTATTTAATATTACACAACAATTTAGTCCTAAACCATTTGGCTTATTTGAATAAAATGAGCCATTCAAATGCATTCAGTTTCTCTCAGTATAAATATTTCATAATGTTTTCTTCGAGTAGATTGACCACATTTCCAGGAGGGTTATTTTTGATTCATTGGCATGGCCATCATAGTTCAATGGGGGACCTTTAACGCTGAGGCACCAACTCATGGATGCATGCTGGGAATTTTTGTTCTCCTCAGGGTGAAGAAGATATGGACCAGGTTCAACAGAGGCTATGGCTCTGGAGGCCAAGAACTCTCAGAACGTCCAATTTTCCACCCTTCACAAACTTAAATTCATCCAAAATTCTGCTGTCCATAGGCTAACTCACACCAAGTCCAGTTCTATCATCACTCCTGTGCTCGCTAACCTACCTTGGCTCCCAGTCTGACAAGGCCTCAATTTTAAAATTCACATCCTTGTTTTCAAATCCCTCCATGGCATCGCCACTCCCTACCTCTGAAGCCTTCTCCAGTCCTACAACTCTTCGAGATTTCTGAAATCTCTGCACTCCTCCAATTCTGGCCTCTTGCACATCCCTGATTTTAACTGCTCCACCATTGGCCACCTTGTTTTGAGCTGCCTCGGCTCTAAGCTTCAGAATTTCCTCTCTAAACCTCTCTGCCACTTTACCTTTCTCTCCTCCTTTAAGACACTTCTTAAAACCGAGATCTTTGACCAAGCTTTTGGTCATCTTTCCTAATCTCTCCTTAGGTGTCTCAGTATTAAAGTTTGTTACATAGTGTACCTGTGAAGAGCCTTGGGATCTTTTATTACATTAAAGACGCTACATAAAG
Organism: Heterodontus francisci; assembly: GCF_036365525.1. Lineage (NCBI taxonomy): Eukaryota > Metazoa > Chordata > Chondrichthyes > Heterodontiformes > Heterodontidae > Heterodontus > Heterodontus francisci. The sequence continues at coordinate 41,184,662 of NC_090373.1, forward strand.
GCAAGTTTTGTTTTTTGGCTTCAGGAGGCATTCTGTAGCAATTGAGATTTTTTTTTCCAAATAAATTAACAGATGTCAATTTTTAGAAATGCTGTAGGGGACACTGGCATAGGGAATCATGGGATACTTGGCATAACTTATGTCCCTGTAACTTGAGAAAGTTTGCCTGCTTGACACACAAATTAAATGAATACCTAATCAGAATGTAACAAGCTCAGGAAGAGACACCCGAATCCTATGAATAGCCTAAGAATCCTATCAATAGGGTAATCAAGAGGTTGACGAGGTGAATAATATAACCAAGGCAGGATGAGATCAGGGAAGGCAATAGATGAGAGATGATGTAATTCAGAAACAGTTTACCAAGTAAACCTCCTGTAAAACTGTATAAAATGACTACTGGAACAATGTACTAGCAGAATCCCTACAATCATTCATGAGAGTAGGACTTCACCTTGCATGCTGCTAAATAAAGATCACTCATTGGTACAAGACATCCGACTCTCAAGTTGTTTTTGAGTACCGGGTCAAGTCCTCCACCCTTACATTTGGCGTAGTTGGCAGGATACATCACATCGGGACCGTAGCAGTGAGGGCACCAATCAAGGGGTGCGTACCTTTTATTTTACCACCCATAGTTAGGAAAGGTCTACCTCACAGTGGTGGGACTGGTACTTTAAGTGGGCATCAAAGAACCAACGCCTGGAGACTCGAGTGCAAAGTGGTCAAAACGCGCACCTGGGTGGAAGGTTGCAAGTTGAGCGAACCGGGCAGAGAGCCACGCTGAGAAAGCCACACCACAAAGCCACATATAGGTGAGGCCGCGCAGGGGATTTAGAGATATCCCGAAGACTGTTAACGCGTAGGAGTGCTGAGAGAGACCACAAGGCAGACCTTCACGTGAGGTCGAGCTGCGCAGGGTATTTAAAGGGTATCCCATAGGTCCATATACTGCATAGGAGATTTAAAGGGCATCCCGCAGGTCAATACCGCCCAGGGGATTTAAAGGGTATCCCGCAGGTCAATACCGCCCAGGGGATTTAAAGGGTATCCCGCAGGTCAATACCGCTCGGGCAGATCACACTCTGACAGAATGACCAATAGCGCAAAAGGTCTAGATTGGGGACCACAGGGGTCCCTTACCAGGTTTATAACGGATGAGAACTTGACCAGTAAAATGAAAAAAGATAGGTGGAAATCTAATGACCCCCCAGAAGAACAAAGTGCATGGTGGAAGGGTCAAAAGAAAGGTCTGAAGGATAAGGCAATTAGGATTAGAATCAATTCTTACATGGGACTCTGCTGGCGAGTCCACAAACATTCCCAAAAGCAGAAACAAAATAACAGCCAGTCCAGAAACAAGTCCAGAGATAGAAACAAGTTTCAGGAAATGAATGGGAGAAATTACATTTAGAAGTACCATAGTAGTATAAAATGCTGTTGAAAGGACAAAAGAAGAAAAACGTGTGTGTGTGTAAGGCTATATTGGTATTTGGTCTCTTTGTGTGTTCAGAAATTGCTGAATGGTAAATGTGAAAGCGCGTGAAGTGTCTGAGTGAAGTTGTATTAAATTGCTGTAAGTTAAACAAAGAAGCTAGAAGAAGCTACAATAAAAAGGAGGGTTTAAGTTATTAGAAAACATTGCTTTCTAACTTGCTTTGTTTGGTGGCAGTGAAATTTATAGGGTAGGTCCGGGTAGGACAGATTTCGGAGACCCTGTCGGTGAGGCTGAACAGTAGATGCGGGGTCCACAGGTAAAGACAGATAAATTAAAGCAGTCTGGCTGTTGGTGTATCAGGCTAAGTGTAAGTAGCAGGAGGAAAAGCGTAGACAGTCAGAGTAGCAATTGAGTAAATTAAGGAAAGAGAAGGAAGAGAGGCGTGCCATAGTTAACAGGACAAAGAGTCAATTACAGAAAGAAAGGGATAAACTAGAGGAGGACCGACCCAGACATATAGAAGAGACAACTCGGTGGGCTGGGAAAGTGGGGTTCCTGAAGGTATATTGTGCAGATATATCAAAGGAAAGGGAAAAGAGGGAGGCAGGCGAGAGATTGTTGAAGCAGAGGTGTAGTGAAGCTGAGCAGGAGTGAGATTTACTCAGCCTTACCAGAGGAAGGGAGAATGGCTCGAGGCACCTGGGATGAAATGAAGACTTGGGTAGCTAGGGCAATGGCCCTCAGAAAAGGGGACGCATATTAACTAGTTCAGAATACTCATCAAAGAATGACTGTGAAAGACTGCTGCATAACCTCTTGGAGTTTGTCTGCTTGTGAGAGTTTATCGTTTTCCTTTAGTTTCTAATGATAGTTGTTGCAAGACATTTGAAGGGAGAATTGGGATCGTTGACGTAATTGATTTGTTTCTGTTTCCCTTCTTTTCAACATACATGCTGTCTGTGGGTGTGTGTGGATTTATTTATTTTATTTGGACGCATGATGTTTGTGTGCTTGAATTTTTGATTTTCAATGCAATTTTAAAACTGAGACAGACTGTCACAAACTATTGACAACTGGGGGTGAAGCTCCAGTTTGTTTGCCAAATATAGAGATAAGTCTAGAGCCTTGTAAAAATCCGGCAGAAACCCAGTTTTAGCCTTTCAAACTTTTGCAGCAAGTTAAAGAAGATGCAATTCAAATATGGTTAAGTAGGGAACATCAGAACTTGGAAGTTATTCTAAAGGACAGGGAAACATTGCCAGGAGTAGGGGATCAAGTGATTGTTAGGTCCTACTTGCAAAATCAGGCTTAGCATCACACTGGCAAGGACCTTACAAGGTCCTGATGACCAGCAACACTGTACGTGTGGATGTGGAAGGGACAGGCTGGTGGAAACACTGGACACAGATCAAGGAGTATGGAAACACAAAGAATAATAAGGACTAACCAGTGACGACTGGTGTCCGCTATAATCTCTTTACAGGTCCATGAAAACCGCAGTACTGCTGATATGTCTGACAACCACGAGCACGGAAGGAACCAAGTTGGTTGACGGGGGGACCCAACAAGGCCTGTTCAATAAGAACTTGAGCAATGCAAATTGCGATTGGGCGCATGTAATGTTAAATATCATGGTTAACAAACTAGTTTCCCTAAGGAGTAGCTCAGGGCAGAAGGGAATGGGGAACAGCCATGCCTGAAGTTGCAAAGCATGGCAATGAAGGTTCCCGTTATACTTAAAGCAGTCATGCATAAATCTAGTGTCAGTATGACCCACTGTAGTTCTAACTTTATAACCCCTATTCTATCTGTATGCAGTTACTTGTTGGATTAAGTTCTATTCAAGTTATTTGTTATTAATTTGTCTAACCAACGTGAATGTTAACTGCAGGGTCCCATTTTGGGTAATCTGTTCATTATTTATATTCTGAACGTGAGAGTTTGTTCGACCCCATTAAGTGTACATAGAAACATAGAAAATAGGAGCAGGAGTAAGTTTGTAGATGACATGAAAATTGGTGGTGTCGTAAATAGTGAGGAGGAAAGCCTTAGATTACAGGATGATATAGATGGGCTGGTAAGATGGGCAGAGCAGTGGCAAATGGAATTTAATCCTGAGAAGTGTGAGGTAATGCATTTTGAGAGGACTAACAAGGCAAGGGAATATACAACGGATGGTAGGACCCTAGGTAGTACAGAGGTCAGAGGGATTTTGGTGTACTTGTCCACAGATCATTGAAGGCAGCAGCACAGGTAGATAAGGTGGTTAGGAAGGCAAATGGGATACTTGCCTTTATCAGCCGAGGCATAGAATATAAGAGCAGGGAGGTTATGATGGAGCTGTATAAAATGCTAGTTAAGCCACAGCTGGAGTACTGTGTACAGTTCTGGTCACCACACGATAGGAAGAATGTGATTGCACTGGAGAGGGTGCAGAAGAGATTCATCAGGATGTTGCCTGGGCTGGAGCATTTCAGCTATGAAGAGAGACTGAAAAGGCTAGGGTTGTTTTCCTTAGAGCAGAGAAGACTGAGGCGGGACATGATTGAGGTATACAAAATTATGAGGGGCACTGATAGGTTAGATAAGAAACATTTTCCCTTGGAGGAGGGGGTGAATAACCACAAGGCATAGATTTAAGGTAAGGGGCAGGGGGTTTAGAGGGAATTTGAGGACAATTTTTTTCACCTAGAGGGTGGTTGGAATCTGGAATGCACTGCTTGAAGAGATGGTAGAGGCAGGAACCCTCACAACATTTAAGAAGTATTTAGATGAGCACTTGAAACACCATAGCATACAAGACTACAGGCCAAGTGCTGGAAAATGGGATTAGAATAGTTAGGTGCTTGATGGTCGGCATGGACACGATGGGCCGAAGGGCCTGTTTCTGTATAACTCTATGACTCTATGAGTAGCCCATTCGGCCCTTCGAGCCTGCTCCGCCATTCATTATGATCATGGCTGATCATCCAACTCAGTAACCTGTTCCGCTTTCCCCCCATATCCTTTGATCCCTTTAGACCCAAGAGCTATATCTAACTCCTTCTTGAAAACATACAATGTTTTGGCCTCAACTGCTTTCTGTGGTAGCGAATGCCACAGGCTCACCACTCTCTGGGTGAAGAAATTTCTCTTCATCTCAGTCCTGAAAGCTTTACCCTGTATCCTTAGACTATGACCCCTGGTTCTGGACTCTCCAATCATCAGGAACATCCTCCCTGCATCTACCCTGTCAAGTCCTGTTAGAATTTTATAGGTTTCTATGAGATCCCCCCTCACTCTTCTGAACTCCAGCGAATATAATCCTAACCGACTCAATCTCTCCTCGTACATCAGTCCCGCCATCCCAGGAATCAGTCTGGTAAACCTTCGCTGCACTCTCTCTACAGCAAGAACATCCTTCCTCAGATAAGGAGACCAAAAATGTACACAATATTCCAGGTGTGGCCTCACCAAGGCCCTGAATAATTGCAGCAAGACATCCCTGCTCCTGTACTCAAATCCTCTCGTTATGAAGGCCAACATACCATTTGCCTTTTTTACCGCCTGTTGCACCTGCATGCTTACCTTCGTAAGCATATTGGATATATGTACGTGAGCACATTGGCTGCCTTTATGGCTGAACTGCATAGCCAGATTCACTGATTCAATTGTAACTCTTAATTTAATAAAATCGAATTGCTAGAATACTCTGTGGAGCCAGTCGGTATTTATTAATGAATTATGGCTGTTAGCTGTAATGAGCTTGCTGACTTCTAAATCATACTGACCAAAGCAATGTTTAAATTGAATTTTAAGTTAGATTTGAATTTAAACAACATGCTAGCAAAACAGTAAAGGACCAGGGGCATCCAAACCCTTCTTGGGGTAGAGAATACAGGAATTATGGGAGATAGCAATTGGCCAAAGTACTATCTCGTACCAAATACGTGACCCAGAGAGATTCCCTCCTTACGGGATCTCGCTGGATGGGTGTAGTGAATACATCCATAGGGATAGGGACGAGAGCTGCACATGGTTTTAATACCACCCTAAACTGTACCCTTGAAATGTCCAGTGCCTGCCATGAACTGACACAGGTGGCACATCGTGGAGAAGGGGAATACTGATGGACCACCAGCGAACCTCAATACCAGTATGGTAACATCCACTGCCCAGTGATCAACTCGGGTTTCTGCCTCCATCCCCGGGCCCCAACGACAATCGGACATTCAACGATAACTCACATGCGGCCTCCGCGTAAGGTGTGGATGTGCATAATCGATGATCTAATGGAGGACTTGTTGAGATACCTGCTTCCCGAGGGGAAGTGAATCCTTAAACTGCTGGAACATCTATTGAAGGTGAGGGAAGTGGCCCAGACAGCAATGAAGCAGTATCACCGAATCCACCAGGAGGTCAAGCAACTGGGAGAGGATGTGGTAGCCGAACTGGAGGATGTATCGTGACGGGAGGTGGTTTGGGACTGGGGTATTAGGGTGGATGTTCAACCCTGGATTAGAATTGATTCCCATGTACTGGTAGCGGTGCAATTGCTATCGGACTTATAGTTGAATGTTGTACCCTGGCACCTAAATTGAGATGTTAGACATAATTTAGAAAATGTAACTGTGCAAATCTAACCACCAGTCTGGCCAACAGTGATGGAGCAAGGAGCACTTAATGTTAGTTGGCCATCTTGCCCAGGGCCAAAAGGGGGGACTGAAGTGGTGTACCCCGGGAGTACTGCAGACTTGAGTAAAATTGCTGTAATTTATGTAGAATTATACAAAGTATTAATCCCATACTAAGCCTGGTCACTAGGACACAGGTGAGGTGGTAAGAGGATGCTAGGGAAGGATCCGAAGCTCATCAAAACCGGGAGGATCCCTGGATTATTTGATGGGCAGAGGATCCTAGGGTAATTGCCACCTTGGGCCAGGTGCTGGCTAAGGGCGAAAAGGGGGGTCTGTAGAGGACACTGGCCTAGGGAACCATGGGATACTTGGCGTAACTTATGTCCCTGTAACTTGAGAAAGTTTGCCTGCTCGACACACAAATTATATGAATACCAAATCAGAAGGTAACAAGCTCAGGAGGAGACACCCGAATCCTACGAACAGCCTAAAAATCCTTTAAATATGGTAATCAAGAAGTTGACGAGGTGAATAATATAACCAAAGCAGGATAAGATCAGGGAAGACAAAAGATGGGAGATGATGTAATTCAGAAACAGTTTACCAAGTAAACCTCCTGTAAAACTGTAAAATAAGTCCTGGAACAATGTACTAGCAGAATCCCTATAATCATTCATGAGAGTAGAACTTCTTGCATAATCGTAAATAAAGATCGCTCGTTGGTACAAGACATCTGACTCTTGAGACGTTTTTGGGTACCGTGGCAAGCCCCCACCCTTACAATGCTCAGCAGAGCAAATGAAACCATTCCAATCTGCAATGGTCCTGGACACTACTGTACTGATTCAAGAAGAAGCTCCTTCCTGTTGAAGGACTTTAATTTTTATTTAATTTTTAATTGCCAAGTCGATGATTATAATGTGGCGGTGGTAAGCTACAGTTAGGCACAGCATGCTGAATAAAAAATGATATGGATTCCTGATAGCTATTCAGTGGTCCTATTGGAAGCTAGAGTTTATAGACAGCGGGTGATAAGTGGGATATACTCAGCCGTAAATTTACCCCAGTCCAATAACTAAATTGTTCCCTGCCATTTTCAATCCAATTTCACATATGAAGTATGATTTCTATCGATAGGTATCAGGGTCGGAATTTTTAATCAGGATTTGGGAACCGGACATGGGGACTGGTTCTGTGCCCTGACCCTACATGGCGCGCTTGAGACACACCTACCAAAATTTTCAAAGTTTCAGCCAATTAAAGGCCAGAAATGGACTCGCCATCCAATCAGGGATGGCGAGTGGACTTCCGATGCTAGAGGGTGAATGGGAGGCCCTCCAGCACTGAGATCAGAAGCCCCACTGGCTCAGGTGAGTGCTGCTGATGTGAGGATGCAGACAGCGTGGGACAAGGGCAGATGCGTTCATTTTTTTTTAAATGCCACAGCTGCCTGGCCATGATTCTGAAGGGATAAACCCTTCCAGGATCGGCCAGTGGCCGCAGCTGTGGCCTGTGGCCATTACAGGTTTGAGTGGTTGTCCCTCACTTGATCCATCGGGTCCCTGACCCCACACCTCCAGCCCTGAGCCAACTATGTTGGCTTGGATGTGGTCCAGATCAATGTGGACTGCCCATATTGCCAACTGGAAATCCCAGTTGATGTGGGAACAGGACATTAATAGGCCCCTTAAGCATATCTAATTAACCTAATTGGCTAATCGCTGCTTTCTGGCAGGCAGCTGATCCAATCCTGAGCTGGCCACTTTCAAAATGGCTCCACGTCTGGATCATGGTGGGGAGTTGGCAGGGATGCGGGCGGCGCGAATTGCAGGCCTGCCTGGCTCCAATCTGGACCCTGACCTCTTTTAAAAATCCAGTCCCAGAGGACAGCTGCTGCCTGGAATCATGAACTACCATCAGTAGAAGAACAACAAAGGAATTGTTTTTAAAAACAAAAATTGAATTTGGGTCATGGGTCAGCATAATAAAAGTTACCGCTGTCTCATTACCTCTGAATGAATAGAATACCACATTTAATGGCTTCAAATTATGCAGTCAATTTTATTCTCAACTATTAATTAATAATGTATTCAAAGAAATAATGAACATTTGAAAAAAAGGGTCGTTACTAGCTCCTTTTAACTATGAAAACCCTAGCTCTGAATCCTCAGGCTTTGAAAATTCAATTGATTCACCAAAGAAATATTAGCAACTCAACTTTAAGCATTATTTTCAAAAACTAGGCAATGACATTCACACTCCTTTTCAATTCTTTAGGTAACCCAGTAATTAATCTGCTCTCTCTGATTTTCATTTTTTTTCATTTCTACTTTTCATTCTACCCATATTTTATTTTCAAATGTCTGTTTAATGTTAATTGTTACAATAGCAAGAACTTTGATGACCAATATATTGCATGACTAGAGGGTTTCAAATGATGAAGTCACATGTTCTCAAGTTACTAAGTTTCTCATCGCCCAAGTTCCCCTTTTATCCTGTGAGGCAGGTTCTTTGAAGTAAAAATGATTTTGTAGATATGTACAAGAGATGTATACCTACCTTCACAGCTTGGTAAAGCATGGTTCCATTGGCGGTTATCTTCACATATCAGGGGCTCAGCATCACTTAACGTGTACCCTGAGCAACAACTGAAGGTCACAGTTGATCCAATAGAAAAGTTGTTTCCATGTCGCCGCCCATTTACAGGGATTCCTGGGTCTAAGCAAGAATCTAATTCCAAGGTAACACCTAAAAAACACATAATTAGAAAGTTAAAAATAATTTAACAAATCAAACATTAATTTATTGGTATTTCTTCCTTTTGAGTGCTACCCTATTCATAAAAAAATAATAGTTTTCACAATGTAACCACCTCTGAAATAATACCAGTGGATGAAGATTGGAATATGATTTTATTTCAAGATAAATTTCAAATGCTAATTTTATTGCACTGGTTTTGGTTTCCATGCTATACACCGTGCAGTGTGATGTGGGTTTGAAACCTGTGGCCTGGCTGCTGATTCCATTTTGAGATTTAAAAGTTCAAAACGTTGGAGAGGACGCCTCGCTCCAACTTGAACTACAGGCTTCATCTCCTTCCAAGCTGTAGGGCTTCCTATTGGCCCTTCAGCGTCAAGAGCTTGTCTGCCATCCTTAATTGGTTGTTAAGCCAGCCCTCTGGCCACTAATTGACCAATTCATGGAAAAGTCACTGCCAGGTGACTGTTTCCCACACAGTGAGGGGTTGTGACCCCCCCCACCCCATTTGACCCTGACATCGGGATCCCAACCCAAACAGCAAAACCCTGACCCCTGGTTTTCCATCTGTTTCGGTGTGACTACAGGTAAAACACAGGGTGCAGAAAATCAGTTATGTGACTTTATCGTGTAAACTAATACGCTGATAAACCTAGTTTAGCTCCATGCTTAATGCTTATGCCTTGAAGCAGGAAATATCCATATCATCAGTAGTGAACCCATATCTTTCTGGAATTGTGAAGTGAGAATATGCAGTACCTGAATGGTGTTATAGTGTGATGACATACACTACTGTGATACTAGGATTTTTTTAAACTCTTGTGCGGATGCATTGCTGCCTTTGGCCTGCTGAAAACTATTTAAGAACATGTAGAAATTGGAATATAGCAGGTTAAGCAAATAAAACACTTTGAAAAAACCAACTCCAAATTTATCCTCTAAAAGATTACATTGATTACATGAAAGAATTCTCTTTGATTTCATCTATTTTTATTGGAATATGAAATGTTGTGCATTTGGAAAAGTGTATCCAGTTAAATTTCAATTATGATTAATATATTGCAAGTATTAACAAAATGGATAATCCAAGCTTTTAACAAATCTCCTGACTGTTGCAATTAGGAATTGTGTGCCTTTCATGTCACAAACTGTCTTGTCCAAAATATAAAACACTTTAAAAACTAGGATTATGAAATCAATCTCCTCACTAATCTTGCAGGTTTACCAGACTGCTGCTCTGCTCTGTACCCCTACCTCATCCCATTCTGCTGAGCTCTGTTCCTGGCCCCATCACACTCCATCCCTGGCCCTAACCTTTCTGTATCCCAAGATGTCCTCTTCTGTGTTTCTCAGCCACTGCCTCCTCAGATTGGTTTCACTGTTTTACAAGCTACAATTGACTCCACTTAAATCCAAAGTCTGGCAATGCTAGGAAAAAACATTTTAAAAATTACATTAAAATTAAAATGCAGAAATGGACTGCTTTGCCTAACTAGTCCACGTTGGTACTTCTCCTTCACGTGAGTATAATAGTTCCAATGCCATGGACATGCTCAGATCCCATATCATTTTATTCCCCTTTCTTTCAACCTCCTATCGAACCAATTCTGAAGAATTAACATTGTCTCTTCCTTCATCACTGACTCCCATAATGCATTCCACAGCCTCACAACCCTCTATGTAATAGATTTTCTCCTAACCTTTTCCCACTGGCACTTAATCCCATACCTATGCCCCCTCAACCACTGGAAACAGTCTGTTTCCATCTACTGTGTCCGTACATTTATTTTTTATTCATTCATGGGATGTGGGCGTCGTTGGCTAAGCCAGCATTTATTGCCTATCCCTAATTTCCCTTGAAAATGTGGTGATGATTTGCCTTCTTGAACCGCTGCAATCCTTGGGCTGTAGACATACCCACAGTGCTGTTAGGAAGGGAGTTCCAGGATTTTAACCCAGCGACAGTGAAGGAACGGTAATATAGTTCCATGTCAGGCTGGTGTGTGGCTTGAAGGGGAACTTGCAGGTGGTGGTGTTACCATGCATTTGCTGCCCTTGTTCTTCTAGGTAGTAGATGTCATGGGTTTGGAAGGTGCTGTCAAAGGAGCCTTGGTGAGTTGCTGCAGTGCTTCTTGTGCTGCCACTGTGCGTCAATGTTGGAGGAAGTGAATGTTGAAGGTGGTAAATGGGGTATCTATCAAGTGGGCTTCTTTGTCCTGGATGGTGTCGACCATCTTGAGTGTTGTTGGAGCTGCAACCATCCAGGCAAGTGGAGAGTATTCCATCACATTCCTGACTTGTGCCTTGTAGATGGTAGACAGGCAATGGGGTGAGTTACTCACCGCAGAGTTCCCAGACTCTGACCTACTTTTGTAGCCACAGTAATTATGTCGCTGGTCCAGTTCAGTTTTGGTCAATGGTAACCCCCAGGACTTTGATAGTGGGGGATTCAGTGCTGATAATGCCCTTGAATGTCAAGGGGAGATGTTTGGAGTCTCTCTAGTTTGAGGTGGTCATTGCCTGGCACTTGTGTAGTGCAAATGTTAATTGCCACTTATCAGCCCAAGCCTGGATGTTGTCCAGGTCTTGCTGCATATGGACATGGGCTGCTTCAATATCTGAGGAGTCGCGAGTGGTGCTGAACATTTTGCAATCATCAGCGAACATCCCCACTTCTGACCTTATGATTGAAGGAAGGTCATTGATGAAGCAGTTGAAGATGGTTGGGCTTAGGATACTACCCTGAGGAACTCCTGCAGTGATGTCCTGGGACTGAGATGATTGACCTACAACAACCACCTTCCTCTGTGCTAGGTATGACTCTAACCAGCGGAGAATTCTTCCTCTAATTCCCATTGACTCCAGTTTTTTCTACGGCTCCTTGATGCCATACTTGGTCAAATGCTGCCTTGATGTCAAGGGCAGTCACTCTCACCTCACCTCTGGAGTTCAGCTCTTTTGTCCATGTTTGTACAAAGGCTGTGATGAGGTCAGGAGCTGAGTGACCCTGGCTGAACCCAAATGGAGCATTAGTGAGCAGATTATAGCTGAGTAAGTGCCACTTGATAGCACTGTCAACGACCCCTTCCATCATTTTGCTGATGATCGAGAGTAGACTGATAGGATGGTAATTGGCAGGGTTGAATTTGTCCTGCTTTTTGTGCACAGGACATACCTGGGCAATTTTCCACATTGTCAGCAAGATGCCAGTGTTATTGCTGTACTGGAACAGTTTGGCTAGGGGTGCAGCTAGTTCTGGTGCACAAGTCTTCAGTACTATTGCCGGGATGTTGTCAGGGCCCATAGCCTTTGCAATAACCCGTGCCTTCAGCCATTTTTTTGATATCACGTGGAGTGAATCAGATTGGCTGAAGACTGGCATCTGTGATGCTGGGGACCTCAGGAAGCTGAGATGGATCATCCACTTGGGACTTCTGGTTGAAGATGGATGCTTCAGCCTTGTCTTTTGCACTGATGTGCTGGATTCCCCCATCATTGAGGAATTTGAAACAACCTCTATCAAATCATCTCCTGTAATCTTCCACATTCTAATGAAAACAGAGTGGGAGCACAGTAGACATAAGAGGGGAGCCACATGACACCTGCATTGCAGGGGTGTGAAGCTGGGAACATTGTTCATTTGAAGCTGGAGTTTGTGCTGAACACTATTGCACAGATTACAGCAATTTCTCCATTCCTATAAAGGATTAACGTGACAGCCTAGTATTAGTGGACAGAGAGATTAAAACCAAGTCTTTTCACAAGAGATTTGAACTCTGCTGTGGACAGCTTGAGTCACCAGTCCTTTTTATTTGCCCCCCCCCCCCACCCCTTCAAGAAGTCAGCAACATCCATGTCAAAGCAAATAAATGACTCCAACTTTCAGGAGTACTTGCTGCAAAGTCATCAAATTTTAATCGCATCATCCAAACCATTAACACCCACTTCCCAGAAACTGTCACGCAATTCTGGCAATTTGTTTTTCCACTCTGGTATAACAATATCAAGCCCACGTCCCTGCACAGAAACTCACAGGATGAGCTGAGCAATGAGCCTCCGTGACATGAGGCTCATCCAAAAAAAAAACAAAGCAATATTAAATCAGGGAAATAGAAATGTAACTCAAATTTACCTGCCTTCAGAAGAAAAATGATTCAAAATGTGACCACATTGTTATGAAGGTGCCTTTTTAAAATAATTTTTTGAGGATTCATGTGTTAGAATTTTGGAGATGGATTCATTGGAGAACTGAAGTAATTCCATATATGTTGGACTTTTAAAAAAACAAAGAAGTCGCTGGAAGGAAACTTGAGATCTTATTTGAAAACAACCTTTACTGGAAGTCACACGGCTTAAGGTCAATAAACAACAGAAACCTTGGTGACTTGGGGGAGATGTTTATAGAGAAGTGACATGTCATGATTTATGTGGGTCAGGAGGTTCTGACTTGTTGTTTGGTTTCACTTCTGAGATATTGTTTTGGTTCAGTTGGAGTGTTGACTGTTTGAAAGCAGTTGGAGATCAACCTGCCATGAAAGAAACACCCAGCTTGTCTCCTTCTTCTTGTCTCTGTGAATTGTCACGTTTCTCCCAAGGAGCTCCTGGAAAGCTTACCAGATTAATTCTCAATACTGCCTGAAAAGAACTACTCCAGAAAAGATCCCAGTGATCCGTCTATGTGTACTCGGATGCCTGACTGTATGTCATTTTGGGACAGAACATATCTCAACCATTTTCTGCAAGAATTAACAAGTATTTGGCCAAAGTATTCTCTTCTTTTGTAAAAGAACTCTGCAGAGAAAATCTCTTTATTTTCCAGTTAACCGGTGTGTGTGTGTGTGTCAGGTAAAAAGGGAACGTTCATATTTCAATCTGTGTGTTAATGCTTTGTTTTGTTATTGGCTAAGTCTTGCTTTAAAATAAACTGATAGTTGTGTTGTTTATTGAAGAAACGAGAAGACCTAACAAGGCTAATCACAGCACTTAAAGGGGTCTGTAGGGACAAACCAGGATGTACAACCTTAGCCATACATGTTGTGGATGTAAGCAAATTCTTTCCTACAAAACAGCACCCTTATTGCTTAAGTCCGGAGAAACAGGCCCAGGTAAAAGCAGAAATCCAATACATGCTGGAAAACCACCTAATTGACCCCAGCCAAAGCAGCTGGGGTTCCCCAGTCATGTTAGCGCCTAAACCTGATGGTTCAACTAGATTCTGCATAGACTACAGAAAGGTTAATGTCATAACAAAGGAAGACTGCTACCCAATTCCTGGCTTGGAAGACTGTATTAAAAGAGGTGGCAGTGCCCCGTTTCTTACAAATGTAGATTTGTTAAAGGGACACTGGCAGGTTCCTTTAACACCCCAAGCTAAACAAATATCGGCCTTCGTCACACCGACAGTCTTTTCCAATGCCATTCAGGCTAAAAAATGCCCGAGCCACTTTTCACAGATGAATGAACCAAATGGTTCCTAACTGTGTGGTTTACCTTGATGATATGCTGGTATACAGTGACACTTGGAAGGACCACTTGGAACAACTAGAAGCTCTGTTTAGAAAATGACAATCGGCTGATTTTGTGATAATCTTGCCAAAAGTGAATTTGCAAAAGCGAGCAATTTACTTGTACTTCCTTCAATTTAGCATACTGCATTTGCTGCTAACAATGCGATCGCCTCTACAATGGGGAGACCAAACGTAGATTGGGTGACTGCTTTGTGGAACACCGCTGCTCGGTCTGAAAGCATGACCATGAGCTTCTGTTTTCTTGCCATTTCAACACACCATCCTGCTCTTATGCCCACATTTCTGTCCTTGGCCTGCTGCAGTGTTCCAGTGAACATCAATGCAATCTCGAGGTGCAACACCTCATCTTTCAATGCAGACTCAACATTGAGTTCGACAATCTCAGAGCATGACTGGCCTTTTATATATATTTTTTTTAATTATTTGATTTTATTTTTTAACCACACATGTGCCTGTTTTTCATGTGCTTTTGGACAGAGCTGCTCATTATTTGGCCATTAGCACTCTGGAGTAATGCTTTGTCTTTCACCACAACCATTAACATGCTCTTTACCTTTGTCCGATGACATCTTTGTTATTTAAACTTTCCTGTCTTCTGCCCTATCATACACCTTCCTTTTGTTCTCTTCCCTACCACCTCTCTGCCCCACCCCCACCTTCATTTGCTTAAAACTGAATACTTTTCTAACCTTTGCCAGTTCTGATGAAAGATCACAGACCTGAAATGTTAACTTTGCTTCTCTCTTCACACATGCTGCCTGACCTGCTGAGTATTTCCAGCACTTTCTGTTTTTATTTCAGATTTCCAGCATCTGCGGTATTTTATAACAATTTTTTGATAAGGTTAACAGAGAAGGTTGATGAGGGTAATGCAATTGAAGTGGTGTACAGACTTCCAAAAGGCATTTGATAAAATACCACATAATAGGCATGCCAGCAAAGTTGAAGCCCTTGGAATAAAAGAGACAGTAGCAGCATGGATACAAAGTTGAATGACAGGAAACAGAGAGTACTGGTGAATGACTGTTTTTCTGACTGGAGTAAGATATACAGTGGGTCTCCCCAGGAGTCGGTACGAGGACCATTACCTTTCTTGATATATATTAATGACCTAGACTTGGTGTACATGGCACAATTTCAAATTTGCAGGTGATACAAAACTTGGAAGTATTGTGAACTGTGAGGTGGATCGTGTAGAATTTCAAAAAGAACACAGGCTGGTGGAATGGGCAAATATCTTGCAGATGAAATTTAATGCAGAGAAGTGTGGAGTGATACATTTTGATAGGAAGAACGAGGAGAGGCAATATAAAATAAAGGATACAATTCTAAAGGGGGTGCAGGAGCAGAAGGAACTGGGATATATGTGCATAAATCACTGTAGGTGGCAGGAGGATAGGTTGAGAAAGTGCTTAAAAAGGCATATGGGATCCTAGGCTTAATAAATATGGGCATAGAGAACAAAAGCAAGGAAGTTATGATGAACCTTTATAAAACACTGATTTGGCCTCAACTGGAGTATCGTGTCCATCAGAGGCATCACACTATAGGAAGGATGTGAAGACTTTTGAAAGGGTGCAGAAAAGATTTACAACAATGCTTCCAGAGATGAGGGAATTCAGTTACGTGGCAAGATTGGAGAAACTGGAGTTGTTCTCCTGAGAGAAGAGAAGCTTGAGAGGAAATTTGATCACGGTGTTCAAATCATAAGGGATCTAGACAGAGTAGATAGGGAGAAAGTGTTCCTTAGCAGAAGGGTTGAGAATCAGAGGACACTGATTTCCCACCTGCCAAGAACAGGGCACATTGATTTTGTCATGAACAATGATTTTAAACTGCTACTGGAGTTAAGAGAGGACTTGTAGAACAGATCAGCTGTGGCTGGAAAAGACATTTGCATATTAATAGACAGTGTTTGGAAGGACAAAGGGCCATTCCCTGACATTCAACTCACAATGGACTTTTGATCACCAGACGTTGAAGATGGGGGAGCTCGCATTCCAAGTTGACTACTAAGATGGCCAAATACACAAACGGACATGGTCAAACCAGCTAATCACATGACTAACCTGCTGGGCAACCTGATTTTTTCAAATTTGTACAAACAGTTTGGGCAGAACGTTTTTGCTCCTGGACTGATTAGATCTCTCCTGTCTGCTCCCATCTCTTTCTCACAAGCCTCTGAATCCATTCAAGACACATGAACCCCAAGAGAGAAAAGTCTCCGACAGTGAACAAGGTTTAAGAGGAATACTGGGCCCCAATGAAAAGCAAGATCGACCTACAATCAAGAACTCTACAGTGATCTCGAAGAACCGTAACAACAACTCTTCAGATATTGCCTCAAACTTCTCCACTTTATTTTTCTTTTGCTCTTTTCTGTCACTATTTGCCTGTGTGTATTGTGTATTTTGCATGCTAGCATGGGGTGCGTTGTGTATCCATAGGCGTTAATCAAATTAGAGTTTAAGGTTATGTTTAATAAATTTCAACTTTTTTTCTTTAAACCTAAGATAGCCTGTTTGTGCTGGTTTCTGTGCCTTATAATTGGAAAGCAGTGAACAAGGATTCACCAAGGGGGAGCTAAAAGCACAGCGTGTTTAAAAATAAACCCTGTTAAAGTAAGACAGGGTGAAGGCTGAAAGGGACCCCTAGACCTCTTTCTCAGCTGGTCATAACAGAAATTTGGGTGCTAGCATCCGGAATTGACCCACAGACAAACGAGAGAAATTTGAAGTGGGAAGCCAAATTGTTCCCAATCAAAAAAAGAGCAAAATTTCAAGACAGGTTTTCTTGCTGTTGTGTGTGATTGAATACTAACATGTCTGCAACTGAAGTTAGTAGCTCTCCAAGCCAAGGTGAAGTAACTTGAGATAAGTTTAAAGCACTGTTTATGGAGAAGTTGAGGAAAATGGCTGAGCAGCGTGGGATTACTGTACGTGGCAAGGCTAGGAGGTTGGAACTCCTGACATGAGTGGCCAACCATTTTTCCCTTGAATCTGAAGAAGCAGAAACAGTGTTAGAAGCAGACCCAGAGAGGGTACTGCTAGTAAAGTTACAATTGGAACACAGGAAACTTGAATTAGAAGACAGGAAAAGAGAAAGAGAGAGAGACAGGGGAGGGAGAAAGAGAGAGCCTTCCAGAAGGAATATGAAGAAAAACAAAGACCAGGAGAAGGAACGAGAGAGAGAGGAGAGAGAGAAAGAATATTCCAGTGAAAGCAGAGCTAATATGGAGGAACGTAATTCAGGACTGGGCACAGAAGTGTTAAAACTAGCTCAATTAATTCCAAAATTCTATGAGGAAGATGTGGAAGATTTTTTTTTTGTCTTTTGAGAAACTGGCAAAGCAGCTGAAATGGCCAGCTGAGACCTGGCCTCTTTTACTACAAAGCAAGATAACTGGGAAAGCCCATGAGGTTTATTCGCTGTTGCCAGATGAGAGTTCATCAAATTATGAACTGACAAAAAATGCTATCCTCGGACATGTGAATTAGTATCTGAAGCATATCACCAAAAGCTTTGAACCCTCAAGAAGCAAGCTAATCAAACTTATCTGGAGTTTGAAAGTCGTAAACAGCTGGCTTTTGACCAGTGGCTGAGGGCTTTTAAAGTACAGTTCAGCTATGAGAATCTCAGAGAAGTAATTCTGTTAGGGGAATTTAAACACTCTTGCCCATTCTCATGTAGAGGAGCAGAGGGTCCAAAGAGCCCAGCATGTCGCCGTTCTGGCTGATGAGTTTGCTTTAGCTTATAAATCGGTTTCCCAGGGGAGAACCTTTCCTAGTCACCCCACAAATACGAAAAGGATAAAGGGTGGGAAGGTGATAGGAGCCCAAGCAGTCCTGGGAGAGAAAGGAAAGCAGGAGACACAGAGGGCCCTCCTCTAGCAAAAAGGAAGGTGCTGTCAGCAAGAGTGAGACCTGGAGACCTGCGTGCTTCCATTGTAATAAAGCAGGGCATTTAAAAGCTGACTGCTGGAAACTAAAGGGAAAACTGGTAGGGTTAATCAGGGCACACCTGCTCAGTGAAGCAGGGAACTGATGGAAATCACAGCAGAACAAGCTGTGGCTTTAACTGCAGTAAGAGTGAGATCCAGGAAGTTTACAGCTGCAAGTGCAGGAAAATTTAATTGGATTCACGAGGGTTATCAAGGTTTTGTATTTGAAGGGAAAGTAACCCCATACCCCTCGAGTGGGGTAAGCAAGCCCATAGTAATTCTTAGGGACACAGGGGCCACGAAATCACTTTTACTGGGAAAAGACCTGACCTTTCCCCCAGAGAGTGCAGTGAACACCAAAATGGTGGTGAATGGTATTGGAGGGCAGTGTATGCCTGTACTTGTACACCGGGTACACCTGGAGTGTGACCTAGTTTTGGGACCAGTGACCATAGGTATTGTCCTTAGTTTTCCTGTGGACGGGGTTGACCAGCTCCTAAGTAATGATCTGGCAGGGGTGAAGGTGGTAGCACCCCCCAGTAGTGAAAGAAACACCACAGGAGGTCAGAGAGACAGGGCAGTGGCAGGAGATGGACCCCTGCAGTTTCCCTGAATGTGTAGTGAATCAGGCCATGATCAAACCAACTCCCCCAGAGGAGACTGCATTGGCACTGCAGGCAGGTGACCATGAGGTCTGCCTGTCTGAGACTTTCTTTGGAAAGGTAGGAGACCCAGGGAATGAATTAAATGGATTTTCCCTAGCTGAGGCTCAGCGAGCCGGCCCAGTATTGCGAGAGTTAGCACAGGCTGCCCAGTCTGAAAGTGAAGCAGAGGGAATCCCTGATTGCTACTATTTAAAGAATGAGGTACTGATGAGGAAATAGAGTTCTCCTCACAGACCTGAGAGCAAGGAGTGAACAGTAGTTCACCAGTTAGTGGTGCCACAGAGGTACCGGAGAGAAATATTAAGAAGGGTCCACGAGGCTACAGTAGCTGTACATGCCGGTATACGAAAGACCAAAGCCCGCATAAGACAGCAGTTTGACTGGCCAAAACTGCACAAAAATATGGTGATGTGCTGCAGAGTTGCCACATTTGCCAGGTTGAGGGGAAGCCCCAACCTACAGTTGCAACCTGCACCCCTATGTCCTGTACTGGTGTTAGGAGGACCCTCCAGCAGATGCTGGGAAAAGGCTAGACAGAGAAAGGGAAAAAGTGACCAAGAGGGCAAGTTAAAGGAAGTGTGGGAGGAATGCCGGATGCAAACCCCTATTGTCTGGTCAGCCAACCCCGAAAAATGTGAAAAGATAGACCTCACATCCTCCTACGTAAATGCAGACACTAGAAGCATTCTACCAGAGTTTCTAACAGCATTTGCAGGAATCTGCAGAGACAAAGAAAGACCTCTAAGGGGCAGAGGATCCGTGAGAGTGATGCCTCACCTAGTCAAAGTGCCACAGGGGAGCGTAGTAGAGTCTGCACAAATACCTGCGGGCAAGAGTGTCCTCTGGGACAAAGGGAAGATTAGAAAAGCATCCTCCCCCACAGTCAGAAAAAAAGCGATCCACCCATCCCTGAAGTCAAAAGTCTTTGCATGACTCAGCAAAGCACTGAAAGAGAGTTCAGGATACACCCGCCCACTACTGACTCTTTCTTGAAAAAAAAATACCTCAGCAGGAACAAAGACCCTGCTCAGCCATGGAAATGGGCAAACAGAAGAGAAACTTCCCACCCCCCCCCACCACCGCCTAAAAAAAACCCACATGTTTATTGGGATGCCAAAAAGGGGGCAATTAAAGCAGCACTGGCACCAAGAGAAGACAGGCTACAAGTTTTAGGATTTATGAATGAATGTGAATAAATAAGAGAAATGCATGGGTTTTTCTGTATCTTACATTGTTTTCTCGACCCTTTTAATGGAATGCGCTTTTATCAAATCGCATTTCATTCCGCTGAGTGTGGAGGTGCCATGCTAGGCCCCCACCTGCCAAGTATAGGGTACATTGATTTTGTCATGAACATTGATTTTAAACTGCTACTGGAGTTAAGAAAGGACTTGCAATGTTTGCAAACAGACAATGTTTGCAAGGACAAAGCAGCCATTCCCTACCATTCAACCCACAATGGACTTTTGATCACCAGACGTTGAAGGTGGGGGAGCTCGCATTCCAGGTTGACTGCTAAGATTGCCGAATAGACAAATGGACATGGTCAAACCAGCTAGTCATATGACGAACCTGCTGGGCAACCTGATTTTTTCAAATTTGTACAAACAGTTTGGGCAGAACGTTTTTGCTCCTGGACTGAGAAGAGCTCTATCCTGTCAGCTCCCATCCCTTTCTCACAAGCCACTGAATCCACTGAAGACACATGAATCCCAGGAGAGAAAAGCCTCCTCCAGCGAACAAGGTTTAAAAAGAATACAGGGCCCCAACAAAAAGCAAGATCTACCTACAATCAAGGACTGTACAGTGATCTCAAAGAACCGGAACAACAAGTCTTCAGAAATTGCCTCAAACGTTACCACTTTATTTTTCTTCTGCTCTTTTCTGTCTCTATTTGCATCTGTGTATTGCGTATGCTTGCTAGCATGGGGCGTGTTGTGTATCGCTAGGCGTTAAACTTAAACTCAAACTTTAACTTGGTTAATAAATTTCAACTTTTCTTCTTTAAACCTAAGAAAGTCTGTTTGAGCTGGTTTCTTTGCCTTATAATTGGAAAGCAGTGAACAAGGATTTGCCAAGGGGGAGCTAAAAACGCAATGTGTTTAAAAATAAAACCCTGTTAAAGTAAGACAGGATGAAGGCTGAAAGGGACCTCCAGACCTCTTTCTCACCTGGACGTAACAGTGGTGAATGGAAAAAGAACTAATAGTGACATGAAGCAAAATTATTTTTGCACGGAGTTGTTAGGATCTGAAAGCACTGCCTGAGAGTGTGATGGAGGCAGATTCAGTCATGTCTTTCAGAAGGGAATTGGACAAGCAGCTGAAGAGAAAAGATTTGCAGGGCTATGGGAAAGGTTGGAGGAGTGGGATGAGTTGAATTGTTCTTGCAGAAAGCCAACATGGACACAATGGGCCAAATGGCTTTCTTTTGTGCTGTAACCATTCTATGAATTGATGAACTTTGTAAATTAATTTCAGAAACAATTTTTAAAAGGGCATTACATGTACAGTCTGCTGCGAGTCATACTACCCCTCCTTCAACCAGAGAACTGAACATTGAAAAATCAGCCTCCTTTCATGCACACCATGAGGCAGGTTGCTATGATGTTCTCTTGTTACAGCCACCTGTGATTTCCGATCACCACAATAAACTCAAGTCTGAACAAGGTGATCTGAATGACCCAAAGATGGAACTCAATAAATAAACGTAAAGCAGCCGAATTTGGCAGGCTGGATTTTCAATTTTTGTTTATTAACGCAGTCTAACTAATTGCACTTAAAATTGGGCAACAAGTTGTCTTTCTTCTTACATTGGTTCCTCTTCCAGTTTAAAGCTCATGAAGAAATTTCCAGATATCTGGAAGATAATCTTCCAGGGTCAAAATTTTTCAAGGAAGAAAATAATTTATTGTTCTCTATATCAGCTCAAAAATAAGCGAGTTTAATAAACAGATAGTTACATTTTAATATTTTACAGCATGCTGGAATTGCGACCTTTGCTTCTATAAAAGCACTTGAGGATCCTCCACAAGCAATGTGGCCAACCAATTGAGTGGAAAATAGAATTCCTTTATACAGTGAGTTGTTACAATCTGGAATGTGCTTTCTGAAAGGGTGGTGGAATTAGATTCAATAACAACTTTCAAAAGGGAATTGAATAAATAGTTGAATGGAAAAAAACATCCCAGGGTTACAGGGAAAGTGTAGGACAGTGAGAGTAACTGAACAGCTCTTTCAAAGAGCTGGCACAGACGCCATGGGCTGAAATGGCCTCTTTCTGTGCTCTATCATTCTATGATTGTAGAAAGGCGGTCGAATTTTGCATGGAATTTCGCAAGCTTCCTGGCTTGAGACCAGCTTACCAGAGTAGAAAATCATTCCTTTCCATTCATCCCTGACACTTCCTGGATTATGGAACATAGAATGCATGAAACCAAATATGGTGTGCATATTCAAAAGAACATGCAAATGATGAGAATATGTCATCTGATAATATTTGCAACCCAAAAATTCCTGTCTGTGTATTCCTGATATTCCATATTGTTACAATGTGGAGAAGGGATGGGAGCTACATTGGATAGCCCCTGAAAATAGGTTCGGGGATCAGACGTGCGATTAACTGGCACCTATTGACTGAACTTCGTGCTGCCTGCTTATTCCAATCATTTCTGCAGGCAACCAGCGCTAACTGTGGTGTTCATCTGTAGCGGGTCCAAAATTGTAACTTCCTAGCACCACTTACAGTTACTTTTCACTGCTTCAAGGGGAGGTGCATTGTGGTTGCAGCAGGTGCTGAGACTTGTGCAGGAAGTGAATCTATCCTGACAAACAGTGAGGAATGAGATAACATGGGAGCTCTAAGGTTTTCAGAGGCTGCACTGGAGGTCTTGGTGGAGTAGCTGGAAAGGAGAGATGCCCTGCATCTGCAGGTGGGAAGGAGACACATGGTCAAAAGGCCATGGGAGCAGTTAGCCATGGAGGTCAATAGCAGGAGTGCAATTGAACCTGGATCCAAGCAAGTGCACCATTAGCCTCAGCCACTGCTCAATTCACCACACCTCCATCACTTACCTACCAACAATCTCTATCAACCAGAACTCATAATTAGCATTCATATGCTTCAACCACAACCTCACATAGGTAGCACTACTGCAAGCCTCATACCCACATCTCACAGGTTGTACACATTGCCAGCTATTCAGCCATCGCTGCCACCTCACCCAAACAGGTTGCACCACACTCAATGACACACTTCCCTCTCATTGGAGAACAAAGTGGCACATAATCAGAGGCAGCGGGAGCTATTTGGAGGGGGAGAGGCACATTTACATGTTCTTATCCAGTTGGAGGAGATGGTGTTGGCCATTATTAGAAAAACCATTCCAGAGGCCATGGCCATGGTGCTAAAACCATTGAAGATATTGGTATGCTCATACCTACCTACTCCTCCTTCTCACATTCCAATTATCCCTAATCCTACAAACTCTTCAGATTTACAAGCTGTAGATGGTGTAAGCAACCCCCACCCCCCCCCCCCCCCCACCTCCCGCCCCCAACTTCCCTCACTGCAATCTTACCTTTGTACCTTTTTTTCTTTCAGATACCCAAATAGGGCAACCTAACCAGGCAGTGCTAGAACAGCAAGAAGAGAGCAAGATAAAGTCACAGCACTGTCACATCATTTCACACTTGCAGACACCAACTCAGGTACACTGCATATATCTTCGAAGATGGATTTGAGGTGGCATCTGCATGTGGTAAACACCAGGCATGACTGCATTGCAGCCAGGACACGGGGGAAGGAAGCACAGTCACTCGCTCGCCGGAGGGCGAGGTTGCTGCAGAGGACTCAAATGAGGATGCTGATGTGTTAGGAAAACAAAATACTTGGTGTAGTGGTAAGCCTGCCAGAAAGCCCGTGGTCAATCTCCAGGAGTATGGAGCACTCCTGCACCAACTTGGCACAGGACTTAGCGCAGAACTTGGAGTTTCCTGTATAGAAGTGGTAGCCAACTCCGTTAGTACACTTGTGGAATCAACCGTACTGCAGCATCTGATGGCCAATGTAAAAACTTCCATTGCAGCACAAGCAGCAGCCATGCAACATCTGATTGCTGTACTAGAAGCTCAGACTGCTGTTGTGCAAAGTCAACAACAACTTATATTTATATAGCACCTTTAATGTAATAAAATGACCCAAGGCGCTTCACAGGAGCATTATAAAATAAACTTAGACACCGAGCTAAAGGTGATATTAGGGCAGAAGGCCAAAAGTTTGGTCAAAGAGGTGAGTTTTAAGGAGCGTTTTAAAGGATGAAAGTGAGGTAGAGAGTCAGAGAGGTTTAGAAAAGGTATTCCACAACTTAGGGCCTAGGCAACTAAGGCACAGCCAATGGCGGAACAATTAAAATCAGCAATGCTCTAGAGGCCATAATTAGATGAGCATGGATATCTTGGAGGGCTGTGGGGCT
This sequence comes from Heterodontus francisci, assembly GCF_036365525.1. Lineage (NCBI taxonomy): Eukaryota > Metazoa > Chordata > Chondrichthyes > Heterodontiformes > Heterodontidae > Heterodontus > Heterodontus francisci. The sequence continues at coordinate 41,209,079 of NC_090373.1, forward strand.
GGAGGAGATTACAGAGATAGGGAGGGGCAAGGCCATAGAGGGATTTGAAAATAAGGATGAGAACCTCAAAATCAAGGTTTTGCTTGACCGGGAGCCAATGTCGGTCAGTTAGCACAGAGGTGATAGGTGAATGGGACTTGGTGCGAGTTGGGACATGGGCAGCAGAGTTTTGGATGACCTCAAGTTTATAGAGGATAAAATGTGGGAGACCAGCCAGGAATGCAGCGAAATAGTCCAGTCTAGAGGCAATAAAGGCATGAATGAAAGTTTCAGCTGCAGATGAGCTGAGACAGAGGCAAGTAGGGTGATGTTACGGAGATGGAAACATGCAATCTTAGTGATGGCATGGATATGTGGTCAGTAGCTCATCTCAGAGTCAAACATGACACCAACTCACGACACCACTCCCCCCATCACCATTGCTTCCCACAACCACCCATAGCGCACTCCAACCCCCTCCACAGGACTTACTCGAAGACAATTGTTGGTGAGGTAGATAGCCCTAAATCATTTTTCCCTGTGGAGGCGCCAAGGACCAATTTCTGTGAATTCTCAGGAATCCTCATTCAGGCATGCGCTATTCGCACAGGACCAAGTCTTATCCTAAAACTGCGCTCAATCTAATTTCTACCCCAAGCTTTCACCAACACAACATCCACTCAACCGAGGCCTTTTCACTTTTCACTGTTGACTCAGAGGTGGATAGCAGCAGGAAGGATAAAAAAAAAACCCTTTCAGGTATCCCTCAATAGTTCCTCCTCTTTCTTTGAATGTGAATTCAGAGTTTTTTTGTTTTTTTTATTCATTCATGGGATGTGGGCATCGCTGGCTCGGCCAGCATTTATTGCCCATCCCTAACTGCCCTTGAGAAGGTGATGGTGAGCTGCCTTCTTGAACTGCTGCAGTCCATGTGAGGTAGGTACACCCACAGTGCTTTTAGGAAGGGAGTTCCAGGATTTTGACCCGGCAACAGTGAAGGAACGGCGATATAGTTTCAAGTCAGGGTGGTGTGTGACTTGGAGGAGAACTTGCAGGTGGTGGTGTTCCCATGCATTTGCTGCACTTGCCCTTCTATTTGGTGGAGGTCGCGGGTTTGGAAGGTGCTGTCTAAGGAGCCTTGGTGCATTGCTGCAGTGCATTTTGTAGATGGTACACACTGCTGCCACTGTGCGTCGGTGGTGGAGGGAGTGAATGTTTGTAGATGGGGTGCCAATCAAGCGGGCTGCTTTGTCCTGGATGGTGTCGAGCTTCTTGAGTGTTGTTGGAGCTGCACCCATCCAGGCAAGTGGAAAGTATTCCATCACACTCCTGACTTGTGCCTTGTAGATGGTGGACAGGCTTTAGGGAGTCAGGAGGTGAGTTACTCGCTGCAGGATTCCTAGCCTCTGACCTGCTCTTGTAGCCACGGTATTTATATGGCTACTCCAGTTCAGTTTCTGGTCAATGGTAACCCCTAGGATGTTGATAGTGGAGGATTCAGCGATGGTAATGCCATTGAATGTCAAGGGGAGATGGTCAGATTCTCTCTTGTTCGCTGCATTGATAAACGTTTGGAGCCAGTAAAAGGAGATGCAAGCAAAAAATAATTAAACGCAACTAGCAAAGACACTCATGAAAGCTTAAGTGCAAGCAGGGAAAACATATACCAAATAGGCCCAGAAAGGACCTCAAAACATCGGTGAGCACCAAAACCTCCTTCCAAATTTTTTCCTGGGCTTTCTGGAAAATTAGTGCCTGGCACACCCATTGGCTCCAATTTGGAACGGTACATTTCCCTATTGTCCCCTTTTGCAATGAAGCTCCTGCCTTGTTCAGATGGGAACTTACAACATCTCCCTAGGTCTGATTGGAAAATGGACCTGGATTGATATTATTGCTACCCAATTCCACAGTCCTACATGTCTCACACATGTGCACGGTATTGTTTCCAGACAGCTGTTAGAACATCAGAGAGCAGGAAAAAAACAAAGGCATTTGATACCTCTAGAGAAGTGGGTGGGTGTTGAATCCCATGGACAAAATGAGCTCAGAGAGGCCATGAGGGCAAGCAGGAGAGATGCTAGAGAAAAGAGCAAGATCGGGTCCAGGGCACGGGAGAGACTGGCGTGAGGGTGGGGAAGCAGCTAAATGGATGATCTCAGTCTTAGTAACAAAGAAGTCCATGAGCTCCTTAGCTATCCTGATCCCATGACAGCCAATACTGTTACCAACCAAATATCTATACAGTTTCTTTTAAAGGAGCTGAGTCACTCTGCCTCGACTGCTATTGTTGGGAATATTTTCTGTATATGTATTATCCGGCAAGGCAGAAATGTTTCTCCAAATATCTAGCTAATGTTAAACCTCTGCCCATTAGTTCTGTGCTGACCTCGGCTGACACTTCAGCGCAATACTGAGGAAGTGCTGCACTGTCAGGGGTGCTGTCTTTCGAATGAGACTTCAAACCGAGGCTGCATCTGCCCTGTCAAACAGACATAAAAGATCCCATGCAATATTTCAAAGGAGGGCATGGGAGTTCTGCCCGGTGTCCTGGCCCAATTTTGTCCCTCAACCAATATCATTAAAACAGAATATCTGATTATTATCACATTGCTGTTTGTCGGGTCTCTTTGTATGCAATTGGATACCATGTTTCCTACATTACAACAATGACTACACTTTAAAAGTACTTCATTGTCTGTAAAATACTTTGGACCTTTCTGAGGTCATTAAAGGTGCTATATAAATGCAAGTTCTTTCTATATGTCAATCACACCTCTTATATCTACATCATTTATTTGTGTATGTTAAAGAACTGGATCATACTTCCCCTTGGTCTTCTTTTTGCCAATGAAAACAAGTATAGTGAAATTAATCTTTCCTCACAACTTGCAACCTTAAGTTTTGGAAGCTAAAGTCATGGAATTATCCTTGTCGATGTCTGCCTATCTGTATTGTTACACCATCCATATCCAGGAGGTGTTCTTGTACAGTGTTACACTTTTTTTGTCTCTCAAAATTCTAGCAAAGCCTGTCTTCAAAACATTTTGAAGTATTATTTGGAAACTCAAGTCCAGCCAACTAAAGGTCACAGTTGTGCATGACATCACACTATTTAAACTTTTGAAAAAAGTGATTTGGAAGGGAAATGCTTGCAAATTTAAATTGAAAGTGTGTTGTTTTTCACATTTGCACTTCTTCAAATAATGAAAAAAACAATTAATCATTTGTCACAATACTCACAGTGTTTATCTTAGCACATCAAATGATTCTGAAGGTGACATGAGCAGTTGCATACGGAAGGGGCAAGCTAATCAGAGTCCTATCTAATGGCTGTGTGAAAAATAACTGGGAGATACAGTAAAAAAAGAACAATTATGAAAGGTTTCTGTTGTTTCTATTAATCTTTTTTGGTGAGCTTATCAAGAAACACAAAATGCAGCACATCCACAATACTATGAAAATGAAATTATCTCAAAGGAAAATCTGTTCAAAACTGAGGGCAGCAAATGTTCACTTACTGAAATCGAGTAGAGGCAAACTTATACAAAATTTGCTCACCCAGATCTGTAGGCATAAAATTGAGTGAGTTGAGTACAGCTGCAGCGCTCATCTGCCCAGACTCTATCCAAAGAGTTCAGGCAGTCTGTCCATGTGTGCCAAGGTGAGGTTCAATACTGATGAGTCAAACAGGGGAAAGGTCAAACCAATGCACTGAAGTGTGCGCTGCTCAGCAAGTCAGAGTAATAATGTTTGGGAAGCGCTGACTGACATCTGTCAAGGCAACACTTGATCTAAGAGAATGAGATAATGTCACTATCCCCTTTGCTGCTACACTCCTTCAAGAGCTTAAATACATGTGGCAAATACTTAGCAATAGTCTACTCATTAGATAGAAGTACTGCACTGTCAACCTTGCAAAGAAAGGTGATCCAAACTTACCAGAGCAACTTATGTCTTATGATTCAACTAAATGAAATGCGTGATTTGCGAAGGAAAATGTTCAGAGAGGTTGGAAATAAAATACACATACATAAAAAAGCACACATTGTGAAATTTCTCTATAAAGATCTTAATATAATGTTCATTTCATGTTCTGCAGACATAAATCAAGTAATAAGCATTGCATGTTCCCCTAAAGCTTCCGAAGTTAGCATTAGCAATGCACCAATATTAATACATTCTCTCATGGTGCAGGACAGTCTGCATGGTTGCCCATCCATCAGGAAAAAAATCCCAGAGCCAGAACATAAAGCAGCAAACCATGACTTTCAAACAACTGTGCACTCTTATTTGTTTGTTGCTGTTGGTTCTGTGGAGCCCTCCTTGCAACACAATCTGGGCAGATTCTATTGCACCAGGATTTCAAACTATTACAGAACCATTTCTATTTGAAGAATTAGGTAATATAAATACAGCATCTTTGTTCACCTGAGGACCTAAGGACATATGTATGGCATTGTGTATACAAACAGTTTTGTTTGAGGTAGATGAAAGGAGCTTACTTTCATAGCGAATCTGAAAACCAACACTTGAGCGGCTGTTGTCAGTAGTTAATAGAAGGTACATGTAATTGCCAGTGCTGATCAGAAACTGGGGTGCTTGAGTACCATGGTATTCTCCTATTAAAGGTGATGAATTAACAGACCCATCCCGGATTTCTAATGTGTCGTAGTTAACTTCAGTTTGAAACCTGAGAAGAAAAAATAAATAAATCTAATTACTAATTTACAAGCACCTCTGGAGAAATGGCTGGACAGACGAATACACAAGTATTCTGAAAGTACACCAGTGGTTAAATAAAAATGTATGATTTTTCTTTATAAATTGCAAGATAGAAAATCTATCTAATTGAGATATGCTTGTCTCAAAAAAAGATAAAGTTACTACAGCACACCACAGTCTACCGGACTGAACAGTGAGTTCAATAATTTTAGAGCATGACGGGCCGCCCATTTTACTTTTACTTTTAGTTATTCTTTTCTTTTTTATATTTGTTTTTGTTTTATTTTATTTCATCTTAGTTTGTTCAGTTTGCTTACCCACTGTTTTTCTTCATGTTTGTACTTGCAGCTGTTCAATTTTCAGTCCGTTAACACCCTACCTGTACTAATGCTTTGTCTTTCAACACACCATTAACATATTGTTGGCCTTTGCTCCATGACCTTCCGGTCAGCTAATCTGTGACATTGTCCTATCTACACCTTTTCCTTCGTTATCTCTTGCCCCACCCCCGCTTTACTTGCTTAAAACCTTTCACATTTCTAATATTTGCCAGTTCTGAAGAAGGGTCACTGACCTGAAACGTGAACTCTGCTTCTCTCTCCACAGATGCTGCCAGACCTGCTGAGTATTTCCAGCATTTCTTGTTTTTATTTCAGATTTCCAGCATCCGCTGTATTTTGCTTTTATAATAAAGTTATTGATACTTTTATAAATATTAATAGATTTAGTACATGAAATGTAAAATCATCCTATAAATTGGGTTGAATTAGTTATAAGTTGGTTGTAATTACCCGACATGCTAATAAATTGATTTTAGTTACCGTACACTCTGGGTTAAGGTTAACCTATTCCACCCGCTGGGACACTGATGGGATTGGGTGCAGTGTTGGTTTTACACCCTGCCCGATTTTACGCTCCAATGAAGTCAATATAGAGTAATATTAGATGAGGCATAAAAACGATCGTATGGGTTTCCCACCTAGTGATTTAATTTGAAATTACCCCTGCGAATTAGTTTTAGTTGTTCATAACTATGTGATGAATCGTTTAAGAATTTTTTTTCTTGGAGTTCTCAGACTTGTTACATTATGGGCAATGCGACTTCCCCAAAAGGTTTAATGGGAAAATGAGCTCCATCGGAAAGTCCTGACCCAGGTAGGCCTCAGAGATCTCAGCTCCTGCTTAGCTGAACAATTTCAGTTGAATGGTCTCAAGAGTATACAATTCACCTCGGCTTCCCTGACATAGTGACAAAAGTAACCAGGATTTTTACTCCTTATCACTAACTAGTGACCTCTCCTGGAACTGCGCTTCTGGATATCACATCAGGATAGGACAGGCTTGGCTGGGATGACCGACTAAGTTGACCACACCCAACAAACATTTAAAGAACATCACTTGGACATGGTATCAAATGACAGTGAAACACCTCTCTCATATAAGCCACCTCTTTCAGAAGAGGAAAGGTGGGGGGAGGGGGGTGTGGCTAGTGAGGTGATTAAAAACATGAGTGAAAAAAATACAAGGGTAGAAATTCAGTCCCATTAAGTGTTGGAAATTAGCACAATTTGGGCTGGGGGAAGGGGATGGCAGTGGAACAAGCTTGTTCCCTGCCCTGGTCGCAGGGGGTAAAGGTGGTGACTTCATCTGCCTGTATCCCATTTTCCTCTCTTTTCCTCCATCCCCCTCAGACCAGGTTGTGATGTGCCATACTCCCCTGGAAATCCTCCTGACCCTGCCAGTCATAAAACCAGGATGAAGGATGCCTTTACAAAGCAGTTGTAGTGCCCCAATTGCAGCTGTACGTGGGACCCACAATGCCGTATCCAAACTACAATCAATATCAGAGATGGGGGGTGCCATTGAGAGATTGACAAATCAATAACTCAGCAGCCAGCATTCAAAATTATGTACCTTGAGAAGTTAGGCCAGATCAACCTGTGTCTTCAAACCCAGCGGAATGCATTAAATTAAACCACAGTGCTTTCATTTTTTTCAGTCCATTTTATATTCATTCTGACTGTCCAGTTGTCATTCTTGACAGCCAGTAAAATTATTTTTTTAAATAAAAATTGTGCAATTTGAATGATATAACCCAGATTCCAGGAGCCTTGTTTCACTGCCAGAAGTCCAGGAGAATGTGACTTCTGCCCGCCTGTGCCACTCTGATCTTGCAATCTCCCCACAGGCCAGATGCTCCAGCAATGTTGTTACAGCACAGACACCTGCCCCTATCATGGTAGTGTTATGGCACAGGGTTAAGGCGGGCAGAAGTCGCATCCTCCTGGATGTCTGGTAGTGAAACAAGGCTCTTGGAATCTGGGTTTTTATCAATAAAATGTTACTGGCTATCAAGAATGAGAACTGGGCAGTCAGAATGAATATAAAATGGACCAAAAAATGAAAGCACTCCGGTTTAATTTAATGCAGTTAACTTGCACTCATATAATTTATCTTGAATGTATGCAGTGAAATGTAAAATAGTTGGTGACTGTCATGCAGGCCTCCACCTGCCAAGAATGAGGCATATTAATTTTGACATATGAACACTGATTTTAAATTGTTGCTGGGAAGAAGAGAAGGCCTATTACAAGGACTGCCAGACACTTAGCTGAAAAACATTTGCATACTAACAGACAGTGCTTGTGGAGACAAAGGACCATTCCCTGACACATTCAACCCACAATGGATTTTGATCACCAGACATTGAAGGTGTAAGGAAGAGCATTCCAGAGACTGCTAAGGTGATACAAACCACAAAAGCCAGGACTTGTTAGACCAGCTGGTCACATGACTAACTGGTTGGTCCAGGGTTTTTTGAACTAGCCAGAGTTTAAATTCAGAGGAAAGACTATTTGCTCCTGGAGTGAGAAGACCTATCCTATCTACTCCCATCTCTTTCTGACAAGCCTCTGGACCCATTGAGGACACATGAACTTCAAGAGAGAAAAGTCTCCAACAGTGAACAAGGTTTAAGAAGAATACTGGGCCCCAACGAAAAGCAAGACCTACCTACAATCAAGGACTTTACAGCAAGCTCATGAACAGTAACCAAAACCATCTTCAGATATTGCCTCAAACTTTTCAACTTATTTCTTCTGCTCTTTTCTGTCTCTATCTGCATGTGTGTATCGTGTATACATGCTAGCGTCGGCGTGTTGCGTATCCGTAGGCATGAACCGAATTAGAGTTTACGTTTAATAAAGTTCAACCTTTTTTCTTTAAACCTAAGAAAACGTGTTTGGCTAGTTTCTTTGCCTTATAATTGGAAGTTGGTGAACAAGGATTCACTAAGGGGGAGCTAAAAAAACCGATGTGTTTAAAATTAAACCCTGTTACGCTAAGAACAGGTGAAGGCTAAGAGGAAACCCTAGACCCCTTTCTCACCTGGTCATAACAGTGACCAAAATAGACAGCACGCCTCTGACATTACATAATGGGATACTAATATGTGAATGCTTAATGTATTCATCTGATTCCTTTTGCCACTGTTTAGCAAAGATATTTTTCCAATTTATGTTAAAATAGCCAAAGAGTAATTTGAGACAAATGTATTGAATTTTAAAATTGTATATCTTAGTGCAAAGCTTCAGGCCCCAAGATTTACTAAATGTTACTATATTGAAATCCTCTCTTTTGCCAGACAATTTTGTTTAAATACAACAATACAAACAAGGTCAAAAAGACAAATAAATTGACTGACACGCATGGGTGATAATTTTTCATCAGGCTTGATGAAACAGTTCAGTACAATGCTCAAACGAGGCTGTTGTTTGCCTCGAGAGAGTCTTTTAGTTCAAATCCAGCTCTGAGGGAGAGAGATGCAACTGAGTTAATCTTTCAGTGAACGCGCATTGAGTAACACAAATAAATTAGCAGCTTCCACATAGAAAATCGCACATCACAGATCTTCCCAGGGTAGGAATCCTAACACTTAGCTAAAAGTTTGAGATCCAAGATGTTGTTTGGTCCAACAAAACATATCTTTCCTGAAGATAGTGTGTAGGCAGATTGGAAACAAAGCTCTGACTCTGGCTTAATACTCCTGCCTCATTCATCCCCCTTTGTTATATTTAATTACAGTGATATTTTTCTATCCTGTGCCCTAAGCTACAGGGAAATGATCTTTAAAATCAACAAGCTTATTTGTGATAACATATAACATAGCATCCTCTTGTGCAGCACACTTGAAATTTAAGAAGATCTTCTTAATGGAAGCATTATTCTTACTCTATCAATAAAAATTAAAAATTTATCTCGACCACAAATGATTTCTTTCAAGATACATTTTCAGTCAACAGAATGAACTCATTTGTGCATTGTTGCTTCCCTATCCTTCTCTCCTGAAAGTACATTTCACATGTATAAGCAGCCACTCCATTATCCCATCCAAGTAGCCTTACCCAACATCCTTAGTCCATGGGCAGAGACAACGGGCAAGATTTTGTATTTTGGGTTGGAATCCCAATGTCAGGGTTAAATGGGGGTCCTGACCCCGCACTGTGATGCGAACAGTCACCCGACAGTGATATTCCCTTGATTGGCCAATTAGTGGTGAGAGGGCAGGCTCAGCATCTAATTGAGGGCTTTCGAACCTGCACGGCCAATAGGAGGCCTTCCAGCACAGAAGGAGCTGCAGCCTGCCTTTGCAGGTAAGGGAGATAGAGAGGGCGCCTCAAGATCCAACAACTTGAAAAAAATCTGCCTAAAAAATGGCCACAGCTTCTGGACTACCTTTTTTTATTCTTTCATGGGATGTGGGCATCGCTGGCAAGGCAAGATTTTGTTGCCCATCCCTCATTGACCTTGACAATGGAGTGACTTGCTAGGCCATTTCATAGCCAGCCACATTGCTGTGGGTCTGGAGTCACATGTCGGCCAGAACAGGTAAGGGCAATATATTTCCTTCCCTAAAGGACATTAGTGAACCAGATGAGCTTTTATAATAATTGCTGATAGTTTCATGATACCATTACTGAGACTAGCTTTCAATTCAATATCACTCAGTTGAATTTATTAATTAGTTGAATTTAAATTCCACCAGCTGCTGTGGTGAGATTTGAACCCATGCCCCCAGGGCATTAGCCTTGGCCCCGGGATTATTAGGGCAGTGACATTACCACTGTACCACCATTTCCCTACTCTTCGCCAAAGGGCAGCCTGTGGCCGCAGCTGCGGTGTTGTGGTCAAGTAGGTGAGAGGGTCCTTGGAGTTTGCTTGGCCCCAGTTGGCCATCGAGAGGTTGCCTCCAGGCAGCCGCCAGGCTCCAGGCACTGAGGGCGGGGCGTGGTGAAGAACCGGCAGGCTGACTGGCAAATTCCAGTCGACCTCTGATAATTGGCCTAATTGGTCGTTAACTTCGATTAATTGGCTATCCACCACCTGTGGGCGAGTAGCCCTTCCACCCCGATTCCGCCTCCAGCAAAATGGCTTGGGGTAGAATGGCGGCTGGCAAACTGACAGGCCCAGCCTGCGATGCGAAATTACACACCCGCCTGCTTTCGTTCTCGCCCCCATATCAGGGTGAAAATTCTGCCCAATGTTTTAACAACAGCAATGTCTGAGCTAAAACAGCACAGATCAGGGATCAAACCTACAGCTTTCTTGATTCATGTGATTCAGCACTGCACCAGGACCAGCATTTAGCAACTGAGCCATCAAAGACAGTGCTGACATTTCTGAAGTTCTAACTTTGTATCATTATTTTGAAAGTTGCATAAAAACATTTGAAGAAGGGACACTGATTTTCTGTTTGTGTGTTTTTTTGAGTTAGATCAATATTCATAATGGCTCGGATTTTGCAGTCAATGGCGAGTGACGGCTGCCCAAAAGATCTAGCAATCTCTGTGGTGTCGACTTCACCTTTCCTAATGTTAATTTCATTCTGGCATCAACTATAGGGGATCACAGGCATCCAGCTACATTGATATAATCAAGCAGTAATTATGACTTATTATGCCATTGAAACCCAGTTACCCCTTATTTAACATAACTTTTTCAAGGGTTTTAACAGCAAGAATAATAGCATAAAGATGGAAAATCAAGTCAAATCAATGATTTCTAATCAATTTCCATCTGCAAGGACTTTAACAGTGCACACTGTGGAGGACTACAGACAGATACCTCTGGATATCTGCATTTAACTGCACATATACTCAGTTTCACAGAGTAATTATAGGGAACATATAGTTTTTCTACAACTGCAAAATCTGGGCCAATGACAAATAAGACATATCAATAAGTGCCCACATCTTAGTAAAATAATATTTTCAGCAAATATGGCTCACACAGTTGAATAATAAGCCATTGGGTTTTAGCAGTCTAAAGGTAAGTGAGTTATGCACGTTTGATTTACCATCATATATTTTACAGTATATAACGGAGTCCCATGGTGTAAATGGTTCATATTATATCTTGTTTGATAGCAAGAAATTGACAAATTTTAGATAAGCACATAAATGTGCTGACGCAACCTGACTATGCTGGGATCCATGAGATGTTCTGCTCAAAAACAGTCACACAATTCTTTTCAAGAGAAAACCCCATGAAGAATCTTACAATGTGGGATAGAAAATAAGATTTGAATGGCACAATGGCATTAACACATTGAACTCTGATTTATGAGATTTGGGTTTAAATTTATTCCAGATTACTGCAATTAAAGTTGAAAATCTACCTCATAAAGTTGGAGAGGTGGACAGTGAAAGTGACTCAGAGGAGGGTTGCCTTGAGCAACATTGTGGTATCATGGAATGGGGTCACCGACGGTTCGGATCGGGGGTCAGGGACTGGTGGGATACAGGTAGAATACAAAGGTAGTGGCGGAATATTCTAAAGTCAAGGTTATAGACAACCTTTTTTGTAGTTATAAATAGTATGTGCCTCTGTGATGGAAGGGTGAAGGACATCACAGAATGTCAGAGAAGGGAGGGAGAGCAACAAAACGTCATAGTCCATATTGGAACAATTGAGGTTTGGAACAAGGATTTTCAGCAATTAAGCACTGGAATGAAAAACAAAATTGAAAAACAAGATCTCAAAATGGTAATTTCTGTATTCTTTTCTGCACCAAGTGCGAGACAGGGTAAGGAGATTAGAAAAGTCAATGATCTCCCTCTGTGTTGTAAAATATCTATGTTCCTATTCACATATGGCAACATTCCATTCATGTTTTGACCTTATAAAAGAATTCTACCCAAAACATTTACTATTTCCTCTAACCACCAGTTGATTATTATAACAAGGTTGAATGAAAGTCATTAGTTGTCGTAGAGATGACTCTGTTTACACCTTTGAGGTATTATGATTCAATTCGGTGAAATGAACTTCCTTTTTGGAAGTGGTTTTCATATTTAAGTCGAAGTCCAATTCCCTGCCACCACCCACTCCCCCCCCCCCACCCCCACCTCCCATTTCCAGAGTACACTAGCACTCTCTGCTGATTTTCATTTAATCCAACTACAGGAACATTTCTGTGATTGCAAGTCTTAGTTTATTTCAAGAGAGGTTTGAATTCCATTACTGTTAAATCTAGGGTTCTGGAAGCCGATTCACATTCCAATATTGAAAGTTCAGTAGCCCAAAGGTGGAGTCAAGGACTCTTTGATAAACCTATAACACTATTAACAGGCAGGATATAAGAGAATAGTTTGAATCGGGAATTCTCTGACACAAACCATGGTTGAAGTAGAATCCATCAATTATTTTAAAGGGTACAGGGAGTAAGCAGAAAAGTGCATTCAGACTAGATCCCTCAAGGAGAATAAAAAAATTGCAGATTTGAAAAACTAAATGGCCTGTCTCTACGCTGTAATCGTTTACAGTTCTATGCCATTTATAAATGTGTTAGTGATATCTTGTGGCAGAACATCAGGATTACAGTTTTTTCTATTATATTAAAAAGCTGTCAAGATCTGATTCCTTGAAACCTTGCTGGAATGTAAAAGTAGAGCGTTAGCCCTCTATCGAACTATTGGACACATATTTTTAGATTCATAGTTCAGTTTTTTAACATTTGAAATTTAATTCTGCTTATTGCATATTTAAAGACAAGCAAAAGTGTTTAAGGTCAATTTAGTTTTAGTTAAAAGCAAAGAAAATGAATAACCTGTCAAATGTAATTTTGATGGAATGTCGTAGTTCTGCTTCGATCACCCATTCACAGTTCAGTGAGTCCTTGTAATATCCTGGCCATCCTGGAGATAGAATTACACCACTAGGTGCTGTCAATTGGCCACCACATGGCGCTGGAAGATAAGGAATAAAAATACAGAACTCCATTTAAATACAAACAACTTCTTCCTGCAATTCATCAAATATTTCACATAACAAAAGCACTATATTATCTGTTATTTCTAAAGACTCATAACAGTAAATGAGTTTGTCAAGAATCAACAAGTGCATTGTAGGCAACAAAGTTCAAGCTGAGGGCACAGTGGGTTAAATATACTGATGTAGTGTCCCACAGCTGGTACTATACGATGTGTTTTCCTGATATCCCCCAAGTTCCTCAAATGAAGGAGCAAAGGAAGGTAAAGAGGCTTTCTCAAAGGGAAGGAGGGACAAAAATAAAACCTGTTAACACGGTTCCATTTTGAAAGGGGTCTTTCACCGGCTGTCCAAATCTCCACTATTAACATGGAAATTAGAGCCCTGTCATGTAAATAGGATCCAATTCTGATTTTAGATCAGAATTGATATGAGCCTGTGAAGTGCATACTCCGACCAGGTCCATGAATGATGAAGCCAAAGTCGCCCATTAAAAGTAAGTGTTGAGTTATTTTTGTGGGCCCTGGAGAAAAAAGCGTGCTCCTCAGAGGTCCACAAAAATAATCAGGGCTGCTGCTGCTTGGGACTCAGTCCCTCTAAGATCGCAACCATCTCCCACACCACAAATTAACTTGCTGGCACTCACCCTACCCAATTTTGAAATATCAATCCGGCAAGGTACACCGGGACACTTATTTGGCACCCAGCACCTTGCCTGATGCTGGGGCCTCTTCACTGCTGGAATGAGTGGCTGACCAAAGCAGTCCATTAGGTGATGGCCCAAATTTCAAATTAGACCCTATTCTATTAAAGGGAATGTGGCAGCATCAGTAAGAAATTGGCTAAAGGGCAAGAAACAGAGAATCGTGGGATAGAATTATTTTCAGATCGGAGGGATCTAAACAGTTGTGTCACCAGGAGTCAGTCTTAGGACCATTGGCAAATGCATGATCTGGACCATGGCCTTATTTATTTATTTGTTTAGAGATACAGCAATAAAACAAGCCCTTCGGCCCAACAAGTCTGTGCCGACCAACAACCACCCATTTATACTAATCCTGTAAGTATGATCTGGAGCATGGTTGACTATGCAAAAGACCACACGTGATTTGACAACATGGGTAGGTTAGTTAACTGGGCAGCTGGACAGTTAGGTGAAATACAATGTAGCAAAAGTAAATGAGGTGATATGTTTTGGGCAAAAGAATGAGAGGAAATGCAAACTATAAGGTGAAAATTTAAAAAAAAAGTAGAACAGCAGAGAGCCTTATGAGTGCATACGAATAAACCTTTAAAAAATGTGAAGGTAATTAATAAAGCTGCAAAAAACATATAGGATCCTAGGTTTTATAAATAGAGTTCAAAAGCAGAGGTAATACTTTTTTTATTTGTTCATGGAATGTGTGCATCACTGGCTAGGCCAGCATTTATTGCCCATCCCTAATTGTCCTTGAGAAGGTGGTGTTGAGTTGCCTCATTGCTGCAGATTGTGTGGAGAAGGTACACCTTCAGTAATTTTAGGTAGGAAGCTCCAGAATTTTGACCCAGCGACAACTAAAGTGATATATTTCAAATCAGGATGTTGTGTGACTTGGAAGAGAAACTTACAAGTGGTGGTGCGCCCATGTGCCTGCTGCCCTTGTTCTACTAGGAGGCAGCAGTCATGGATTTGGGAGATGCTGTCAAAGAAGCCTTGGAAACTTACTGCAGTGCATCTTGTAGATGGTACACACTGCTGCCACTGTACATGGGTGGTGGAGGGAGTGAATGTTTAAGGTGGTGTATGGGGCTGCAATCAAGCGGGTTGCTTTGTCCTGAGCTTCTTGAGTGTTTTTGGAGCTGCACCCATCCAGGCAAGTGGAGAGTATTCCATCACACCCCTGACCTGTGCCTTGTAGATTGTGGACAGGCTTTGGAAAGACAGAAGGTAAGTTACTAGCCACAGAATTCCTAGCCTCTGACCTGCTAGTGTAGCAGGCTGGTCCAGTTAAGTTTCTAGTCAATTGTAACTCCCAGGATGTTGATGGCTGTGGAATTCAGCGATTGTAAGGTCATTGAATGTCATGGGGAGGTGGTTAGATTCCCTCTTGTTGGAGATGTTTATTGTCCGGTATTTGTGCGGCACAAATGTAACTTGCCACTTATCAACCCATGCCTGAATGTTGTCCAGGTCCTGCTGCATGTGGGCAGGGGCTGCTTCGTTATTTGAGAAGTTGCGAATACAACTGAATCCAGTGTAATCATCAGCAAACATCCCCCACTTCTGACCTTATAATGGAGGGAATGCCATTGATGAAGCAGCTAAAAATGTTTGGGCCTAGGACACTACCCTGAAGAACTCCTGCAGTAATGTCCTGGGACTGAGATGATTGACCTCCAACAATCACAACCATCTTCCTTTGTACCAGGTATGACTCCAATCAGCAGAGAGTTTTCCCTGATTCCCATTGATTCCAGTTTTGCTGGGGCTCCTTGATGCCAGACTCGGACAAATGTTGTGTTGATGTCAAGGGCAGACACTCTCACCTCACCTCTAGAGTTCAGCACTTTTGTTCAAGTTTGGACCAAGGCTGTAATGAGGTCAGGAGCTGGTAACCCTGGCGGAACCCAAACTGAGCATCAGTGAGCAGGTTATTGCTGAGCAAGTGCTGCTTGATAGCACTGCCGATGACACCTTCCACTTTGCTGATGATCAAGAGTAGACTGATGCGGTGGTAATTGCCCGGGTTGGACATGTACTGTTTTTTGTGCACAGGACATATGTGGGCAATTTTCCACATTGTCGGGTAGACACCAGTGTTGCAGCTGCACTGGAACAGTTTGGCTCAGGGCGTTGCTAGTTCTGGAGAACAAGTCTTCAGTACTATTGTCGGAATGTTGTCAGGGCTCATAGCAGGTAATAGTAGAGTGGGGGATATGCTATGACATGAGGTTACAAATTGTGATTGAATACACTTCTGCTCCTGTTGATAGCCCACAGCACCTCATGGATGCCCAGTTTTGAGTTAACAGATCTGTTCAAAATCTATCCCATTTAGCATGGTTGTAGTGCCACACAATACGATGGAGGATATCCTCAATGTGAAGACGGGACTTCATCTCCACAAGAACTGTGTGGTGCTCACTCCTACCAATATTGTCATGGATAGATGCATCTGTGACAGGTAGATTGGTGAGGACAAGGCCAAGTAGATTTTTCCCTCTTGTTGGCTCCCTCACCACCTGCCGCATACCCAGTCGAGGAGCTCTGTCGTTTAGGACTCAGCCAGCTCAATCAGTAATGGTGCTACCAAGCCACTCTTGGTGATTGACATTGAATTCTCCCATCCAGAGTACATTCTGTGCTCTTGCCACCCTTCTTCCAAGAGGTGTTCAACATGGAGGAGTACTGATTCATTAGCTGAGGGGGCAATAAGAGGTAATCAGCAGGATGTTTCCTTGCTCATGTTTGACTTGATGCCATGAGACCTCATGAGGTCTGGAGTCGATGTTGAGGACTCCCAGGGCAATTCCATCCCTACTGTATACCACTGTGCCACCACCTCTGCTGGGTCTGTCCTGTCGGTGGGACAGGACATACCCAGGGATGGTAATGATGGTGTAAGGGATGATTCTGTGAGTATGACTATGTCAGGCTGTTCCTTGACTAGTCTGTAGGACAGCTCTCCCAATTTTGACACAAGTCCCCAGATGTCAGTAAGCAGGACTGTGCAGGGTCAACAGGGTTGAGTTTGCCATTGTCGTTTCCAGTGCCAGGGTCAATACTGGGTGTTTCATCCAGTTTCATTCATTTTAGACTTTTCTCTAGTGGTTTGCTACAACTGAGTGACTTGACTAGGCCATTTCAGAGGGCAGTTAAGATTCAAACACATTGCTGTGCGTATGGAGTCACATGTAGGCCGGACCAGGTACGGACGGCAGATTTCCTTCCCTAAAGGACATTAGTGAACCAGATGGGTTTTTATGACAATCGACAATGATTTCATGGTCACCATTACTGAAACTTGCTTTTCTAATTCCAGATTTATTAATTGTATTTAAATTCCACCAGCTACTGTGGTGGGATTTGAATCCATGTCCCCAGAGCATTAGCCTCGGTCTGTGGATTGCTAGTCCATTGACCTTACCCACCAAGCCACCACCTCCGCACCAAATGAATATATATCTATATAAGTTATGGATTAGGCAGCAATTAGAATATTGTGCCCAGTTTTGGGTGCTTGGGTACTATAGGAATGATAATAAAACTATGGACAGGGTACAGGTTTAGCAGAGATGAGGGGCTCCGTGGCGGGGGGGGGATCGGAGTGGTAGTGGCCCACCACGGCGTCCGACGCCGGGAATGCCAGGCCCGATCCTCCTGGTGGTGGGGAAGCTCCTTGCTGCAAATTCGCGACTCCATGGCAGTACCTGAATGTCAATATTAAAATCAGCTATTTAAATACATTTAAATGGAAGCCGGAGTGATTTTACTGGCAGTTCCGGATCTTCCGAGTGATGTGTGGCCTTCACTTTCCTATTCAGGGAAAGCTGGCGCCACCGAGGTGGAGAAGGGGGGAGCTCTGCATTTGTAGTGAAATGCGGGGCATGGGGGGGGTGGGTACTGCGGTGGGAGAGGGAAAGGGGTCAACGCTGCTTTCAGTTATGGAGGAGATACTAAAGTAACCAGGGATCTTTTCATTAAAAAAAGTCAAATTTAAATGTGGATCTGATCATGGTGTTTTAATAAATAGGAACAGTTATTTCCACTGAGCAATAATTCAGGAACAAGAAGTTATCAGCTTCAGATCATCAGCAAAAAAAACCCAAAAGTAAACGTTAGAAAATGTATTTTTTATTTTACACAGAATGTTGTTAGTAGAGGTATGCAAAGGAAACCCGACGCGAGCCCAAATTCCAGACCCGGAGGTCTGACCCGACCCGAACTTTTGAAAATTCAAATATAATACAAGGGTTTGAAGCCCTTTAAAAATGGCGCCAGCACCTACGCAGTGGTGCCAGATGCCATTGCTGGGGATAGAGCACCCGCCCCCTCCACGTCATCGGTGGGGAGTGCGGCGGGGTGGGGGGGGTGGGGGTTCGCCCTGGCATGACAACGAGCCACTGCGTATAATATCACAGAGCAAATCCCACGCGTGCGCCCTGCCATATTTGAAGCTTGCCGCCAAGATCGGCAGCGAATAGGTAAAATTCAGCTTCAGATGTTCAAGAGGAAAAGCCCCTAAAAAAGATACACCTCAAATAATTTTTTTGAGCCGTGGAGGAACAATTTTTCTCCAAGCTCACAAGAATAATGTGAACCATTGCCACCACAAGCACCTTCCCCTTCAATACCATTCTTTTACCCCATTCCCCCCCATCGCACCCTGCCAACAATACCTATCAACCTGGTGGCTAGGTCAAACTCTGGGCCACATGGATTGCCTTGCCCTTGAGCTGGTAAGCAGCAGCAGGATTTCTGTGAAGGGCATGCAACACGTCAAAGGCAGTTAATGATGCCCCACCCTCAGAATGACTCCTGCTGGAGGCATTAGGCAGCTTGTCCTCATGTTCTACTGGCTGGCTGTCCAATAGTTCAAATAGCCCCTTAACTGATTAGTCCTTTCAGAGAGCCGGGAGAGGAATGATTGAGCTGAATGGAATTTTCTGATCTGTAAATTTCCATGATTCTAAACTGTACTTTCAGATACAATTTCAATTAACAATCTATTATAGGGGAAAATGGACTCATTTCATTACATAATTCTAAAGGAGTAACTAAAATCGTATTGAGGTGTTTGTAACAGTGAATGAATCCTATTTCTTCTCCTTCCCTGAATAAACATGGCATTTGTAGTAGTTACCTTCACATCGTGGCACAGCAGAATTCCAGATGACGTTCCCCTCCTGCATAATACAGGTTATGGTCTCAGATCCTTGCGTTTTAATAAAACCTTCATCACAGTGGAAAGACACAGAACTTCCCAACAGGAAAATATCACCAAAACGTCTTCCGTTGACTGGGATGCCAGGGTCATGACATTCATTTTGGCCAAAAGCTGGTTAAGAATAATATAAAAAGAATACTCTTACTGTCTGAAAATTACTCAGAAACAATTTTTAAAGAACTCCTTTTGGCTTTTACCCCAATCACTATTATGCAGACATGTTTTTGACTTTACTCTGGTTGCCGATCCACTAGATTTTGGCAGCACCAACACCTTTATAGAAGGGATAAAACAGAAAGTTTTGGAAATACTCAGCAGGTCTGGCAGCATCTGTGGAGAGAGAAGCAGAGGTAATGTTTCAGCTCTGTGACCTTTCATCAGAACTGTTCTAATGAAAGGTCACAGACCTGAAACGTTAACTCTGCTTCTCTCTCCACAGATGCTGCCTGACCTGCTGAGTATTTACAGTACTTTCAGTTTTCATTTCAGATTTACAGCATCTGCAGTGTTTTGCTTTTACCTTTACGGAAGGGGTTCTTTATGGAGTTTTTTGTGTGAATTTTGTGCTGATCAAATTGAAGGATTTCAGTAATGAGAGGAACACTCTTCGGTATAGCATTAAGCATATTTGAGTGAGATTGACATTTTAGCACCGAATTAGGAGCAGTTTTCTGCTGTGGGTCTACTGAGTTCCCATACTCCATTTGTGGAGGGGCCTTAAAGCCAACATGCCACTAAAGACAAAAGATTACTCTCTAACTTACTGCATCACTCAGACCCTCACTTTTAGGGTTTAAATGACCAGTGTTTCATACCCGTGCAACATTTTTTAAAGAAATACAGACAACTCAGGTCAAATGCAACAGAATATGTAGCATAATTAGCAGATTATTAACAATTTAGACATAAAGAGATATTCACAATGATAAAGCAATTAAAGCAGTCATAAAAGAATCCACGTCACACTCTTTCACCAGCTGGGAGGGCAGATGGTTCACATCTCCCAGTGCTATTCTGACACTAGAAGGTGTGTGAGGAATGCTTGATGCAATCACTTTTGATATTTCCCTCATGCCTACATGGGGAGAAGACAAATCAAATGTAATAAGACTTTTAAAAGTCTGCAAATAAGCAGAGGAAAAGAAGACTGAAGGAGGTAAGAAGTTCCACACCTTTGAGACCTTGGGACAGAATAAACTTCAGGAGGAAATAGTGAAATTGAACCCAGTGCTAACTTTGGAAAGAAAGGAGGTTCGATACATTCAAGAGAAAATATTGCAGATTCTGGAAATCTTTAATATAAACAGAAAATGCAGGAAATACTCAGCAGGCCAGACATCACCTGTGGGCAGAGTAACAGAGTTTACATTTCAGGTCAATGACCCTTCATCAGAATTTCATCAGACCTTTCATCTGATCAAAGATCATCGGCCTGAAACATTAACTCTGTTTCTCTCTCCACAGATGCTGCCAGACCTGCTGAGTATTTCTAGCGTTCTCTGTTTTTATTTCAGGTTTTACGCATTAGGGGCTGAATTTAATCACAAGAAATGCTGGAACCACTCAGCAGGTCTGGCAGCATCTGTGGAAAGGGAAGCAGAGTTAACGTTTCGGGTCAGTGACCCTTCTTCGGAAGATCCGAAACGTTAACTCTGCTTCCCTTTCCACAGATGCTGCCAGACCTGCTGAGTGGTTCCAGCATTTCTTGTTTTATTTCAGATTTCCAGCATCCACAGTGTTTTGCTTTTATTTTACTGAATTTAATCACGGTGGTGAGGCTCTGGTCGCCGGGCCCGGGCCGAAAAGGCAGTGGGACCCCCGCCTCGGCATTTCGGAACCCCTTGATGCAATTCAATGGCTCTCAGGCACTTAAGTGTCTGGCGCCTTGGTCCCTGTCCCTTTAAGGATGGGTTGCCTGCCTCCGAGAGCTGCTGGCCAATCAGAGTGCTGGCAGCTCAGTCGTATCGGCAGCACCACCGATTGTAGTGGCCACTGCTGGTACTGCACCAGGCCCGGGAACAGGCCCAGACTGGAGCCCCCAGACTTGAGGTAAGTGAGGTGGGGTTGCTGGGGCCAGTCCGGTAGGCCCTGGTGATGGGCGGGGGAGGGGAGGGGGGAGTGGGAGGGTGGGTGATGAGTAAGAGGGTGTGTTATGGGAGCTGGGTTGATGGCCGACAGGGGCCCACTGTGGGCCACAGATTGCCATGGAAGAGGGTCCCCCTCCCCACACCTGGAGGGAGTTTGCCTTGTTTCACTAAGTGACATCCTCATTTGGGGGAGACCTCTCCCGCCACTGGCTTAATTCAGGGGTAGGGTCTCAGTTGGCCTCTGAGTGGAAAGGCTGTCAGTGGCCTTCACTGCCCCGACTTTATCATGTTGCGATGGGAAGGTAACAGGCCCTAGCTTCCTAGCCCATCTCCCGGGGGACCCATTAAATCCAGCCCCAGCTGTTCACAATAATGAATTAAAAATAAGGAGAGCGAATGTGTGGCTTCTTTCATAAAGTCAGCAATAATAGAAATTCAATGTTAGGAAGTGGGGCAGTGTAGTACATTGAAGCCTGTCACACTGCGCCAGGCAAGCCTTTGCCTTAAATTTCCTCACTCTCTAAGGTCATGACCTCAACTATGCTATACCAGAGAGCAAAGAATAACTACCGAGACCCTACCCCTGAATTTTTCACTTCATTTTTGTGCAAACCTAATGAACCTTCCTTCTGCATAAATTGCACCCTGATTAAATGACATCTACTTGGTGCTGAAATTCAGACGTTGCACCATCTCAGACTCCTCTTCAGAGAAAACAATTTGTAGGAAGTATTTACCTCCCTCCAGCTTCTATTCTTGCTTTTTAAAATCCAGGCTTGATGTCAATTAGTCATTCCTTCATTATTTATCTCACTCTTACTCTTTTTAACCTTGGTGCCCTGCATTATGAATCTTGGCCTTTCATCAGACATGCCCGTTCTTTATACTGCCTATTAATCCAAGCACAGATTCCTATAATTACCCATTCCATTGCACACCATCTCACTTAAATCATTTGGACTGTTTATAACAATATATTTGTAACTGAGAGGAAATTGGAACTGGTTGGACTGCTGCCAGAATAAGTCATTTTTTTTAATAATTACCTCAAGCGTTATTTTTTATTTCTTTGAAAAGCAGGTTTATCTTTTTTATCCTGTGAGGGCTTTCTCTCAATGAGTTTCAGTATATGGATATTTACTGGTTGGCTGATTTCTCAATTCTTGTAATGCACTAGAAATTGATCACTCAATTGGAGTTTCAGTAAAAGTGTGGCAATCTTGAGTTTTATGATCTGCTCAGGAGTGAACGCTTCAGCAAAGCAGTTTTCTTTAAGCCATAACGAGTTATTTTAGCAATAAAAGTGTTTGATTACTTGAGGCTTCCCAGTTGGACAAGCAGAGTAAGATTGCGTTCAAAAGTCTTGGGTCTGAAACCCAACTTTGACTGTCATTTAAACTCTCCTGCTTTCTTGGTGACAAGTTTCAGTGAATGTTCAGGTTGCTGGGTTATTTGGTGGTGCAGAATGCTTCATTTTGGAAACGTGGGCAAACTAGTTGGAGATTAATCCTATCTCATGAATCATGCCTCCTCCTGTCAGCTGTCAGTTATTAAGAAGTCAAATGGTCCAGATTATTATATCCTCAAAAAGACAACAAAATGTTACAATCTGAAATGCACTGCCTGAAAGGGTGGTGGAGGCAGATTCAATCATGGCTTTTGAAAGGGAATTGAATAAGGAACTGAAGGGAAAAAAAACTGTAGGGGTAAAGGGAAAGGGCATGGTGTGGGATAGGTAAATTATTCTCGCAGACAGCCAGCATGGTCTTGATGGGCCGAACAGCATCCTTCTGTACTGCAATCATTCTATGATTCTAAAAGGTTAAGTGTGGATTAAAAAGATCATTTGAGTGAGGTTCTTGTTTGCTGTAATCTCCATGCCTGACCTTTGCATATAGAACAAGAGAGAATGCAGTTAAATATTGAAATGTAATCAGTAGGGGGGAGAGGTCAGATGACATTCATGAAGCATATTTTCTTCCATTCATTAACTTTAGCAAAAAAAGCTGAATATAAAAGAGTGAATATTTTGTTGATAATTTAAACAATATTTTGGTAACTCTCTTTACGGTCCAATTCCATTATCTTGATGTTCACAGTGACTGGGATTTGCATTTCTAATTCTGGCAGTTCAGTAAGTATTGCTTAGCAGGTAAAGAAGCCTTTATTTCTCAATCTCAAGTGTTTTTCTTTCATAGCCCTTTGATGATAGCACACCTACTTAATTTCTTCCACAGCATCTCAACTCTCACCTTCCCACCCCACCTCCATCACTGAGAACAACAAAGGTAAGAGGTACATGGAAAAAAACAATTTCCAAGTACTTCCATCACAAGTCATTGCGACTTGGACATTTATTGCTGTTCCTTCATTGTCACTGGGTAAAACTTCTGGAACTTCCTACCTAACTGTACGATGGGAGTGCCTTTACCACACAGACTGCAGTGGTTCAAGAAGGTGGCTCACCACTATCTCCTCAATGGGGTGGGCAATAAATGCTGACCTTACTAGCAATGTTCAAATCCCCAGAATGAATTGAAAAGAAACACATTTCCCAAGATTGAAAGACAACCTGTTGCGAGGATACCACCAATGTTACTCTTTCGCAGTTTCAAGCAGACATGCAAGGGTGGTCCAGTGGAGCCATCCATTCAATTTACCTTCACCACAGTGGGAAAATGTCTGCCATCTGGTTGGTGTTCCATACACAACATAGCTGGGATTGGAATGTTCAACCCTACAACACTCCTCCCCGCAGCACGAGGCATTGGTGGTGTAACATGCACCTCCACCATGCAACCCATCAGGCTTTCATTCTTCACACTAAGAGCTTATCAGGCTGAAAATGTAAAGCAGACAACATTCACTGGAACAAAATTGAAATCTGCCAATTTACTTGTGTACGTGATGTTAAAGCCCCGGCCTGTAGTGGAATGATCTGACTGGAATTCGAGGCGGGTGATGTGCCCGTTACTGGCCAGTTGTGAAGGCATGTCATCACCGGAGAAAGTTCCTAGAACTGTAGAATCAGCAGTCCCATCATCCTTTATTGTAAGGTAATCGAACTGAGGCTCAACGTCAAAATCATTAAAGATCAGGTGAATCCTGCTTGCTGGTTCTGCAATAATCAGCCACACGCAGTTCATGTTGTTGCCATACTCCTCCGGGTAGTTTGGCGAGAGCACAACTCCAGATGGTGCGGTAAAATTGAAGAAGCAGGAAACTGTCCAAAGAACACAGAAAATAATATATTCTCACAGTATAAACCACTAATCCAATTAATGCAAACAGTTACATATTACACATATCAATTACATTCTGCAGATTAATACTAAAAGTAGCAGCCTGGAAGATAAAAGAGGAGTCTTAATCCTTTCAAGAGGCATCATGCTGAGCTGAATTTAGTCGCACCGGTGAGGTACACGGCCATTTGGAGACCCCACCCTCCCCTGCCGGGAAGAGGCCATTAAGTGGCTGATAATAGGTCTCTTAAGGGCCTCAATTTGTCTATGGGTGGGAAGGCCGTCGTCAGCCTATTTCGCCCCTGACTTAATCGCGTTGCGAGGGAAAGGCGATGGGCCCTCTGCCCACTCCCCACCTCCCGCCATAATTCTATGGGCCCCCCCCACCTCCTAACCCATCTCCGGGGGGCCCATTAAATCCAGTCCACCCTTTCACTGGTCCACAGTGGTTGAATCTTTAAAAAACTGTAAATGTATTTAATATTCTTTTCAGATATCATAGCACTGTTATATTGTTTAATGTATGGCAGTTCATATCTGTTGTTCAGCATTCAAACTGAATTTTTACAAGCAATTCAAATAACTTTATCCCGGGGAAAAATAATAATTTTAGTTTGAAGAAGTGAATTCTTGACATCTTTGAAGTGCAGCTAATTTGCAGCAAAAGCAAAATGCAGCTCTATCAGAAGAAGGCACTCTCTGATCCACACCTACGAATGTGGTCTTTAAAATCAAGAAAAGTTTTGATCGAATGAACATGGAAAGACTATTTCCTCTGGTTGAGGAATCAGTGACCATAAGTTATTAATTTAAACTTACGACAGAAAAAGCAAGGGGAAACAGAAGGAGAAATATCTTTGTATGGAGCTAAAAAAAATGCCACAGGGACAGTTGGAGGCAGAGATCATTGCACCAAGGGGAAATTAGATATTTGAAGCAGAGAAAGATACAGACTAGGAGGAGAGTGCAGGGCAATGAGATTAGCTTTGAATTCTCCAGCAAAGTAGTGGCACAAATGGGTTGAATGGCCCCCTTCTGTACTTTAAACTTTTAAGCATGCTTTTAAAATACTGTTATCATGAAAGTTTGAAATAAATAGAAACATACTTGCTTTAATGATGGTGCATGAGTGTATTTCTGGGAAATGGAATGATGAAATTTGACCTTATCACAGTAAACTATCATAAAATGTTTACTATAACAGTGAAAGGTAGTTCCTTCAAAAGGAAGTCATTAAGTTGCCACTCTTTGCCAATGTTTACCATTCCTTTTCAAATATGCATAAAACAGGAGTGCCCCCTACTAATTTGACCAAGCTCATTTGCACAAAACTCTAGTTCATAAAAATTTTTTGTTTATTTTAACTATATTTTTGTAAATTTTCCACAGCTAAAAAAAAGCTATAGAATTTAGCCATACAATGGACTCTATTTTGGATTAGATCATGGTGAAGACTTGAACCTAGCTTGGCGGTGGGATAAGCAAAAATTGGGGAAAAGAAAAAAGCATCCAACTCTGGGTCAGAATTGCCTCATCAACCTAGACGTAAAATCTCCTTTCAAAAGCATTGATTTGTAATATCTCAGCTATGGTTGCTCCTTAGTAACAGATGAATATGCAATTTATAATTGCAAAAGATAGTCAAAATGGAGAAAGAGAAATAAGTTGATTCAGCCTTGGAAAACTCTCTGCCAACTGAGTATCCAATAGTATCTAACCAGTGACATGTTTTCTTGAGTTGCGCAGCTTCTAGACCAAATTGAAATTGCAGCTTCAGTAAAATGATTGGAGCCATTTTGGAATATATGTATTAGCTGTCTCTGTGAGTGCCATTATCTCCTGCTGTGGAGGGAAGGAAGCCTGACAGGATGGGTTTAACCGGCCATTTAAATGCGACATGTTTATTTATGAGTTGTTTTAAATAATTGGTATAGCATTTTTAACAGAACCTGCACCCATGAAATTTCCTTCCCCTTTAAAATTACTGTTGAACACAATTACTAATCATAAGGTGTTTCCAATGTGTTTGATAAATCAAAAATACGACAAACAAAATGCTCTTGAAGGATCCATCATTGAAAGGTTCAAAAAGCATTAAAGTGAAATGACAAGAGGAGACAAAAATTTAAACTTAAAAATTCTTACAAACGCAGCTTGGTTTGTTGCCAGACCACTGATTGTTTTGTTGGCATGCAATTGTCCGCTCTCCCACTAGTTCAAAGGCTGATTGGCATTCAAATGTCAACATGTCTCCATGTAAAAAACTGTCCCCACTTCTTTTGCCATAAGCAGGAACACCAGGGTCACCACAACTTCCCCTTTCGATCTCTGGAAAAAGAGAGAAAGAAATCAATGAGTCAAGGCTGATATGCAATATACTCCAAACTGAAATATCACTAACTGTGCCCAGGACAATGACACAAACACAAGAAATACACAGCTGGTCTGTCAGCATCTGAAAAGAGAGGAGACAGGTTAATGTTAGGGTGTAGATCCCTCTTTGGAACCCATGTCATAATATTCTCATGTTAGCCTCAAGTTTTCTTCTTCTGATGTTCCAATCAAATGTTAGTTAACATTACTCAATCCTGTAAATAAAGATGCAGGATATTCTTGATTTTATTAACTAAAATGCAGAAAAATACTTACTTTGAGGTATATTTTGTGTTTGTGGTTTCACAACACAAATTCATTTCCTTAGGGCCTCTGCTTTGTTTTACATTTTTTTTAAATTTTGAATGGTATTGTATTATGATCCAGACTAGCAGAGCAGGTAGGTGGGTCTATTGGGAAGGAAAGATTGAGGAGCTCAATGAACATACAGGTAGTAAACTGGAATTGTAAGCTTAGATTATAGTTCCAGGATTCAGCTGCAATAAATTGTCAGGGATATTATAGCCCTAATTTTGCCGTTGTAATAATGGTGAAACTATCAGTGTTTGCTGTTATTACTCTGTAAAACTGACAGTAACTTCTGATCTCCGCACATGCGTAGCTGGATGCGGAAATCCAGAAGTTGCCATCGGTGATTCCCCACTTCTCCACAGGGTGCGCTGTAGAATTTCTCACAGATGGAAATCAATTAAAAATCCTTGACTTTATGTGACCTTCCACTTTTTATGCTAACAGTCTCGCTGTAAAAAAAACCTTGAAAAAGTTAAGCACTGTTAAATGAGATGTGCTGGGTTTTTAAGCATATGCTAAGTTATAATTATTACAGAACAACCTCTCTGGCCCTGAAAAACTAAGTTTATATTTGTGGAGTATCAAATTTCTCCATTCCATGCTAAAAATTCAATAGATTTTTTTAATAGTTCTTTTTCTAAAAAAAAAGTTTCTGATATTTCAGTTCCTATCTTAATCCCATACATATATATATCTCAATATTTATTTCACTTTCTGTAAAATTATAAAAAGTGAATGATAAAACCTGCTTGTTTTTCCTGTTTTGCTGTCTGTGAGAATTCTTCAATGTGTTTGGCTGCTTAACCTGGTTGATGGCATCACTGTTGATGGATGCTGGAGATCCCTGAAAGCTGGCGGCAGAATGAAATTAATGTCGGGAAAGGTGAAATCCATGCCACAGAGATGGTTAAATCTTTATAGGCAGCTTTAACATCAGTAGAGAGCAGTGTCATTTTGCTGCTGACCACAAAATCCGGGCCATTAAGCTCTTGTCTCACTAGAGTTGTGACCGTTGGCTAAGTTTAAAACTGACCAGGGGGAATGCTAGGAATGGAACATGAAGGTGTGGTTATTGCACAATCCTGCATTTCCAATGGGGAGTTATGCTCGGATGAATTACAACTGTGATACTAATTCTCTAATCCACAGTCCCTACAAAAGCAGCTCCCCACTAAAAGTGTGTTATCACAGAATTACCCTACTGATGTTTTCTTTGCTCCTGCTAAAAATATATGGAAAATCTGAATGTCCCCACGGAAGTGAAATAAATAAATAAATGTAGATACTTAACCAATAATACTTCTGTTATTCAGTTGAAAGTTCTGAATGGCCTGCTCAAAAACTGAACTA
The DNA here is from genome assembly GCF_036365525.1 of Heterodontus francisci. Taxonomy (NCBI): domain Eukaryota; kingdom Metazoa; phylum Chordata; class Chondrichthyes; order Heterodontiformes; family Heterodontidae; genus Heterodontus; species Heterodontus francisci. The sequence goes on from NC_090373.1 coordinate 41,237,342, forward strand.
GTTACACCCTAATTGAGAAGATCCTCTCTGTGTGCCACTTGTAGCAAAATCATAAACACATTTGTAAAGAACACATTTCCAATTTTGCTACAAAGAGCAAAGGAAATCTTACCCTTGTGTGCCACATTGCTGAAAATGTGGCACATTAAGATGAAGAAGACTTAAGAACTGAAGGGGAGATATATTTAGCAATAAATCTGGAAGCTCCAATAAAACCACTGTGAGGTTGGCAGGTATATTGGTATGTCGTTAAAGCTTATTGAATTCTGAAGCCAAGTAATAATTGCTTGATATATTTAAAGTCACTTCTAGCCAATTTGTGGATGGCTAGGTTATTAAAGATTATTTAATAATCATACATTTGAAACACAATATGTATTCAAAACAATATTGCCTTAATTATATTTAGCTTCTTTTAAAGCACTTATTTATATGATGACTTTTATAATTCCTTCAAATAAATAATTGGTACCACTTTGTTCACTACAGATGCTAATTACATAAAAGGCATAATTTTATCAGTGTATTTTATATGCCAGAGTCTGCCTTTGGCTACAATTTTCATGTTTAAAAAGGTATTAATTCATTTGTAGAGTTTGGGCTTTAGCAAAACTATCTTACTCATAAATAAGAAAAAGAAGCTAAATGATCTTAGTGGGAGCAACGAGTTTACTGTTAGTAGAAGTCTCCATTGCTTTCAGTGGGAACCAGCAGTCTGATTTTTTTTCCATTCTCAAAGCTACTGGGGGTAATTTTAATTTTTGCAAAATAAAAGAATGTGCGATGTTGAGCTGACCGCTCATTATACACCTCTTCCGATTTCACCCACTTTACGCTACCAGCATAGGTTAAAATTCCCTCAATTGACATGCTGGAGTAGAGTTCTATGGATGCTGGCTAACATTCAGTAACTGACCCAGTGGTCATTCTTCATACATCTACTTTGGAAGGATCACAGCATGGGAGGGTTAGGGGTGTGTGGGGGAGATAGGTAGTCGGGGGGGCGGGTGGGAAGACGGTGGCAAAATCACAGATGATTCTGATTCTGTCCTCAAGCCACATTCATCACAGATGCACTTTCCAGCCTGCAATGTTGGCATAGAAATGGGAACTTTGGCTTCACCACTCCTTAGCCAAGCATTGTTGAGGCCAATTGTGGCGCTTCTATTTCCACCCGAGCTATGTCAGAACCTATGAGGAAATCAATCTGGAAACTTACTCATCATCATAGCTCAGTTACACACCAGGGCTGGAATTTTACACTGGGCGGAGGGGAGCCAGCCTCTGACATAAAGGTCGGTGGCGATCCCGCTTCTGCCTCGCCTGGGGATCCGTTCAGTATTTTATGGGTGCCCAGACAACCCGCTTGAGGGAGGAAGTCCCGCCTCATGGAGCTGCTGGCCAATCAGCGGGCCGGCAGCTCTTAGTCCCAGCAGCGCCACCGGGAGCGGTGGCCACTACTGGGACTGCAGCTCAGCATGCACAGAAGTTGCCTGGGAGCCGGGAAGGTAGGTAAGTTTTGGTTGCCTTGCCGGGGGTTATCGGTCGGGCCCCAGCGAAGCAAGGGCAGTCGTTTGGGGGGAAGGGGGGCGTGTTGGGTCTTGGGAGTGGTTGGTGTAGTGGGGGCGGCCCTCCATTGGGCACCCTGTGCCTGATAATTAGATCCCCCACCCACACCCCCACCGCCGAAATGATCGAAAGCTGCCTGCTTTTCCCAGGCGGCTTTTCCTGGCGCCAGGATGCCCGCTTGCCATTCGTAAAATCCATGCGGAGGCAGGCAAAGGCCCTTAAGTGGCCATTTTGTGGCCACTTAAAGGCCTTGATTGGCCTGGGGTGGGCGAGCCATTTTTCGCCCCTCCCACCCCGCCCTACATAAAGGGGGGTCGGAGGCGGGAGCAGGTCGGGAAAGCCTCCTGGAGCCTCCCGCTCCATTTTACGCTACCCGAGCCCCGCCACCATCCGGCTTGTTAGGGTGGGGTAAAATTCCAGCCCAGGGAAAATTTGTTCAGTCACTAAAATCGCAGATTCTACTCCTGAACAGAGAGGAGCTTGGCAGGCCTACAAGGAGTGCATGGGACAAGTTGAATGTTGAGGCAACAAAGGCATAGGCAGAGGTTTCAGTAGCAGTGAAGAGGGAGGCGGACAATGTTGCGAAGTGGGGGTAATCATTTTTATCATTGGGTAGAATTATCGGATTGAAGCTCAATACAGTGTCAAACAGGTCGAGGTTGTAAACTGTCCTGATGAATGATCCTCGACCGGAAATGTTGGGTTGGATTTTCATTCCCGGGTCTCTATCCAGCCATCGGGATGATGTACAGGTCAGGAAGCCGAAAATGCCTCAAGACGGAAGCATCCTCTGAAGACTTTAGAAAGTTTATAAACAGAATGTGGCAACAGCTGCCAGGCCATAACTGTGGAGGGGGATCCCCTCCACAGGATACCTGCAGCCGCAGCTGTGGCCCTCTAGCTCCTGCAGCTCTGGGGTGGGAGGAGGGGTGGGCAAAATTAAAGAAGGCATTGCTGGCCCCCTGGCCTGCCATTCCATCCATCTGCCAGGCTTCAATCTCAGCGATGGGTCTCGCCTGCCATCTGGAAAATTCCAGCCGGTGTGTGATGAGTGCCCTCAATAGACACTTTCATTGGCCTTAATGGATACCCACTATTAATGGGTGGGTAGCCATCACCCCCTCACCCCTCCCCCGACCCCACTAATGACCCCCAGAAGCAGCCTCAATGAAAATAGGTTGGAGCCAGGCACATGCCAGCAGACCGGCATACCAGCCAGTGGTGCAAAATTGCCCTCTTCCAAACCCACCGCCTTGGCCGAATGAAAATCCAGCTCATTAACTCTGTTTCCCTCTCCACAGATGCTGCCTGACCTGCTGAGCATTTCCAGCATTTTCTGTTTTTATTTCAGGTTTCCAACATCGGAAGTAATTTGTTTTTGTAAACTGTTTTGTTCAATTTGAGTGTAAAGCTGGCAAGGAGCAGAGATTTAGGGAGGAAACTGCATGAAATCTTCAGTGGAAGCTGAATATAATTGCTTTGGTTTACCCAACGTTCACTTGGAAAAAAACTCCGGCTTACTCACAAATTCATGTCAGTTCGGCAGTTTAACAGAAGTGGCTATAGCTTTTAAGGTGCTGGTGGAGAGTGAAAGTTAGGTGTCATTAGCGACTGGAAACTGATCCCCATGTGTGTGAATAATGTGTCAGAGGGGCAGCATGTAAATGAGGAAAAGGAGAAGCCGAGGATTAAATCTTGGAGCACTCCAGAAGTGACTATTTTGGGTTTCAAGAGGAGAAACCAGTGCTGGCATGAGTATTTAGATTATTCTTGGAGAGATGGTTAAAAAGGCAAAGGTGGAATTCCATTCCCTCCTAAGTCTGCAACTGCTTCCACAAGCAAAATAAAACTATATAAGAATAGGAATCAAAGTCTGGGTTGAGGGGTTAAACAGGATATGAGCTTCAAGCATTTCCTTGCTGCTCAATAAATAAAATTTGTTGAAGATTTTGATAATTAATGCCTCCAACATACTTCAGTACAGTAAGTAGATAAAATGATCTTTGGATATCTGCGTAAAATTATAGAAATTCATCGACATTTTTGTTCAAAATTGGGCTGTTCACTCAAAAGCCAGATGGGGCCTAACCCTCTTGTCATTATTAGAAAAGTTTCCTGTATCTGACAAAATAAAGTGGCATCACATTTTTCTGTGGTTTTTTTTAGACCTACAGGTCAAAATTGGAATTTATATGAAATCTCTCATTAAAGCGCAACAATTAATTCACATTGACCATTTTTCTTCCAAAGGTTAGCACCATCAGCACATGCTTCACTTCAACCACTCATTCACAATCAGTATCATCAGTCTTTGGCCTGTCTGGGAGATCAAATACAGAATCTTAACAGTGAGTTAAAATTCTTCAACCCACAGGGAAGTGATAATGACAAGGGAATCACGAATCCTTGCATCCTCTCTGCAACATTCAGTCAGTCAATTCTCAAGTTGCATGGTCAGTAGCCATAGGAAAGCATGCAGCCTAAAGTTCCCCCTTCAGCCCCATGGAGGAGAATATTGTTTGAGCATATGTTTCTTTAAATCAAACATCCTTGCTTCCTGTCTCATCAGATTAAAGAGCATGAGCCACTGTGCTGAATGACAGTAGTACAGTTCTACACACACACATTACAATAATACTGCAAGTGATTACTAAAATTAGGCAGCAAAAAGACCTTTTTGTTTGTATTATAAATTATTGTGGAATGATGATTGTAAAATTATAGCGTTTGGAAAATATTTACTGTTAAGGCCTATTAGAATTACATAAATGTAGTTTCCCACTGTTAATAAAGTATTTTCATCTCTGCCTTATTCTGTTCTTGGCCACTTTAGCCTGTTCTCCTGTGACAGGGAGATCATTGGAAATGATTTTTTTTAATGATTAGGAAGTAAGTGATCCAACTAGTCAGTGGACCTCTAACACTATAGGGTAGAATGTATCTATGTATTAGTAGAGAAATAGTGTTGGGGAAATTGATGGGATTGAAAGCTGATAAATCCCCAGGGCTTGATGGCATACATCCCAGAGTACTTAAGGAAGTGGCCCTAGAAATAGTGGATGCATTGGTGGTCATCTTCCAAGATTCTATTGACTCTGGAACAGTTCCTACAGATTGGAGGGTAGCTAATGTAACCTCACTATTTAAAAAGAGAGCTAGAGAGAAAGCAGGGAATAATAGACCAGTCAGCCTGACGTCGGGAGTGGGGAAAATTCTAGAGTCCATTTATCAAAGATTTTATAGCAGAGCACTTAGAGAACAGTGGTAGAATCAGACAGAGTCAGATGGATTTACAAAAGGGAAATCATGTTTGACAAATCTACTAGAATTCTTCGAGGATGTAACCAGTAGAGTTGATGAGGGAGAACCAGTGGATGTAGTTTATTTGGACTTTCAGAAGGCTTTCGACAAAGTCCCACATAAGAGGTTAGCGTGAAAAAATTAAAGCGCATGGGATTGGGGGTAGTGTATTGTGATGGATAGAAAATTGGTTGGCAGACAGGAAACAAACAGCAGGGATAAATGGGTCTTTTTCCGAATGGCAGGCAGTGACTAGTGGGGTACCGCAGGGATCGGTGCTAGGACCCCAGCTATTCACAATATATATTAATGGTTTAGATGAGGGAACTAAATGTAATATCTCCAGATTTGCAGATGACACAAAACTGGGTGGGAGGGTGAGTTGTGAGGAGGAAGCAGAGAGGCTTCAGGGTGATTTGGACAAGTTGAGTGAGTGGACTAATGCATGGCAGATACAGTATAATGTGGATAAATGTGAGGTTATCCACTTTGGTAGCAAAAACAAGAAGGCAGATTGTTATTTGAACAGCTATAAACTGAGAGAGGGGAACATGCAGCGAGACCTGGGTGTTCTCGTACACCAATCGCTGAAGGTAAGCATGCAGGTCCAACAGGCGGTAAAAAAGGCAAATGGTATGTTGGCCTTCATAGCGAAAGGATTTGAGTACAGGAGCAGGGATGTCTTGCTGCAATTATACAGAGCCTTGGTGAGGCCATATCTGGACTATAACAAAAACAAGAAATGCTGGATTCACTCAGCAGGTCTGGCAGCATCTGTAGAAAGAGAAGCAGAGTTAACGTTTCGGGTCAGTGACCCTTCTTCGGAACTGACAAATATTAGAAAAGTCACAGATTATAAACAAGTGAGGTGGGGGTTGGGCAAGAGATAACAAAGGAGAAGGTGCAGATTGGACCAGGCCACATAGCTGACCAAAAGGTCACGGAGCAAAGGCAAACAATATGTTAATGGTGTTTTGAAAGACAAAGCATTAGTACAGATTAGGTGTGAATATACTGAATATAGAACATCAGCAAGTGCAAACCTGAAGAAAAACAACCTGAAAAAAACAGTGGGTAAGCAAACTGAACAAACTAAGATGAAATGAAATAAATGCAAAAAATGTAAAAAGGAATGCAAAAAAAAGGAAGAAAAAATAACTAAAAATGACTAAAAATGAAAGTAAAGTGGGGGGCTGTCATGCTCTGAAATTATTGAACTCAATGTTCAGTCCGGCAGGCTGTAGTGTGCCTAATCGGTAGATGAGATGCTGTTCCTCGAGCTTGCGTTGATGTTCACTGGAACACTGCAGCAATCCCAGGACAGAGATGTGAGCATGAGAGCAGGGGGGAGTGTTGAAATGGCAAGCAACCGGAAGCTCAGGGTCCTGCTTGCGGACTGAGCGGAGATGTTCCGCAAAGCGGTCACCCAATCTGCGCTTGGTCTCCCCAATGTAGAGGAGACCACACTGTGAGCAGCGAATACAGTATACTACATTGAAAGAAGTACAAGTAAATCGCTGCTTCACCTGAAAGGAGTGTTTGGGGCCTGGGATAGTGAGGAGAGAGGAGGTAAATGGGCAGGTATTACACCTCCTGCGATTGCAAGGGAAGGTGCCCTGGGACGGGGACGAGGTGGTGGGGGTAATGGAGGAGTGGACCAGGGTGTCGCGGAGGGAACGATCCCTTCGGAATGCTGACAGGGGAAGGGAGGGGAAGATGCGACTGGTAGTGGCATCACGCTGGAGGTGGCGAAAATGGCGGAGGATGATCCTTTGGATATGGAGGCTGGTGGGATGAAAAGTGAGGACAAGGGGAACCCTGTCACGGTTCTGGGAGGGAGGGGAAGGGGTGAGGGTAGAGGTGCGGGGAATGGGTCGGACACGGTTGAGGGCCCTGTCAACCACAGTGGGGGGAAATCCTCGGTTGAGGAAAAAGGAGGTCATATCAGAAGCACCGTCATGGAAGGTAGCATCATCAGAGCAGATGCGTCGGAGACGGAGAAACTGGGAGAATGGAATGGAGTCCTTACAGGAGGTAGGGTGTGAAGAAGTGTAGTCGAGGTAGCTGTGGGAGTCAGTGGGCTTATAATGGATATTGGTAGACAACCTATCCCCAGAGATGGAGACAGAGAAGACTATAGTGGGCAGTTTTGGTCTCCTTATCTGAGGAAGGATGTTCTTGCTATAGAGGGAGTGCAGCGAAGGTTTACCAGACTGATTCCTGGGATGGTGGGACTGACGTATAAGGAGAGATTGAGTCGGTTAGGATTATTTTTGCTGGAGTTCAGAAGAGTGAGGGAGGATCTCATAGAAACCTATAAAATTCTAACAGGACTTGACAGGTAGATGCAGGAAGGATGTTCCCGATGTCGGGGGAGTCCAGAACCAGGGGTCATAGTCTCAGGATACAGAGTAAACCTATCAGGACTGAGATGAGGAGAAATTTCTTCACCCAGAGAGTGGTGAGCCTGTGGAATTCGCTACCACAGAAAGCAGCTGAGGCCGAAACATAGTATGTTTTCAAGAAGGAGTTAGATATAGCTCTTGGGTCTATATCTATGGGGTGAAAGCAGGAACAGGTTACTGAGTTAGATGATCAGCCATGATCATAATAAATGGCGGAGCAGGCTCGAAGGGCCGAATGGCCTACTCCTCCTCCTATTTTCTATGTTTCTATGAACCGAAATGTGAAAAAATTCACTAGATTTGTAAGTTTCTTTTTCAGATAGTTATGGCTGCATCTATGCTTTTTTAACACCACTACTCCACCCCACCCCATCCTGACACCTTCTGACTTTGAAACTAAATAATTTTGCACTTTTTTTGAGCAGTGTAAGCTTCAAGCTTTGTCTTTAAAATGTCTGTTGCACTCTGATTGGGACTCATACTGCACTCTGTTGACTCACTGTTACAGACAGCATACAAAAGCTGGAAGGGACAGTTTTATGTTGGATCAAGCACAAAAATCATGCCTGATGCTTTGTTGTTCTACTCCTTCTGTGATGTTATTGTAGCCAAGCAGGTTCTACCAAGTTCATTATATTTGGTTCTAAATGACCTATTCCATTTCAATGGTCACATTACTTACGTCACGTGTTTATCATAACTGAAAATGGTCTACTTCCTAGTAATGATAACAGAGATGGTGGCATAGTGGTAATGCCACTAACAAAGTAATTCAGAGGCCCAGGCTAATGTCCTGGGGACAGAGGTTCAAATCTCACTGCAGCAGCTGGTGCAATTTAAATTCAATTAATAAATTAATTTAATTAATAAAAATTTGGAATTGAATACTAGTCTCAGTAATGATGCCATGAAACTATCAATTGTTGTAAAAACTCATCTGGTTTACGAATGTCATTTAGGGAAGGAAATCTGCCATCCTTACCTGGTTTGCCCGACATGTGACTCCAGATCCACAGCAATGTGCTTGACTCTTAACTGCCCTCTGAAATGGCCTAGCAAGCCACTCAGTTGTCAAGGTCAATTAGGGATGGGCAATAAATGCTGGCCTTGCCAGCGACACCCGCGTCCCATGAAAGAATAAGAAAAACTAATATATTTCAACCTTTTTTATTCTCAGGGTATGGACACTGATAGCAAGGCCATCATTTATCACCCATCCCTAGTTGCCCTTAAAGTGGTTCTGGAAAGCCTTCTTCGTTAAATGCTGCGGTCTGTATGATGAAGATATTCCCGCAATGCTATGAGAGCACTTTCAGGACATGAACTGCAGTGGTTCAAAAAGGAGGCTCACCACCACCTTCTTTTTCAATTCCACAGACAGCTTGTAACAAAGGGTCCTTAGAAAACATCTGTGACTTGATTCATGTTGGGGTATGGCTCCACTGGCACTAGACAAACATCTGCAACTTGTTATGAAAGTGCTTCCATTATCACTAAAAGATTTTCCATACTACAGGGAAAAACAATGTAATTGCTGATGCTTTATCTAGAATTTAACCTTGCTTTGAGTTATCTGAGTATAAAGATGGTACATGATATAACTGTATTAGTTAAAGAGTGAATGAGAATGGGTGTGTAAATGTGTTTTCATTTTTTTTCATCTTCTGTTTTTTTCCCACTCTTTGTAATGAAATCCATTTAAAAATAGTGTTTCATTCCTCCAAAGCTGGCAGTGATATTGAAAGTGCTTCCATTTAAAAAAAATTTTTGAGCACTCGTGTTGAAAAATTATGGATTCCATAGATGCTGGACTTTGGTTTTTTTTTGAAAAAAGGTATTTGGAAGGACTTGGGACTTTGTTTAAAAACAAACCCTTACTGGAAGTAACATGTCTTAATCCAAGTAAACAGCAGGAGCCTCGGTGACTTGGGGAGTTGTTCACTGAGAGGTGACATGCCAAGATTTATGGCAGTCAAGCGTTGGCTTCGTTTTGGATATTGTTTTGAGTCAGTTGGGGGGTAAGCCTACTAAAAGAGAAGACACCAGCTCATCCTTTTTCCACCTCTTTGAGAAAGACTGAGAATCCAGTGTGATAGCTGAAACCCCTGATGCAGTGATTCTCCTGGAAAGCCTGCCAGACTAATTCTCGATGTTGCCTGAACAGAACTGCTCCAAAGAATATCCCAGTGACATGTATTGGAACACCAGACTGAAAGGGACAGCTGAGATTATTCCATATCTTATTTTTTCTTCAAGAATTAATAAGCATTAAGCCGAAGATTTTTTTGTCTTTTTTGTAAAGAGATCTCTGCAGAGAAAACGTCTTTATTTTTTTCTTAAACCGTTGTGTGTGTGTGGGGGGGGGGGGGGGGGGTTTATTTAGAAGAGAACTTTCATACTTCAACCTGTGTTAATAAGCTTTGCATCTTTATTGAATAAGTCCTGTTTTATAATAAATTAATAATTTTGTTGTTTATTAAAGAAACCCAGTTGGTGGATTTTATTCTGAAACTAAAGTATATAATCAGCCGTGTCGGTAACAGGGTAAACCATTTAAATATATGTTGTGACCCGTGGGACTAGAGAAAGACAGTGCAATCCTCCAGCGTCAGCCGTAACAAACCTTACCTGCATCGTCAGTTTTTGTTTACTCTGTAAGTTTTCTATTTCTCTCCTGAAGGCATGGATGTCTTGCTGGGATACAACTGGGCCTGACATCGAAACACCTTACTTCGGTTTTTTAAAACATTCTTTCATGGGATGTAAGCATCGCTGGAAAGGTCAGCATTTGTTACCCATCCCTAATTGCCCTTGAGAAGTTGGTGGTCAGCCGCCTTCTTGAACCGCTGCAGTCTGTGTGGTGTAGGTACACCCACAGTGCTGTTAGGGAGGGAGTTCAAGGTTTTTGATCTAGTGACAGTGAATGAATGGCAATATGGCTTCAGGTCAGGATGGTGCATGGCTTGGAGGGGAACTTGCAGGTGTTAGGTGGTAGCAATCATGGGTTTGAAAGGTGCTGTCCAAGGAGGCTTGGTGAGTTGCAGCAGTGTATCTTGAACTGTTTACTTGGCAAGTAGAACACCCAGGTGCTAACTCATCATTTTAAATAAAACACAGTCAGTTGGGAGGCAAACAGTGGTACTGCTGCCACTATGCGCCAGTCATGGAAAGAGTGTGTTTAAGGTGGTGGATAGGGTGCCAATCAAGTGGGCTGCTTTGCCCTGGATGGTGTTGAGATTATTGAGTGTCGTTGGAGCTGCACTCAACCAGAAAAGTGAAGAGTATTCCATCACACTCCTGACTTGTGCCTTGTAGATGGTGGACAGGCTTTAGGGAGTCAGGAGGTGAGTTATTCACTGCAGAATTCCCAGCCTCTGAACTGCTCTTTTTGCCACGGTATTTATATGGCTGGTACAGTTAACCTTCTGGTGAAAGGTAAACCCAAGATGTTGATAGTGGAGGAGTCAATGATGGCAATGCCATGGAATGTCAAGGGGAGAGGGTTAGATTCTCTCTTGTTAGAGATGGTCATTGCCTGGCACTGATGAGGCACGAATGTATCTTGTCACTTATCAACCCAAGTCAGGTCTTGATGCATATGGGCATGGACTGCTTCAGTATGTGAGGAGTTGCAAATGGTGTTGAACATTGTGCGATCATCAGTGAACATCCCCACCTCAGACCTGATAATGGAGGGAAGCTCATTATTATGGCCAGGTGGTAAGGTATGTGGGTGGTCCCACTATACGCCTCCCAACTGACTGTGTTTTGTTTAAAATGATGAGTTAGCACATGGGTGTTCTACTTGCCAAATAAACAGACAGTAATAGGTTTTATTCTGGGTTTAAAACAGAAGAGTAACTATTTATTGAACAATATTCGTTCTCCGAAATGTTTGCAATGCCACTCACACATACATTCACTCTCACATGCACTCTCAAGTGAAAATAGATAGAAGGTGAAGAGTAAGAGTTCAAGGTGTGGTATGTGTTCGTGGTTTATGGTAACCTGTTGGATCATATAAGTAGATCAGTCTCTTTTAAAGATGCAGGCTTAGGTTGTTTGTAGTCTTGACTTGTTGAGGTATTGCAGATTCTGGTGGGTAAGATTTCAGATTGGAGGTGGTGGATCACTTTCCATTCTCTGCTGCAGCAGGTTGAAGTGTAGAATTAGCAGCAGGGCTCCTTCCATGCCTGGCTGGACTTCTCTCCACAGCTACTCACTTTTCTGTGACATTGTTGTGATCTCCCTCTCTCCAGAGGGTTACCTTTTAAGTTCACAATTTATCATTAGCATTTCTGGTACCTGACACATAATTTTTTTTCTCCCTGGTCTGACCACACAATGGACCAGGATGTGGACTTCATGGCCATCCATTAACGTCTGGATGAGCGCAATCCTGTTATGATGTGGCTACTTCACACCTTCTTTATTTCAGAAGAACCCAATCAATTCAGGAATGTCTCTTGATGTTTCAGGATGGGTCTAATTGACACTACTTAGCCTGGAATGTATCCTTTTGTCTTTTAACAAACAGCCAGGCATTGTTCAAATGCACAGGCCAGATTGGCTGACCTTCAGTGGCCATTTTTATAGCATTGTCCACCTTTTTAAAAAAAAGATAAAGACAATTTTAATGAGTTAATATTAATGAGTTAACCTTGAATAACCTGACCCAAAACGTTAACTCTGCTTCTCTCTCCACAGATGCTGCCAGACCTGCTGAGTATTTCCAGCATTTCTTGTTTTTATTTCAGATTTCCAGCATCTGCAGTATTTTATTATAGTGGTGCTACCGAGCCCACTTGGTGATGGGCATTGAAGTCCCCCACCCAGAGTACATTCTTAGCCCTTGCCACCCTCCATGCTCCTTCCAAGTGGTGTTCAACATGGAGGAGTACTGATTCATCAGCCAAGGGGGTAGTGGGGGGGGGGGGGGGAGGAAACGGTAGGTGGTAATCAGCAGGATGTTTCTTTGCCCATGTTTGACTTGATGCTATCAGACTTCATGGTGTCTGGAGGCAATGTTGAGGACTCCCAGGGCAACTCCCTCCCGACTGTATACCCATGTGCCACCACCTCTGGTGGGTATGTCTTGTCCCAGCAGCAGGACAGACACAGGAATGGTGATGGAGGAGTCTGGGACAATGGGTGTAAGATTTGATTCAGTGAGTACGACAATGTCAGGCTGTGCTTGACTAGTCTGTGAGACAGCCCTCCAAAATTTGTCACAAGACCCCAGATGTTATAAGGAGGACTTTGCAGGGTCAACTGGGCAGGGTGTGCCATTTTCATTTCTGGTACCTAGGTCCATCTGGATTTTTTCCGAAATTTTTTTGTGGCGGTTTAGTACAACTGAGTTGCTTGCTTGGTCATTTCAGAAGGCAGTTAAGTGTCAACCACATTGCTGTGTGACTGGAGTCACATGTCGGCCAGACCAGGTAAGGATGGCAGATTTCCTTCCCTGAAGGACATTAGTGATCCAGATGGGTTTTTACAATGGCTGCATTTGCTGACAATGCAGCCACTAGGTGGTGCTGCACTGGCACATGCGCAAATGCAGCCTGTTCAGCTAAAACTTCACTGTCAGTGACATTCAGGCAGCTGCCAGGACTAAAGATGGCGCTGCTCAAATAATCACACAAAGACAACGCAAACACATGGCAGCACACAATGGCTGGAGAGATCAGCTGGCTGGGGAATGGCCGGAGAGAGCAGGCGGAGGGGGGGAGAATGGCCGGAGAGAGCGGGAGATCGGTGGGGGGAGAATTCTCCACCACACCCCGCACTCTCCCCGCTCCCTCCCCCCGCTCTCTCCCTCACAACCCGCTCCCTCCCCGCTTCCCCTCTCTCCCGCGTTATGCGATGACGTCATCCGTGCATGCGACAACCGGTCCTGGCAATGCGGAACACAGCTCACGCGCAGAGAGCAGGAGCCCGATTGCGCATGTGCGCAGGTTGGCGCAGTCGGATGACGTCCCCGCCAGCTGCATGGTCAAGAATCACTTTGTTTTGCAACAATCTGGTAGTTTCATAGTCACCATTACTGAGCCTGACTTTTTATTCCAGATTTATTAATTGATTGAATTTAAATTACACCAGCTGTCATGATGGGATTTGAACTTGTGTTCCCAGACCATTAGTCGGGGCCTCTGGTTTATCAGTTCAGTAACATTATCACTGTATCACTGTGGCCACTATTCTGCCATGAGCCTTAGAACCGAATGGCGGTAGGATAATTGAATGCAAGGGATATCATAGCTGAGCTGTCTTCTGTTATCACACAATGCCCACACAGGCACACTTGTATCTGAAGTCACTGGAAAACTAGAAAGAGCAGGAACTCTGGGCAATTTTTCACTCTATGACCCCAAGGTAGTGAGATTAATTTAAGCACAACTACTGCCTTTGCATTGGACCGAAGCATAGCAGCAGAGATTGAATCTAAACGTAATTGGTCTGTGTGGCGCAGCTACTTTCTGAACAGATTCGATGGACAATCCAGGATTCTTCAGCTAGTTATTTTTCATGTGTGCCAAAGATGCTCTCCCAAGGTGGGAAGGGTATCACAGCCCATTACAGTCTTGTATTCACTTAACCTTCAGACATGAACATTTTTCATGAGGGGTCATTGGATACAGATCGTCAGCAGAAACTCTGGCTGATGTTTCTAGTTCATCGCACAGAGGTCATGATGTCCTCATTGCCGCTACACTAATGCAGCATAGACCAGAAACTGATTGAGCTTGGGACCATGCTGGTATGTGCAATTCAGTACTGGACCAGGCAGTGCTTTAAGAATATTATTTTTGACAGAACTAGGGTTATCATCTAATTATCCAGATGTACAACATAAAATCTGCAGTACGAGAAAATCTTCCTTCATCATGGTAATCACAGAAATCGTAATTCAGCGCCAATAGTTGTAAAAATTGTTGCAATGAGGCAGTTTTACCCAGAGTAGGGAAGGATGCTAACATTTGTTGCAAATTAGCTGAAATAACTAAATCCCACAGTATGATGATTGCAACACCGCATTTAATTGGGACAATCATTCTGCTGTGGCATCGTGACATCCATCAGCACACCACAGATGTGCATTTAATGCTTAAAGATTGCTGTAAAGATACAATTCGCAAACTGTTAACACTAACTGTGATTGCTTTTGTACAGCATGACCATGAATAGATTTGAGCCTCATCCAATTTTCACATCAGCTGGAATGTCCTTCATTAATACAGTTGGTGTAACAGCTAATACAACATTTATAATGCAGAACTTTTACAGTGCGACTCTATTCCACTCGACTGAACTGATCCCATTTATGCTATAGCGGAGACTGAGCAAAACCAGAACTACAGACACACAGTCATTACAAAAGGTGCATTTATGACTTCTAATCACAGACCTTCCTCATTGTTAGGGAGAGCTCAGCTTGTCCGCAATAGGAATACAGCATGATAGTTACTAGGACGTCAGTGAATACTTACCTTTGCCACAGGGTTGCCTCTGTAGATACAGCTCTATCATCAATTGGCATAAAATGAGGATTGTGTACTGTTATTTAATTCTTATAACTGCTTTGCTAATGTGAAAAGAAATCATTTGCTTGAATCAAGATTATACTTTGACAGATTTTTATAAGCTGGGGCAAAACTGGCCAGTCCCTGCTCTAATACCTATTACCATTAGTCCATGAAACAAAAACAACAAGCATTTCAACGACAAAAATAATTTGCATTTATGTAACATCCCAAGGAGCTTCACAGGAGTGTTATCAAACCACATTTGACTCCGAGCCACATAAGAAAATATGAGGACAAGAGGTGAGTTTTAAGGAGCGCCTTAAAGGAGTATAGAAAGTTAGATAGGCAGAGAGGTCTAGGGTGGAAATTACTGAGCTTAAATCCTAGGCAGCTGAAGGCACGGCTGCCAACTGTAAAGTGATTAAAACCAAGGATGCATTTCACTAAATTTGCACGTTTTAACAAAAGAGAATCAACTTCTAAAATTCTGTATTTGCAAAGTAAATGTGGGTATCAGAATATCTTCTCTCCCCTTATTCCAGTGGTAAGTACAGGCTTGATAGGTGGTCTGCTTGTAGGGACAGATTGATGATATCTGTCATCTGTCTGGTAGTGGCAGGTGGTTTTATGTGAATGAATGCCTTCTGTGGGCTCAATTCCTTCTGGTGGTGATGCTTTCTACTGGTCAGGGCTGACTGATTTCTCATGACTGTTTTCTGGCGGAGCTTTTCATTGGCTCCATTGGGCAGTAGTCTCCTAAATATTGGGAAGGGGGGCAAAATGTATCACTTTGTTCCCCTCCCAATCCGGCCAATGCCATCCTGAAAGGGGCCGACTGCTGGGTCCCTGTTTCAGGTGATCGGACTTTTTAAATATGAAAGTTATGTCCGATGACTTACACAGGACTCCATTTATCATTTTGGGAGATGGCTGTGCAGAGCACATGCCAGGCATGCTGCATCAAGTGTCACCCAACAGTACAGCCAAAGAAAAATACAAACAGTATGTTTAAAATTATTTTTGTGGGGCCAGGAGGAGTAGGAATGCTCATCCAGGCTTGACAACAATAACGTGAGTCACTGCCACCTTAGTCTAACCCTCCTCCTTGTGATCACTCCCAACAACTAATCTCCACCCCCGCAACCCACGCCACTTCCCACTCAATTTACTTGGCTGCTGGACAACTCGACATTGCCCCAGTGTGGAGCCGGAGTGCTGCAGAAGGATGCCTGTTTGCAGCCTGCTGGAAGAATGGGGACAATACCCAACCCTCAAAAAAGACCAGGCCTCGCATCAGCACCATTGGGAAATTGGCCGTTGTGCTCTGACAATCAGCTGGCCAGTCGTTAAAACCTATCCCCTGGCGACAACAGCATGATGGACAGTAAACTCACTTGTAAAGCTGCATACATGCATGTGAATTTGTGTGCATTTGTGGAGGGTGGATCTCAGCTCTCCTGAGGAGTGTACATATCCAATTCAACCCACAACATTCAGGTAATGAACAATGCAGAGAAAACAACATATAAAATGTTCACTGCTCCACTGATGCAAGATTGGCACTCCATCAATTGCTCCCATTAAATTAAATATCAGTTTAGTCTAATCTTTTTTTTGGTGAAACCAGCAACCACTGTGGCCACAATGTTATAAACAACATTAAGTGTCATTAACATCCAAGAAGAAGCATAGCAGTACCGAACAACACTATCCATCTAATCAGCAATGCCTTGTTTACAGTAAATACTGAAGTACAGGAAGCATGACAATCTGATGCCTGGGACAAATTACAATGCATTTCAAAAGTAGAACAGAATAGACATGCTCAGTCCTATATAGACAATACTGATTTTCCCAATACAATCAGAGATATTACTGTTCCAAAAGTATCAGTGAAGGATTAATGGATGAAAAGCTATAGGTTCAGGCACATATGAAAGAAAATAAAGGTCCAATTAAAACAACTTCTAAACTTATAATAAATGTCATGTTAAGCAGAACCGTCTGTGGTATATTTTTAAGTATATTACAGAAGCAAAGATAGATCTGCGGTGTTCCTACAAAGAGATACTTGCAATGAGTTAAAACTGAATTTATCATGGCTTAAAGTCGAAGTGACATTTGTTGGAGTGTCATTTGTGGACCAGATTTGTAGAGAGCCAGACTCTATGTTGCAAATGTAACATGCTGTGCACATTAATGTGAATATAATCCAGATGGAGCAAGTTGAGGATGTGCGGAATGTGCCAGCACAAATACCCTATGAATTCTGCTTTTGAAAATGCTTATTTTAAGCAATAAAATAAGTCTGTTAGTGCTGTTGATTACAAAATTGCATCTGTGCAGGCGTCTATATAAAAATATAAAGAAATAAATTACAAAACATATATGAGAATTACCTCACATTCAGCCATGCACTTTAACATTTATCGTGGTTCCAAACATTGATCTGTAAATCCCTTCTTCACTCTGTGAATAAAATATTTTTATAGAGTGCCATCTCCATTTGGTTTACCGTCCACTAAGGAATGCTAACGTGTAGTTCACCTTACTTACTAACACTTTGTAAGTATTTGATTGTTTCCTCTTGTGTGAATGTTGGCTCTTAAATGCACCATTTTTAGTTTGGCTATTACTTGCAAAGAATTGCTCAAGTACTATCTGGGGACATCTTTCAAATGTGCAGCAGTAACATTGGTTCAAATCACTTTTCTGAAAAAGTGCACTGAGCTTTAAATTGTTGATATTTGTCATACCTTTCAAGGAATGAATCATATGTTATATGGGGCGGGCTGGATAGGAGTGGGGTTCAGAGTCCCATCAGACCACATTCGGTGGATCATAGTCTATCCATGTAACTAATTCTCATAATAAAAACAAAATACTGCGGATGCTGGAAATCTGAAATAAAAACAAGAAATGCTGGAACCACTCAGCAGGTCTGGCAGCATCTGTGGAAAGAGAAGCAGAGTTAACATTTCGGGTCCGTGACCCTTCATCGGAAGGGTCCAATGAAGGGTCACGGACCCGAAACGTTAACTCTGCTTCTCTTTCCACAGATGCTGCCAGACCTGCTAACTAATTCTCATCCCTGGAACCATTCTCGTAAATCTCTTCTGTACCCCCTCCAAAGCCTTCACGTCTTTCCTAAAGTGTGTACTTGGAATTGCCACAATATTCCAGTTCATGTTTTATATTGGTTTAGCACAACTAGGAAGTTATGCTGAACCTTCTATTCTGAAAGCATATGTTAAGGTCAAGTGAGGAGGGGTTGAAGGGCTTTCCTCTTTTCCCTCTCCTTGTTAGACTACAACATATTTGATTCTTTGTTAAGGTGGATGTACTGGGCAATTCAGTAGGTCATAGAGTCATAAAGTTTTACAGTGCAGAAACGGGCCCTTCAGCCCATCGTGTCTGTGCCGGCCATCAAGTACCTAACTATTCGAATCCCATTTTCCAGCACTTGGCCCGTAGCCTTGTATGCTATGGTGTTTGATTACTTACTTGCTATGATCATAACAAGAACCAACCGGACAGGTTTTCTTCAGTTAACAAAGAAAGAGGTTAACTTTATTGTACCTAAGCCAAAATAATAAAATTAAAAAAGTGCCAACTTTCACTCTGTCACACACACTAGGGGTTTGCGCATACACACATTGGTTACAGAGTGGAGAAAGGTAAATTGGTTGAGTTAGAGTCTGTGGAGTTTGGTGATTTGGCTGGCTTCTGGCTGAATTTAGTGTCGTGAGGCTTTTAGTTTGAAGAGGTAGATGACTGGTTTGGTGAGTCTCTTGGAGATAGTGATGCAGATGATTTCCTCCAATGGGGTTTCTAATTGTAGCCGGACTATGCAAAGGTAGTCAGTCAATAGGCAAGATTCAAAAGCTTTCAAGCTGGAATGCAGGGAGAGAGGGAGGGGGAATCCCCATTTAGGGTCTGTTCATGCCAGAGTCCAGTTGCTTTTCCTCTGCTCAGAGGAAAACACCAGCTTAAAAACACAGATGGGAAGGGGCTTGTCACATGACAGTCACTCGGTGATTCAAAACAGAGCAGTTAGCAGTATTTCTCTCTGCATAAGAACTTCCTGGGTCTTGGTTCTTGCTGTGGAATTGGCAGACATTGTGTTTCCCGCCTGACAAGAACTGCAATGCAGGATACAGTGTTACAAATTAGGTAGCCAACTTAAGCTGCCAGCAAAATCATCCTTATAGCATTTTTAAAAAACATATATATAAATTCAGATCTCCAGTCAGTGGATTCAATAAAATTATCATTCAACAAAACACATTGGCATAACACAAACATAGGCACTTTCGATGTTATGTGTTGACATAAAAGTCTGACCGGAACTTACGGCAACCGGAATTTGAGCAAGAAGTGTGCATGTACGCAAGATTGCTTAAATAATGTATCGATGGCTTAACTGAATGTTACCTCCATACTCAGCTATTCCAATACACTGCTGGCCAGCCTCCCAGCTGCCACCGTCCATAAACCTGAGATCATCCAAAACTCTGCTGCCTTTATCCTAACTCACACAAGTCCCATTCACCCAACACCGCTGTGCTCGCTGACCTACAATGGCTCCTGGTCTGGCAATACCTCAATCAAAAATTCTCAGCTTTGCATTCAATTCCCTTGATGGCTTTGCCCTTCCCTAACTGTGTAGCCTCTGCCAGCCCTACAACCCTCTGAGATCTCTGAGCTTCTCCAATTCTGGTCTTTTGAGCATCTCCTATTTTCATCGCTCCATCATTGATGACCTTGCCTACAGCTGCTTTGGCCCTAAGCTCTGAATTCCCTTCCCAAACTTCTCTATTGCTCTCTCCTCCTTTAAGTAGCTCTTTAAAAATCTACCTCTTTGACCAAGCCTTTGGTCACCTATCCTCATATCTCTTTATGATGCTCAGTGTCAAATTATTTCTGATAATTCTCCTGAAAAGCACCTTGGGATATTTTACTACTTTAAAGCTGCGCTATAAACGCAAGCTCTTGTTGAATGCCAACTCCACCGAAGATTTCTGGGACACCCACACTGGGTGGGGGAAATCTCATCGTATTACCTTGCCACAGCATAAGTGAGCCCATAGTCGACACAAAGATTTTTCTTTTAAATATAAAAGATGCCAGTTTTGTTTTTTAAATAGGTCAGTGTCCATACTCGCTCTCCATCAGCCCATGTATGGCTCAGCAGTGCAGCAAGAAGTTAAATGATTTAACCAGATCAAGCACAAGAAACCACCCCCAGCTTCCAAAAATGTGAAGTACTAAATAGGTCTGCCACTTACAATGACCTTCCCTGACAAATATAGGACTACCCGCTAAGATTGTCCTGGAGTCTCCAGGAATTAACATTTTGTTTTTGTTTTTATTTTAACAATTTCCATTATTAGTTATGAAAATATTGAAGGTAGGAATGAAAGGCTGCAAGAATCAGTTGGGTAATAAAGATTGTTGGGTTTCCAATTGGCATGGGACGTCCGTGACGATGGACGCATTGGTCGATCAATGGTGGGAGAGTACGAGCGATGTGGATGGAGGCAGGAGGTCATGGGATAAAGTCTCCAGGAAACAGAGTTGGCAACTCTATTGTAACAAAGTGCTTTACCCCACAAAATAGCTTGCATAGAATGGAACCGCCTCTTTAATGTGCCTATCATCACCCCTACTATTGCTCGTATGTGGGTACCTGGGTTTTGCTGCATGTAATTCCCACTCTTGTATTTGTTTCCCCAAAGCCAAGACAACGCATAACACCTAAGAGAAAGCTACAACATATAAGTCATCAACCTCTCAGCTCCCTGTAGGTGTGAATCACTGCAAATCCTATGAAGTCATCGAGAATGCTGGAGATGGAGAAATGGGAGGGGGGGGGGGGGTGGTGGCATGTGCTAGTTGCAGTGTCTTGTCAACCTTTTTCTTATCTTCTCCATCATGCTGTTGAAGCCTGCATGAACCATCAGCAACCAGTATTCTGAAACCTTCATGCCAGTTCCATTGCAAGAGATAAATGCTGGTCAGCAAGATCCCACTGTTAACTCCATTCATCATTTCCTTCTCTAACTGTACCTGAGGAAGGACCACAAAATCTCCCAGTACATCTGTCCTGACATCTTGTCAAAAATTAATCTCCTACAGCCGCAGTTCAGGGACATCTACTCAGTAATAGTTAGCACAAGCAAGCAGGAACAGCTGCTGGGAGCACACGAGAAACAGAGGATGTTGCTACCTTAATGGACCAAGTTGCAGAGTGCAGCCTTGGACCATATTGCAAGATGCTCCAAAATTGAGGAAAACACCTGGAGCGCTGCTTCAGTGTGCCAGTGGTGTGTTTAGTGAGTACTCAGGTAAATGAATTGACCACATTTTATATGTGTTCAGTTTGTTTTATGGCTCATCACATATGCCATCACTGCAGGGAACAGCTTTATTCTCCTAGAAGCTACACTAAGATTTGTCTTTCTGAGTGAAAGACTGGTGGACCAGTGGACTGTCTTAAAATGAAAGCATCACAACCGCTGCCAGATTAATGAATGACATGTGGTGCTGATGGTTGCAAACATACTGCCCATTGACAGACAGCTATCCTTTCTACTTGGAGAGAGAGGATGTTGCCGCCTGAAAGGTCCACACCTGATCTCTGACTGAACTGCTATGTGTTTCTGACATTTTTTTGTTTGGTATCCTTTCCTGTTGATGTCAGTAGTCACAATGCTGAAGGGCTGCAATCTATCATTTCTAGACCATTGGGAACCCTGCCGCACTGTAAAACTGCTATGCCCTCTCACATTGTTTTCAGTAATCCGTGGGGAAGGAGATTAAATTACTTACTCACTTGCTATAGCAAACAATGCATCAGCAACTTGCTCAATGCATTTGGTCACAACTGATTGACTCATGTTCATGGTGTCCCTAGTGATGCACCAGAAAATCCCTGTTAAATAAAAGTGAAGGGCCATCATGACATTGACAACCATTGGCAGTGCACAGCCTGTGGTAGATGTAGATCACAAGTCAAGTTACAGCATGTGGCATAAAGCAAGCCTTTGTAGGCAACAGTCTTCTGAAAGCATTGCAGGTATTTGCATCCCTGCCTGTATATTCTGTGGGCCAGTGAGTAGATGGTGTAACCTCCAAGTGGAGCCTGACAAGCCTATCAAAACTTGGTTGCTTGTTTTCCTGCTTTTTATTTGGAAAAGCAAAAATACAAGGGAATTCCCAAAGTGAAATCTATTGGCCACAAAATTGGACATGGCCTGAAAACGGGCACGGGATCACGGTGCTGGATTAATCCGCGCCTATTGCTTAAGATGCAAGCAGCACGCAAGCTTCATGTTGCCTGATAATTTATTGATTGTAAAGTGCAGCCAGTGCTAAGTGTACTGTTGAGTGGCTGCACACCTAAGCAGAAGATACAAAATTGTGAGAGGCTATCACAAGCTCAAGCAAGTCTCCACTACTTAAAGCCAGCCTGCCCCTCTTAAAGAGGAGGTGCAATGCGGCTGCAGCAAATGCTGCAAGTCAGTTTATAACTGATCTGAACTGGGGAAGACAGAAGAATGACATAATATGGCAGAGAGTGGGCTCCAAGATTTTCCAATGCTGCACTGGAGACCTGGTGCAGGAGGTGCAAAAGAGGAGAGATACCATCTCTGCACAAGAGGATAGGAGGGTCCCCAGACAAACTCTGAGAAGTAAGTGGAACCAGACAGATGTGGCAGTCAATGCCAGGAGTCTAGCCCGAAGGACCTTTGTTGCAATGACATCACACAAGTGATCAAGGTGAGTGAATGTATCTTCAAATCCCAAATCCCAACAACTGTGCCACCAGCCTCACACACTGCTCAATTCACCACAACCCCACCAATCACCTACCAACAATCTCTATCAATCACAACTTTTACCAAACATTCACAGCTTCACCTCACCCTCACACACTTAGCACTGCTGCAAACCTGATAGACACATCTTGCAGCTTGCATACACTGCCAGCTATTAAACCATGATAGCTGCATCATACAGATATATTGCATCACTAACACACTTCTCCCTCTCTTGAAGGACAATTTCACACATAACCACAGACAGCAGGAACTAGCTGGTGGGGGACAGGCATGGCTGACTGTCCTTAACCCCTTGAGGGAGACAGTGCTTGCCATCATTGGAGCGGCCATGACTGAGTCCAGGGCCAATGGCGGGGATGAATCTATCAGAGATGACGGTATCCTCATACCTAACCCTTCTTCTCACATCTCACTTCCCCCCATCCCATAACTTCTTCTGATTTACAAGCTGCACATGGTGTAAGCAAGCACCTCCTGCTTCCCCTCACCACAACCCTACCCTTGTAACTTTCTCTTTTCAGATACTCAAGAACTGCAGCCTGGCCAGGCAGTGGTGGAAAAGAAAAAGCTGGAAGAGCAGGAAGACAGTGATGAAGAAGAAACACTGTCACTCGCTCTCACATTTGCAGCCACCAGCTCAGATACTGACAAGATAAGGCTGAAGCATTTGCAACAATCTTCAGCCAGAAGTGCCGAATTGATGATCTATCTCGGCCTCCTCCTGAAGCCCCCAGCATCAGAGATGCCAGACTTCAGCCAATTCGATTCACTCCGCGTGATATCAAGAAACAACTGAAGGCACTGGATATTACAAAGGCTATGGGCCCTGACAATATTCCAGCAATAGTACTGAAGACCTATGCTCCAGAACTTGCCACGCCCCTAGCCAAGCTGTTCCAGTACAGCTGCAACACTGGCATCTACCTGGCAATGTGGAAAATTGCTCAGGTATGTCCTGTACACAAAAAGCAGGACGTCCAACCCGGGCAATTACTGCCATATCAGTCTACTCTCAATCATCAGTAAAGTGATGGAAGGTGTCATCAACAGTGTCATCAAACAGCACTTGCTCAGCAATAACCTGCTCAGTGACGCTCAGTTTGGGTTCCGCCAGGGCCACTCAGCTCCTGACCTCATTACAGCCTTGGTTCAAACATGGACAAAAGAGCTGAACTCAAGGTGAGGTGAGAGTGACTGCCCTTGACATCAAGGCAGCATTTGACCAAGTATGACATCAAGGAGCCCTAGAAAAACTGAAGTAATTGGGAATCAGCGGGAAAACTCGCTGCTGGTTGGAGTCATACCTAGCGCAAAGGAAGATGGCTGTGGTTGTTGGAGGTCAATCATCTAAGCTGCAGGACATCACTGCAGGGTGTTCCACCATCTTCAGCTGCTTCAACAATGACCTTCCTTCAATCATAAGGTCAGAAGTGGGGATGTTCGCTGATGATTGCACAATATTCAGCACCATTCACAACTCCTCAGATACTGAAGCAGTCCGTGTAGAAATGCAGCAAGACCTGGACAATATCCAGGCTTGGACTGATAAGTGGCAAGTAACATTCGCACCACACAAGTGCCAGGCAATGATCATCTCCAACAAAAGAGAATCGAACCATCTCCCCTTGACCTTCAATGACATTACGATCGCCAAATCCCCCACTATCAACATCCTAGGGGTTATCATTGACCAGAAACTGAACTGGAGTAGCCATATAAATACCATGGCTATAAAAGCAGGCCAGAGGCTAGAAATCATGTGGCAAATAACTCACCTCCTGACTACCCAAAGCCTGTCTACCATCTACAAGGCATAGGTCAGGAGTGTGATGGAATACTCTGCACTTGCCTGGATGGGTGCAGCTCCAACACTCAAGAAGCTTGACACCATCCAGGACAAAGCAGCCCGCTTGATTGGCACCCCATCCACAAACATTTATTCCCTCCAACACCGACGCACAGTGGCAGCAGTGCGTACCATCTACAAGATGCACTGCAGCAACGCACCAAGGGTCCTTAGACAGCACCTTCCAAACCTGCGACCTCTACCAACTAGAAGGACAAGGGCAGCAAATGCATGGGAACACCACCACCTGCAAGTTCCCCTCCAAGTCACACACCATCCTGACCTGGAACTATATCATCGTTCCTTCACTGTCGCTGGGTCAAAATCCTGGAACTCCCTTCCTAACAGCACCGTGGGTGTACCTACCGCACATGGGCTGCAGCGGTTCAAGAAGGCAGCTCACCATCACCTTCTCAAGAGCAATTAGGGATGGTCAATAAATGCTGGCCTGGCCAGCGACTCCCACATCCCATGAATGAATAAAAAAAAAATTGTGCACTTTTTAGAGGGTAGTTTAGAGGTGGGATCTGCATGTGGTGAGTGACAGGGCACAAGTGTCCTGCAGCCAGGGCAGGGAATAAGGTTAGCACAGGTGCCAGCTCACCAGAGGGTGATATCACACATCAGTTCTGCTCCAGAGGTTTCAGATGTGAACTTCAATGGGACCAGACTATAGAAAACAGATGGGTATGCACACTGAAATGCTTCTTGCATTGGGAAGCCTGCCAGAAACCCTGTAGTCAAGCAGCACTGAGTAGTCCAGCATCAATTTGCACAGGGCTTTGTATCTGATGGCCAATGTCTCAGTTTCCATTGCAGCACAAGCAGGCGCTACCCAGCATCTGAGTGCTGCAGTGGAAGCTCAGTTTGAAGTCATGTAAGATCAGCTTGCTACCACACAAGCTCAGGCTGCTCTCATGCAAGCTTAGCTTGCTGCCACTGGAGCTCAGACTGCTACCATCCTAGCTGCAGATACCAGTGTTCAAAGGGGTTTGCACAGTGTCACAGTGGCTGAGCAATCTGTCGTCCAACAGATTACTAGGATTGATGTGGCACCGCCTGTGGAGTGGCAGTGACTCAATGGAGTATGACCCTGCTGTCCTCTTTCAAGATGACAGCATTTGTCCTCCCACCCTTACCATTATGCCCGTAGCCTTGCTGTTGCCTGTCAGCCAGCCAGCCCAGACTGCTGTCACCCATACTGAGATGGTGCAGTCTGAAGCCAGTCCAGAGCTGCTCGGGGTTGTCCTGCACGTCTGCAGTCTCCCCCACTGAAAGTCAACAGCCTTCCACCAGCTGTGCTGCAGCCACTGGTGTAGCACTCCATAGGAGCACTAGAACAGGCAAAGGCACATGGGAGACAGGCACTCAGGCAATCCATAGGGGAGATGAGTTCATGTTTGTATACAAGCTGGCATATCTTCATTTATGAATTTGGTTTGGAATGTTTATTTTATGTTGGCTTTTATTTTTGTATTGTGGCAAAGCAGATGCTGTGTTGGTCAGTAACAGAGAGAAGGTAGGCTGTGGGGCTGTTGGTGAATGGGGAATTGGGGTTGTGTTTACTCATAATGCAGTTGGATGAGTCAATCACGGACAGGC
The DNA here is from genome assembly GCF_036365525.1 of Heterodontus francisci. NCBI lineage: Eukaryota > Metazoa > Chordata > Chondrichthyes > Heterodontiformes > Heterodontidae > Heterodontus > Heterodontus francisci. Next base: position 41,263,434 of record NC_090373.1, read on the forward strand.
TGGTCAGAAAGGGGCTGTCGAGCTTGCTTCCTCCCCCTCAGTTGCTCACGATAGCAAGGTTGTGCATCATGCAGCAAACTACCATTAATCTTGATAAGCACTCTTGTCAAGTACTGAAAGGCTCCTCCAGAGCAGTCCAGGCAATAGAGTCATTGTTTATACACCCCAATGTTCTGCTCTATCGCATTTTGTGTTGCAGCATGACTTGCGTTATGTGCATGCTGCGCACATGTATGCATGTGTTATGCACTGGAGTTATGAACCATGTCATCAGCAGATTGCACTTATTGCCCAGTAGCCGCCCTCTGGCTTGTCATGCTCAACTGTAGATGGCACAGTGGACTTTTGCTGTAGCTACATCACATGGATTGTAGAGGTTCAAGGAAGGTGACTTACCAACACCTTCCCAAGGGCAATTAGGGATGGGCAACAAATGCTGGCCTTGTTTGTGATGCTCACATCCCACAAAATAATTTAAAAAAAGGATTGCCACAGAATGAAGGCATAATGACTGCTGCTAGGATACTGAGCATTGACCTGCATGATGTACTGTGAGAGTTTGGATATCAGCTCAACATTGAGGGAGTGGAATCCTCCTCATTTGTATGGAAACATTTAACAGAGTGGCTGACAAAACATTATAAGTAGAATGAAGCCATTTTATGTTAACATTTTTATGTTAACCTCCTCATCTCAGAGTTGATGTGCAGCACCTGCGAAGTGAGTGCATGCATTCATTGGGACCCTGCAACATGGAGAAGCCTGCAATCCTTGCAAAGCTGTGTGCTTGCTCCATCTGCTTTCCTTTGGCAAGAGTAGATAAATTGTTTTCAGCACTGTTGTAATACAGAGCTACAGAGAACTCCCTTTTGCAACAATGGACGGAAAACTGGGAGATGTTGCAAATATTGCCTGTTCCGGCCTGGAAGGAACCCGACACATAAAAGTTCATGGCCACAATCACCTTCACAGCCATTGGCAATGCTGCTCTGAGACTGCAGCTGGTTGCAGATTTCAGTGAGGACATCATTTGTAATGTGCAGACATCTAACATACTGTTCATTGCTGAGGCTCAGGTAGATGAATTGTTCCCTGAACACTCTGGTTGGATATGGCCTCCTGCTAAGAGCCCTTCCCCCGTCCTCCTCCCTCTTACAGCAGTTTGTCCTGCTCTGTGTTACCGCTGCTCATTCTGCCAGTCATGCTGCAGGCCAAGGGAGATGCAAACTATTGCACCCATGTCTGAGAAAGTGGTTTCTGCAGGTCCTTGAAATCAGAACAAAACTCTTCAGTACGTGCCACACCACTCCGTGTGGACTTCAGCAACTTTAGATAACTCTGGAAACTGCCAAACACTTCCAAAATTGCAGCAAGAGCCAGTAGAAATCAATCAGCAACTAATTTGTAAGTAGCTGATGATCCCTTTAAGTAGCACTGGTGGGGGTATCCTTCCTGCTGCTGAACACATGTTCCACTTGTGTGGTTATGAAAGGGTGTTAGCTGGAGTGTTGAGTTCCAAACCGGCAGTGCTGGTGTCAATTCAGCTGATTGACACTACAATCTGCCTAGCCTGTATTCTACCAATGACGTTCCATCTGCTAACGTCCCCACCAAAATGGCACCCAGTATGGCACCGGAAGTGTGCGTGCGTCCTGTAGATGCCATTGTGAAGATAAAAGAGCACTTGTAGCGCTGAGAAAATGGATGCTGCAGAGCTGAATTTCAAGGCTATTGTATCCCTGTTAACTAGTTGGATGAGGAGGCAGGGGGCGGTGGTAAACAGCAGGCCCAATGCAGATGGCACAACAGCAAAAGACAAAGTACTTGAATGGAGAAAAACAAATCTCAGAAAGCAGGTCAGAATCTACCTTTCAACTGCCTTCTTCAGAACGTCTAGCAAACCTGGACACCAAATTTATATGGCGGATAAAAAATAATGGCACAAACGTGTGGAAATGATTGAAAATAAGGTGCATTATACAATTTCTGCCTCACTTACATTGAACTTCCCAAAACTGAGCTGCCAGAAACAATGGGGGAAATTACAGTAGGCATAATGGATCTCTATTTCATTCCCAATCAGGATTGCCTGATTCAGGCAGTAAATGCAATTGGGAAATCTTGGCCAATGTGCACATCTAGGGTGTTTTGTTGCTTTTTACACGGCAAACAGAAGCACTAGGTCATGCTCGAAGGAGCAGCACAGTAATACAGATTGAATGGATTACCAGTGCATCCCACAAGAACTTTCTGTGCTGGAATTAAATAAAGCCAAAATCTCATTAAAGAATCTATATCTAAGCTGGCATGAACATTTCTCTCCACAGGAAATAATTGACTCAGATATTTCACCTTTTCACATCTTCGCTTTAATCCAAGCCCAGAGAGACGGCAGCAATTAAGCAAGCTTGTCATAGAGGCACAAACCCAAAAATAAGAGTCAAGGAACTATAATCAAGAATGAATTATCTGGATTAAGATAAGATTGCAATGAGTTGCATTTGATGAAGTTTTTTTTTTGTTTGATCGCTTAAATATGTAAAATGAAATGAAACTGCCAGATGTCATGAGCTGCCAATTTTTTCTGCAGAATTAGAGTGGATGGAGTAATTACCTGGAGACAAATCCCTTTCCACCTTGGTGACCTTTTAAAAATGCAGCTGACGCTTGGTGATTGACTCAGTAAAACTCTAAATGATTTATTCAAAGTCGACAAGAATGGTGTAAGATGTGTTGGCAAACTGAATAGAGGCTAATGATTCCAATAATTTGCTGTAGCAGGGTTACAACAGACGGAGACTGGAGACAAGGCTGAGAATATCAGGAACATAATAAAAAGCAGAGTGAAGACAAAAAACTGTTGCTACTTAGCTGCATCATTGTTTACTTCATCAGTCATGTCAATTACCATATTTTACTTCAGTAAGGAAATCTAAAAGCATGTGTTCTTCCTCTAGTTTGATTTGCATAACTACATTCTAAATGATAAAATATAAACACAGGCATGAAACAGTTCTACACATAAACTGAGCATTTCACAAACACTGAACATGAGTCACAACTGTTGGACTGTTATAATCCCCACCTCCCCCATTAACAGATCCCTTAAATCAGGGGTCTGCAACATGTGGCTCATTATGTTCTTCTGTTCAAGCGGCTCACGACCTTGATCAATCAAACCTATCTTGATTGAAGTTAAATGGTTTGTTTCATTTTTAAACTTTTATTCACATTGTAATTGTGAGAAAGCATCATTCAATTAACAACTTTTTTGTAAAAACCTTGCAAATACTGTTGAAATGTGTCTCTGTCTTGTTTTTCATGATTATTGACATTTGAGTAACAGCCCTGCGGCTGTTAAGATATTGCATTTTTGACTAACTGAAAACAAAAGGCTCTTATTATTATGAAGGTTGCCGACCCCTGCCTTAAATTCTACACTCTTACATTCCACACCTAGGGGGGCATGGGAGGAGCTGGATGGCAACTGAGAAATCCAATTGGACACCTCTCCCCTTTCTTCCTGATTTCTGCAGGCAGGAAATACATCTACAATACCTTGCTCTTTCTCAGTCACAGGATCACAAGGCATGTTGATCCATCTTGGAAGGACATGGGGGGAGGGCTTATTATTAAAATCTCCCTAATGCTGGCAAAATCATCCCCCCAGAGAAGGGTCATTAGTTATTACTGGTTTGAGTGGTGTGCCTGCAATATCAGCAATAGCCCAATATTTAGCAACTTTACACTCACAAGCTATAGCACTATGAATCATTTTCAATGTTTACACTTCAGGCCTGAGGTCCGACCACCAGCAATGGCGCTCACCCTGTGGTAAAGAAAATGGAAAAATGATGATAGTTTCCTGAGGGGGAATTTTAACTCCCCTCAGGTCGCTCAATTTTATTGGCCGGGCCTCACTAACATCTTGCTAGCTGGCTGTCAGTAGTTGAAGTTTGGGGAGCTCATCCATCGACACCCAGATAGGAACAAGAGGAAACCATTCAGCCCTTCAAGCATGTTCTCTTATTCAATTAGATCAATCAACTCCACCTACCTGCCTTGGTTCCAAATCCCTTAATACCTTTGCCTGACAAATATGGAGGTGGGGTATTTTTTCAGGACCTTGTGAGCTGAGGCTGGTTGGGGTAGTGGAAGAATATTTGGCAGCAGAGATTCAGACCTTCCTTGCAAGCCTGGAGGAGCCAGAGGGGAAAGGTGAATACTTATCTTACACAGTCACTTCTTCCTTCAGACCACAATGGATGCCCTGCTCAGTCTGCAGCTAAAATACCATCAGGACTCTCGGTATGACCTTGGCCACCTAAAACAATCAGGGCTGTTGAAATTGCTGCAGGGGAGGAATGGAGAAGGAATTTGATCCTTTCAATTTTAACTCCTACTCCGCCCAGTTGCTGCCAGACATGGGAAGTTAAAATTTCCCCTATATTTGATCACTGGCAACTCTTCCTCAGATTTGCAGCTGAGAGTCCTGCGATTACACAGAACATCCAATGGCTGGTTGGGTCCACCACCTGAACAAAGAAGACATTCGAAAACTTTCAAATCTCCATGTGAATATAGGGAAAATGGGCTCTCAAAAGGACTTCCTGCTCACCAGGTAAAACAATGGACAGGATTTTACCATGGGCTTCTGGACCCCTCATCAGGACCAAATGGAGGTCCCGAGCCCACACTTGCTGGCAGCGTGAGCAGCTCAGCAATTTTACCGGATGCAGCCTCCTAATTGGCTACCTCCAGGCTCACAGTCCAATTAAGGACGGTGGATGGGATGTTGATGACCAATCAGAAGGCCAGCAGCTCTGAAGCCTCGGCAGCCCCACCGGGAGAAGTGGGCACTGCTGAGGCAGGTTGTGGATCATGCGTGCGCCTCAAAATGGAGATGCCCTCAGAGAGGTAAGTGAAAAATTTAATATTAGAGGTGCCAAGCAGACAGGCCCCTCTGGATGGCCCACTGGGGCCATGGAGATGGACTTCCCTGCCTGTGTCCCCCTCCTTGGGGCATGGAGCATTGGGGAGCCATCCTGATGCGACTCCCCTGATTTTCCCTGATTCCCAGCCCACCACCCCAGGGCCAGGAAAATCCTTCCTGATAACTCTATTGGATCTTTTTTTAATTCATTCATGGGATGTGGGCGTCGCTGGCTAGGCCAGCATTTATTGCCCATCCCTAATTGCCCTTGGGAAGGTGGTGGTGAGCTGCCTTCTTGAACCGCTGCAGTCCATCTGGGGTAGGTATACCCACAGTGCTGTTAGGAAGGGAGTGGACTTTAATGATTGCTGATGATCTCTAAGCTGTCAAAGAGGTTTCATGTAAGTAGTGAAAGACTGACAGATGCACAGACCTATACTCTCCAAGATAAGTCCACTATAGAATGAAATTGGCCAAAATGTATTCATCCCAAACAGTACAGCATTAAGCATCAAATTAAGAATGTTTGTTTCAGGTGCCATCTGTGGCTAAACATATTTGGGTATCAAAACCAATATTCAGTACATTGTTGCCAGCTTGGTACCCAATGGTAGAAATTTATTTAGGTTGGAGGAAGCTGCCTTCAATATGAACAGAACTATGAGTGTTGATTTCTCAAGGTACATTAGAGAAAGTCATTGTCAGAAATATAAATGATTTGCAATTTTTCAAAGTGGAATGCAACACTTTTATTTGCAGTTTCTCCTTGTTTGTCCTTATGGCTGATCATTTACCAAGTCTACTCATGCTTTTTCTTCTTCTTCAGCTGCATGAAACTGAGCAGTCAGCATAATTACCCCCTCCCCAGTACTGCCAGAACTGGTATCGATCAGATAAAGAAAGCCACACATGCTTCAATTGGGATGTCAGGTATTCCCCTGTGGGAAGACGTTCTATTGTATGATCGCTTTAAGGGTGATGTCCTTTTAAGAACTCAGTATGCTAATGAGCTAACTACCAGGATTTAGTCATGTGACTAGACGCCATATTCACTCTGCATGGCAACACCCTGGACAAAAGGTTCTGAATATAGTTTGCTCTCTATGGTGTGTATTACAAAAACATAGAGCGTGAAACACTTGCTCTGGTGCTTGGGATCGCAATGTTCCACACCTACCTGTTTGGTAAGCAGTTCACTGTGGAAGCTGACCACAAACCACTGGAAGTAATCTGACCCAAACCATTGACAAGCGCACCACCTCGACTACAGCACTTTCAGCGAATGTACCGGGGTACGACTTCGACGTCTGCTGCAAACCGGGTACCAAATCAGATATGCTGAGCAGATTGCCAAACCTGAACAAGAATGGAGAAGTTCCATTGGATCTACAAGTAGACAGCATTGACATCGAGGTGGAAGATATGCTCAAAATAGATTTATTGCATTTTGATCAGCATAAATGTGACCAACTACAACCAGAAACAGCCAATGACTCACAACTGAAGGCACTGTGGAGAATCATCATAGAAGGTTGGCCTGATATGATAAAAGAGGTGCCAGAAAACCCTCAGATGCTTTTTGCCTTTCAGAGATGAACTCAGTATCTTGAGAGGCGTAACCTTCAAAGGCAAACAAGTGATTGTGCCCAAAGCTCTCCGACAGGACATTTTGTCACAACTTCACCAGGGCCATAAGGGTATACAGTGAACAAGACAACTGGAACGAGACACTGTTTATTGGCCAGGGATCAACGGTGACATCGAAAAGTTAGTGTGGATGTGCAAGGCATGCCAGAGCCACCAGCCACAACAGCGCAAAACACCTCTACACCTTCACGAGATTCCGTCGGTCCCTTGGTCCAAAATCACCACAGATCTATTTACCGTGAACAAAAACGACTTTATCTTAGTCACCAATTATTTCTCCAAATTTCCAATTGTCAGACAGGTAAAAGACACTTCAAGCATGATTGTCGCAGTCACGTTGGCCTGGATTCTATAGAGCCCTCGACATCGGGATCCATGGTGGGGGTGAGGGGCATGAAGATGGTCCTGGATGAGGCCCGCCATGGACCTCAACGCCATCAGGGACTGGCCCGATATTGCTGGGGGCGGCGAGGCCTCGTTGTATCCTCCTCGCCACTCGGCGATGGGACCACAATTTAAATATTTAAATAAATTACAATACATGAATTTATGCCTCTCCCATCACCTCCGAATGTCCTGCTGTGATCTTCACACCGGCGGCCGGCACTGCCATGCCTTCGGAGCCCCGTCCAGGGAAACAAGGCGCAACAATGGTTGGGAGGGAGGTGAGCTAAGTTTTTCAGTGGGGGGGGGGGGGGGGGGCGGTGGGGGGGATGGTGTCAAATGAGCGTCATGGATGTAAGGGATGGTGGGAAGGCTTATAGTGCAAAGTTGGAGGGTTGGGGGGAGCGGTAAAGTCAGATGGTAAGGTAATTATTTTGGGGTGGTAAGGGCAAATAATTAATTTAATTTTTATTGGGGAGGTGGGAGAGGGGAAAAAGGGATGTATTTATTTTACTTAATTTAATCTATCATGCCAGTCGGGCCAATAGCCCTTTAAAAATGGCGTCGGCGACTGCGCACAGGCAGCTGACACCATTGACGGGGATGGGCAGCCCAACCCCTCCACATGACCGGTTGGGGGGGGGGGCGGCCCACCCTGGCTATTTAAATGAGCCGCTGCACTTGGAATCGCAGCGACTTTTTGGTGTGCGGACTTCCAGAACCCAGCCCATTGACTGCCATATTCAGTCTGTTCGGTGCACCTGAAGAAATTATTTCTGACAATGGGCCACAGTATACCGGCAAACCTTTCAGGGATATGTGTGCGAAATGGGGCGTAAACCACGTGACATCCTAACCACATTACCCTAGATCTAATAGTCATGCCAAGCGAATGATTCACACAGTTAAATCACTTATCCTGAAGTGTAGAACAATGAAACAAGATTTTCATATTGCCATGTTACACCTCTGAGCTGCACCTATGGATATGGGCTTACCGTCATCAGCAGAGATCAAGTTTGGCAGACAAGAGCAAATGATTCTGCCAAGCCATCATCTGTCCAAATTCTCCGGGATGCAGGAGACACTGCTCGAAAAAGGGAGAATGAAGATGATGCACAACCGACAAGCAGGGACGGAACTATCTCAACTACACATAGGACAAAAGGTCAGGGTCATACATCCCATAATGAGAACATGGTTACCCATAGAGGTATCCAAAGTATGCAGTGAGCATAGGTCCTGGTTACAATGTCTCAAGCAGCAGTGTTGAGGAGGAACCAAAGCCAATTAAGAGAAGTGTGCAATACACCAATTGCGCACACTGGACTCGAAAGAACACAATCCAATGATAAGGGTGTGATGGCACAATAGGACAACAACCAGCACATTAACAACATGTCTGCAAATGATAAACAGCCAAGATTGAAATGCACGTCCCCAGAAGGTTATACCATAACAAGATCTGGAAGAGTTGTCAAACCACCAAAATGATATCTAGGCCGGAATTTTACGCCACGCCGGCAAGCCGGATAGCGGTGGGGGGTGGGGGGTGAGGGGGGTGGTGTTAAATGGAGCGGGAGGCCTTCCCGACCTGCTCCCACCTTCGCCCCACTTTACATAAGTCAGGGGGGGTTGAAAAAAGGGCCGCCCATCCGAGGCCAATCAAGGCCCTTAAGTTGCCAATTAATGACCACTTAAAGGCCTTCGCCCGTCTCCACGGAGATTTTACCCGTGGCAAGCGGGCATCCTGGAGACAGGAAAGGCCACCCGGTGAAAGTTGGTGGCCTCTCAGCGCTCCTGGGGTGTACACGACAAACGGGCACAGGGTGCTCGATTGAGGGCTGCCCCCACTTCCCCAGCCACCCCTAGGCCCCAAGACGCCCCCCTTTCCCCCCAAACGACCACCCTTGCCTCGCCAGGCCCGACCGATTACCCCCGACGAGGCAAACCAAACTTACCTGCACTCCTGGCTGCATGTCCTCCGCTGGGCTGACGTACCAGCAGTGGCCACCGCTCCCAGTGGCGCTGCTGGGACTAAGCACTGCTGGCCCGATGATTGACCGACAGCTCAATGAGGCAGGACTTCCTCCATCAAGCGAGTGGAAGTCCCACCTCGGAACAATTAAAGCCTGGGAACCCGTAAAATGCGGGACAGATCCCCAGGCTAGGCGGAAGCGGGTCCGCCATCGACTTTTACGTCTGTGGCCAGCTCCTGTCCGCCCAATGTAAAATCCCGCCCATGGACTCTTGAGTTTCTGCACTCAAATTTCACAATCCCTGTCTTTACACTTGTAAATTTTATAATCGCTATCCCTGCATAACTAATTTTGATATTATCCAATTTTGTGTGTTTTTACTTGTAGCGTACGAGACTTATCTTTGGAACGAAAGGGGATGTTGTATGATTGCTTTAAGAGTGATGTCCCTTTAGGAACTCAGTATGCTAATTAGCTAAGTACCAGGATTTAGGCATGTGACTAGAAGCCATATTCACTCTGCACGGCAACACCCTGGACAAAAGATTCTGTATATAGTTTGCTTTGCATTGTGTGTATTAGTTTAGCTGCCAATAAACCGTCTAGAGATCATCAAGGAACTGGAATCCGTGTACCTCATTGTGTTGCTTCAGATAACACAAACAAACTCACGCCACTTTCAGCTTCTTCAATGCGATTAGTGACTTGATTGAGAATGAACAAACATTATGATATTTGCAATTACTACCAATGTTTCCTCTAAGGTGTGCATGTGTGCGGCCATGCAGCTATCTGGAATACTGAAATAAACAGGCAAATCACAACAGCAAGCTTGAGCAGCAAAAGCGTGAGCAGCTGGAGAGAGAGCAGAAAAAGTGCAGCTGTAATTGGAGGAACAAAGAGCATGGGAGAGAGGGAATCTGTGATTGGAGGAGCAGCAAGTTGGGGAGAGAGGGAATCTGCGATTGGAGGAGTAATAAGGATGGGGAGAAGGAATTTGCGATTGGAAGAGCAACAAGTTGGGGTGGAGGTGGAGGTGGTGGTGGAGGAGGAGGTGGAGGAGGAGGAGGAGGTGGAGGAGGAGGAGGAGGAGGAGGTGGAGGTGGTGGAGGAGGTGGTGGTGATGATGATGATGATGATCTGCATCTGGATATGAGCAGCATGCAGTGTTAAGGACAGAAGAAAGGAGCTGGATAAGACCTCAGAGCCCTGGGAGAGACGGAACTCCAGAAGGTGAGAGTTACGGATTCATTGGCCACGGGCTGTGGGAGGGGGAGAGACTCTGGAAAGTACCCAGTAGCCAGTCAGCCTGTTAGGGGAGGGGTTGAATTGGATGAAAATGGTGGGGCCCATGCACCTTCCAGTTGCCAATCTTGGATTACACTGAGATCTGGGAATGCTCCCCATTCAGCAGCTCTCAATGGCCCAGGATGCAACCTGGCAATGAATGGCCCAGAAAGACCCAAAGCCACTAAAGGTCTCGACCTTAGTGGGTATGGCCCATCATGGCCAGATAGACACACAGAGTCTGGGATAAAGCTGATCAATGGATTGAGTCTCAATGAGCATCCAATGATTTTTGATGGGCAGGTATATGATGCAGATTGGGTTAGTTATCATGTATATACATATATGTATACATAGATTATAGCCAATGCACACCTGCATTTAACATTGACTGAGCCACATATACCAGATATAATTGAAGCTGTCCAGGTGAATGGATAATGGATGAGAGAACAGATTATGTGAGTTTCATGTCACTGTTCAGCGAGATGAATAGATCATTATGATTGTTTATGATCTAAGATCAGACTTTCAATCAGTGTCAATCCTCTTCGCCCAATTTACATTTCATCTACTGTCCTTAAATCTGATCCGTTGGTTGTGGGATTGCTTAGCCCTGTCTATCACATGCTGCTTCCGCTGTCTGTAATGCAAGTAGTCCAATAGCTCATTTTTAGGTATGCCTGGTGCTGCTCCTGGCATGCCCTCCTGCACTCTTCATTGAACCAGGGTTGGTCTCCCATCCTGATGGTAATGGTAGAGTGGGGGATATGCCAGGCCATGAGGTTACAGATTGAGGTTGAATACAATCCTGCTGCTGCTGATGGCCCACAGTGCCTCATGGATGCCCAGTTTTGAGTTGCTAGATCTGTTCTGAATCTATCCCATTTAGCACAGTGGTAGTGCCACACAAGATGATGGTGGGTTTCCTCAATGTGAAGGTGCAACTTGGTCTCCAAAAGGACTGTGCAGTGATCACTCCTCCCAATACTGTCATGGACAGATGTATCTGCGACAAGTAGATTGGTGAGGACAAGGTCAAGTAGGTTTTTCCCTCTTGTTGGTTCCCTCACCACCTGCTGCATACCCAGTCTAGCAGCTATGTCCTTTAGGACTCGGCCAGCTCAGTCAGTAGTGGTGCCCGCGAGTCAGTCTTGGTGATAAACATTGAAGTCCCCGGCCCAGAGTACCTTCTGTGCCCTAATTGGCTTTGAGAAGGTGATGGTAAGCTGCCTTCTTGAACTGCTGCAGTCCATGTGGTGTAGGTACACCCACAGTGCTGTTAGGAAGAGCATTCCAGAATGTCGATCCAGCGACAGTGAAGGAACAGCGATATAGTTCCAAGTCAGGATGTTGTGTGACGTGGAAGGGAACGTGTAGGTCATGGTGCATGCTGCCCTTGTCTTCCTACATGGTAGAGGTCACACGTTTAAAAAGTGGCGTGATGTGTTGCTGCAGTACATCTTGTATATAGTACACATTGCTGATACTGTGTGTCAGTGGTGGAGGGAGTGAATGTTTAAGGTTGTGAATGAGGTGCCAATCAAGTGGGCTGCTTTGTCCTGCATAGTGTTGATCTTCTTGACAGTTGTTGGAGCTGCACTCATCCAGGCAAACGGAGAATACTCCATCACACGCCTAATGTGATTCCACTGCACACCTGTAGATGGTGGACAGGCATTGGGGAGTCAGGATGAGTTACTCGTTGCAGAATTCCCAGCCTTTGACCTGCTTTTGTAGCCACAGTATTTATGTACTGGTCAGGCTAAGTTTCTGGTCAATGGTAGCCCCCAAGATGTTGATGGTGGGGGATGCAGTGTTGGCAATGCCGTTAAACATCAAAGGGAGATGGTTAGATTCTCTCTTGTTGGAGATGGTCATTGCCTGGCATTTGTGTGGCACGAATGTGACTTGCCACTGGTCAGCCCAAGCCTGAATGTTGTCCAGGTCTTGGGGGCATGCAGGCATGAACTGCTTCAGTATCTGAGGATAAAAGCAAAATACTGCAGATGCTGGAAATCTGAAATAAAAACAGAAATTGCTGGAAATACTCAGCAGTTCAGGCAGCATCTGTGGAGAGAGAAGCAGAGGTAACGTTTCAGGTCTGTGACCTTTCATCAGAACTTAAACGTTAACTCTGCTTCTCTCTCCACAGATGCGGCCTGACCTGCTGAGTATTTCCAGCAATTTCTGTTTTTATTTTAGTATCTAAGGAGTTGTGAATGGGACTGCACACTATGCAATCATCAGTGAACATCATCACTTCTGACCTTACATTGGAAAGAAGCTTTGATGAGGCAGATGAAGATGGTTGGGCCGAGGACACTATCCTTAGGAACTCCTGCAGCAATGTCATAGGGCTGAGCTGATTGGCCTCGAACAACCACAACTAGAAGATGATTAGAAGTATAATGTAACCCAATAAAGGAGAGGTGCTTTGGAACCAATGTGAGGTGGAGGTGGAATGGGACCTTTGAGGAGAGGGAGAATGGGACCAATCGAAGGAGAGTAATGTTCACTCTCAGCTGCGTGTGTAGATTCACACAGCAATCTTGAATGTACTGCATATTGAAATAAACGGCTCAATCACATCTTTGTGAAAGTTCAGTGATTTTTAAAATGGAAGCTGCCCATGGACAAAAATGTTGTGCTCAGAGGAGTTTGTAGCCCACCCAGTACTAAGAAAATTTAGAGGGAGCATTGATTTCTACCATCATTCAGGGATGGGGAAAGAAAATTAAAACTGAGCAGGAGAAAATTAAACAGGTTGTGAAAATAAGTTGTTACGCCAACGTGCTTTGTTGAATGATAATTTTCTTTAATCTACTGACTGGAGATTTGAATATATATTTTTTAAAGGACTTTAAAAAGGAACAGACAAAAGATGACTTTGCTAGCAGCTTAAGATGACTTCCTAATTTTCAACACTGTATCCCCTACATTGTAAGGCCCATGTGGTGGCAACGAAATGGCTGCTCATCCCAGCAAGAACCAAGACCCAGGAAGTTTAAGGGAACTGCTTGTTCTTTTTAGCAAGAAGAAATACACTGTTAACTGGGTCTAAGCTGGTGTTTCTCTGTAGCAGCAAGGAGAAGTATCTGGACTCTGACACATGCAGACCCAAGTGGGGGGTCCCTCTATCTCTTTCTTTCTCCATTCCAGCTTGCAAGCTTCGAACCCTGCCTGTTGACTGACCTAGTATATTCCAGCTACAACCAGAAACACCTTTGGAGGACATCATCCGCATCGTGTAAGACCCACCAAATCAGTCATCTGTCTTTTCAAACTAAAAGTCTCAGGACCACCGAATTCAGCTAGAAGCCAGTCAAATCACCGTACTCCACAGAGTGTATACGCTTGTTTTTTCCTATGGACTTTAGCTTGACCAATCTTCCCTTCCCCACTCTGTAACTTATTTTTGTGTGTCTGAATCTCTAATGTGTGTGTGTGAGTGAAAGTTGGCGCTCAGTTAAAACCGGAAGCTGGGGCGGGTGGTGGAGTTCAAGGCAGGTTGGCTTCCTGCTTGAGATCTTTTGAATTTTAACCTCTGACTTGACACCAATCCACCCCTTTTGGGAGCTGAGATTCATCCCAATATCTGGAAACAGACACTCATTATCTGTTATCTGTCCAAATAACACTATCATGAGCAAATATACCAGACGAAATGCTTCGTATTGTGGAGATCCACTAAAGGAAAATGACATCTGATGGTTTACTTTAGTAGAATTTGTTAACAATGTGAGGCAGCATAGTAAAATTTTAACAGATTTCCCGCAAAATGGTACTAATCCCTAATACGGCTTTCTGCCTCACTACCAAGCTGGTAAGCATGTTGATACTGTGAAAACATCAATCAGAGAGTCCTCTAGAAAATCAACATCTTGATTTTTCCTGCAGTTCATTCAGGTTTCTGGAAACCTGGATAAACGGCAACAATGAGACAACAGCTGCAACAATGAGAAAAGCATTGTGCACAGAAAAATGCACTGCTGGACAGAAGATGCAACTGATGTCGCAAAGATTACTTTCCAGAGAACAGGAGATGTTCTCTATTAAGTTAACTTTCAAATGGACAGAAAATTAGTATTTTGTTTTCAGTTATTACATAGACGTACACAGTCTGTATTTGGCAATTGTGTGAAACAATCTCATTGGATTATTTAGATCTGTATATTCAATTAATAGTTTAAACTAAACATCTATTGGATATTTCCAATTTGATTTGTAAATTCCGTACTGCAAAGCTAAATGATACTGGGAACTTTGAACAGAAAAGGAGTGAATATTCTGAATTTGGTAGATACTATACAAAATATCATATTACGCTTATGAAAAACATGTTCATATTGTAAAAATAATCATAATATAAATTTATATTCAGCTATCAGAGTAAGGGAGTATCACTTTTCTCATCTCAAATGTCAGCCATTGAGGATATCATCAAGTAGGAATGCATTATGCATGCACAATGATAAATTGTGCAATGATTAGGGCCCCAAGACATCAGGCTGGAAGGTCTGAATCACTGAGGAGCAGCAGGGAATGTGCAATGTGCTGACAGGCCTTCCAAACACACTGATCACGAGTGCAGAGAGAATGAAGCAGAATGCCTCAAGCATGATGTCGCTGAGTATTTCAACAAGGTCTTCTTGCATTGATAGAGTGGCCAGGTCCGTGGAACATGTAATGCAGCAATCAAATGAATCCATGCACACTTTGACGATGGTCATGCAGACTCTGGATGCCAACATGTCTGCTGCTTTAAATAAGATGACAGATACCTTAGCCTTGGCTCAACAGACCTGCACCAAAGTGTTCCACATCACAGTGGTAGTAGTGAATTGTGGCTGGTCCATGAGATGGATGTAGGCGAAAAGGGACATGGAAGTGGGGACTCCATTCAAAGTGCATCCACTTCTTACCTGTTGCCCACCCTATCCAGTCAATAGCCAACATGTTGCCTTGTCTTCCCAATGGCCATGTATGCCCCTGCACAAGTGCAGGTGGAGCAGTCTTTGGCAGGGACTTCTCAGGCGCCAAGTCCCAGAGGTCGTTGGCCAAGAGTATCTCAGCTGTCACAGCAGGGATCTGAGCAGCCTGTCTCTACCTTTGCTGAACCACAGGGGTTGCACCAGGTAGGAGTAGCAGGAAAAGTACAGCTTTTAGTAGCACAAAGGAATACATAAATATAAAGTTAAAGACCAAGGTAAAGCTGAAGCATTTGCAACAAACTTCAGCCAGAAGTGCCGAGTTGATGATCCATCTCGGCCTCCTCCTGAAGTCCCCAGCATCACAGACTGGCCAGTCTTCAGCCAATTCAATTCACTTCACATGATATCAAGAAACCACTGAAGGCACTGAATCTTGCAAAGGCTATGGGCCCTGACAACATTCTGGCAATAGTGCTGAAGACCTGTGCTCCAGAACTTGCCGCGTCCCTCGACAAGCTGTTTCAGTACAGCTACAACACTGGCGTCTACCCAGCAATGTGGAAAATTGCCCAGATATGTCCTGTACACAAAAAGCAGGACAAGTTCAACCCAGCCAATTACCGCCCTATCAGTCTTCTCTCAATCTTCAGTAAAGTGATGGAAGGTGTCATCAACAGTGTTATCAAGCAACACTTGCTTAGCAATAACCTGCTCACTGACACTCAGTTTGGGTTCTGCCAGGGCCACTCAGTTCCTGACCTCATTACAGCCTTGGTTCAAACATGGATAAAAGAGCTGAACTCAAGAGGTGAGGTGAGAGTGACTGCCCTTGACATCAAGGCAGCATTTGACAGAGCATGACAGTAAGGAGCCCGAGCAAAACTGGAGTCAATGGGAATCGGGGGAAAACTCTCTGCTGGTTGGAGTCGTACCTAGCAAAAAGAAAGATGATTGTGTTTGTTGGAGGTCAATCATCTGAGCTCCAGGACATCACTGCAGGAGTTCCTCAGGGTAGTGTCCTAGGCCCAACCATCTTCAGCATCTTTGTCAATGACCATCCTTCAATCATAAGGTCAGAACTGGGGATGTTCGCTGATGATTGCACAATGTTCAGCACCATTCATGACTCCTCAGATACTGAAGCAGTCCATGTAGAAATGCAGCAAGACCTGGAAAATATCCAGGCTTGGGCTGATAAGTGGCAAGTAACATTCGTGCCACACAAGTGCCAGGCAATGACCATCTCTAACAAAAGAGAATCTAACCATCTCCCCTTGACATTCAATGGCATTACCATCACTGAATCCTCCACTATCAACATCCTGGGGGTTACCATTGATCAGAAACTGAACTAGAGTAGCCATATAAACACCGTGGCTACAAGAGCAGGTCAGAGGCTAGGAATCCTGCGGCGAGTAACTCACCTCCTGACTCCCCAAAGCCTGTCCACCATCTACAAGGCACAAGTCAGGAGTGCGATGGAATACTCTCCACTTGCCTTGACGGGTGCAGCTCCAATGCTCAAGAAGCCCGATACCATCCAGGATAAAGCAGCCCATTTGATTGGCACCCCATCCACAAAAAACATTCACTCCCTCCACCACTGACGCATAGTGGCAGCAGTCTGTACCATCTACAAGATGCACTGCAGCAACTGACCAAGGCTCCTTAGACAGCACCTTCCAAATCCACGACCTCTACCACCTAGAAGGGCAAGGGCAGCAGATGCATGGGAGAACCACCACCTGCAAGTTCTCCTCCAAGTCACACACCATCCTGACTTGGAACTACATTGCCGTTCCTTTACTGTCACTGGGTTAAAATCCTGGAACTCCCTTCCTTACAGCACTGTGGGTTTACCTACCCCAAATGGACCGCAGCAGCTCAAGAAGGCAGCTCACCATCAACTTTTCAACGGCAATTAGGGATAGGAAATAAATGCTGGCCTGGCCAGCAACGTCCACATCCCAGGAACGAATAAAAAAAATTTATGCTGTGAAGTTCTTGTTCTTTAGTAGAATCACATAAATTTTATTACTTTGCACCAATTTCCGTCTTACACATGTTTGGGTGCTGGGTGGCAAGTCGCCTTTTAATTTGCTTGAAGAAGAATGAGAAGACATGAATTGATGGAGAGTAAGGGGGAATGTACAAGCTACGGAGGTTGTTTGCAGGACTCTTTGTCAGTGGCACTGGGTGGGGTGTGCGGGAAGAGTAGCCATTGCATGTGGTTGTGACACAGTCAGTCTAGTGGTGCAAACTTCTTTAATAAGAGCACCCTGGCTACAATGTGAGCAGCTAGTTGTGCATTGCCCTCATCGTCTTTGTCCTCCACTTCCTCCTCAAAATCCTTCAGGTCCAAAACTCGCAGCTGTGCAACGTTTTGCAGAGCACAGCACATCACGACCATTTTGGAAAAGCTGCTGGTGTGTTTTGAAGGGTGCCTCCAGGTCTGATCAGGCAACTGAAGGGCAACTTCAGTGTCGCTTGTTCAATACCACATCTGGTGGTCATATGGAGTTCATTGTAGCACGGTTGGGCTTGCACTTCTGATAGGCATCATCAGCCAAGTTTGAAGTGGGGATCCATGATCTCCTAGAAACCACCCCTTGGACTGCCACAGGATGAAAGCATCATGGCAGTTCCTTGGGAATCTTGCATACACCTGCATAAATATCTTTGTGATTTCACACCAGCTGCACGTAATGGATTTGAAGACCTTGCAGTTGATAAACACTCCTGGTTGATCTGTGGGTGTGTGGATTGCCCTGTTTGTGCAGTCAATTATGCCCTACACCTGTGGGAAGACAGCCAGAGGTGCAAACGCAAGCACCCACTCATTTTGACTAGCATCATTACAGGCAAAGTTCACATATTTTTCCAACTTAGGCAACCAGCCATCAGCCACCTGTGTTATGTATTAGTGGGCCACTGACTGGCTGATTCTTCAAAATATCTCTGGCACAGCCCTGGAAGAATCCCAATGCAAAACGGTTGACAGCGGTGCTCAATTTGACAGTCACTGTTAAAGCGTGGCCTTCACATCTAGCAGGGAGATGATCTTCTTCTCGGAGGCTGCAGATGTCTGACATCACAACCTGAGTCTCCTTCAACGCTGCTGTTCCAACAAGCCAAGGAAACTCAGCCTCTACCTGTCCAGCCACGGTCACGGGTAGTGCATCCTGCAAATGGCACCTCTCTCTGCTGCTCCCCTCTTTGCTGTCCAACTGCAGGACTCTAAACAGCAGGTTGCTGCTGCTGATCACATTGCTCCTCATCCGAGGTTCAACCTAAGGCAACCAAGGCTCCATCCATTCTGATGTGATTCAAAAAACTTCCAAAGTGTAGAATGTAAGCTCTCAGCTAAAGTATTGTGAACAAGTGCAGGGCAGAAAACAACTGTGAATATTGGGTATTCATAGCAGTAGTTAGATAAGTTTTAATCAGCCCCTTCACTTTCCATTGTGTGCTCACCTTGTTTTCAATGGCAAGTTTCAGGAATTATGAGGGTGCGATGTTAAACTGAAAACAGTGTTGAAAAATCCCTCCTATTGAGTGATTACTGTATGTTAATTGGCAACCAGTGTCTCTTGAAGGGGTTGCGCAAAGTCAACGGGTTGGAGCCCACTTCCCTAAGCAGGCATTTTTGCTGGTTTTTAAGTCCCACCCCCATGCTCCTCCAGTTTAAAAGTCCCCCCCCATTGTGTCCAACTTGTTATATGTCAGTCAAACAGTCCCAGTGTTTCCACCTGTCATTTGACTTGTAGGTAAATCCGCAATTTAATGCAAGAATGAGAAGCAATTATACTTTCTCACCATAAAAGGGACACACACTATTCTATCCACACGCTATAATGTTCTTGCCTTCACCGAACTGGAAATCCTTGGACTTACTGTGAACAATGCCATGGGAGATTTTTGATTAAACTACCTTACACCACTCAAAATATCACAGTCCAAACAACACATTACCGTCTAATGCAAATTTCAACATTGCACTCAAGGGGATGTCTGTAGTTTACAACAGGCAAACCCTGGGTTCTTCTGACTTAGAAGGGAGAGTGCTACTTCTCAGCCAAGTTATTAGCAAAATGATAACAATTAGAAAGCCTCTCACCCCGAAAATTTCACCCCTTCATACCATCGTAAAAAGCAATGCACAATCATTGCAAGAAAAAAAATGCTGTGAAATACAACTAGTTCCCTGACACTTAATCACCCTGATGTTAGATTATCACATAAAAAGAATAAGTAAATCACAAGGTACTCATGAACTTCCTTTTCATCATCAAATTGTTCTGATTTTTCCCCTAAAATACCAAATTGACAGGGAAATTCTCCCCAACGAGCCACAGCACCACACCCAATCTCACCCCTCTACTGCAAGCCTTGACCCCTTTCTGGAACGTTATTCTAAGGATTGATTTACATTGTGCATGAGCATGCATATTAAAACCCAAGTGTTGTGTTTGATTGCTTAGTGATTGATTGCTTCTGTGCTGTGTTTGTAAGACTGGTCACTGATCATGTGTCAGTCAACAGGCGGGAGTGTGGTTCCAAATGTGAAACTGAGAGATCAGGACAGCCATCTGAATAAAAACCTACACACAAGAAATTGCAAGTCTAGTTTCTTCATGCTTGGGGAACAAAACATAACACCAAGGAACGCATATGCTGATGGTTGCCCATCCCCACCCTCAATTAGGAACATCCCTGGGTTCCATAACTTCCTTATAATACCCTTATCCATCAATCTCAGTTTTAAAATTTTCAATTGACCTAGCCTCAACAGAGTTTTGGAGGACAGTGTTCCAGATTTCCACTATTCTTTGTGTGAATAAGTGTTTCTTAACATCACTGCTGAACAGCCTAGCTCTAATTTTCAGGTTATGCCCTCTACCAAAGGAAGTCATTTCTTTCTATGCAATCTGTCTTTATAATTTAACCCATTTAACTCCAGTATCATTCAGGTAAATGTGTGCTTCATACCCTAAGGCCAATATGTCCTTCCTCAGGTGCGGTGCCTAGAACTGAACACAATAGTCCAGATATGGTCCAGCCAGGCCTTTAAAAGCTAAAGAATAACTTCTACCTCATTGCATCACAATCCTCTTGCGATAAAGTCTAAAATTCTATTAGATTTTATAACTACATTTTGTACCTGGCCACTAGTTTTTCGTGATTTCTGTACAAGGAGAGACAAGAGAAGCTAAGATTGTTCTCCTTACAGCAGGGAAGGTTCACAGGAGATTTAATAGAGGTTTTTAAAATGAAGGGTTGTGATAGAGTAAATAACAAGAAACTGTTTTCACTGGCAGCAAGTTCAGTAACGAGAGGACACAGATTTAAGATAATTTGCAAAACATCCAACAAAAGAATGAAGAGAATTCTTTTACACAGTGAATTGTTATGATTTGGAATGCACTTCCTGAAAATGTGGTGGAAGCAGCTGTGATAATAACTTTTAAAAGGGAATTGGATATATAATTGAAAAGGAGAAATTTGCAGATCTATGGCGAAAGAGCCAGGGGAATGGGCCTAATTAGCTAACTCTTTTAAAGAGTTGGTACAGACATGATGGGCCAAATGGCTTCCTTCTGTGCTGTATGGTTCTATAATTCTATGACTCCTGAAACTCTCTACTCCTCTACCGTTCCTAACTTCTTACCATTTTGAAAATACTCTGATCTAACTTTCTTAGATCCAAACTGAATGACCTCACGCTTCCCTACACTGAACTGCATCTGCTACAGTTTTGTCCACCCATTTAATCTATTAATGTCCTTTTGTAACTTTCTGCTCCCATCTACACTACTTACTTAGCATCATCAACAAATTTGTGATATACAACTCTTTATTCCTTCATCCAAATCACTGGTAAATATTGTGAAAGCTGAGACCCCAATACAGATCCCTGGAGGCCACCAATTGTCACATCATGTACATATCCATCCTCCCAAAACTCTGCCTTCTACCTCCAATTACCTACTTATATCAAATATTTGCCTCTAATCCATGCACTGCTAACAACCTCTTGTGTAGAACCTTTTTGAATGATTTCTGGAAGTCCATATGAGTAACATCCAAAGACACTCCTTTATCTGCCACATTAGCGGCCTCTGCAAAAAACTCAACTAGTTTGTTGAACATGACTTACCCTTTATAATCCCATGCTCTCTCTCTCTCTCATCAGTTCATATTTATAGAAATTTTCAGTCACTTTCTCCCTAATAACAGATTTGAGGTCTATAATTTCCTGGTTTCATTCTCACACCATTTGTAAATAGTGGAGTGGCATTAGCAAGTTTCTCATCCAAGGAGACATTCATGAATCAAGAGAGTTTTGGAGGATCACAACCAAAGCATCCACAGTCTCCTCATCTGCTTCTTTTAACAGCTTGTGGTGGAAACCCATAGGTCCTGGAAGTTTGTCACGCTTCAGTCCCATTATTTTCTCCATCACCATTTAAAAAAAAACAATATTACATTTAGTAACTTTCTCTCATTGCTGGCTTCAGTGACTCTGTTTTCCTGCTTGATCTCTCAATGCTGCTGCAGTTCTGGAGCCATTGTGTTCACTGGGGTGAGGGGGGGAACAGCAGCAGTTGCCAATCACTTAAAGAAAATCAGGCAGGTAGCAAGATTCATGGTGCAATAAGAAGGTACAAGAAGCAATGAAAGAATAACAGAAAGAAAGCAGAATATAAATATGAAAGAAATAAGGGAAAGTATTAGTAATAAAAGCAAAAACAAAAGTGAAAGTAACAGAGTCAGAAAGGAGATGAGCAAAAAAGTGAAAGAGAGAAATCCAGAAAGGGGAAGAATAAAATTGCCACGGAAAGAAAGCAATAAGGGAAACAAAGAAAAGGAGGGAGTAATGCATATAGAAGAGGCTATTTGTATATTTTTTCCAGAGCATCCCATGACCCTTAATAAAGCTTTGCACACCAGGGCTGTATTTTGTGCAGGAGGTGGGGCTCCCGACGCCTGGCCAAAAAGGCAGGGGAAACCCTGCCTCTGCATTTTCATGGACCTCTGGAGTGATCCTCCAGTGTTTTTAAATGTACGTTTTAGGAGGCAGGATCCCCGTCCCTTTAAAGATGGGGATCCCACTTTCATGAGCTGCCGGCCAATCAGAGGGCTGGCAGTTCAGCAGTATCGGCAGCGCCACCGGAGTGGTGTCCACTGCTAGTACTGCAGAGGCCTTGGACCCAGACCCAGCGGTGAAACCCCAGACAAGAGCTAAGTGAGGCAGGGTTGCCCAGGCCAGTCCGGAAGCCCCAGCGAGCGGGTGGCTGGGGGTGGTTGGCAGTCCAGGCGGAGGGGTGTCCCGGGGTGGGGGGTGGTGAATTGATTCCCGGTGGAGGACATCCATGGGCCACAAATGCCCACGGAGGAGGGACACCCCCCCCACAAAGCCCACAGGGAGGGCGCCCTGTTTTACAAGGCATCATCTCCGCTTGGTGGATGCCCCCCTCCCCACCACCCGCCACTAAGATCCCAGTGGCAGCAGGAAGAGACCCCTAATTGGTCATTAATAGGCCATTTAAGGGCCTCAATTGGCCTCTGGGCGGGAAGGCTGTTGTTGGCCTATCTTGCACCCGGGAAGATCGCTGGGTGATGGGGAAGCGACGGGGCCTCAACCCCGCCTCCCCCTCCACCACCCGTCATGATACTCCGTGTCCTCCTGCCTCCAATCCCGCTTCACGGAGGGGGTGGGGGGGGGGGGCGCCCATAAATTCTAGCCCCAACTATCTTCAAGATGCACACAAGCTGCAGTAGTGAAGTTATTCCTGGTATGCAAATCTTCCATGAAAAAGCTTGAAAGGCACCAGGACCAGTGGATTAATGTAAACTCAACCTTGCTGGCCTGGAACCTGTTTACCAAGTGTTTTAACACCTATGCTGAATGATCAACATAACCTTTATGAACAATTGCAAAGCATTAATGAGACAAATGGCATCAACAAATCAGTGCAGGTAACAGTGTCAAACACCACCACAACAATTTGCATTTATATAGCACCTTTATCATGCTAAAACATCCCAAGGTGCTTCACAGGAGCATTATCAGCCCAAATTTGACACTGAACCACATAAGGAGATATTAGGGAAGGTGGTCAAAACCTTGGTCAAAGAAGTAGATTTTAAGGAGCATCTTAAAGGAAGAAAAAGAGGTAGAAAGTCAGAGAGGAACAGGGAAGAACTCCAGATCATGGGGCCTTGGCAGCTGAGGGCATGGCTGCTAATTGTGGAGAAAAGGAAATCGTAATGCACAAGAGAATTGGAGGAATTCGGAGCTCTCAGAGGGTTATAGGGCTGGAGGAAGTTACAGAGATAGGGAAAGGAAAGGCTTTGGAGAGATCTGAACATAAATTTGAGAATTTTTAATTTGAAGCATTGCTGGACCGGAAGCCAGTGTAGGTCAACGAGCACAGCAGTAATAGATTAACAGCACTTGGTAAAAGTCAAGATACGGGTAACAGAGCTCTGGATGAACTGAAGTTTATCGATTGTGGAAGATGGTAGGCTGACTAAGAGAGCATTGGAATAGTTGAGTCTAGAGGTAACATAAGCATGGATGAGGGTTTCAGCAGCAAATGGGTCAAGGCAGGGGTGGAGTTGGGCAATATTACGGCAGTAGGCAGTCCTTTTGATGGAAATGATAAGAGGCTGAGAGTTCAACTCAGGGTCAAAAAGGATATTGAGATTACAAACAGTCTAGTTCAGCCTCAGACATTGGGCGGGGAGGAGAATGAAGGGCTATAGAACAGAGTCTGAAGTGGGGGCTGAGGCAATGGATTTCGCCTTCCTAATATTTAATTGAAGGTCATCGAACAGACCAGGTCACTGACCCGAAACGTTAACTCTGCTTCTCTTTTCACAGATGCTGCCAGACCTGCTGAGTGGTTCCAGCATTTCTTGTTTTTATTTCAGATTTCCAGCATCCGCAGTATTTTGCTTTTATTTAAGCAGTATTAGAATGCAGCAGCAATTAACCCCCTCCCCACCATCCCCATCATCTCCCAAGGTGTGACACCACAACAGCAGCAGCTTAAGAAACCTATTGTGATAAATGAACTGAAGCAGCATTAATCTGCATGAATTGAACCAAGCGGCTTGAGCTTGTGCCTATACTTCTCTATCACCAGTCATTTGGAGCTGAGCTACAGCAGCTTCAAGTCATTCTCACACTGTACTTGTGGGTACATGCCTGCCCTTTGCTTGGTTCCTCCTTACAGTAGCATAGGTAAGATCAGTAACTCATCGGTGAGATGTTAAACCAAGGCCCCATGAGCCTGTTCAGGTGGATGTTAATGATTGATTCTGCACTCTGATTCAAATTAACCATTTGGCCTGGACAACATTACTCCCTTAATCAAAACTAGCAACAGTAGATTTAGTTTGTCAATAACTCATGATTTTGGGATCTTGCTGTGCACAAGATGATTGACATGTTTGTAGAAAAAACAGTCACAGCACGTCAAAGTAATTAGTTGTATGTTATGCATGCTGAAAGAAGTAATTGACATTATTTAAATATGAGTCCTTTCTTTATTTATGGTCTTTAATTTTTATGTTATAAATCATGTCATTTTTGATGAATTGAGAGTGCTATGCATCCAAGAATACATTCTGCAATAGTACTGTACAGAACCATCTACCACACTGAGTTTCAATCAACGGCAGGGACAAGGCCCACAATACAGGAGTGTAGGGGGATTACCACATTTGAAAAACATAGGAGTGAAGATGAAGTAAATAAATGAGTTGTACTAGGGAGATGCCAAATTTGATCTCTAAAAGTCCTTACATTTTAAGAGAAACAGAAAATTCAGCAAGTTCCAACAGTTTTGAACTCCTGGTTAAGAATGAATTTAAGCCGATGGCTGGGCAATGATCTTGATTTCAACACAGCTCGGATGTAGGGTGGACAGAGCACTGGTCTCACTCAGTGAACCAGACCAAAGGTAAATGCAACATTTTAAATTTGCACAGCACATTATGGGGAAACACTTCTGACCCAGCTTCTACTGAGCAGTTCTCAATAAAATATCCATTACTTAATTAAACTCATAAATTAGGGTTTCAACAAGAAAAAAACTCTACTCACTAGACTTTAGCCCGGAATTGATTTGAAAATTGCCTGATGTGCAACAGAATAAAACAAACTAAAAATATTGCTCCCAAAAATCATTTAGAACAGTAACAGAGATTTTTTTTTATGAACAAGGTCCTTCAAATTAATTAAAACATTTAAGCTGTCGAACTGAATTTGATTGATTCTAAAACCGAAGATGACATGCAAAACTGTACATATACCACCAGAGCCTTGTAAGAGGAACTCGATATCATGTATAAATTTTCACAACACACCATAAACACTGAGATAGAAAGACACAGGCCCAGGAATTCTGAGACACCCACTCTGTTAGCATAAGTGCAGTGGAATATGACTCATGCCAGCTGAAACCTGAACCACAGATCCACCCCAAATAGTGGGGATTGTGTTAGTCCCATAATTGAGCAGTGGATGTTGTACACATGTAACACAGGCATGTGCACTGACTACCCTAAGTGAAACTGGAGTGATGCAATGCTGCTCTGATGGTTGAGCCAGAGGTTCATTAGGCAAATCACCGAAATTATTCCTGAATTCCCCAAAGTGAGAAAAGGTCAATAATTTAAGATAATCATTTCATTATGGGTTTTATTTCTGTTATGACCAGGTGAGAAAGGTGTCTAGGGGTCCCTCTCAGCCTTCACTTGGTCTTACCGTAACAGGATTTAATTTGAAACACACCGTGTTTTTAGCTCCCACTTGGTGAATCCCTTGTTCACCGCTTTCCTTTTATAAGGCAAAAATACCAGCACAAACAGGATTTTTTAGGTTTAAAGACGAAAAGTTGAAATTTATTAAACTTAAACTCTAATTCGGTTGACGCCTATGGATACACAACGCGCCCACGCTAGCGTGCATATGCGATACACACATGCAAATAAAGACAGAAAAGAAGAGAAGAAAAATAAAGTGGAAAGATTTGAGGCAATATCTGAAGAGTTGTTGTTATGGTTCTTCGAGCTCACTGTGGAGTCCTTGATTGTAGGTAGCTCTTTCTTTTCGTTGGGGCCCAGTATTCTTCTTAAACCTTGTTCGCTGGAGGAGACTTTTCTCTCTTGGGGTTCATGTGTCTTCAGTGGATTCAGAGGCTTGTGAGAAAGAGATGAGAGCAGACAGGAGAGAGATCTTCTCAGTCCAGCAGCAAATAGACACTGAGTTCAAACTGTTTGTACAATTCAGAAAACCCGAGGCTGCCAAGCAGGTTAGTCATGTGACTAACTGGTCTGACCATGTCTTGGATTGTATCACCTTAGCAGTCTCTGGAATGCTCCTCTTACACACAATACCTGGTGATCAAGGTCCATTGTGGGTTGAATGTATCAGGGAATGGTCCTTTGTCCTTCCAATCACTGCCTGTTAATATGCAAATGTCTTTTCCAGCCATGGCTGATCTGTTTAACGAGTCCTTTCTTCATTCCAGTAATAGTTTAAAATCAATATTCATGACAAAATTAATGTGGCTCAATCTTGGCAGGTGGGGGCCTAGCATGACATTACCTTTGCCAGCAATCCTGCTAGGGACTTTGGAAGGCTTAGTACAGGATTTCTGTCATCTCTCAGCTCTCAGCCCTGAAAGTGTGTAACGGACCGTATTCCTGGGTTGCTCTGAAAATAGATCCAGACAAACACCAACAACTAATATTTATACAACGCAGGGGTAGAGATGAGACTATCTTGATATACCCTTGCTCACTGAGTGGAATTTGGGCGAGGTTGTATGGGACAGAAAGTGACACAATTGGATGCGATCTCAAATTCTGCCCCTCCCCACATGCCCTCATGGATGGTTTTTCTGCTCTGCACCCTCCCTGGTCACCAGAACTTTGGCTCCTAAAGTACAATGATCAATCATCAAAAGTAATCAATATTGTAGGTAACTGTCTTGACAGGCTGTAGATTTTAAAGAATATAAAACTGTAGATCTATATTTTCTACTTAGCTAGAATTATGCAACATAATGCTGTATCACATAATCATGATCCTGTTTCTTTCTCCAGGAGTATCATTGGCATTATTGTGGAGATCTTATGGCATTAAAAATGCCTATGATTGAGAGCTTGCCTTGTTGACGAATCTCTGGTACTCTAAGATTTAAAGGTCTGCAATGACAAAAAAGGGCAGCTATTATAGTTGGTGAGGTAGCATCATATGTTTTGAAACATATCTGCAAGGAGTTCTTCAGGGATCAGGGTGTCCAATTTCTCTGGTGGGGAGATAGAAGGAAGGACTGTAGGATCCCCAGCTAGCTGCCCCCAAAAAAGCAGGAGGTGGGAAAATGTGTCAATGTCATGAGTAACCTACCAGATACCTGGGAGCAATGTGAAAATGACTGTACCAGGGCTACGAATTATTCCACTAATTCAGAGTTTTCCATACTTTCCTCCCTCACCCCATACATTGGACTGGATTTTAGGAGCTTGCCGTCGATCTCGATGGCGAGCTCAAAAAATGTCAGGCTGCACACCAAAGAGCCGCCACGATTTGCCGTGCAGCGGCTCATTTAAATAACCAGGGTGGCGCACCCCCCCCCCCCCCCCTCCCACCCCACAATCTCGGGGACGGGGTGGGCTGTCTGTCCCTGTGAGCAGGCTCTGGCACCATTTTTAAAGGGCAGCCAGACCTGCTGGAATATTTAAATTTTTAAAGATACACCTGTCCAAAATTTATCAAATAAATTTCTAACGCCCCTTTCCCACCGCTCCAATAACAATTACATTATCTATTTGCCCTTCCCCCCCAAAAAAAACACTTATCTTTTAAATTTGACCTTCCCCCACCCCGACTGCACAAAGTTTAAAGTTCACACTTCCCACCGTCCTCTACACCCATTACGTTTATTTGACCCTGTCCCCCCACCTTACCACACTGAAAATCTTAACTCCTCCCCCGTCCCTACCAGTGTCACATGGCTTTCTCCAGATGGGGAATTGAAGGCACGGGAGTGATGGCTGCTGCACTGAGGATTGCGGCGGGTCTGGAAGATTAAGGGTAGGTTTATTTAAATTTATTCATCCTGTTCATTTAAATATTGTAATTCAGTTCCCATCGTCCAGCAGCGGGGGGGCCACCACGGAGCTTCGCCACTGCCAGGAGGGTTGGGCCGGACCCTCCCAGTGTTGGCTTCTGTGGCGGGACCCTGCCAGAACGATCTCCCACCACCACCCCCACGCCTTCCCCGCCCACCCCTGCCACGGAGCCCGAAGTCGTGGGCTTGCTAAAATCCAGCCCATTGACTTTAGCACTACTAACAAGCATCTCTGAAACAAGCATTAACCCAATATGACTAAATCGCTTAACAGTTTGTTCTGGTCTCCCATTCTTAAGTTAAAATCAATTATCATGCTTAACAAAAGATCTTGTAGTTGAAGATGCCATGGGAACATAATGGAAAGACATTTAAAACTTGTAATCATTGATCTGTTCCAATTGTAAGAGGAGTCTGTCCCTTGAGTGCCTGTCTAATTTCTTCATTACAAGTGTTGGAAGTTCCAAACTTAACAGAAACTGAAGATCATCATTCAGGGTTTCCACAATAGCATGCAACTGACATTGAGTAATGTATGGAATTATGAAAACCATTTAAAATGTTGCAAAAATTGTTCCATGATTCAACATAATCAGATATCACATTAAGAGGGATTGCACTTATTTTGAGATACTGAAAGACTAAATCCTAGAGAGATTGCATACCCACACTTGGTGACATAATCTAGCCTTGGGAAATTCATCATATAATGCTGTGAGCCATTCCATGAATATAGGCTGGTGTGTTATGAAACTGTAACCATAGCAACAAACACTCTGGACTGAGCAGCAATATTTAGCAAAACCTTATAAATCCAACTCAAGTCTGTTGGGTCATTGTTTAATTGCAAAATGAGCCTTCTCTGTGCTGATTAGATTTAATACAGACATTTCCAACAGCCATGTTGTGATTTTAATTGAAATGAAGAGTGAAATGTTTGTGAGCTATCTTATGAAAACAATACCATTAGATTTTCCCCAGTTTACTAAATACTTGCAGCTCAGCTGAAGAATGTTCACTTGAAACCTCTGTCCAGCAACAGTCTCCAATGGAATTCACAGATGAACAATGGATGAAGGCAATATTTCAATGGTTTGAAGGAAATTGCAATCATCCACATCCTTTATCTAGAGTTTTGCATGGATTCAGGAAACTATGACGTGAAGGAAATATGTATCGAAAGCAAATATTGCAATACTGAATGAAGATAGTTTGCTCATCTAAGACACATTGAAAGTCTTGAGCCGTAAAACTGGATAACATTCGAGTAAGGGCGCAGGGATCATGATGTACGATTAACCCATGCCTGTTGCTTCCCTTGCAAGCAGCACGCAAACTACATTTAAATGATTGCAGTGTGCAGCTAGTACTAAACGTGCTGTTGAGTGGCTACATGCCTGAGCAGGGGACACAAAATTGCACAAGTTCAAGCTAGCCTGCGCTACTTAAAGTCAGTCTTTACCTCTTAAAGGGGAGGTGCATTCTGACTGGAGCAGGTGCTGGAAAATGCTTGTAAAAGTGAGTTTGACCTGCGAGGACATAAAAATGGTACAACATGGTAGAAAGCAGGCTCCAAAGTTCTCCGACACTGCACTGGAGACTTTGGTGCAGCAGATGGAGAGCAGGAGAGATGTCATCTATCCACAAGGGGCCAGGAAAGCTTCCAGACTAACTTTGTGAAAGCAGTGGAACCATGTAGTCCTGATAGTTAGTGTCAGGAATATAGTACTGAGGACCTGGATGCAGTGCCTCAAGAAGTTCAATGACCTCACACAAGTGATCAAGGTCAGTGAATGCATCTTCAAATGTCACATTACACTAACTGCATCTTTAGCCTCAAACACTGCTCAATGCACCACATCTCATCATCAGTCACTTCTATCAATCACAACTTATACCTAGCATTTATAGCTTCACTTCACCCTCAAATACTTATCACTGCTGCAAGCCTCACACCTACATTTCACAACACGTCCTTACCCAATGGAGGACATGGTGCTTGCCACTATTGGAGTGACCATGACTGAGGCCATGGCCAGCGGCAGGGCTGAAACCATGTCAGTTGATGGTATGCTCATACCTGATCCTCCTTCTCACATCCCACTTCCACCTCATCCCACAATCTCTTTTGCTTTACAATCTGCAGATTCTGTCAGTATGCATCTTTTGCTTTCTCCTCACTCCCCTTACCACAGTCCTACCCTTGCATCTTTTTCCTTTCAGATTCCAAAGAGGGGAAACCTGGTGGAACAGAAAGAGGTGGAAGAACAGGAAGAGAGTGATGATGATGCAAAAGTGTCACTTGCTCCGACATGAGTAGCTACCAGCTCAGATACTGACATTGCACGTACTTTAGTGGTGAGCTTAGAGGCAGGATCTGCACATGGTGACACACTGGGCAAGCTTTGGCTGCAGCCAGAGAAGAGGACAAGGATAGCACAAGTGCCAGGTCACCAGACAGCAGGGTCACACATGAGTTCTGCTACAGAGGACCATGATCTGAATTTCGATGGGGTGCCTACAGAAGAAGGCTGAAGAATATGCACACTGAAATGTTAGGTGCATTTGCAGGCCTGCCAAGTAGCTTGCGATTAATGTCATGAAGCACGGGGGAGTCTGGCACCAACATGTCACAGGTTTTGCACAGAGCTTGGAGCCCATCTTCTCAAGCACTGATGTGATGGCCGAATCCATGAGAACACATGCAAACCCATCCATGTTGCAGCACCTGATGGCCAATGTCTCAGCTTCCATTGCAGCACAGGCCATCCAACCTCTGAGTGCGACAGTAGAAAAAAGTCATGCAAACTCAGCTTGCTGTAACTTAAGACCAGAGTGCTGCCATCATAGTTGCAGATACCAGTGCTCAAAGGGGCTTGCAACATCACAGAATTCCAGCAATCGGTCATCCAACAGATTACTAGGATTACTAAGGCACCGCCCTGGGGAGTGGCAGTAGCTCCATGGAGAATGAATATGCCAGCGTTTCTCAGGATAATAGCATTCATCCTCCTAATACTGCCACTCTACCAGTGCCCTTGCTGTTGCCTGTCAGACAGTCAGCGCAGACTGTTGCCATCCATGCCGAGGTGGTGCTGTTCAAAGATCAGCCTCCAGGGCCAAAGCTTCTTGAGGTCCTTCTGCAAAACCATCTGCAATCTCTCCCTTTGAATGTTAGCAGCCTTGAACAAGCCATGTTGCAGCCATTGGGGTAGCACTGTGTAGGGACATTAGGACAGGCAAAGGCATCTGCAATACAGGTACGAAGGAAATGTGCAAGGGCAATTAGTTGACCTTTGTATGCAATATGGCAAGGTTTGATTTATAAATTTGGTTTGGAATGCTTACTTTATGGTGGCTTTTATTTTTTGCATTGTGGCCAAGAGGATGCTGTGATGGTGAGTAACAGAGGGAGGTAAGGTTTGGGACTGTTGTTGAATGGGAAATTGGGGTTGCTTCTCTAAGGTCCTTTAGGGAAGGAAATGTGCCATCTTTACCTGACTCCAGACCCACAGCAATGTGGTTGATTCTTAACTGCCCTCTGAAATGGCCTGGTCAGCCACTTAGTTGTATCAAACTACTGCAGAAACATCAAATTCCACTGTGGGTGTACCTACGCCACATGGACTGCAGCGATTCAAGGGCAAATAGGGATAGACAACAAATGCTGGCCTTGCCAGCGAAGCTCACATCCCATGAAAGAATAAAAAAAGTAGCCACCCTCTGGTTTGCTGTGCTGGCTCAAATCAACTGGCACAGCGGAGTGCCGCAGAATGAAGGCATCATGACAGCTGCCAGGATACAGATAGCGCCAAAACATTGGGTGCTACGGAACCAAATTTTGTGGCACGTCAGTTTTAAATAAAATTCTCCAGCTCATATTATAGGCACTGATCCATTGTTAACAAAATTCACAGGATAAACGATAAATGGTGTGCTTCAAAAGCAAACCATATAATCTCACCAAAGAGTCCTTCTCTTTCTCACACACAGTGTAATCTTGATTCCCTTGCCTGTCGATTAGCAGAGCTCAAACAAAACAAAAAAGGACACAATTATTTTCAGTCAGTGGTATCCAGGAATATATGCCACCAGAGGGAGGCAAAAGCATTGTTGAAACCTTTAAACTAGCAAAACTGTAAGGTGGTAGAGGCGGAAACTCTCACCACATTTAAAAAGTACTTGGATATCTGCTTGAAGAGCAATGACCTGGAGGATTAGGAATGCAGAGGCACACTCCAAGGTCCAGGACTATGTGCTGAGTGACGCACTGAAGCTTGGGGCAGCCGCAGCAAAGGCTCAATGGGGAAAGATCACAGTGTAAGATCACCAAGCTGATCGGAGGGGCTGGATCCATGGGAAACCCCTCGAACTGTATTGGGAAATTTTTCATTTGCTGTAAAATGTAAAAATGTAATTGGCATGACAAATGTGAAATGGAAGGGTTGTGAGGCAATTCATGATTGTATTGAAGGAAACTGATCTCCCTTGCAATGTTTGTATTTTTTGGTGCTGTTTGAAACTGTTTGTCAATGTAATTTTTACAGATTTTTATGAATAAAGTATATTTTGGAAATTAAAAAAAATTAAAAAAAATGTGGTGCAGGAAAAAAAAAAAATCGCTTCTCGGCCTTTTGGCTAAGATCAAGTGTAATATCTGTTCTTATCAGTACTTACTGGGCAGAGAAGATACCATGATCATTGCCTTTTGATCCTGGGTAGGCTTCGAGTAAAATGGCAATAAACCAACCTTCGGGCTTCAGACCAGGGAGTGCGGAACACCGTTCGGGTGGTCGTGAAGGACAAGGAAGGAGATGCACCGGTCGATCGCACCTTCTTCATCAGGAAAATCCTCATCGATTGCTGCGGATTTCAAGCTACGGACATCTTCTCCCTGCAGGATTTCCCCAGCAGTGGATACTTCGACGTGACGTTCAGGAATGTGGTGGGATGCATCAAGTTCCTGAAGGCGTTCAAGGAGAAAGGGGACCGGGCGCCACTGTCGATCCTCACAGCGGAGCCGCTCTTCACGCTTCCGTCACAACGGGACCAGGTGGTGACGATTCACATCTACAACCCCCATGTTCCGTTGGTGGATGTAGTCACCTTTCTCACCAGGTACGTCGAGGTGGCCGGCAGCAGCACTGATGTCAAGGACCCCTTTGGGATTCGGACCAGCAAGCGGCAGGTCAAGGTCACCTTGAAGGTCGATGCCAGTGGAGCCATTATCCACCCTCCCTCCAGCTTCGCTATCGGGGGAAGTCGAGGCTTCTTGGTCTATGCTGGGCAGCCCAGAGTTTGCCGCACCTGTGGCAAATCTGGTCACGTGGCAGAAAACTGCAGCACGGTTGTTTGCAAGAACTGCAAGGAGGAAGGCCATCAGACCAAGGACTGTAAGCAGACTAAGTGTTGCAACTTGTGCGGTGCGGCAGGCCACTTCTACAAAACCTGCCCCAAACGCTGCCTCAGTTATGCTCAGGCGGCAAGGTCCAAGGAAAGGCCGGGAGAAGGTTCGACGAAGGTGTCCGGTGTTCGAAAAGAGACAAGCAACCTTCCCCGCAGTGAGGAACTTCTACCTGAGAAGGAGAAGGGGAGGCAGCTGAAACCAGCGACCCAGCACCTACCCTGTGCCCAGAAACCCCTCCCCCACAGACAGAATCAATGGAGGAGGAGGCAGCAGACGGACAAACAGGTCAGTGGCAAGTGGTCCAGAGGAAAACCACAAAGAAAAGACCTCCAAAAGCGGAACAGGCCACCACCCAAACCAGTGGCAAGAGGAGGCTACCTTCTGAAACAGACTGCAACTGCTCCTCTTCACTGGACGGGGAAATGCTGGAACGACGGCCCCTTCAAAAGAGGCGGCAGAACTCCAAGGAGATGGAAGATAAAGCCCCCCAGCCCCCGGGCACTGGAAGCTGTGATGGGCCCGGCGAGCCCGAACCCCAAAGCGCCACACCGAATGACAGGGCCAGCACATCCCAGCTCCGGGACACCGAGAGCAAAGACACGTCTGGCGCACCTCAGCTCCGGGAAGCCAGGAGCAGTGATGTTTTCGAGGAGGAACAGAGAGAAGCAGCAGAGGACAACCCAATCCTTGCTGCCTACAAGACCCCCCTGAAGTCACCCCAGCGGAAGAAACCCTGCATAAAAAACCAGGAGGGGTTTCTGAGCCCAACCAACGTGAAACAGCTTGCGCACACTATGGGTATGCAGGAACATCCCGAAGGACTGGGACTAGCGAGGACAAATGGTATGGGAAGCAACAACTAACTTTAAAAAAATGGGTGTAGAATTGCTTCCATTAATGTGAGTAGCATTACATCCACTACGCGATGTGTTTCAACCTTGGATTACCTCGCCAAGGTCAAAGCCGACCTACTGTTTCTGCAGGAGTGTGGAATACCACACCTCAGCACCTACAGGCAGTGGTCGCGATGGTGGTCCCACAGGCCATCGATCTGGTCAGGGGGTAATGATTGCCGTTCCTCCGGCCTGGGTATTCTGCTGCAGGGAGGTAACTTCACCATCTCCGAAGTTAAGGAGGTGGAGGGCGGTCGCCTCCTCGTAGCAGGCGTAATGTGCAACAACGCTCCGCTCCGGTTGATCAACGTGTACGCCCCGGTACAACGTAGCGAGTGGCTGACCGTCTTCCAGCAGCTCCCACTGCTGCTGGCGACATCCAGGCCGGTCATCCTAGGCAGTGACTTCAACTGCATCATCGATGTGGCTGGACGATCTGGCAGAGACAACAGCAAACTGGACGCTACGTCAAGATTCCTAACAGAAACAGTTAAAGATGCCAAACTGCACGACGTCTTCAGCAAACCTGCAGACGGAGCGCAGCGCAGCGCAGATACACATGGTCAAGATCGGACGAGTCTGCCCGTTCCAGGATTGACTTCCTGTTTGTGTCCCATGCCGTCACGATCAGATCCACCGACGTCAAGCCGGTGTTCTTCTCCGACCACTGCCTCTTACGAGCCGACTGTCACTTACAGGACGACCAGCGGGTTGGCAGGGGGACGTGGAAGCTCGATGCTACACTGCTGACCCCAGAGAACGTTGAGGAACTCAAAAGGGATTACAAAGGTTGGAGGACTGTGAAACCCCTCTTTGAGTCTCCAGTTCACTGGTGGGAAGCGATCAAGGAGAACATCAAGAGGTTCTTTATCCACAAAGGTGTTCAGAGGGCGAGAGAGAGACAGAGGGAAATGTCCCGACTTCAGAAAAGTATGCAAATTCTGCTCCAGCTGCAGTCGATGGGGGTCGAGGTCAAGGAGGACGTCCAAGAGGTGAAGAGCCAGCAGGCCTAGCTCTTTGCCACGGAGGCCTCCAAGATCATCTTCTGGTCCAGAGTCCGCTCCATCGAGAAGGATGAGATGTGCTCGCGTTTCTTCTTCCAAAAGGTATACAGAGAGAGCTCTGTTATCAGCAGCCTGAAGGAAGAGGATGGCTCGGTAACGTCTTCGCAATCCGACATACTAAGGATCAGCAAATCCTTTTATGCTGGGCTGTATGACGCGAAGCCCACAGACAGCAGAGCCTCCCTGTCCTTCCTGTCATCTATCACAGAGGTCTTAGATGACAGCAGGAGGGAGAGACTGGACAAGCCGCTAACTCTGGATGAGCTGACAAAGGCTGTTGAGTCCTTCGAGACGAGTAAAACTCCTGGAAGCGACGGCTTACCGGTCGAGTTGTACTCGGC
Source organism: Heterodontus francisci (assembly GCF_036365525.1). Taxonomy (NCBI): domain Eukaryota; kingdom Metazoa; phylum Chordata; class Chondrichthyes; order Heterodontiformes; family Heterodontidae; genus Heterodontus; species Heterodontus francisci. The sequence goes on from NC_090373.1 coordinate 41,299,451, forward strand.
CCTGTGGGACTGGGTCGGCCCGGACCTGCTGGAAGTATTCCAGAGTATGCTGCTGGCCGGTAGCCTGTTAGAATCCATGAGGAAAGGCATCATCATCCTCATCTACAAGCAGAAGGGGGAGAGGGCAGAAATCAGAAATTGGCGGCCCATCTCACTGCTTAATGTTGACTATAAGATTCTGTCCAAAGTCATAGCCAGTCAAGTCAAGTCTGCTCTGGAGTTGGTGATTCACCCTGATCAGACCTGTACTGTACCCGGCAGGAAGATCTCTGATAGTCTCGCGCTACTCAGGGATACGATTGCCTATGTGCGGGACAGGAGGGTGGACACCTGCCTCATCAGCCTGGACCAGGAGAAGGCTTTTGACAGGATATCGCACACCTACATGATGGATGTGCTTTCCAAAATGGGGTTTGGGGAGGGAATCTGCAATTGGATCAAATTGCTCTACACAAACATCAGTAGCGCAGTCTCAATCAACGGGTGGGAATCGGAAAGTTTCCCGATCCAATCTGGAGGCAGATAGGGCTGTCCTCTCTCCCCGGTCTTGTTTGTTTGCTGTATTGAACCCTTTGCTGAGTCTATTAAGAAGGATGCGAGCATAAGAGGGGTGACAATCCCAGGCAATGGAGGCACTCGGGTTAAAACCTCCCTGTACATGGATGACGTCGCCGTCTTCTGCTTGGATCCGCTGTCCGTGCGCAGACTGATGAGCATCTGCGACCAGTTCTAACTGGCCTCGGGAGCCAAAGTTAACCACGGCAAGAGCGAGGCCATGTTCTTTGGGAACTGGGCTGACCGATCCTTTGTCCCCTTCACCGTCAGGTCTGACTACCTGAAGGTGCTGGGGATATGGTTCGGAAGGGCCGGGGCGTGCACCAAAACCTGGGAGGAGCGAGTAGCCAAGGTACAACAAAAGTTGAGTATGTGGGGATAGCGATCTCTCTGCATTGTGGGTAAGAACCTGGTCATCAGGTGCGAGGCGCTCACGTTGTTGCTGTACGTGGCGCAGGTCTGGCCCATACCCCACTCCTGCGCTGTGGCGGTCACCCGAGCCATTTTCCGCTTCATCTGGGGATCTAAAATGGACCGGGTCTGGAGGGACACGATGTTCAAATCTCTGGATAAGGGTGGGAAAAATGTACCCAACGTGGCCCTCATCCTGATGACCACCTTCGTGTGCGGCTGCATCAAGCTGTGTGTAGACCTCCAGTACGCAAACTCCAAGTGTCACTACGTGCTGAGGTCTGTCTCTCCCCGGTGTTGAAAAGGATGGGCCTGGTCACATTGCCGCGGAACGCTCCATGCAGTTGGACCGTGCCTTACCACCTATCCTTCGTGGAGCAGTTTCTGCAGGAAAACACCTTTGACCACCGATCCATCAGGCAGTGGTCTGCACGGAATGTCCTCAAGGCCCTACGGGAAAAGGAAACGGTGGATTCTGTCGGATGGTTCCCCGAGCAGACCGCCAAAGTCATTTGGTGGAATGCCTCATCACCAGAACTTTCAAATAAGCACCAAGGTGTAGCTTGGCTGGTGGTGAGAAGGGCCCTCCCCGTCAGATCCTTCTTGCACACCCGAAGTCTCGCCCCCTCCGCACAATGCCCCCGCGGTGGCTGTGGTGGGGAAGAGACGGTTGCCCATCTCTTTCTGCAATGTGTCTTTGCAAAGCAGGTGTGGAAAGATATGCAGTGGTTTTTGTCAAGGTTCATCCCAAGCAGCTCTGTAACACAGGACTCTGTGCTCTATGGGCTGTTCCCAGGGACACACACCAAGACAAACATCAACTGCTGCTGGAGGCTTATCAACCTGGTGAAAGATGCCCTTTGGTCTGCCCGAAACTTGCTGGTCTTCCAGCGCAAAGCGTTGTCCACGACCGAAAGTTGCAGACTGATACATTCCAAGGTCCAGGACTACGTGCTGAGGGACGCACTAAAGCTTGGGGCAGCCACAGAAAAGGCTCAAAGGGGAAAGACCACAGTGTAAGGTCCTCCCACCAAGCTGAACAGAGGGGCTGGATCCATGGGAAACCCCTCGAACTGTATCGGAAAAATTTTCATTTGCTGTAAAATGTAAAAATGTTAATGGCATGACAAATGAAATGGAAGGGTTGTGAGGCAACTCATGACTGTATAGAAGGAAACGGACTGCCTTTGCACTGCTTGTATCTTTGACTTGGTGCTGTTTGAAACTGTTTGGCAATGTATTTTTTTACAGATTTTTATGAATAAAGTATATTTTCGAAATAAAAAAGTGTAGTGCAGGAAAGTGGGAGCTCTTCATTGACCAGCATGGACACGATGGGCTGAATAGCCTTCTTTGATGCTGTAAAGTTTTCTTCCTTTTTATGATATCTTTTGTCTTGTTTGAAGGACTGGTACGAAGTAACAATGACTAGAATTTATTACCCGATTCCCTATATTTCTTTTCAATGCTGCCATCATAGTGCTGAACAAAGTCTAGTGGCTTTGTACTCATCATGGCACATAAACGGTTCTTGGTTATGTTACCTTAACCATTATCTTTAATGGGACGTGGGCATGGCTAGGTGTACACACTGTATGCAAATCTGTAAACGTTTTGTACCTTAGAATGGAAAATTGGCTTCCCTCAAGGGACCTAGTCAAGGAAATGCTGCCTAATGATCTTCATATTAAAGGCCTGCTCAGGTCAGGAAAAAAAAACCCGACCCGAACCTAACAGAACCACATTGGACTCGAGCCCGACCCAACCCCAGTCCTTCCATTTTTTCCCGCGCCCGACCCGACCACCGGAATGTTCACTTTACCTACCTTCCGATTCTGAATCCGTTTTTCACTTTTTCAGTTTGTGCAGATAAGCAACAAAAACTGTAATTGGACTTGAAAGGTTGTTTAAAAAGATGAAGATTGGAGCCACGAAGTCAGTGATTGTTTGGTCACGAGTTAAACAGAAACCCATGGAGTGGTGCCCAGACAGGTTGTGCCACAATGTACCAGTATCTGTATTGCTTAAAATAAACACAGCAATTGCCTGAAGGCTCAGAAAAAATCATTATACATTACCTAGACTCCTGCTTTACAGGTTGAAATACTTGCTGCAAGTTTATCCAGTGAGCAGCTGAGATGCAGAGACCAGGAAGGTCTTGAGTGATTAATTATTATAAAATATACAGTATATATATAATAAATATTAAATGAGAACGGTCAGGACTCTAGTTTACATGCATACTGTACTGTACAACCTGTAAAGCAAGAATTTAGGTAATGTATAATGATATTTTCTGAGCCTTCAGGCAATTGCTGTGTTTATTTTAAGCAATACAGATACTGGTACAGTGTGGCACAACTTGTCTGGGCACCACTCCATGGGTTTCTGTTTAACTCAAAGAACAAAGAACAAAGAAAATTACAGCACAGGAACAGGCCCTTCGGCCCTCCAAGCCTACGCCGATCCAAATCCTCTATCTAAACCTGTCGCCTATTTTCTAAGGGTCTGTATCTCTTTACTTCCTGCCCATTCATGTATCTGTCTAGATACATCTTAAAAGATGCTATCGTGCCCGCGTCTACCACCTCCGCTGGCAATGCGTTCCAGGCACCCACCACCCTCTGCGTAAAGAACTTTCCACGCATATCCCCCCTAAACTTTTCCCCTCTCACTTTGAACTCGTGTCCCCTTGTAATCGAATCCCCCACTCTGGGAAAAAGCTTCTTGCTATCCACCCTGTCTATACCTCTCATGATTTTGTACACCTCAATCAGGTCCCCCCTCAACCTCCGTCTTTCTAATGAAAATAATCCTAATCTACTCAACCTCTCTTCATAGCTAGCGCCCTCCATGCCAGGCACCATCCTGGTGAACCTCCTCTGCACCCTCTCCAAAGCATCCACATCCTTTTGGTAATGTGGCGACCAGAACTGCACGCAGTATTCCAAATGTGGCCGAACCAAAGTCCTATACAACTCGTGACCAAACAATCACTGACTTCGTGGCTCCAATCTTCATCTTTTTAAACAACCTTTCAAGTCCAATTAATACTGTGTGTGTCCGACCCGGGCCCGGCCCGACTTGACCCAAGCACGAAAGCTGGACCTGGAAGAGCAGCCCGACCCAACCCAAACCCGCCACATGTCATCAGGTCCTGTCGGGTTCGGGTCGGGTAGCATGCCTTTGCTTCATATGGCAGGTCTTGGTTGCAACTGACACCTGAAACTGTTGCTTCATTTCAGGAGCAGACATTATGCACTAGGCTGTACAGAGCAGCAGCAGCAGTTAGGAGCTGGGACTGAGACTGCCAAGGAGATCACCAAGGAGGGTGAGCTCCTTTGAAAAGACGGTTTTTAGAGGGGGGGAAAGTAAAATGGGAAACTGCTGTTATGAAAGAGAAAGCAATGGTTGTGGTAGTATTTGGAGAAGTGATGTTATGCTTGCTCTGTTGAGTACGAATATAGCCAAACTTACTTTTTCCGATAAATGTTCAGTTTGAAATTTGATTTGAGAAATTTTAAAGTATTTAAGATTGTTCAGCATTTGGAAATAACGTACAATTCTAAATTAATTGCCTTAAGGTGGGACATTCCTCCACCTGTGCTGTTGTGGTACTGCAACTCACAGAAATATCACCATAGAAAACAAAAGCAATAAAAAAAATACAGTTGGTCTGACTATTTACTGGAAGATGATGATTCCAAATTATTAAACTTTCCTGGCTGAAGTTGCATATTTTCTTTCACACAAATCGACATGACTATTAGAATGCACCAACCTGAAGAGGTGGCTGTATTTATAACAATAATCTACTCCCACTGGCATTAGTGGATATTATCATTCACGATAATCCATTTACTGGGACACAAACATTGGGCTGAATTTTAGTAGCTCACATCCGGTGGCTCATTAGCATGGAGGGGGCGGAAGGCCCACCCCCCATGACGTCATCAGAGGTGGGCGCTCCGTCCCCAGTAATGCCATTTGGCACAACCGCGGAGGCTCCAGTGCCATTTTTAAAGGGCTTCAGCCCTTCAGTTTCATTTACATTTTGAAAGGTCATGTTGCAATAAAAATTTCAATTACATTTTAATTTAACTTTGAATCTCCTCTTCCACCCCCCACACTGAGACCTCATTTAATAAATTGACATATCCCACCCCCCCAAAAAAAAACACTTTTTGCTACTCTGAACTTCCCCCCCCCCCAAACTTCAGGACCTTTGACCCTCAACCCCTTCCCATCATCCTCACAACCAATAGGAATAATTTCCCCCCCCTCACAACCCCCCCAACCCCCAGCCCTGAGAATTTCACTCCTCCCCACCAGTGTCATGCCTCGGATCTCCAAATGGCGCAGGGGTCCCGGCCACTGGCTGAAATATCAGCATGGGACTGCCATCGCTACCAGGTAAGTGTTTATTAATTAATTTTAATATCATTAGCATATTTAGATTAAGGCTCTACTGCCGAGCAGCAGGGGGCCACCCCAAGGCCTCACCGCCGCTGGTAAAGTGCAGTGGAGCCTTCCCAGCTTTGATGCCTGTAGCTGGCCTCACCCAGAAGGATTTTCCGGGCCCCCCCCGCAGCGATCCCCAACGACGAAGGGCTGGTAAAATTCAGCCCATTGTCTTAGTATCTCCTCTTTTAATAATTTCAGAACATAATTCATATGATTGATCAATATCTTACATACTCGAACATCCCTTTTTTAATTAGAACATTTTCAAAGGGAGGAAAAGTTAGTATGCCAGGACAAATTCATCCCAAAATTGAACATCTTTATTGAATAAGAACTAGGAGCAGGAGTAGGCAATGCAGCCCCTCGAGCCTGCTTCACCATTCAATATGATCATGGCTGATCTCATCTAGGCCTCAACTCCACTTTCCTGCCCATAATCCATAACCCTTCAACCCTTTACTAATTAAATAACCCATTTTCTTTATTTATTCCCCTTCAAACATTATGAGCATTTCATCACTTCTATGAGGAAAAAAAAACTGCCTGATTGGAAGCCTTGGCAAAAGTCAGAATTGCCCTGACACACTGCACTGCCAGCTGTCCAAATAGTTTGGTTAATGTGTGAGATTACTCACTGCTATTACTTTGCAGCTATTTACAAAGGCAATCTGTAGCTGTAGCTCTTGATTGGTCAGGAAGAGGAGACTGTTGCAGCTTTAATTGATTGTAGAGACCATAGAAGAAGACTTGCATTAATACAGCATCATTCATGACCCCGGGACATCCCAAAGTACTTTAAAGTCAATGAAGTACTTTTGAAGTGTAGTCACTGTTGCAATGTTGGAAACGTGGCAGTCTATTCGTACACATTCAGGTCCCACCAAGAGCAATGTGATAATGACCAAACAATCAGTTTTTGGTGATATTCATTGAGGGATAAATATTGGCCAGGATACCGGGGAGAATTCCCCTGCCCCTTCTTCAAAATAGAAACATGGGATCCTTTATGTCCACCTGAGAGAGCAGATAGGGACTTGGTTTAACGTCTCATCTAGAAGCTGGCACCTCCAAGAGCGCAACACTCTCTCAGTACTGCACTGGACTGAGAGCTTTGATTCTCATAGTCAAGTCCTGAGTTTGATTTGAAACCACAACCGACTGACTCAAAAGGTAAGAGTGTTACCAACTGAACCAGGGCTGACACATTCTGCAAGACAACCTGCAGAGCAGCATCCAAGAAGTGTCAAACACCTGGACCCATTATACCTTTTATGAATTGCCAAGGTTGTCTTTCCCAGGTGTAAGTTGTTTTCCACAGGATTTAATTGCATCATCTCCTGTTGCAGGGCACTAAGTTCAATGATTATTGTGAGTTTTTATTGAATGCGGTTTGTGCCAGATTGGATATCTGAATTCTGAAGAAGAGTTTATATGCAGGTTCTCAAAGGCCTTCTCTATATTACAGAGAGACTCACCAACAGCAACAGCGGCAGTTGATCCAGGTGGATACTGCGCGCAGCGATTGAGGAGTTAAAGCTGGACAGAGAGACTCACAGCCACAACTCTGACAACAAAAGCAACATCTGCAAAACAGCTATAGTGATGTCCCAACCAGGGAAGGAATCGACCGGCAAGTAGCTGTGAAGTGTTTATGGATAATAGTCTAGAAAGTAAAGGCATGGCAGGAAACCTCAGCCCAATGGAATGCGCATCCAGTGCCATGTGGGAAATCTTGAATGCCTCTCATGGGCGACCACATGCAGGAAGCAGCTAGAGCAGCTCAAACTCCGGTTTCGGAGCTTAAGCGGTGGCTTGAGTCACTATGGGGCATCTGCGAGGCTGAGAGCATTGTGGATAGCACATTTCTGGAGGTGGTCACCTCACAGCTTAAAAATGTGCAGGCAAAGAGGGAATGGGTGACAGCCAGAAGAACAAGGAGGACCAGACAAGCAGGGCAGGGATCCAATGAGTGCATCTTGCTCTCCAACCGGTATTCAGTTCTGAATACTGGTGAGAATGATGGGTCATCTGGGGTGTGCAGTCAGATCCAAGTCCAGGCACCATGGGTAGCTCAGATGCACAGTGGGGAGGAAGAAGCATGGAACAGCAATAGTGTTAGGGGAATCGATAGTGAGGGGAACAGACAGGCGCTTTGTGACTTCAGACATGACTCCAGGATGGTATGTTACCTCCCTGATGCCAGGGTGAAGGATGTCACTGAAAGACTGCAGGTCATTCTGAGGGGGAGGGGTGAACAACCAAAGGTTGTGGTCCATATCAGCACTAATGACATAGGCAGAAAGATGAATGAGGTTTGAAGGCAGAGTTTAGGGAGCTAGGACAGAAATTGAAAAGCAGGACCTCAAAGGTAGTAATCTCTGGATTATTCCCATTGTATGCTAGTGAGTACAGAAATAGGAAGATACAGCTGATGAAAACGTGGCTGAAGAGATGGTACAGGAGGGAGGGCTTTCGATTCCTGGGGCATTAGGACCGCTTCTGGATGATGAGGGACCTGTACAGGTGGGATGGTTGCATCTCAATAGAGCTGAGACCAATATCCTTGTAGGGGGTTTTGCTCGTGCTTTGGGGAGGGTTTAAACTATTTTGGCAGGGAGGTGGGAACCTGAGAGTAAATTCGGAAGGTAGAGAAGAAAAGTTGGAAATGAAAGGCAGAAAATTAGTAGACGAGTGTGGAAAGCACAAGAAACAAAGGCTAGGAAATAGACAATAAGGAAGTTTGGTGGTGCTAAATGGTATATACTTCAATGCAAGAAGTCTAGGGAATAAAGCAGATGAGCTGAGAGCACAGATTGATTTGTGGGCATATGATATCAAAGCTATTATGAGGCATGGCTGAAAGAAGGGAAGAATGACAGCTCAACATTCCTGGTTCCAGGGTTTACAGACAAGACAGAGTGGGGAATAAAAAAGGAGGGGTTCACAATATTGATTTAAGAAACAAGTATAGGGGCATGGAGGGATGATATGATAGAATAAGGCCATATGGGTTGAACTGAAGAATAAAGAAGGGGCAAACACACTATTCTGAATGTACTATCAACCCTCAAACAATCAGAGGGAGATAGAAGAGCAAATATGTTGGCAAGTCTCTGAGAAGTGCAAAGATAATAAGGCAGCAATAGTGAGGGATTCCAACTACCCTAATATTAACTGGGATATAGAAACATAGAAAATAGGAGCAGGAGTAGGCCATTCGGCCCTTCGAACCTGCTCCGCCATTATTAGGATTATGGCTGATCATCCAACTCAGTAACTTGTTCCCACTTTCCCCCCATATCCTTTGATCTCTTTCGACCCAAGAGCTATATCTAACTCCTTTCTGTGGTAGCAAATGCCACAGGCTCACCACTCTCTGCGTGAAGAAATTTCTCCTCATCTCAGTCCTGAAAGGTTTACCCTGTATCCTTAGACTATGACCCCTGGTTCTGGACTCCCCCACCATTGGGAACATACTTCCTGCATCTACCGTGTCAAGTCCTGTTAGGATTTTCTATGAGATCCCCCCCTCACTCCTGTGAACTCCAGTGAACATAATCCTAACCGACTCAATCTCTCCTCACACGTCAGTCCCGCCATCCCAGGAATCAGTCTGGTAAACCTTCGCAGCACTCCCTCTATAGCAAGAACATCCTTCCTCAGATAAGGAGGCCAAAACTGCACACAATATTCCAGGTGTGGTCTCACCAAGGCTCTGTCTCATTGCAGCAAGACATCCCTGCTCCTGTACTCGAATCCTTTCGCTATGAGGGCCAACATATCATTTGCCCTTTTTACCGCCTGTTCGACCTGCATGCTTACCTTCTGCGACTGGTGTGCGAGAACACCCAGATCTCACTGCATATTCCCCTCTCTCAGTTTATAGCCGTTCAAATAATAATCTGCCTTCCTGTTTTTGCTACCAAAGTGGATAACCTCACATTTATCCACATTACACTGCATCTGCCATGCATTTGCCCACTCACTCAACTTGTCCAAATCACCCTGAAGCCTCTCTGCATCCTCCTCACAACTCACCCTCCCACTCAGTTTTGTGTCATCTGCAAATTTGTAGATATTACATTTAGTTCCTTCACCTAAATCATTAATGTATATTGTGAATAGCTGGGGTCCTAGCACTGATCCCTGCGGTACCCCACTAGTCACTGCCTGCCCTTCAGAAAAGACCCGTTTATTCCTACTCTTTGTTTTCTGTCTGCCAACCAATTTTCTATCCATCACAATGCACTACCGCCAATCCCATGTGCTTTAATTTTACACACTAGCCTCTTATGTGGGACTTTGTCGAAAGCCTTCTAAAAGTCCAAATAAACCACATCCACTGGCTCTCCCTCATCAACTCTACTAGTTACATCCTCGAAGAATTCTAGTAGATTTGTCAAGCATGATTTCCCTTTCGTAAATCCATGCTGACTCTGTCCGATTCTACCACTGTTCTCTAAGTGCTCTGCTATAAAATCTTTGATAATGGACTCTAGAATTTTCCTCACTACCGACGTCAGGCTGACTGGTCTATAATTCCCTGTTTTCTCTCTATCTCCCTTTTTAAATAGTGGGGTTACATTAGTGTGAAAGGCATAGAGGAAGCAGAATTCATAAATTGCATTTAGGTGAACTTTTTAGCCAGTACATAGCAAGTCTAACAAGAGAGGGAGTGGTTCTGGACTTAGTTTTAGGGAATGAAGCAAGGCAGGTGGAAGCGGTATCAGCAGGGGAGTACTTTGGTGGAAGTGATCATAATTCAGTTAGATTTAGGGTAGTTATGGAAAAGCACAAAGATAGACCAGGAATAAAAGTTCTCTACTGTGGAAAAGCTGCTTTTACCAAGCTAACATGTTATTTTCCTAAAGTGGACTGGAAACAGCTACTTGAAGGTGAATTAGTGCCAGATCACTGGGAAGCATTCACAAGAACACAAGAAATAGGAGCAGAAGTAGACCATATGGCCCATCGAGCCGGTTCTACCATTCAATATGATCATGGCTGGTCTTGAGCTTCAATTCCACTTTCCTGCTCGCTCCCCACATCCCTTGATTCCCTGCGAGACCATAAATCTATCTATCCCAGCCTTAAATGTATTCAATGGGGTAGAGAATTCCAAAGATTCACAACCCTTTGACTGCAGTAATTTCTCCTCATCTCAATCCTGAACGATTGGCCCCTTATCCTGAAACTGTATCCCCGTGTTCTAGATTCCCTGACCAGTGGGAACAATCTCTCAGCTTCTATCCTGTCAAGCCCTTTCAGAATCTTGTATGCCTCAATTAGGTCGCCTCTCATTCTTCTAAACTCCAGAGAAGGAAAAGATAGTGAGGATTCGGAGAAAGTATGTTTCCTTAAAGAAAAAAAGGTGGGACTAACAAATCCGGAGCCCCTGGATGTCAAGGGGTTTAAAGGAGAGGATAAAGAAAAAAAGGGAAGCTTATGACAAACACCCAGGGCTCAATACTGCAGAAAGCCTAGAGGAGTATAAAAAGTAAAAGGGTGAAATTAAAAAGGAAATTAGGAAAGCAGAGAGGGCATGAAATAATATTGGCAAGGAAAATCATGGAAAACCCAAAGATTTTTTAGAAATACATAAAAAGCAAGCGGATAACTAAGGAAAGAGTACGACCTATTATAGACCATAAGGGTAACCTGTGTGGAGGCGGAGGGCGTTGGTGTGGTTCTTAATGAATACTTTGCATCTGTTTTCACAAAAGAGAGGGACAATACAGAAATTGCAATCAGGCAGGAGGAATGTGAAATATGAGATGAAATTAACATAGTGAGAGAGCAAGTATTAAAGGGTTTATTTAACATCTTTGAAAGTGGATAAATCCCCAGGTCCAGACTAAATGTATTGTAGGCTGTTAAGGGAAGCAAGAAAATAAATAGTGCAGGCTCTAATTATAATTTTCCAAAACTCTCTGGCTACAGGTGTGGTGCCAGAGGACTAGAGGACAGCTAACGTATAATTGTTTAAAAAGGGAGAAAGGGATAGACCAAGTAATTACAGGCCAGCCACCTAACCTTGGTGATAGGAAAATTATTGGAAAAAATCTGAGGGACAAGATAAATCTTCATTTAGAAAGACATGGATTAATCAAAGACAGTCAGCATGGATTTGCTCAGGGAAGGTCCTCTCTCACTAATATGATGGAATTTTTTGAGGAGTTAACAAGGAGGGTTGATGAGGGTAGTACATTTAATGTAGTCTATATGGATTTTAGCAAAGCTTTTAATAAGGTCCCACATGGCAGACTGGCCATGAAAGTAAAAGTGCTTGGGATGCAAGGCAAAGTGGCATGTTGGATCTAAAATTTGCTCAGAGGCAGGAAGCAAAGGGTAATGGTCGATGGGTGTTTTTGTGACTGGAAGGTTGTTTCCAGTGGGGTTCCACAGGCTAAGTACAAGGTCCCTTGTTTTGTGTGGTATGTATGAATGGAGGGGATATGACTAAGGTATTTGCAGATGATACAAAAGTTGGCCATGTGGTTGATCATGAAGAAGAAAGCTGTAGACTGCAGGAAGATAGCAACGGACTAGTCAGGTGGGCAAAACAGTGGCAAATAGAGTTCAGTCCAGATAAGTGTGAGGTAATGCATTTGGGGAAGGCTAGCAAGGCAAAGGAATACAGAATACATGATAATGAGAAGTGTAGAAGAACAAATCGCCTTCCCAATCTACCTGTCACAGATGTATCTGCCCATGGCAGTATTGGTAGGAGTAACCAGTCACAATCCTTGTGGAGATGAAGCCCTGTCTTCACACTGAGGTACCATCCATCGTGTTGTGTGGCACTACCACCATGCTAAATGGGATAGATTCGGAACACATCAAGCAGTTGATAAATTAGGCATCCATGAGGTGCTATGGGCCATCAACAGCAGCAGAATTATATTCAACTGCAATCTGTAACCTCATGGCCCAGTATATTGCCCACTCTACCATTACCAGGGGATCAACCCTGGCTCAATGAGGAGAGCAGACAGCATGCCAGGAGGAGCACCCGGCATACCTAAAAATGAAGTACCAACCTGGTGAAGCTACAATACAGTGCTGCATGCATCTGAACAGCAGAAGCAGCATCCGATAGACAGGGCTAAGCAACCCCATAGCCAATGAATCAGATCTAAGATCTGCAGTCCTGCCACACCCAGTCGTGAATGGCAGTGAACAATTAAACAACAAACTGGAGGAGGAAGCTCCACAAACATTTCCATCCTCAATTATGGGGGAGGGGGGCAGCATATCAGTGCAAAAGACAAAGCTGAAGCATTTGCAACAATCTTCAGCCGGAAGTGTCGAGTGGATGATCCATCTCAGCCTCCTTCTGAGGTCCCCAGCATCACAGATGCTACTCGTCAGCCAGTTCGATTAACTCCACTTGATATCAAGAAATGGCTGAAGGCACTAGATACTGCAAAGGCTATGGGTCCTGACAACATTCCAGCAGTAGTACTGAAGCCATGTGCTCCAGAACTAGCCATGCCCCTAGCCAAGCTGTTCCAGTACCGTTACAATACTGGCATCTATTCAACAATGTAGAAAATGGCCCAGGTATGTTCTGTCCACAAAAGGCAGGACAAATCCGACCTGGCCAATTACCGCCCTATCATTCTACTCTCGATCATCAGTAAAGTGATGGAAGGGGTCGTCGCCAGTGCTATCAAGTGGCACTTGCTCAGCAACAATCTGCTCACCGATGTTCAGTTTGGGTTCCGCCAGGGTCACTCAGCTCCTAACCTTTGTTCAAACATGGTTGAACGAGCTTAATTGCAGAGTTGAGGTGAGAGTGACAGCCCTTGACATCGAGGCAGCATTTGACCAAGGATGCATCAAGGACCCCATTAAAATTGAAGTCAATGGGAATCAGGGGGAAACTCTCCACAGCTTGGAGACATACCTAACACAAAGGAAGTTGGCTGTGGTTCTAGGCTGCCAAACATTTAAGCCCAGGATATTGCTACAGGATTTCCTCAGGCCTAGGCCCAACCATCTTCAGCTGCTTCATCAAAGACCTTCCCTCCTTCATAGGTCAGAAGTGGGATGTTTGCTAATGATTGTGCAATGTTCAGCACCATTTACGACTCCTTAGATACTGAGGCAGTCCATGTCCACAATATTCAGGCTTAGGCTGATAAGCGGAAGTAACATTTGGACCACACAAGTGCCAGGTAATGAACACCTTCAAAAGTAAAGAATCTCACCATCTCCCCTTGATATCCAACAGTATTATCATCACTGAATCCTACCAACATCATCCTGGGGTTACCATTCACCAGAAACTTAACTGGACCAGCCATGTAAATACTGTGGCTACAATGGCAGGTCATGGGCTGGGAATTGTGCGGCGAGTAACTCACCTGATGACTCCCTGTCTACCATCTAATAGACTCAAGTCAGAAGTGTGATAGAATACACTCCACTTGCCTGGATGAGCGCAGCTCCAACAACACTCAAGAAATGCGACACCATCCAGGACAAAGGAGTCGGCTTGATCAGCACCCCATGCACCACCTTAAATATTCACTCCTTTTTTTAACATTCTTTCATGGGATGTGGGTATCACTGGTAAGGCCAGCATTGGTTGCCCATCCCTAATTGCCCTTGAACGAAGTGGCTTGCTAGGCTATTTCAGAAGGCAGTTAAGGGTCAACTGCATTTCTGTGGGTCTGGAGTCATATGTACCCCAGACCAGGTAATGATGGCAGATTTCCTTCCCTAAAGGACATTAGTGAGCAAGATGGGTTTTTACGATAATCGATGATAGGTTTCATGGCACCAGACTAGCTTTCAACTTCAGATTTTTTTAAATTAATTAATTGAATTTAAATTCCACCAGCTGCCATGGTGGGATTTGAAACCATGTCTACAGGGCAATAGCCTAGGCCTCTGGATTACTAGTTCAGTGACATTACACTTTGTCGCCATCTCCTATGGGTGCACAGTGACAGCACTGTGTACTATCTACAAGATGCACTGCAGCAACTTGCCAAGCCTCCTTCGACAGCACCATCCAAACCCGCTACAGCTACCACCTAGAAGGACAAGGGCACCAGATGTGTGGGATAACACCACCTACAACTTCCCCTCCAAGCCACACACCATCCTGACCTAGAACTATATTGCCGTTCCTTCACTGTCGCTGGGTCAAAAATCTGGAACTCCCTTCCTGATAGCACTGTGGGTGTACCTACACCAGATGGACTGCAGTGGTTCAAGAAGGCAGTTCACCACCTCCTACTCAAGGACAATTAGTGATGGGCAACAAAAAAACAGAGGGACCTTGCAGCGCAAATCCACAGATCCCTGAAGGTGGCTCGACAGGTGGATAAGGTGGTCAACGAGGCATACTTGCCTTTATTAGATAAGGCAATAGAATATAAGAGCTGAGAGTTTATGTTGGAACTGTATAAAACACTAGTTAGACCACAACTAGAATGCTGCATGCAGTTCTGGTCACTGCACCATGGGAAAGATGTGATTGCATTAGAGAGGGAACAGAGGAGATTTACACGGATGTTGCCTGGACTGGAGAATTTTAGTTATGAGGAAAGTTTGGATAGGCTAGGATTTTTTTTTTGTAACAGAGGAGGCTGAGAGTCGACCAAATAGATTTATATAAAATTATGAGGGGTCTAGATGGAGTGAATGTGAAGGTCCTATTCCCCTTGGTTGAGGGGTCCATCACCAGGGGGTATAAATTTAGGATAAGAGATAGAAGGTTGAGAGGGAATTCGAGGTGACATTTTTTTAGCTAGAGGATAGTGGGGATCTGGAACTCACTGCCTGAAAGTGTGGTAGAAGCAGAAACACGCATAACATTTAAAAAGTGCTTAGCTATGCACTTGAAGTGCTGTAACCTACAAGGCTATGGACCAAGAGCTGGAAAGTGGGATTAGACTTGATGTCTACTTGTTGGCCAGCGCAAACAGGATGGGCTGAATGACCTCTTTCCATGCTGTACATTTCTATGATTCTATCCTGGAGGTGTAGATAACTGAAAAAGGAATGCGTTTGTTGGACCTAACAGCCTATTGCTGCTCCTTACAATTCTTATTATGGGAGGAAATAATTTCTGAATCTCTCTCACTGGCCAGTGACATCATTTTTCAGGAAAGTAAAGCAGAATGAATCATTTTGCTTTTTAAGGACAAAGACTGGATCACAGAATCACATAACTGTTACAGAACAGAAGGAAACCATTCAGCCCATTGTGTCTGCACCGGCTCTCTGAATGAGCAATTCACCTAGTACCACTCCCGTGCCTTCTCCCCGTAACCCCACACTTTCTTCCTTTTCCGATAAGTCTAATTCCCCTAATTGGATCAAGTTGTGTTTTATAAACAATAAATTTTGCACAATTATTTGGTCTGTAAATTTAATTTAATCAAACATTTTATAATGAGAATAATTATTTCAGGATAGTGACCCTCAGATGAGATATATTTCTCATTTTGTATTTGCATGAGACAGTGCAGTTCTGGTTTCCACACTATAGAAAGGATGTGATTGCACTGGAGAGGGTGCAGAGGAGATTCACCAGGATGTTGCCTGGGCTGGGGCATTTCAGCTATGAAGAGAGACTGGATAGGCTAGGGTTATTTTCCTTAGGGCAGAGAAGACTGAGGGGGGACCTGATTGAGGTGTACAAAATTATGAGGGTCAGATAAGAAGAAACTTTTTTTCCCTTAGCGACGGTGTCAATAACCAGGTGGCAGAGAGTTAAGGTAAGGGGAAGGAGGTTTAGAGGAGGTTTGAGAAAAGAATTTTTCACGCAGAGGGTGGTTGGAATCTGGAGCACACTGCCTGAAGAGGTGGTAGAGGCAGGGACACTCACAACATTTAAGAAGTATTTAGATGAGCACTTGTAATGCCATAGCATAGATGGCTAAGGGCCAAGTGCTGGAAAATAGAATTTTCCATGTCCGTGTCCGTGCTTGATGGGCGGCACGGACACGGTGGGCCGAAGGGCCTTTTTCTGTGCTGTATAACTCTACGACTCTCAGGAGGCTTAATGTTCCTCAAACTTTTCCAAAAATAATTAATTTCTGAAAGTTGCTTCAGTTTTGATGAATGATAAAAAGTTCTTCATTGGCTGAATGTAGCTGTGAATCTTTGATTCGTACTGAGAAATTGATAATGTAATAAAGAATGTAAACATTTTCAGAAAAGTTTCATTGTCATTTCTTGGACACTAGGGACAGATTTTCTTCTTTTGCATTTGACAAATAGTCCCCTGGCACAGTACATAGAGGAAAATCAGGCAGAGATGATCAAATGCCCATGACAGACCATATTCAATTTTATATTCGTGGACTTAAATACATGTAAACTTTATTAGGATCTGTTACGAGTGCAAACTTTTGGTTCCTGTCCTAATTTTTTTTGGTTCAGTATCTTTTTTTCTCTGATTACGCTCCTGTGAAGGACCTTTGGGTATTTTTCTTGTGAAATGCAAGTTGTTGTGTGATTCTTCTCTTCTTTAAATCTCAACTACTTTCAGTTTTTTTTTTAGAGTTTTAAAACAATAACACTATTCTTGCTGCTTTGATTAATGTGATAGCTTGATGTGATGCCTCATGGAGAAGCACACCTCATGCCTTTCCACCAGTTTTAAGGCTAAAAACATATTAAAATATTTCTGGCCCAACTAATTACACATAACAAGCATAACAACATTTGAAGAATAGGAAGACATATACTATTAAGATAGAGGACAACTAGCAGCCCTGTTATTATTTTGGAGAAGGAATAGGGTGGTGAGCACCAAACTCCCTTGACAACATCAGCAGGAGGCCTGGGTAATTTTAACCCCCTCTGCATGACCCAATCAGCTGCTGGCCTAAAACAAGTGGAAAACAACAGTAGACTGATATGTGGGCAGGTGGGAGTTGATATTCGGGTGGAAGATGACCACTGGCCAGCACCAAAAGTCTGGTTGCTGGAACAAGGTAAATAGCAGGGAGGAGTTTTCAGGATGGTCTCATGTTCAGGAAGGGATCCTTGGCAGAAAAGGCCTAAACATTCCTAGGGAGGCTTGGAGGAGCAGTCTGCTTCTTTGTGTTTCATGAGAAAACTTTTTTAAAAAGAAATTTTTGGGTCGCTTCTGGTTCCTCGTCCTGCTATCTTCACCTAGTGGGAAAGCTGCAATGGTTTCTCAACTCAGGCCACTGACTAAAATTGTGGTCGGGGCTCCAAGCTGCATGCTGTTATGACCGGGGCTGGAGCAACGCACTGTCAATTCAGTCCGATCACAGGTCGCAGCATATTCCTAAAGTTTTCCCACCCAACTGGAAAAACAGCCAAATTAAACACTCCAGTAACCCCAAGAACAAAACAGACCAAACCAGGTATCTTTAGACAACAGCAAATTAACTATTTATGAAAAACTAAATCTTAAACACTATTCAAATAAACCTATGTCTAAAGACCTTATAACTTCTTATTTTGACCTAACTTCCCCATTCACACAAATACGTTCAAAACTAACAGTTAACTAGTTTTAAAAGTGGTGTTTATTTTTTTAAAAATAGCTGTTTCTTAAAAATAAATATATAAGTAAGTCTTGGTGGGTTATGTTCCTGATGGGTGAGATATCCTAGTGTAAAAATAATCAAATCCCTCTCGAAGTCTTCACACGGATTTGATGAAACAGTCCGTTCTTGATGGGCATTCAAAACACTCCGACTGCAGCAGGCATCAAACAGTTCTTTCAACAATGAGCACAGCAATAGGTCTTCTTGAATTTTAAAACTGACAGTCTTTCAGTCAAAACTTTACTCCAGCAATATGAGCCGGTAGCTCATTGTAGAATTTCTGCTCAGCAAAAATAGACAGCTCTTTCCTTCAGTAAGCAAACTTCACTGATGGCTGGCTCCGACCGGATTTTGGCAGTTTTACACACAGTCAAATCGAAACATTATACTATGTGACCTCTCTAAGCTGCTGTGGTCTAGGGACAGGTGCAGCCTGCACAGTCTTAAAGGTACACTGTTTTCAAAGAGAGTCTTAAAGGCACACACAGTTTTTAATCTGAGGAGAAAAGGAACAGTTTGTGACAATACTTAAAGAAAAATTCCACTAGCTTCAGGTGGTGACCTTGTGCCTGCACAAAAGAGGTGAAAATTCAAGGCAGCAGGTTCTGTGCAGGACACTGATAGGTATGTCACCTGGCTGATTTGAATTGCCTACCCAACTGGCCTCCATCAGATGAGTAGGCTTAATACAGCCCCTTTATATTAGAAATCACAGTTTAAAAAGTGGAAGCAGCACACACGCCATACAGCCAAGGAATCTCTTTGTGATCCAGTCATGGTGGAAAAATCTGTCATACTGTAATGACATATGAACAGAAGTACGCCATTCAGTCTCTCAAGCCTGTACCACCATTTTATTATCTTAAGGTGCTTTATAAATACAAGTTGTTATTCTACCGCCTTGGTTCCGCAAACATTAATATCGTTTCGTATCCAAAAACTGTCAATCTCGGTTTTGAACTTTTCAATTGACCTAGCCTCAACAGGAGGAGAGAGCTCAAGATTTCCCTACGCTTTGTGTGAAGAAGCATTTCCTGACATTACCCCTGAACCACCTAGCTCTAAAGCCCAAGTTGGTTCACTACAGGTGTGCTGGACTTCAGCAAAGCATCAAGCTAATAATTAATTAGCATCATATTTATCTGCCAACATATTGTAAAAAAGGTCAATGTGTATGTTTAATCATTTTATTTAAATGTTAAGTTCCTTGAAATTCTAATTATAACATAAGTAGGCTTTTCTTGTCAAGCCAAGCATAATGATAATAGTGGAAGTGTTACTGCACTGAGGCTGTCTGCCACACACATACAGATAATGAGACACAGAGACAATATTAAGTGGTCTCCAAAGTGTCAGCAATCAGAATGATGCAACATAGATAGTTCATTCACCCCATTAGCAGCATCTGCTCTCTCGCTCAATCCATGGTTGATCATCGGTTTTGGACTGGGAATGATTAAAACATAGTTCAAAATTATAACAATACACAAATTTAAGTTTTGTCAAGAGTTTGGAGCTCTCTCTTTCCAACCTGTTGTACCCAATTACTAAATTGTCATTTGTGGGATTCCTCTGTTATTTTCAATGCAGCCTGTTGTTAAAATTTTCATTGCATATTGAGTTATGTTGAAAAATAGAACATTTACCACCTGCTGCTCACACTGTAAGCAGCAGAATTTAAGGCAGTATTCCTAAATCCCATTTCAGCTGAGCTATTTACTCCAAAGAATGGAGATGTTCAGAATTTCAATTCTGTTTTCTGGCTGTGACACTGATGTTTTTTGAAGGAAAATGAATTGGAAAAAACACAGAAAAAGGGTTTTATTCCATAAGAATGAGGTCCAGGTCTATAATTTATTTTCATAGAATGTCAGTTTGTTCTTGCAGAGTGAGTTTCTAATCTGAAGCCATGCCATTATACAGAAATCTCCAAAAAATTAAATAACACTTCTTCAAAGGAAGGGAGGGCAATTTTGGAAAAGTGACATATTTTGTTGGCAAAATAATGGCGAGCATAATCATACTTACTGTTATTAATGTGTAAATTGTCCAGCAGCTTGTGGCAAGGAAGTGATCCCTTGCAAGTTGTGGATCTTTAGTAGCACACTGTTCGTACAATCACCCACAGATTCTTCCATTCAACAACCTCAAAACAGACTAATGGATCATTCATCTCATTGCAGTTTATGTTCATGAGATACTGATGAGGGACGCCATAAATTAAACAGTTATGCTCTCTGATCCTCCAATGGCAAATTCACACCAGAATTTGCTGGAAAAATAATTAGAATGCACCCATCGCGAGCCTAACGGTGGATCGGGAGTGGCACGGCCAATATCTGATATGAATCCAAGGTGCCTTCCTATTGCTTTAGAAGTGTAGTCACTGCTGTGATGTAAGAAACACAGCAGCCAATTAGTACACAGCAAGGTCATGCAAACAGTAATGTGAGAATGACCTGATAATCTGTCTTAAGTGATATTAAAAAAGAATTGCATTTGTATAGGGCCTTTCATGACCACAGGACATCCCAAAGTGCTTTACAGCCAATCAGGTATTTTTGAACTGTAATCACTGTTGTAATATTGGAAACACAGCAGCCAATTTGCACACAACAAGCTCCCACAAACAGCAATGCGATAATGACCAGATAATCTGTTTTCGTGATGTTGATTGAGGGGTAAATATTGAAAGACACTGGGGGAATAACTCCCCTACTCTTCTTCAAAATAGTGCCATGGGATTTTTAACATCCACCTGAGAGGGTAGACAGGGCCTCAGTTCAACATCAGATCAGAAAGACGCCACCTCTGACAGTGCAGCACTCCTTCTGTAATGCACCAGAGTGTCAGCCTTGATTTCTGTGCTCAAGTCCTTCTGACTCAAACAAAAGAGTGCTACCAACTGAGGCACAGCTAACACACAATGTTAATATTATCCAAGACACTGGGAAGAGCTCCTATGCTCTTCTTTGAAATAGTGCAATGGGATCTGTCACATCTATTTGAGATGGCAGACAGGGCCTTGCTATAATATCCCATCCAATACACAAAATGGTTATTTCAGTACCTGATATAATGATACTGTCCATTTAAACTTTATAATGTGGCTTGAAATGCCTGATGTAGACTTCAGAAGAACTCCAATACTAATTACTTCATGATTTGATTAGTCACTATGTCTATCAAGTGGATGGGTGCAGCTCCAACAACACTCAAGAAGCTCAACACCATCCAGAACAAAGCAGCCCGCTTGATTGGCACACCATCCACAAAAAACATTCACTCCCTCCACCACCGATGCACAGTGGCAGCAGTGCGTACCATCTACAAGATGCACTGCAGCAACGCACCAAGACTCCTTCGACAGCACCTTCCAAACCCGCGACCTCTACCACCTCGAAGGACAAGAGCAGCAGATTCATGGGAACATCACCACCTACAAGTTCCCGTCCAAGTCACACACCATCCTGACTTGGAACTATATCGTCGATCCTTCACAGTCACTGGGTGAAAATCCTGGAACTCCCTTATTAACAGCACTGTGGATGTATCTACCTCACATGGACTGCAGCGGTTCAAGAAGGCAGCTCACCACCACCTTCTCAAGGGCAATTAGGGACGGGCAATAAATGCTGGCATAGCCAGTGACGCCCACATCCCATGAATGAATAAAAAAAAATCAGTGTCTTCCGTCACATGACATAATGATGACATATGAAGCATAAGTTCAAACTATGCAGTGCTTTTGAAATGTAAAATGAGTCTGACCTACTGCATCTATGAATAGTCTGCCAAGCTCTAGTATCAGTATATAAAGAAATAAGAAGCTGAATGTAACACATAATTCAGGTACTTAGGTTTTGAAGTGGAGCAGTAAATCTGGAGGCAAAATTCTATTATCTAAACGTTACATGTACATTTTCAACAGTTCCAGCAACACTTTTAAGGAGCCGTCCTATTTCATGGTGGCCTATTATATAAAAAGATTGAAATTGTTATTACTCAGCAGGTCTGGCAGCATCTGTGTAGAGAGAAGCAGAGTTAATATTTTAGGTCAGTGACCCTTCTTCAGAACTGACAAATATTAGGAATGTGAAAGGTTTTAAGCAAGTAAAGTAGGGGGTGGGGCAAGAGATAACAAAACAGAAGGTGTTGATAGGACAAGGTCTCAGGGAATAACTGACCAGAAGGTCATGGAACAAAGGCAAACAGTATGTTATGGTGTGCTGAAAGACAAAGCGTTAGTCCAGAGAGGGTATGAATTGACTGTAAAGTTAAAGCACTCCAAGCACTAACATTAAATTTTTAAAAAAAGAGAAACAGTGGGTAGGCACAGTAGAAACAAACTAACCAAACTAAAAAAAATAAAATAAAATAACCAAATAAAAAAGAAAAAAAAAAGCTAAACATAAAAAGGGGGGCCCGTCAAGCTCTGAAATTATTGAATTCAATGTTCAGTCCGACAGGCTGTTGCATGCCTAATCGGTAAATGAGATGCTGTTCCTCGAGTTTGCGTTGATGTTTGCTGGAACACTGCAGCAATCCCAGGACAGAGATGAGAGCATGAGAGCAGGGGGGTGTTGAAATATTCATCAACCGGAAGTTCAGTGTCATGCTTTCTAGTGGGTTGGGTCTTTCGGCTTTTGTTTACATATTCTTTGTTTTAAACAAATATATTTATTCCACTGTTCTTTCAAATGGTCAGCTTGGTTAGACTCTGAGGTTATGCACAATCAAGTACTGGAATGCACATGATGGTTAGGCTGCCATAAACTGATTTATCAAACACTGCTTGGAAAAGGGAACAAGGCAAGAAGACAAGCAGATCCTGTTTCTTTCAATTCTCAAAGACACACATTCCTCATGATTCTTCAAAGCTTATAAAACAACCACTCCCACCCGGCTTTGATGGCTTTACTTTTATTCCACCTTCGATTTACATTCTTGACCTCACTGTCTCAAATTGAAGCATTGCCTTCACTTGTAATGCTTATTGGCTTCCTCATTAGGCTAAATGCTTTTGTTTCCCCTTAGCAACTCGTTATACTGTATAAAAGCCGAAAGTTGTGCTGCACTTGATTATTACTATCATATCTGAGAAGGTCGTTCTGGTACTTCCCTTACACTCCTGGATAGGATAAAACATTTTCATCTGATGGACTTCCATCACTTCTAGCTTCCAATCTCTTTCTCTGTCACAAGCTTTCTTGTTTCTTCCTGGCTTATTAATATTACAAGTTATTAACTCTCTGAACTTTCTTCTCATCCCCAAAGTTCTCTCAATACACTATCCTCGAGAAGAATACAAATCTAGAAGAATGGTCTGCTTCATTTTCAGAGGATTTAGGCATGGAATAGAACACTGTGGAATCCCTAGTGAATAGCTCGACTTCTGGCTTTGATGGAGAGGCTGTTGCAGAAGAAGCAGCTGCGGAAAATGGTTGGGTAAGGAGACAGCCTGAGGAGCTCTACAGCAATGTTTGAGGCTGTAGTGATTAGTCTCCAACACCCATGGCCACCTTCCTCTGCATTTGGAACAAAGTGAAGAACCGAAACTAAGTGTCATCAAACACGTTATTCATGAATTGCTAACATTTTTTCATTCATTCATGGGATGTGGGTGTCGTTGGCTACACCAGCATTTATTGCCCATCCCTAATTGCTCTTGAAAAGTTGATGGTGAGCTGCCTTCTTGAACCACTGCAGTCCATGTGGGGTAGGTACACCCACAGCGCTGTTAGGAAGGGAGTTCCAGGATTTTGACCCAGTGACAGTGAAGGAATGGTGATATAGTTTCAAGTCATGATGGCGTGTGACTTGGACGGGAACTTGCAGGTGGTGGTGTTCCCATGCATTTGCTGCCCTTGCCCTTCTAGGTGGTAGAGGTTGTGGGTTTGGAAGGTTCTGTCTAAGGAGCCTTGGTGCATTGCTGCAGTGCATCTTGTAGATGGTGCACACTGCTGCCACTGTGTGTGGAGGGAGTGAATGTTTGTAGATGGCGTGCCAATCAAGCAAGCTGCTTTGTCCTGGATGGTGTCGAGCATCTTGAGTGTTGTTGGAGCTGCACCATCCAGGCAAGTGGAAAGTATTCCATCACACACATGACTTGTGTCTTGTAGATGGTGGACTGGCTTTGGGGAGTCAGCAGGTGAGTTACTGGCTGTAGGATTCCTAGCCTCTGACCTGCTCTTGTAGCCACGGTATTTATATGGTTACTCCAATTCAGTTTCTGGTCAATGGTAACCCCCAGGATATTGATAGTGGGGGATTCAGTGATGGTCATGCCATTGAATGTCAAGGGGAGATGATTAGATTCTCTCTTATTGGAGATGGTCATTGCCTGGCACTTGTGTGGCACGAATGTTACTTGCCACTTATCAGCCCAAGCCTGGATATTGTCCAAGTCTTGCTGCATTTCTACACAGACTGCTTCAGTATCTGAGGAGTCACGAATGGTGCTGAACATTGTGCAATCATCAGCGAACATCCCCACTTCTGACCTTATGATTGAAGGAAGATCAATTGATGAAGCAACTGAAGATGGTTGGGCCTAGGACAGTACCCTGAGGAACTTCTGCAGTGATGCCCTGGAGATGAGAAGATTGACCTCCAATAACCATAATCATTTTCCTTTATGCTAGGTAGGACTCCAACCAGCCAGTTTTCCCCCAAATTCCCATTGACTCCAGTTTGCTCGGGCTCCTTGATGCCATACTCGGTCAAATCCTGCCTTGATGTTAAGGGCAGTCACTTTCACCTCACGTCTGGAGTTCAGCTCTTTTGTCCATGTTTGAACCAAGGCTGTAATGAGGTCAGGAGCTGAGTGTCCCTGGCAGAACCAAAGCTGAGCATCACTGAGCATGTTATTCCTGAGCAAGTGCCACTTGATAGCATTGTCGACGACATCTTCCATCACTTTACTGATGATCAAGAGTAAACTGATAGGGTAGTAATTGGCCTGGTTGGACTTGTCCTGTTTTTTGTTTACAGGACATAGCTGAGTAATTTTCCACACTGCCAGGTAGATGCCAGTGTTGTACCAGTACTGAAACAGCTTGGCTAGGGGCAGGCAAGATCTGGAGCACTGGTCTTCAGTACTATTGCCGGAATGTTGTCAGGGCCCATAGCTTTTACAGTATCCAGTGCTTTTAGTCATTTCTTGATATCACATGGAGTGAATCAAACTGTCTGAAGACTGGCATCTGTAATGCTGAGGATTTCAGGAGGGGGCCGAGATGGATTGTCCACTCGGCACTTCTGGATGAAGATTGTTGCAAATGCTTCAGCCCTATCTTTTGCACTGATGTGCTGGGCTCCCCCATCATTGAGGACGGGGATATTTGTGGAGCCACCTCCTCCAGTTAGTTGTTTAATTGTCCACCACCATTCACGACTAAAAGTGGAAGGACTGCAGAGTTTAGATCTGATCCGTTGGTTGTGGGATCCCTTAGCCCTGTCGATCACATGCTGCTTCTGCTGTGTGGCACGCAAGTAGTCCTGTGTAGTAGCTTCACCAGGTTGACACCTCATTTTGAGGTATGCCTGATGCTGCTCCTGGCATGCCCTCCTGCACTCTTCATTGAACCAGGGTTGGTCCCTGGCTTGATGATAGTGGTAGAGTGGGGGATATGCCGGGCCATGAGGTTACAATTTGTGTTGAGTACAATGCTGCTGCTGCTGATGGTCCACAGCGCCTCATGGATGTCCAGCTTTGCATTGCTACATCTGTTCTGAATCTATCCCATTTAGCATGGTGGGAGTGCCACACAACACAATGGAGGTGTGAAGATGGGACTTTGTCTCCAAAAGGACTGTGCAGTGGTCACACCTACAATACTGTCATGGACAGATGCATCTGCAGCAGGCATATTGGTGAGGTCGAGGTCAAGTATATTTTTCTCTCTTGCCCTCACCACCTGCTTTAGACCCAGTCTCGCAGCTTTGTCCTTTAGGACTTGGCCAGCTCGGTCATTAATGGAGCTCCTGAGCCACTCTTGGTGATGGACATTGGTCCCCCACGCAGAGTACATTCTGCACCCTTGCCACCCTCATTGCTTCCTCCAACTGCTGTTCAACATGGAGCAGTAATGTTTCATCTGCTGAGGCAGGTGGGGGGGGTACGGTAGTTGGTAATCAGCAGGAGGTTTCCTTGCCCATGTTTGATCCGATGCCATGAGACTTCATGGGGTCTGAAATCGATGTTGAGGACTCCCAGGGCAACTCCCACTGGATTGTATACCACTGTGCCACAACCTCTGCTGGGTCTGTCCTGCCCGTGGGACAGGACATACCTGGGCATGGCGGTGTCTTGGGCATTGTAAGGTATGATTCGGTGAGTATGACTATGTCAGGCTGTTGCTTGTCTAGTTTGTGGGACAGCTCTCCCAACTTTGGCACAAGTCCCCAGACGTTGGTAAGGAGGACTATGCAGGGTCGACAGGGCAAGGTTTGCCATTGTCATTTCCGGTGCCGAGGTCCGGTTGCATTCTTTATTGACTGTGTTACGACTAGGTGAGAATGGAGTCTAGGGTGCCCTCTCAGCCATCACCTGGTCTTACCGTAACAGGGTTTAATTTTTAAAACAACGTGTTTTTAGCTCCCCCTTGGTGAATCCTGTTCACCACTTTCCAATTAAAAGGCAAAGAAACCAGCACAAGCAGGTTTTCTTAGGTATAAAGAAAAAAGGTAGAATTTTATTCAATTGAAACTCTAATTCAGTTGGCACCTACCGATACACAACGCGCCCAGGTTAGCATGCATACACGTACACACATGCAGATAGAGACAGAACAGAGCAGAAGAAATAAAGTGGAAAAGTTTGAGGCAATCTCTGAAGAAGAGGGTTTTTGTTACAGATCTTTGAGCTCAGTGTAAAATCCTTGACTGTGGGTAGATCTTGCTTTTTGTTGGGGCCCACTATTCTTCATAAACCTTGTTCACTGTAGGAGACTTTTCTCTCTTGGGTTTCATGTGTCTTCAGTGGATTCAGAGGCTTGTGAGAAAGAGATGGGAGCAGACAGGAGAGGTCTTTTCGGTCCAGGAGCAAACAGTCTTTCCTCTGAATTCAAACTCTGCGACTAGTTCAAAAATCCTTGGACGAGCCAGTTAGTCATGTGACCAGCTGGTTCAACCAGTTTGTGGATTGTATCATCTGAACAGTCTCTGGAATGCTCCTCTTGCACACATACTTGATGATCAAAGTCCATTTTAGGATAAATGTATAAGGGATGTAACCTTTCTTGTCCCTATTGATCTGCAAATGTCCTCCATCCAAGTCTGTCAGCCCTTGTAACAGGCCTTCTCTTCTTCCCAGCAGCAATTTGAAATCTAATGTCCATAGGGCAAAATTAATATGACTCATTCTTGGCTGGTGGTGGTCTAGCATGACAACTTTGTAGCAGTTAGATACAACTGAGTGGCTTGCGAGGCCATTTCAGAGGGTTTGGAGTCACATATTGGCCAGACCAGGTAAGGAAAGCAAATTTCCTTCCCTACAGGACATTAGTGAACCAGATGGGATTTTGTTACAATGGTTTCATGGCCATCATTAGACTAGCCTTTTTTATAAATTCCAGATTTATTAATTATCGTGATGGGATTCGAACCCATGTCCCCTGAGCAATACCCTGGGTCTCTGGGTTATTAGTCCAGTGACAGTACTTCTACACCACCGCCTCCACTGACATTTGATGACACTATTGATATATTCCTTTCATCATTTTGCTAATGATCAGGGAAAGCTGATATCGTAATTTTCTGATTTTTTTATGGTTCGGATGAATCTGGACAATCTTCTATCTTGTTGAGTACATAGTATCATTATGGGCGGCACAGTGGCACAGTGGTTAGCACCGCAGCCTCACAGCTCCAGTGACCCGGATTCGATTCTGGGTACTGCCTGTGCGGAGTTTGCAAGTTCTCCCTGTGACCGCGTGGGTTTTAGCCGGGTGCTCCGGTTTCCTTCCACAGCCAAAGACTTGCAGGTTGATAGGTAAATTGGCCATTATAAATTGCCCCTGTACAGGTAGGTGGTAGGGGAATTGAGAGAAGGTGGGGATGTGAGAGGGTAATGGGATTAATGTAGGATTAGTATAAATGGGTGCTTGATGGTTGGCATAGACTTGGTGGGCTGAAGGGCCTGTTTCAGTGCTGTATCTCTAAATAAAAAATAAATATCATAGCTCTATTGGAACAACTTGGGGAAGAAGAGCAACTATTCTAGTACACAGATCTGCAGCCCTATAACCAGGATATTGTCAGGGCCCATAACCTTTGCTGTGTGCATTGCACTCAGCTGCTTCTTAATGCAGCCCAGAATAACTGAATTGGCAGGACATTGGGATCTATGATGGCAGAGAACTTCGAAGGAGGCTTTGTAGCAACATCCACTGGGCATTTTTGGCTGAAGATACTAGCAAACACTTTAGCTTTATACCTTGTACTTGTGGTTGAGGTCGTGGATGTTCATGGAGCTTCCTCATCCCGTAACCAACCTAATCATCTTGTACATTCTTTACTGGATGCAGTAGCGATACAGAGCTTTGTTCTGATTCATTTGTTGTGGGACCACTTGGTTTTGCTTATAGCCTACTGCTTTTTGCATTTAGCATGCAGGTAGTGGTGTGCTGTAGCTTCACTAGGTGCCTACTGTGCATCCATGTTTTTAATCACTCATCACTGGCAGCAGTGCCATCAGCTACCAAGGCCGAAGCTCTTGAATTCCCTCCCTAAACCTCTCTGTCTCTCTTCCACCTTTAAGACGTCCCTTAAAACCTACTTCTTTGACCAAGCTTTTGGTCATCTGCTTTAATACCTCCTAATATTGCTTGCTGTCAAAGCTGGTTTGAAACCACTCCTGTGAAGCGTCTTGGGATGTTTTACTATGTTAAAGGTGCTATATAAATACAAGATGTCATTGTTGTTGTTGGGTAGCTTATTCTAAGGTATTCTTGGAGCTGTTCCTACCACACCCTTCTACCCCTCCCATAGAACTAGGCCGAGAGACTATTTCATACAAAATATCATCCAACATCAAGCATATTCATCAAACAAAACCAAGCTGAACTCCGGGCACTGAAGCAGACTGAAGGAATGGATAAATTATACTTCAACATACCAAGAAAGAGAAAAGAGCATATTTTTGAAGTGCTGTTAGTCTTTTGGAGGGAGTTGATGAATGCTAGGAAAGTTTTGAACTCACAATGTATTTCCCAGATACCATTTGTGACTGATTAACCTGATCTCACCAAGCTAAACACTGGGAATCAGTAATCAGAAACAAAGTTGAGGCTTCTGAGTGAAAATAATCAAATAAATGATAGCCAACATGGTTATAGAAGTGACAAATTTTGCCTAACCAAGTTTTTTTTTTGAGGTGGTAACATCTGAATTTGACTGGTAGTCAGCCTTATTGATAGTTAAAAGTACAAAACTGCCTTTGATAAAGTCCTGCAGGAGAGACTGCTTTTCAAACCATGACATGAATATGGATTCTTAGCTTGATTTTAAAAAATGGTTAATCATGAGGGGAACAAAATCACAATGGGGCTGGGGAATGGGTGTCACAGGTATCTGTCTATGAGACCTCTCCTGTTTCTAGTTTACATAAGTGAACTAGAATCAACATTTCAGTTCAAGCTAGTTAATTTGAAAATGACATCAAGCTTTTGAACTGTGTATTGTTGACACCAAGATCTCACAAAAAGCTCAATTGAGTGCACGCCTGGGCTGAGCAATAGTACATTAAATTTAAAATGATATTACATATTGAACATTCCAATGAGAGCCATGTGTACCCCAGGATGCAATAAAACTTGGCAATGTGCAAGTTAAAAGAGACAGAGGGGTTTTAGTTGGTTTTTTTCTCATCACATCTAATCAGTAGGAGGTTTCAATAAATAAAGCAAATAGGATACTGAATTATATTATCATATCAGCTGAGCTCAAATCCCGAGAGTTTATACAGAAGCTAGTCAGTCTACACTTGGCCATGAATACTGGTCATGACAAGATAAGGTGCCATCTAGGATCTACAGGAGATACAGAAGAGACTCGTTAGATCAATCCATGATTTCAGAAGGAGGAGCTATGAGGAATGACTTGATTAACTTGCACTCTTCAACTTTGTAAAAGGATGTCTCAGAAAAACCTTTTCTGAAATATAAGATACTTAAAGAGTCCGAGATACTAAATCAAAAACAATACTTCTAGAAGCTCCATGAACACAGAACAATAAAGCACAGATTCAGGGTCATGAAGGGTAAATTACAGACAGTTGTCAATAAGTATTTCTTCACACAGATGGTGATCAAGGGCTGGTATCTCTAGAACAGCTGGATTGCCAGAAAAGTAGATGAGGCAAGGTTGCAGGATTCAATTAAGAAAGAGTTGAATGTAGTAATGGTAAAATGGTAAAGTTAGTATTCTGAATAAATGAAATTAACTCATGGTTTAAAGACCAGACAAAATATTTACAAAGGCCTATACACCGTACTCTTCCTAGTAATCTATAGGATTTTGAAACCCAAGCTTAACGTTACCTAACCACAACTTGCATCTTCCATCTTATTCTTTTCAACCTTGGTACCTTACATCATGGACCTTAATTCTTCACCGAGGCTTCTCAAAAAAATTAATTTCTGGCAAGAAGCTCAAGGAGGTAGAAATTTATAAGTACTGTTCTCAAGGTAGTCCTGTTCCAAGATGGCAGGTTTGAGAGAAGGGGGGATAGAACGGATCAAGCTTCTCCTTTATTCACGAAATGTAAGACAAGCGTTTTGATTTTTTTAAAGGGTACATTTAGTAACCACACACTCCGAGCCAAACAGATTCTCTGATGTGCACTCCCTTCAAATGCAACTCTCTGCTGGGAATATGAGAACTTTGATTACCTTACTAGCTCTTACTGGCAGCATCACTATTGTCCTATAAAACCTATTCATTTCAGCAAATTAAAAGAAAAAGTAATTCTAATGCAAAAGTAATTGGATTCATTTCGTGTTTATTACAGACTTTCACATTGATTCCTAAACGTAAATAAAAAAAATTAAAAAAATTAACAAGCAGAAGCATTCTTTGATCGCAATTTAACTTTGAAAGAGCTCAAGATCTTGATGCACTTTCTAAAATGAAAATTGCAATTAACCTCAACTTCACAGAAATGAAACAAATAGGGTCAAAGTTGTACACGGTATTAATGTTCTGATTTATTACTTTCAATGATATTGTTGTGGAATCTGGGAAATTCAGTCTATTTTTTCCCCTACATTGCTAATACCTTTGCACAAGTTCAGCTTTGGAGTTAGAGAGGGAAATGCTTCATTCCAAGCATCTAAAAGTGATAGAACAGGTGTGACCCTAATACATTTTCAGAGTGTTACAAATGCTCCCTTCCAAAACTTCAACACCTTTATCCAATTCAGCAAGGGGCATCAACAGCAATATGAGACATGTATTTAATTTGACAGCCACAATGCTATCCCCTGATTGCGCACTGTACGGCTTGGGTTTTCTGCTTTTTCCCATTACAGAGGAAGAGAGCCCACAACTCCTGGAAAGGCAGAGAACTGGAAAAGCACCTGCAGCCACTGCCACCCTTATTGCGATGGAGGAGGAGGCACTTAAGATCGGCAGGGTGGCACTGATACTGGCCATTGGTGATGGAGAGATGGGGAGGGTGCCCTGAGGATTTTCAAAAAGGGGTCGGGAACCCGATGCCCAGATGATTTCTGGGTCCTGACCCCGCACCTCAGCTGTGCTGCCAATGCGACGTGATCTTCAAATGATAATGCCCTAATTGGGCAGGAGGCGAACTTGGTGCCCAATAAGTGGTGCCGAACATCTGCAGGAGGTGGGAGCTGCCTGCCTAGTGCCAGCGGCAAAAGACATGGACTTAGCAGTTCTAGAAGGCGGCTCACCACCACTGTCTCAAGGGCTATTAGGGATGGGCAATAAATGCTGGCCTTGCCATTGATGCCCACATCCCATGAATGAATTAAAAAAAAACTGGCAGCCATGATGTGACCTGCTGCTCCCTTGTCACGGAGAGCAGGGAGATCCTCAGAGGAACAGCGGAATGAACAGGCGAGGCAGTCGTTCCATAACGAAAAAGAAATGTCCTGCACTGGGCCCAGTGCAAAACCCCCAGAGGCCAAAAACATTTCTTCCTCAAAAAATAAAGTTAGCCCCGTGCCCATTGTGAGCCCAACAGCTGTGCACTATCAGGTACAAGAATGGTTCATCTTGCCGGATTCCTCTTTGAAAATTTCAGTGCGGACCCCCCTACCCTTTAACAAGCTCCTAAAGGAGTTTAATGACCCTGTAATCGGAGAGAGGCAAGCGGCTTTTCCGTTGCCTCCATGCTGCCCTCACATTAAAAATTGTGGACTGTCCCGGAGGCATCAGGCTCCGGAGCCAAGCACCGGGACTGTGATTTTTAAGTCTAGCATGAGTGCCATGATGTCTCAGGCATTTGCGCTGATGACCACCTCCATTGAAAGTGTGTCCAATCTCATGGAGAGACAGATGTGGTAGGCCACCGAGTGCATGGTAGACCAGACCAATGGCCTGGATGCTCTGACTGCCAGTTTACAAAGGATCGAACAAGGCCCCACCTTGATAGCTGAACAGCACATGGACATGCAGCATACTGCTCTCCAGCTCTCTGCGAACAGGAAAGTGCAGGTGGGCCATGAAAGGAAAGATGGCAAAAGGACACATGAAAGCAGGGACTCTTCTCAAGGCGCTCCCACTTCTCACCCCTTGTCCACACAGCCCCTCAGACACAGCCCCCCCATGCTGCCTTCTGTCTCGATGACCAAGCCTGCCCTTACACAGGATCTGGTGGAGCCCTTACGAGCTCCAAAACCCAGAAGGCATCAGCCACCGGCACCTCATTTCTCAGAGCAGGGGAATGAGCAGCCTGCCTCTAGCTCTGCTGAAGCAACAGGAGTAGAAGTGATAGGGAGTGGAAGAGAAGACTTCACAATTGTACAACGGGATTTACTTGTATGTTTGTAACTATGTAAATGTTGCTTAATTTGTGAAATAGTAAATGAGGAATTTTTTTATATGTCCTATCCTCTTAATTGCAACATTGTGATTCCCCTAAGGACAAAAAGGCTTCATCAGAATGGCACAACCAGAGTGGAGTTTGTGCAGATTGTGTGCTTGTGATGGACTGAGCAATGATTGTGGGAATGTTTCATGCTGGGGTGGGGCAGTGAGATGAAGATGCCCAGGGCGTTAAGGGTTACAGTCCCATATGGCTTTATACTTGTTTGTTTCCTGAACCGCGCTTCAATCAGGCTGGCACGGGCTTCTCTGGCAGCCAGTGTGTGGCTGCAGCTGCCCTGGCCACCTTATACTCTTCTTCCTCCAGCTAGTCTTCTTCCTACTCATTGTCGGAATATGACAAGCGATCTGCAGATTCCTCCTCCTGAAGCTCGATTCCGCTCTGCAGTGCCAGCTTGTGCAAGGCACAGCAGACCATCACCATCCGTCCCCAGATCTGTCAAAGCATCTGAATCGCATTTTCAGCAAGTCAATGGATTCCTCAATGATTGCCCTTGAGGTGATATGGATCCTGTTGTACCTCCCCTCAGCATCATTGACAGGGTTTGTGACATTTGTCATCAGCCAGATCCTCAGAGGGTAGACCTTGTCTCAAAGGTGCCCAATCTGCACGGAGGTGCAAATACCTTTCGTAGACTTGACTGGCGCAGGATGTAGGATTCATGGCAGCTTCCGGGAAATGTTATGCATACATGCACAATAAACTTAACAGTGATCACAAATTGATTTACACATTGAGGGAGTGGTGAATGCTGCAGTATTATCTGATGGCGCCTTTAATTGTCCCATATATGCAGTCAAAGATCCCTGAACCTGTGGAAATCCAGCCACTGCAGCAAAGGCAAGAGCTCTGTGTGTCTGACTGGCCTCATTGATATCAAAGTGCACATTTTGGGTGGCCTTAGCAAGCACGGCATCTGTGAATTGTGAGATAGACTTGTGGGCTGCAGATTGTGAAATCCTGCAGATGTCTCCAGTTGATACCTGAAGGAGACAGAGGCAAAGAAATTCAGGGCTGGGGTGACCTTGATGGCTACTGGCAGTGCATGCCCTCCTGTTCAAAGAGGCTGCTAATGTAAACAACAAGCTGCTGTGAAAGCCTGAGCCTCCTGAGGGACTGTTACTCCATCATATTAAAGAAGCTGATCCTCTGTCTGTATACCCTGTTTCAGGGGGTTGCTATTGCCTCCTTCGAACTGCAGCTCTGCATCCTTCCCCTCAGCCCTGTAGGGCAGCATGTGGCTGCTCCTGCTAGTGCTGGTGTTGGTGTTGCTGGTCCTCCTGTTCCTCTTCAGAGGTTGATATAATGGCTGCATAAACTGCTCCCTTTCTGAAGCAATTGCTGAGAGCAGATAAGTTTACAGCAAGGTAAGTAAAGTCCAAGCTAAGTCAAATGATATCCAAAATGTTCTTCCTGTCCCGAAAGTCAGGGAAATCACACTCTCAGTACAAGTGCTGAGAGTACAAGCCTTTCCCATAGGTGTGGCTGCAACTGTTTGGTCTCACTCCTTAAAGACTTTACAGCCTGTCAGTTTTATCGATCGATGACTTTCTGCTCTGTTCTCATCTTGTACACCCTCGTGATTTCCACACAGCTCAGGAAATCTGTGCACTGGCTGGTAATGCCAGAATAGAAGGTTAAATTGGCATTTAATTGCTACTTAACATATTTAGGGATCTGACCCGACACTTTCAAGGGGGTTTCCCGCTTACTTCCGAACACACCCCTGGTAAATGCATAGAGGGAGAGAACATGCTGTCATTTTTGGGTTTTTAACCTCCAGCTGCATCCATGCCCACCCAATGCTCCCACAAACCCTCCTTCACCGCCCCAACAGCCCTTGGCAAGTAAAATTCTTCCCATGTGGCCATACTGATCCTCTGGAGTCCTGGTTCCTGACACTTGAGCATCGCTATTAATCCCCATTGATGCCAACCTGGAAGATTCAGACGAGCTGACAAAATCCCCAAAATGTTGACAAGTCAGGGATGGCCTTGATTAGAAGCCTATGACATGAGAAAATAAGTTGTTTGACATTTTAATGAAGCTTGTGGTGAGCACCTCTCTCGAATAAAAATTAAGTGCGCTTAAAATGGCGGAAGGCATCAATGTATCGGAAAAGCCTGATGGCCATTTTAACCTTCCACCCGCCTTGTTCACATCGAGCAGGGTTAAAATCGGGGCTTGAAAACCCCTCCCGAAATTTATAGTAGAATAGTGACGACACTTTAAAAATACTTAATTGGCTGTTACTTGGATGGCCATGCGGACCCGGATTTTCTGCTTCTGTGCTTGCCATCCCAAGATTTTCTTAACAACGTGAGAATATGAAAGGCACTATATAAATGTCAGGTTTTTCTGAATCTGCTCTCCTTGATTGAAACCCTTCTTTAAACCCAACTGCAAGAGCTCTCTTTAGGTTATCCGTTGTAATATCTCCCCCTTTGCTCAAATGCCCAATATTCTTTTAATTCTGTCTCTGTGAATGCTGTGGAGTGTTTTCCTACATTAATGGCACTACATAAATGCAAGTTGTTGTTGTTACATGTCACTTCCATATATACCTTTGTCATTACCGCTCCCCTGAGATATTTGCAAATAAATTGTCACAATAAAATTTACTGATTCACAAAGTCAAAGTGCACATGAAAGATATGTGCTTTTGTGCTATTCCATTTTATTTCTTGGCCAATGCGACAACCCTCACTGAATGCTCAGTTGTTACATAAACACCCGATCAAAGGCGGAAGCACGACAGTTTTGCACAATCTCCAAAAGGACACAGAAGGTTAAGGGGTCGAATTTCTTTGTTTGTTTAGGCCAGTAGTATCAGTGCCATGCAGGCAAAATCATCTGAGCCAGAGCGTAAGATCTGGAGATTTTAAACATAAGTGAGTTACTGCCAAAATTATCTATCTTTGTGGTTCCTGCAATCTTGTACGCTGCTGCAAGATTCAATTGGCAAAACTGGCCATGCTCCCCAGTTTAAATTGTGAGATTTGGCCGATTGTGCTGGTTTGGTACAGTTATTTAAATTGCCTTCAATTTCTCATGTGCATGGGTACTAAGAGGCACACTTTAAAAGGTTTTCATATAAAGAAATAATTAAATTACTAAAACAAAAAGCCCTGACTAATGTACACTAATGAAGCTATTAACTGGTTCAGTTATTTTTTTTTAAAGTCATTTTCAGTTATTCTAAATCAGGTTACTCACAGGTGGTGGACTGGACACCTATACTTTTTGGTGATAAGCCCATTATCAGCTGTATTAATAAAACTGCAACAGGTTACAAATCTTAAACACACAAGGAATTTTTTTAATGGAACGAGAAAAAAATGATCACGTTTTATTACGCTACCTGATTGTGCTGATTCATGAAAGACTTTACGTTTGCGATTATGCAAATAAATTTAATCGAAAACTTGAAATGCAGCCGAACCAGTGCAATTTCAATTTGCCAACTGTGCCCACAGCGGAAACTCTACCTTATAATCTGTGAACCTTGGCTTTCAGTTTTACCTCTTACTCTTAATTGCCCAAATTGCACACTGCAAGACAGCAGGACCTAAAATGCTGAGAATTGTGTTGGCAGATGAGAAATGTATGTGGAAAATTGTTGACAACAAGTTTTCATTGGCTGGATGATCCTTTGCTAAAGCTGTTGTTTGTATTGAAATTATGCAGAGTTGATATTTTTACATTTCATATTTGGCCTATTACAACAGCTGTTTTGGGAGCCCTGCTGCCCTTAAAAAATACTCAACAGCATTTTGATGCTTAAGCACAAATTGATTGTTTTCAGAATAGTTGAACACCTTACAATGTTAATATTTCATTACTTATACGCTTACAGGGCTTTTTTTTCCCTCGGGGCAGGCTTAGAACAAGCTTCAGAACTTTGGACAGCTGTGAATGGCTGATGCTATAAAAGTGTCGTGCCTACTGCTGACAGTGTGCAGCAATTACTCATGGAAACAAGGTTCTTCCTGTCTCTGGGTTGGATTTTATGTAGGCAGCAGAGGTCTCACTGCTGGGGCTGAAAGCAGGGTGGACATGGCTTCGGCAGGCAGTGGGACCTGAGGCCGCATTTTGATGGCAGAAGCCACTTAATTGGCTGACGCTGGGGCTGCCGTCCCCATTAAGCACTGTGGCCCACCCCCAAGAGCTGCCAGCCTAATCAGAGGGCCGGCAACTCAGCAGCGCCACCACTAGCAGTGGCCCCTGCTGGTGATGCACCTGGAGGATGAGGGCGCATCGATGGCCAGTGCCCTCAAAGTAGTGTCTGGGAGTGCCAGGGCCATTGAGGTAGACCCTGGCAAGGGTGAGTGGAGGGATCGCTGAGGGCAGGTGACGCAGGACTGGCCATTATCGCAGGAGGCCCCTCCATGGACCAAAGCGTCATGGGCCAAAGAGTGCCCAAAAAGGAGGCCCCTACTCTTGGAGCCCATTAGAAGGCTGCCAGCATTTACCTGGCAGTCTCTCTATGTAGAGGCAGGCCCTCCACCCCCAGCAGAGGGGGGAAGAGACCCTTAATTGGCCACTTAAGTGGCTCGATTAGGGTCCGGGTGGGCAGACTGTCTGTAATTTCTCTCGATGATGACAAAATGTCATGGTGGTGGGAAGTTGACAAGCACGCTACCTGACACCTTACCGTGCCATTTTGCCAGCCTTCCTGCCTCCCAGCCCATCACCAAAGGGCTGGTAAAATTAACCCCAATGTGTCTTGTTTTCAAGAGCTGCAAAACAAACTATTGGAGTCCTCAAAACCCATTATATGATGTGACTGGCAAATGAAGATTATAAATTGCAATCATTGAAAAAGCAAAAGCTCTAGATTTAAAGTAAAGCTTTGTGTTAAGAATGAAAATCCAATTAGTGAACAGCAACAGAAATAGTAATAACATATTTTTAAAAATCTATTTCACAGTTCAATTTAATTGGATTGTGAAACCTTAGCTTGTTACTGTTGAACTTCTACTTTCTAGAATAACACACTCGAATTGACTTCTGGCCTTAAAGTCAATTAAGACGTGCATCAAGGCTTATTCCAGTCCAGTTAGTGCTCGGCAACCTTTCACCTATTAAGGTATTAGGTAGTGACTGAGAGATATTTGAACTCTGGTGCGTATTTACATATATGTTCTCAAACTCATGACTGAACAATTTGACCAGTCAAAGAATAACCTGAGTAATGCCAAGATTCATGAACATGTATTTAAACAAAATATTTGTCCTAATAAAAATCACAATAAAAATGCCATCTAGAAGGGAAAAAAGTTACTATCATTGCACTGATTATTTTGAGAATTTGCTGGTTGATGGTTTGTCAGGTAATACTTCAAACCAAGCTGAGGTCTCACAGGAGGTGTGGTTGCTTCATGTGATGCCAACCATTTGCTTGTAATATTTACTTGTAAAATCTGAAACTAAATTTGCTAAAAAGGTTAATTAATTAGTGACCTTTAAATATTAATATAGCTAAGGTTATGACAAAAAAAAACTATGTTTAGGAAGTCCTAATCCCAATGTAATTTAGAAACATTAAAATAAAAGCAAAATACTGCGGATGCTGGAAATCTGAAATAAAAACAAGAAATGCTGGAAATACTCAGCAGGTCTGGCAGCATCTGTGGAGAGAGAAGCAGAGTTAACGTTTCAGGTCAGTGACTCTTCTTCAGAACTAACAAATATTAGAAATGTAAAAGGTTATAAGCAAGTAAAGCAGGGGTGGGGCAAGAGATAACAAAGGAGAAGGTGTAGATAGGACAAGGCCACAGAATAGCTGACCAGAAGGTCGTGGAGCAAAGGCAAACAATATGTTAATGGTGTGTTGAAAGACAAAGCATTAGTACAGATAGGGTGTTAATGGACTGAAAATTGAAGTACAAACATGAAAAAAAGTGGGTAAGCAAACTGAACAAACTAAGATGAAATAAAACAAAATAAACACAAAATAAATATAGAAAAAAAGGAAAAAGAAAAGAATAACTAAAAATAAAAGTAAAATGGGGGACCCATCATGCTCTGAAATTATTGAGCTCAACGTTCAGTCCGGCAGGCTGTAGTGTGCCTAATCGGTTTACCAATTTATTTGAGATAATGGAAGGAAAATCAGTCAGCTCCTGAAAGGGGCGTGATCCACCCATACAATGCTTACTGGCTAGTCGATAAAAAATAAAATATACCCCAGGCGTCTTTACCTATTAAGCAACCTGACAATCTCCATAAACATTTTTAAAACATTCTTTTTTATTTTGGTTCAAGATCCACAATATTTCTGAAATAGGGAAAAATGATGAGAATAAAATGTTTTTAACTTCGCTGCAATCTCCATGACTATTTGGATTCACAATTGTCTGAACACCACAAAGCTAACTCCACTAGTTCTTCTGGTCTTTTGGCACTTAATAAAGAAGAACTCTGGTCAGCAAAACCATAATCATAGAGCTATTACACTGAAGATCAATCATGATTTATCACAGGACCATCCCCAACATTGTGCTGCATATAAGCACTTAGTTGTTTTTGCTATCGTGAGATTGCACTCTGACAAGTCACATGTCCCATCTCATGATATTAACTGGAGACAGTTGTTTTTAAAAAAAATCTTTGGATCAATTGGAGTTTAAGATTATTCTTGCAGCCAATATCAAAACTGTCATTTCTAAAGCTTTTCCTGGAGCTTGACTATGATTTCCTTTCATTTAAAACTGTTTTCTAAAGGAACTGCCACACTTTTAGTATACTTAATCAATCAATCACTGGCCCTCAAGGAGTCTTTCTGATAAATGGAAGTTGAGTCTTTGATATGCTTTTATGTTGAATCCGAAGAGGCCACAGAATTCAGTAATAAAGCATTCCAGTGTCTGCTAGGATTCTTGAGGAGACGGTGGTTAAATTCGACAAGTTGGTAGTTTAGAAACCAACAGAAAAGAGAATTGTATCTCAGTGTAGTAATATGTCTCTGGGCTTCATTCCAGCCCAGACTGAATGGACAAAAGTCTCTCTGAACTTGTTACAATGGACCAACGCTTCTCTGGGGAGTCTCAATCTAATTCCTTTGCGCCTAAGAGTTCAAGTATCAATAATGGGTAGTAAACTTACTTTCCCATTTTGAGAGTTTATAACAGCGATAGATGAGAGACCCTGAAACATTCACACATGTGCTGGGTAGAACCGGGAGAGGTCTTCTGAGGTTGTGAATGCAAATATTTGGAAGCTGATCCGTTTCCCAACAGTGGAAGGTCAAACATTCGGAATAGAAAGCATCTACAATCCCCATCATTTCAATTTCAAGATCCCTCCCTTCTGCCCATGCCCGTGTGTCCAAGATTCTTCCACCTCTGCATGTCTGAGATATCCATCCTTGCTATGACTATGAAGTGTAGACATGATGTGTTCCCCTCACCTTAACTATTTTAAGAAGATTGTCCTCATCTCTTGAGATTCCTTACCGCACCCACTCTGTGCTTCTGACATCTGCTTGTTTGTCCCTGTGTCTGGAATTCAAAAGTCCCCTTTTCCTGCTATCGTCCTTCAAGCTGTTGAATTCACTTCTACTTTTCCGTATATAATCCTTCCTTTACCCACCTGTCTTCGCCTCAAAGCAGGTAATATGATGAAGCATCATGTAGTTAATTTGCCCGAGCATGCTCAGCATCAGAACATAAGAACATAAGAAATAGAAGCAGGAATAGGCCATTCAGCCCTTCGAGCCTGCTCTGCCATTCAATGAGATCATGGCTGATCTTCTATTTCAACACCATTTTCCTGTACTATCCCTTTATCCCTTGATGTTTTTAATATGTAGAAATCTATTGATCTCAGTCTTGAACATACTCTACAGCCCTATGGGGAAGAGAATTTCAAACATTCACCACCCTCTGAGTGAAGAAACTTCTCCTCACCTCAGTTCTAAATGGCCTACCCCTTAGTGAAGATAGCCGAGTCCCTTCCATTGAATCTTGGAATGTTTTCATAATGGAAGCTGTGCAGTATTCCTCTTGATATGAGAACACAGATAACAAAGAGCAGCTACAGGCATGGAAGCAGCTGGGATTAAAGTAGGCTTTGAGGGTAGAGGGGGAAGATGGAAGGAGTGTAATTTAATATGCACACTGATAATGGTGGTAGAGATTGAATGTTGAACCACACAGTAGATGAGAGAATATGTGGTTTGACATCAAAGGATTTTATCATTAAGTATCAGAACTTTTCAGTTACAACTTAGGAACAACTGATTAATTTTAGAACACAGACAATCTAAAAAACTTGGCACTGACCTGTGACAAACTTAATATCATTAATTGTGTCCCAGACATTCTCACTTCCTGCTATCTAAAACTTTAATCAAGGACCTAAATGAATGAGGGGCATAATGAACTGTTTAGTTGCATTCTTTCACTGCAAGATATTAATTGATTTCATTTACCCTTAATTAAATGATATCATATGATATCAGAACTAATCATCTTTAGCCTAAACTTCTTCATGTGAGGTTCAAAGTCACTTGCATATCTCTAGCTAGGCTGCTATTTTTTTCACCATTATATAAGTGATTTGTGGCTGTGTCTTCAGGCATCTAACATTCAAGCATTGCTAATGAAACTCTGTGACCTCAGATAAAATTCTGCCAGATTTCTTACATATTGGCCACAGGCTGGAAATAATAATTTCTCCCTCGATGTGAATTAGACAAGTGTGATTTAATGTAGTGGTAGAAACAGTCTTATAAATTCATGGACACTTACTGTAAAGATAAAACGTGCCAGCTAGGACTGGCTTTGAGCATGATATTTCTTAGGGACTGTTAAAATGATAGGCCGTTATTTAGATCAAAGCTGGACGGTTATCAAAACTTTTTTTCGTGCTGAATCCATGACCATCTAATGGTAAACAATATTAATCTATTGCTTGCCTACATTTCAAGCATAAAACACAATCATCTTCTTGTAGTTAAAAGTCTAAAAACCTACCTTATGAGAAACCCACACCAGTAGAATTTCTGTTTTCCTGACAATGGAATGCACACTCTTTCCCCATAGGGTACACCCCACTTACCAATGCCCACCGAGCACAGATAGGGCTTAGTTAAGGCAAGACTTAGGGATGCCCAAGAATGCATAGTCATATTGCTAAAATCTAATGTGGTAAAATCCTTCTATTTACCTGCACAGTGTACCTCTTCAGTTTCTATAAATGAAACCAGCTGACTGGTCAATCAACAACGGTGTGGAATAATAGACCTAACAAATCCAGTTATCAGATTGCGGGTATTGGCACAGAGGATTCACAGTTCCAAATTTGCATTGCCGGGTCTGTCAGCTTAGAAACATCTGAACCCCAGACAAACCCCTGCTTACTTCCCTCACATGGCAAAAAGACATGTTTTCGTCATTAGAGAAGGTGGATAGCAGATACCAGGAGCTCCTCAGTGGGGAATAGGAGCAGAGCGACCCCACTCCCCAGGTCGGTCGCTTTGGGTTAACATCTGGTGGGATTCATGTGTCCGATTGCCATAGAGTAGACAAAAGAGCTGAATTCCAGAGGTGAGGTGAGAGTGACTGCCCTTGACATCAAGGCAGCGTTTGACCGAGTATGGCATCAAGGAGCCCGAGCAAAACTGGAGTCAATAGGAAATCGGGGGGAAAACTCTCCACTGGTTGGAATCATATCTAGCACAAAGAAAGATGGTTGTGATTGTTGGAGGTCAATCATCTCAGTCCCAGAACATCACTGCAGGAGAGTTCCTCAGGGTAGTGCTTTCGGCCCAACCATCTTCAGCTGCTTCATCAATGACCTTCCCTCTATCATGAGGTTAGAAGTGGGGATGTTTGCTGATGATTGCACAATGTTCAGCATCATTCGCGACTCCTCAGATACTGAAACAGCCCCTGCCTACATGCAGCAAGACTTGGACAATATCCAGGCTTGGGCTGATGAGTGGCAGGCAATGACCATCTCCAACAAGAAAGAATCTAACCATCTCCCCTTGATGTTCAATGGCATTACCATCACTAAATCTCCAATTATCAACATCCTGGAGGTTACCATTGACCAGAAATGGAACTGGACCAGCCACATAAATACTGTGGCTACAAGAGTAGTTCAGAGACTACGAATTCTGCGGTTAGTAGATCATCTCCTGTCTCCCCAATGCCTGTCCATAATCTACAAGGCACAAGTCAGGAGCATGATGGAATACTCTCCACTTGCCTAGACTGGTGCAGCAAGAAGGTCAACACCATGCAGGACAAAGCAGCCTGCTTGATTGACACCCCATCCACCACCTTCAACAATCACTCCTTTCACCACCGACGCACAGTGGCAGCAGTGTGTACCAGCTACAAGATGCACTGCAGCAATGCACCAAGGCTCCTTCCACAGCATCTTCAAACCTGTGACCTCTACCAACTAGAATGACAAGGGCAGCAGATGCATGGAACCCCACCACCTGCAGGTTCCCCTCCAAGCCGCACATCATCCTGACTTGGAACTATATTGCTGTTCCTTCACTGTCGCTGGGTCAAAGTCCTGCAACTCCCTTCCTAACAGCACTGTTGGTGTGCCTACACTACATGGACTGCAATGAATCAAGAAGGCAGCTCACCACCACCTTCTCAAGGGCAATTAGGAATGGGCAATAAATGGACCTAGCCTGCGATGCGACATTCCACAAACAAGTTAAACCCCATCAAATTTATCTGGTCCTGCTGGTAGGGAGTTGAGAGTCAGGCTAATGGGCTGTCCACAAAAGAAAGTTTCTTTGTTACGGAATCAACCTAAAGCACCATCTGCTGGATGAAAGAAAGGCCTGTCCTTGTGCTGCGAAAAACAGAAGAGAAAGAAAATCATATGTTGTTTTGCAAAGAAAGTGGGCTGAGTTTTATATTGGCGACGGGGACCTACCAACGGGCCGGAAGGTCTCAGCCGTCCATTGGATCCCTGGCCGAATCCAATGGTGGGCAGTCAATTAACTGGCTGCCATCCTTTTAAGGGACAAAATCCTGCCCCTAGAGCCGGCTGTTCGGCAGTACCAGCAGCACTACGGGAGCGGTGGCCATTGCGGGTCCTACAGGAGGCCCAGAGTAGCAAGGATGAAGGAGACCCTGGGTGCAAGGCAAGTGATTTTGGGGTTGCTGGGGCAGGTCAGGCAGGCCCTGGCAAGGGGGTTGGGGGGCTGGCTTGTGAGAGCAGGGGGCTCTTGCTGCAGGGGCATCCATCACTGCTGGGAGGTCCCTCCATTGGTCATAGATTGCCTCCAGAGGAGGGATCCCCACTCCGAGCTCAATAGGAGGCCACCAGGTTTCTCCTGGCGGTGTCTCCATATGGCAGCGGGACCCTCCAATATTGGCTCAATGCCAGCGGAGGTGGGAGGCAGCCCTTAAGTGGCTTAATTTATCTCCCAGCAGATTTCCCATTAGCCACAGTGCCCGCCATGGACAAAATGGCATGAGGGCAGGACAACTTCAGGCATGCCACCCGACACCCCCCCATGCTATTTTGCGTGCACCCCGCCAAGCCTGTCTCCAAGGGTCAGATAAAATCCAGCCCTGTGTGAATGAAGTTTTCATGCAAGATACCCTGATGTTACCCACGGTGTGCATTTCAAAGACTTAACTTAAACCCCCAAACACCTAAATTATGGCCTATCGATATTAGAGTTTATTACTCTCAAAGCACTCACTAATAACACACTAATAGGTTTGTTACACTACACACTTTGTGACAATGCAAAGTGGTATTGGCTTTGCAGAAATACAAACTATGTTGCATGCCTGTCAAGTGAATGGGTCCAATTTGAATTTAGAGAAGTGGTGTGAACCACCTTGCAGAGATAGTTACACTGCACTGATGCAAACTGAAAATTAAACAGTCCAGTGAACCACCTGATAAGTTATTAAATTT
This sequence comes from Heterodontus francisci, assembly GCF_036365525.1. Taxonomy (NCBI): domain Eukaryota; kingdom Metazoa; phylum Chordata; class Chondrichthyes; order Heterodontiformes; family Heterodontidae; genus Heterodontus; species Heterodontus francisci. Next base: position 41,344,412 of record NC_090373.1, read on the forward strand.
CATTTTTTTTTTAGCCGAAAACCGACTGGCCTCTTTGTTTAGTTTTTGGAATTTGGGATTTCCCTGACCAAAAGTGACATTGAGCAATCAGTATAACTTAGGTCTGCCAGGCCAGCATCACTCTAATCATGTCAACCAGTCTCAGACACACACATATAGTTGGAACATTGGTACATTCAAAGAAATTAGGCAGGTTTGCAAACAGGATTTATGATATTGCAGGAGAAAAGATAGAAATGTTAAGGAGTCCTTCTGCCAATGGTAATAATGTGTCCCTGAACATGAACGCCTTCTGGATACCATGGTTTTTTTCTCATTTTTTCAATCAACAAGCTTGAAAATTTAAGCATACAAACTACTTTTCTACTCCTCATAACTGCACATTGTAAATCTAACATTTTATGATAGCATCTCAATATCACTTTGCAAAATGAGAAGACTATTTTAATACCATCATATTAAAAGCACAGTAATTTACAAGCATATGGACAAGACAAAGTTCCTGTATGGAGCCTCACCAGAAATTAAAAGGCATGATCCTTTAGATTAACTCGTCAAAAACAGTTGTTACTTATAGCAATGCATAGTTCCATATACTATAATTAATAAAGAAAAATAGATCATCATGAGAAATTTTACAGCTGTATTTCCATTGAGAAGTTCATGTGAAAAACTGACACAAGCCATTGGAAATCTGAAATTCAGTTTCAGTCTCAAAATTTCAGCTGGTGTGGTATTAAGCTATAGACAGCAGGCAGGTATAAATTCAATTTCAGATGTGTTCAGTTCAGTGATTTCAAATGGAGTAGCAGTAGGTGTACAACATCCTTCAACATCCCTGAGCAAGGAAGGGGCAGGGGGTGGGGGGGCGGCAGATGGGTGGGTGGAGATCAGGGTTACTACCCCTGATCACTATCCTCTAACTTTTCCTGGGAAGTGCATTTGTGCACTTTGAGTAAGGACAGATTCAGGCATGCTTATGACAGCCTCCATCTTCATAAGGAACAGTTTGCTGACATTCATTTTTTTTTATTTGCAGGCTCATGCCTAAAGAATGCCCTATTAAGCAAAGCAACAGAGACCAGCCAGTGCCTGTCAAAACCGACCCCAGCATGAGATCACATTGTCAATGCCAACTCTTGCTTTCTTTTCCAGATTCTTTAGTATCCGTGTATTTATCACTCCTGTATAATATGTAATTTTTTGTTCATATTTATGAGAAAGTTAATTGGTGAATTGTATGTTTATTCCCTTATCAGTGGCAGTCCCCATGATGCACAATGATACAAAATTTATTTCTTGTAGCTGATGCACAATAACATCACCCAGATATGTTACTAATTTGGGATGCAAACAACAGTTGATTAGAGGATAATAATGTGGTCAGACCCAGTATTGAACTATGGTTTTCCTGACAGCCATTTTGAAAAGAAAAGCCAATATTCAAAAGAGCATACCTTGATATATAGCCTTAAATCCCAGTGATCCAATGGTTTCATCAGACTGTAAATGCAGCCACATCTGATTGCTCATGCTAACAATCAAGTCAGGGACACTCGAACCAGTAAGCCTAAAATGGGAAAAATGCAGGCAATTAGCATGGAAATGTAAACATTTCAATGAACTTAATAAAATTATACAGTCTTTAATTTGCTTGAAAACATGTTTGTTACTTGTCATTTTATAAATAACGATTTCAAAAAGCGAATCATTACAGATAGACAAATTAGGAAAGCAGACAAATACTTAACAATAAACAGTCAGAATACAAACATTTGCTTAAATTTGCAAAGAAGAAAAGCATATCTTAGTTCACATATTGGGATAATTGGGGTACATTTTCTTAATTGTAGGAGGTACATCGACAGCTCAGTTGTTCAATGTATAAATCTTTTATTTTAATACTGTAAATTTGGAATGGAATATTCACCCTCTTCTCTGTACATTACAAAAAAGATATCTCCCTTCATTCAATTGCAAGCTTCCACGTATAAAAGGAGAACAACCTTAAATCAGTATTACACTTACTCCTGGAATGCGTTGTCTGCATACCACAGTTGTCTGAAAATTTAAACGTGTTGTACTAAATTTCTTAGACATGGAAGTTATAAAAGGGAGACCAGATAGATAATGTGAAGATTCTTATCAGCCACAGGGAGGTAGTTTTGGAGGTGGGATAGGGGTTTGGGAGCGAATTTTAGAAAGGTCTGTGTTGGGTCATCGACCCGACAATGTCCTGCCTCTGAGCGATCTTGCTGGAGGCGGGATGTCATACAGGCACAGGCTACCCACCCAGCAATGGCAGGTAGCTAATTATCATCAACTAGGTATCCACTTAGGGGCAATTTGGTGACGCCATCGGGATCTTACCAGCAGACATGGACCCCTTCCTCCATTGAGGTCAAAGTTGGAAGGAGCCCTGGAGATGGCAGGTTGGGGGACCAGCGAGGCCTCCTTTAATTTTCCCCTATTCTGGAGCCATGGGAGGCAGAGGGGTACAGCTGTGGCCACAGGCCATCCTGTGGAGGGGGTACGCCCTCCAAAATGATTTTGTGATAGTTGTGGCCACACTTTATCTTGAAACATTCAAAAGTGTACAGAGGGCGTCCATCTTGAAACACCCTCATGGTCACCCACCTTCAGAGGCAGTGCCTACCTCTCTTCAGAGGGCTGATGGCCACTCAGAGCCTCGGGCACTCCCATTGGCCCTCTTGCCCGCGCAGCCCGCTCGCCGTACTTAATTGGACAGGGCTCCTGGAGGCAGCCTGTTCATTCACTGGCTCCAGGAAGATCGTGCAGGTGGGCAGCCCTCAAAAACCATCGGAGCTGAGACCCGGAACTGGTCCCAGCCCACTTTTAAAAACTAAGGTGCTAAGATTCCAACCAAAGTGAGCACCTGCCCATCAGGCTTTAAGAAGATAAGACTGAATTTATTTGACATTAAGTCTTCAAATGTGAATTAAACAGTTAATATTTCAGTATAATGCTCCTCAGTACAACTGGTGAGCTGTTTCAGATTTCTATTTTGGAAAACCCCTAAGTGAAGTTTATGATTGCAATTGCTGGTGTCACCTCAGCCTTAAATAATTAGTTCACAACTTATTTAGGGGCTGGTACAAATATTTAGCTTGGTACATAAAACTTAAGAATGAACACGATAGGATTATTCTTCTCATTTAATAATATTCTGCTACAGGCGCTGCTCAATTTATCTAATCTCCTTTTGGTAGGTCGATATTTATTGGAGACTCCCGAAGTAATCCAGAACTCAAAAATGTCAATGTAGCCTGCAACACATAGGGATAGGAGTAGGTCATTTAGCCCCTTGAGCCTGCTCCACTGTTCAATGAGATCACGGCTGATCTGTACTCTAACTCCATATACTCACCTTTGCTCCATATCCCTTAATACCTTTGGTTAACAAAAATCTTTCTATCTGAAATTTAAAATTAACAATTGATCAAGAATCAATTGCCATTTGAAGAAGAGAGATCAGAGAACGGCCTGGAGAGTGAGAGGACAGCGAGACTGGCGGGGAGGATAAGAGGACAGCCCTGAGAGAGAGAGCACAGCGAGACTGGCGGGGAGGATAAGAGTGCGGCCCCTTAGAGCGGGAGCACAACGAGACCAGTGTGGAGGTTAGGGGAGACTCTGGGGAGGGTTCAAAGTGGACACACCATGTTCTAAAAAAAAATCAGAAAGTGTGACATCACAGGAAAGCGGGTAAGTGATTGGTTGATGAGTATTTCTCTTTTTCTCTCTCTAAACTAGGGCATTCTTTCAAATTAGGAGCCAGGAAATTAATGACCTCAATCAGGGTGAGTATAACAGTGAGTGAATTAATAAGTAGCACAGAGCAGGTCTAGAGGCATTAATTAAAATTAATAGTTCAAACAAGGTACCAACTAAATTCCAAAAGAGCGAATAGAGTTTTTTTTAGATCATTGATGGGCAGCTGTGACCCATTGCTTACAATTCCTGCAACTAGTGGGAACTTCAGAATACGTCATGTGTCTTGGGCGAGCACGTGTGTAGCAAGTGTCTCCAGCTAATTCAGCTCCAGCTCAGGATTTCTGAGTTTGGGGGGCAGCTGGAGTTACTGCAGAGCATCAGAGAGCAGGAGAGTTTTCTGGATCAAACTTTCCAGGAGGTAGTCACCCCCAGAGGCAGTGAGAGTTCAGGATATGAGGTGAGTGGCCATCCGGAATATCGGGAAGCAGCAGATGCAGGACTTGACATCAATACCTTGTAAGAGTACAGTCCAGACCATGGCACCAATGGACAAGAGACTGTACAGGAGGGAGCAGCAAAGTGTAGAAATGCAGTTGTTATAGGAGATTCCACTGTCAGGGAGGCAGACAGGCATTTTTGTAACTGTCACCATGAGTCCTGCATGGTGTGTCGCCTTCCTGGGGTGTCAAGGTAAAGGATATCATGGAAAAGGTGCAGGATATTCTGCAAGGAGAAGGGACTGAGCCAGAAATTATGGTACATGTTGGTACCAACGACATAGCATGGGTAGTTATTGAAGTCCTACGGTTAGATTTTCAGGAGCTAGGGAGGAAGTTAAAGAGTAGGACCTTGAAAGGTAGTAATCTCTAGATTACTCCCAGTGCGACGCGCTAGAGAGAGTAGAAATAGGAAGATAGGAAGAAGGATCAATGTGTGGCTTGAAGCATGGTGTAGGAGAGTGGGCTTCAGATTCTGGGGGCACAGGAACTAGTTCTGGGGTAGAAGACACCTATTCAAACAGACAGGTTGCACCTCAAGAGGACTGGAAACAATGTCCCCTTGGGGAGGTTCACAAGTGTAGTTGCAGAAGGTTTAAGCTAAATTGGAAGGGGGGATGTGCACCAGCAAATAGAAGTAGATAAGAGGGGTAAGGTGCACAATGTGAGAGTGTTAGGCAGTACAAGAGAAAGGAATAGTGCCATATTAGATAGGATCAGGCTGAGAAGGGCTACGAACAAAGATAGGTTACAGTGCATGTATGTTCAAGCACCAAGTGTGGTGAATAAAGTTGGTGAGCTACAAGCACAAATAGCAGTGTGGGAATATGATGCAGTGACAATAATGGAAACATGGTGTAAAATGGCGAGGATTGGGTGCTTAATACACAAGCATATAAAGTGTTCAGAAAAAATAGAGAAGGGAAATGGGAGGTGGGGGCCATACTGATTAGGGAAGACATTGTAGTCTTGGAAAGAGGGGATATCCTTAAAGGGACAAGGACAGAATCCATTTGGTTAAAGTTGAGAAGCAAAAAGGGTACGACCACAGTACTAAGGGTATTCTATAGGCCTTCAAATAGTGAGAGAGATAGAAGTGCAAGAACTATAGAGTAGTGATCTTGGGGGACTTTAATTACCCAAATATCAATTGGGCTAATTTTAGAGTAAAGGGAAAGGAGGGGGAGGAATTTTTGAAATATGTTCAGGAGAACTTCCTTGATCAGTATGTTCTCCGTCCAACTAGAAAGGAAGCATTGCTGGATCTAGTGCTGGGAAATGAGGTGGGCCAAATGGAGCAAGTGGAGCACTTGAGTACGATATCAGGTAGAATGGCTAGATTGGAAGAGGGCAAATTTCAATGCAATGAGAAGGAATCTAGCCAGGATAAAATGGAACCAAAGACTGTAATGGGAAAAACTGTAATGGAACAATGGGTTATCTTTAAGGAAGAGATTCTTCAGGTACAGGCTAGGTATATTCCAACAAGGGCGAAAGGTAGAGGAATCAAAAACAGGGCTCCTTGGATGACGAGGGAGATCGAGATTATGATGAAACAAAAAAAAAAGAGGGTGTATGATGCATGTCAGGTGAATTCTTCAAGTGAGAAACAGGTCAAAGATAATAAGTTGAGAGGGGAGGTGAAGAAAAAAATAAGAATGGCAAAGAGAGAACATGATAATATGATGGCATTCAACATAAAAGGGAACCCAAAAATCTACCCGCATGTAAATAGTAAATGGGTAGTAAGAGGTGGAGTTTTTGCAGATGAGCTACAGTGGATGTCTGAGGTTGGCACAAGATAGGCGAGTGTAACATACCAGGACAGCAGATCTCCTGGTATGAGTAACAGCAGTAGTAAGAGGTGGAGTGGGGCCTTTTAGGGACAAACAGGGTAATATATACTTAGTGGCATAGGGCAAGGCTAGAATACTTAGAGTATTTTGTATCAGTGCTTACTAAGGAAGAGGAATCTTACAAAATATCGGTAGGAGCGGAGAGAGTGGGGTAATGGATAGAGTAAAAATTGAGAAACAGGAGGTACTGGAAATATGGGCTATGCTTAGGGTAGCTAAGTCACCTGGTCCGGATGGCTTGCCTCCCAGATTGCCAAAGGAAATGGGAGTGGAGATACCAGAAGGGCTTGCAAAAATCTTCCAATCTTCCCTAGAAATGGGGGAGGTGCCAGAGGATTAGAGAATGGCAAATGTGACACACTTACTCAAGAAAGGATGTAAGGACAGTACTAGCAACAATAATCAGGGGAAAAAAAAATCAACAGGTACTTGGAGAGGTTTGAGTTAATTGAGGAGAACCAGCATGGATTTGTAAGAAGCAGATCGTGCTTGACTAATCTAATTGAATGTTTTGGTGAAGTAACAGAGACGGTTGATGAAGGGAATGCGGTGGATGTTGCCTATATGGATTTTAAGAAAACATTTGATAATTATCACATAAAAGGCTGGTTAACAAAATTGAGGCTCATGAAATAGGAGGGTCAGAGTCCAACTGGATAAAAATTTGGCTGAAGGACAGAAAACAGTGAGTTGTGGTAAATGGTTGTTTTTCAAACTGGAGGATGGTTAGACAGTGGTGTTCCTCAAGGGTCAGTACAGGTCCACTGCTTTTTTGCTATATATAAATGACTTGGATTTTGAAATCTTCGTGGGATGATGGTGGTGTCGTGGTAATGTTACTGGACTAGTAATCCTGGGACCAGGATAATGGCCTAGAGGTTTGGGTTCAAAGCCCACCACAGTAGCAGGTGGAGTTTCAATTCAATGAATTAAAAAATCTGGAAGCTAGTTTCAGTAATGGTGTCATGAAACTATCATTGACTGTTGTAAAAACCTATCTGGTTCACTAATGTCCTTTAGGGAAGGAAATCTGCCATCCCTACCTGGTCTCATCTATATGTGGCTCCAGACCCATAGCAATGTATTTGACTCTCAACTGCCTTCTAAAATGGCCTAGCAAGCCACTCAGTTGCCCACTAAGGGCAATTAGGGATGGGAAACAAATGCTGGCCTTGCCAGCGATGCCCTCATCCCATGAAAGAATAAAAAAAAGTAGAATTTCAAAATTTGATGATGATACCAAACTTGGAGGAGTGGCAAACAGTGAGCATGATATGAACCACCTGTAATAGGACATAGGCTCGCAGAAAGGGCAGACAAGTGGAAGATGGAATGTAATAAAGACAAATGAGAGGTGATGCATTTTGGCTGAAGGGATAGGGTGAGACAATATAGACGTAATGGTGCAATTCTGAAAAGTGTGCAGGAACAGAGGGACTTGAGGATGCACATGCATAGATCTTTGTAAGTGGCAGGACATATTGACAGAGTGGTTAACATAGCATATGGGATCTCATAAATAGAGGCATAGAGTACAAAAGCAGGGAGGTTATGCTGAACCTTTATAAAGCTCTGGCTCGGCCTCAACTGGAGTATTGCATCTAGTTCTGGCCCTCCACACTTTAGGAAGGATGTGAGGGTCCTTGAGAAGGTGCAAAGGAGATTTACTAGAATGATTCCAGGGACGGAGTAGTTTAGTTACATGATTAGGTTGGAAAAGTTGAGGTTGTTCTCCCTGGAGCAAACAAAATTGAGGGGAGATTTGATAGAGGTGTAAAGATTATGACAGGCTTAGATAAATTAGACAAGGAAAAATTATTCCCATTATTTATTTAGAGATACAGCACTGAAACAGGCCCTTCGGCCCACCTAGTCTGTGCCAACCACCAACCATCGACCTGGGTTCAATTCTCGGTACTGCCTGTGTGGAGTTTGCAAGTTCTTCCTGTGTCTGCGTGGGTTTCCTCCGGGTGCTCCAGTTTCCTCCCACATGCCAAAGACTTGCAGGTTGATAGGTAAATTGGCCATTATAAATTGTCCCCAGTATAGGTAGGTGGTAGGGAAATATAGGGACAGGTGGGGATGTGGTAGGAATATGAAATTAGTGTAGGATTAGTATAAATGGGTGGTTGATGGTCGGCACAGACTCGGTGGGCCGAAGGGCCTGTTTCAATGCTGTATCTCTAACTAAGATTGCAAGCTTTGGGCAAGAGATGCAAGGGGAATGTGAGGGAGAATTTTTTATGCAGTGAATGGTAATGACCTGGAACTCACTGCCCATGAGGATGGTGCAGGTAGAGATAATCAACTATTTCAAAAGGGTGTGCACTTAAAGGAAATAAACAAGCAGGGCTATGGGGATTGAGCAGGGGAGGGAGACTGACTGGACTGCACTGCAGAGAGCCAGCATGGACTCAATAGGTCAAAAGGCCTCATTCTATGCCATAAATGACTCTATTACTTCTCCCACCTTTTATGTGTAGAAATGTCTCCTAATTTCACTCCCGAAAGGTCTGGCTTTAATCTTTAGACAATGCCCCTTAGCCTTTGATTCCCCAACCAACAGGAATAATTCCTCTTTATCCATCCTATCTGTTCCCCTTAACATCTTGAAAACTTCAATCAAATAACACCTTAACCCTTCGGAACGTACTGGAAGCTATATATATTAATACACAGGGCCCTGTTTTTTGCAGATAGAAAGAACATGGACACACAATGTGCCTTTTCAGCTAAACAAAATAAGTGACAGCCATTCGCTGGTTCATTCCTCAGGGCAATGCCTTGACCAGAGTCAAGCTGCCTGGTTTAAATTTCAAACAAAGCTTAGCAGTTAACTGTCAGTCACCATAACTAGTGCACTCTCCATGGCAATGCCTCTACCAATCAGAGTCTACTTGACAAGCAATCAGCACCCTCTTCTCATACAGTACAAATTTGTTGTTCCCCTTACTTTGGCATTCTTGCGAATTGTCCGGAAGAGTGCAAGACAAAAAGCTTCGAAAAAATGTCTATTTTCAGCAATAAAACATTTTTTGTAGCAAAAGCCTAAAGTTCTGGAGTAGAATGTTTTGTTTTTGTATTTTCATGTAAGAAAAATGCTCAAGCTCTCACACCCTTCAAACTGTGAATAATGTTACTGTTTAGTTTGCAAAATGTCTCCCTTTATCTCCTTCTTCTTCACTGGAGCATCTTTTCTCTGTTTCACCTGTTCCTTCACACTTCATTTATTTTTGTTTCTCTTTCCCTCTCCATTTATGGTATCTCCTCAACTAGTGTTTCTCCTTTACTTCACTTCTGTCTTTCTCCTTTATCTTTTGGTCTATTTTGCCCTCCTTCACTTCACACATTCTCTTATTTCTCATTCTGCTTCATCACTTATTATTAGGCCTCCATTTTATTTTCCTCTCCTCTTCCATACCTATGCAAGTAAAGGTACACAGGGGTAGCTGGGTGGGTCAGCAGATTAGGATACACTTGGAGTAAATGGGCCAGGAACCATTTGGCCTGGGTAGGCAACAGATAGGAAGGCCAGGAATATTCAGAAGAGGCAATCACTTACATTTTGCCCCGCATCTCGCTTTCTCGAACAGAATTTGTTTATAGGAGCTAGAACTGTCTCGTGCTTTTTCAGAGGTGACATGGGTTGTCCTGATGTGCTGGAAATCTGACATCTTCAGGTATGGAATTTCCACTCATCCTAAATGTGTAGGTAGTTGTGCATTGTAATTGCTCTGATAATACCAACAATATGATCTTTCCTGATGCTACTTAGCACAATTAGTCTCAAATGACAGGGTACAAAAGCAATTACATAACACACTGCTTGAAGCATTTCATGTCGACCTTCGGCTGAAAGTGTAGAGGGAATTATGTGACTTTAGTTTCACAAATGTGTTCTGATATGCTTCACTTCACTAAGTCCCTAATCTCTGCCATTCTGCCTCAACGAGGGACCAGGTACTAGTTGAGCGAAGAAAATTTGAATGAGAAATTTTCATAGGGTTAGGTTTATGCATGAATGAACAATGCCAATGGCCTAGGAGCAGGCTGATGGTTGTACTCTCTTGACTACCATGGAAGAACTATAAGGGGAGAAAATCAAATAAAAGAACATATCCTCGGAAACAAAATAAGGCTCCTTTTTCCCTCATGATTCAAAATGCATATATACTCTCTCTAAATGCTGGCTTTTTTTGTCAGAAACTAATTGGTGTTCAACAGTCACACTAGAAGACAGTATGAGAGGTTACAAATAACTGTTGGCGCTCTTAGAAGATTAATAGTTTGACATGTCCATTTAACATTTCTCTGTCTACCACTAACAAAGCTAATAATGTTTATTTTGAAGTGTAACTACTGTTGTAATTTAGGGAAACACAGCATCCAATTTGCACACAGCAAACATCCACAAGCAGCAATGGGATAATTGACCAAATCATCCATTTTAATAATGCTGCCTGAGGATAAAAATCGACATGAGCATTAAAGAACTCCCCTGCTCTTATTCAAACAGTGCCATGGGTTCTTTTACACACAGCTGTAAGGTAGATAAGGTTTAATGTCTCAGATGGTGTAGCACTCCCTCAGTACTGCACTGAAGAGTCAGTTTAGATCCCGTGCTCAAATGTTGCAATAGGGCATGAACCCAGGACCTTCTGACTGATAAGTGAGAGGCTAACACTGAATCAAGGCTGATTCGAGGTAGATGTGAATAGGAAAATGCGATAATACTCAATTGGCTAATTTCAATGAGTTGTGAAGGGTTCTGACCCATGAAGATTGGAATCATAGATTGGTAGGTAAAACAATAAATGAGCAACAGGAGGCCTCCAAAGAAGAAATAGTTCAGTTACAGATGAGACACATTCCCATGAGAGGGAAAGGAAGGGCTAGAGCTCTAGCTAGAGCTCCCTGGATGGCTAATGTTATTGGGCTGTAATTTATGGTCAGCAGTGAACAAGTGGCACCAGCCATTCATTACACTTGTACTTGACCATAGACTTTCTATTGGATTGGAAGCTCTTGTAAGACAATGCAGCACCCTCTACTGGGCATCTGGAGCCTGTGGAACAGGGCAATCAACTGTGCATCTTCATAACCAATCAGACTGAAGAAATGTTAATGCTCAGCACAGAGTCTGAACCAAGAATTTGGACCAGTTAATTCAATGCCATATCAGGTCCAAAAAGCAAAAGAAAGATGGAATAAAGTAAGAGATAAGAGAGACAGAGAGAAAAAGTTAAAAGGAATATTTACATTTATATATTCTTTTTAGTTTCCAACAATAATTAAAATTTGAAGGAATGAGACACCAAACTTGTAAAAGTTAATTTTCAGCCACACCGAGGTTTTTTGGTAGTAATTAAGGTGTTGTGGTGTTAAAAATTTAATTACACTGGAATGCTCAAGTCCTAAATTTTAGGTCCATGATGAGAATTCGATAGCAGGATAAAATCACAAACAATGAGGTCCTCCATCATACTTGGCTCAACAGTATGGAAGTCACCTTCCAGAAAATTAAACTTGGATAATCAGGCCATGAGTCAGCATTGAATGATGACAGAATTCCCAAGCAGGTCTTCTGTGGGGAACTGTCTCAGAGAAAAAAATATCAAGGTGGTCAGCACAAATGATATAAGGTCACCCTAAAAAGAAGCCTTACAAACTCTTGGGAAAACACTGGAGCCAACTGGCTCACATGGAGGCAAGCACTGAAACCTGGTTCAACATGTTTCGAGGACCATCTACACCAAACTCCCAACATCCAACGTGCCCAGAGGAAGGTCAGAGGTGGTTGAAGTTCTCCCAAATACCAATGACAATAGGAACTGCCAGTTCTGTGGACGCCCATGCTGATCGCACATCAGACCCTTCAATAATGAGTGGATCCACAGAAGACAATGAAATCATTTACAGCTTGGACATATTCAAGCAATAAGGAGTCTACCAAAGATATATCAACTACGTACAGCCTTGCATGTATTTGAATGTTAAGTCTCGAGACGAGATACTGGTATAGCACAGTTTTTGGAGGAGCAAGGCCACACAGGCAGCAACCTCCTAATTTCCATGTTTAACTGTGTATGTGCAGTTGCCAGATGTTGCTTTGTGATTTACACTTGCACACTGTTAATCTCACCGATATTTTCTATGACAAAATCCGCCCAATGAGATTAATGAAACAGAAAAGGCGCTGAAGACACGGCTACCAATGGTACAGCGATTAAAATTGGGGATGCTCAAGAAGCTAGAATTAGACAAATGAAGATAACTCAGAGGGATGTGGGGCTGGAGGAGATTACAGAGATAGGAAGGGGTGAGGATGAGAAGTTTAAAATCGAGGCGTTGCTTGACCGGGAGCCAATGTAGGTCATTGAGCACAGGGGTAATATGTTAACAGGACTTGGCACATGTAAGGACATGGGCAGCAGAGGTTTGGATGGCCTCAAGTTTACGGAGGGTAGAATGTGGGAGGATGGCCAGGCGTTCATTGGAATAGCCAAGTCTAGAGGTAACAAAGGCATGAATGAAGGTTTCAGCAGCAGATGAAAATAGGCTGATATATGGTCAGAAGCTCATCTTAGGGTCAAATATGATACCAAATATAACATAGCTTGATTGGTGAAATGGGTAGATTAAATTTAACGCGAAGAAAAGTGGAGTTATTAATTTTGGACAAAACAATGAGCAGAGGTAATAGTAACTAAATGGTACAATTTTAAAGAGTTTGTCGGAAAAGGGAACTTTTCATACACAAGTCTATGAAGGTGGCAGGACAAGTAGCAGAGACTGCTAAAAATGCATAGGAGGTCCTTGACTTTATAAATACTCCAGAATTTCACTCCAGAAATTTAAAAATCTAGGCTGATACTCCAGTATAGTATTGATGAAATATTGCACTGTTGGAGGTGCTGTCTTTTGGATGAAACGATAAACCAGGGCCCTGTCTGCACTCTTAAATGAGTGTAAAAGATCCCATGGCACTATTTTAAAGAAGGCCAGAAGAGTTATCCTCCATCTCCTGACCAGTATGTACCCCTCAATCAACATCACAAAAACAGATTATCTGGTCATTATCACATTTTTGTTTGTGGGAGCTTGCTGTGCCCAAACTGACTGCTGTGATTACAGCAGTGGCTGAACTGCAAAAGTACTTTATTGGCTTTGGAATGTCCTGAGGTCATGAAAGACGCTTTATAATGCAAGTCCTTCTTCTTTAAATAAAAAGATCGAGTTCAAATGCAAAGAATTTCTGCTCAACCTTTATAAATCCCTGGTTAGGCCCCAGCTGGGGCATTGTGGCCAATTCTGGGCACTAAACATTAGGAGCTGAATTTTGTTTTCGTGCCCACCCTATCACATGGCTGGGGCAGCCTCGGTGACACCATCAATGGTATCAACTGTTACTGCGCAGGCGCTGGTGCTATTTTTAAAGGGCTGCCAGGCCTGCATTGACAGATGAAAGTTAACCTCATCCCCCACTACAACTGCAACAAAAAATAAAGTGTGACCCACCACACCCCCACCCCCAACTACACCACAAAAGCCCAGATTATCCCTTTTCCATCCCAACTGCACTAAGTGCAGAGTTGACCCCTTTCACCCCCCACCCCCCCACAACTGACCTAAGTGCAGAGTTCAATTCTTCCCCCCCTCCCGCACACCCAACTACACTGACAATGCAGAGTTGACCCCTTCCCCTCACCCCCCACCCCCCCCCCACTTCACTAAAAATGCAGCGATCGCCTCTTCCCCACCTCAGTGGCGCCAGCTTTCCCTGGCCAGGAAAGTGAAGACGTGGGAGTGCCACCGTCGCTTGGAAGATCTGGAACTGCTGGTAAGATCACTCTGGCTTCCATTAAATTTATTTAAATAACTGTTTTGAAATACAGGTCCCGCTGCAGAGTGGCAGATATACTGCCACGGAGCTTGCCCGCCAGGAAGATCGGGCCCGGCATTGCTGGCATCAGGCTCCGAGGCGGGCCGCTGCTCTGCGATCTTCCACCCACCCCGTCATGGAGCCCAAAGTCGGGAGCCCAACAAAATTCAGCATTAGGAAGGATGTGAAGGCCTTAAAGAGGGTGTACGATAATTACTAGAATGGTACCAGGTATGAAGGACTGCAGTTATGTAGAGAGACTAGAGAAAATTGGTTTGTTGTCATTCGAGCAGAGAAGGTTATGGGGGAATTTGATAGATATGTTTAAAATCATGAAGGGTTTTGATAGAGTGAATAAGGAGGAATTGTTTCCAGTAGCAGAAGAGTTGGTAACCGGAGGACACAGATTTAAGATAATTGGCAAAAGAACCAGAGGTGACTTGAGGAAAAACATTTTTACACAGCGTTATGATCTGGAATGCACTGCCCTAAAGGCTGGTGGAAGCAGATTCAGTAATAACTTTCAAAAGGGAATTGGATAAATATGTGAAGGGGAAAGAAATTACAAAGCTACGGAGAAAGCAGGGGAGTGAGACTAATTAGATAACTCTACCAAAGAGCCAGCAGAGGCACCATGGGTGAATGGCCTCAGTCTGTGTTGTTTCATGCTATGATTCTATGACATCTGGTGCGCTGTTTTGACACCTGTTCAATTATTTATAGACCGTCACAACAATGCGACTGGCATTGTCACATTAATTTATTTGAAATGTTAAATTAATTTTAAGGTTGAACAGGATTCAGTTGGAGGCATGCATACCTTCTTATTTTAGGGCAGTTGCAGTTTTTATTCACAAGGGGGAAATCTACAGAGCCTGAAAACAACTCAAATCAAGGGCCCATTAAGTGATTTTTCTGGGGGTTGCATTAAGTATATCAGATGCCTTGGAGCCCTGCAGGGTAATCAGAAAGGAACAGACTGAATTTTGGACTGGTGAGGAATAAGGTTGTTGCCTTATACAAAATTTATGGAGCATTGTAGTGCTCAGGAGAAGCCCAATCACATTGCTTTGATCAGTTCTCATAAAATTTTTTACCTAGGGTTTCATGTGACCCTGATGACCCTGAACTTCCTCTTCTGGTCCCCACATTAGCTGTTATTGTAAACAGTTCTCTTTCTTCAGGTGTTGTCCCTCGCTCCTTTAAATCTGCCGTCATCACCCCTCTTCTCAAAAAAACACTTGACCCCACCGCCCTTACAAACTACTGTTCCATCTCCAACATCCCTTTCCTCTCCAAAGTCCTTGAACATGTTTTCACCTCCCAAATTCATTCCCATTTTTCCCAATTTCCATGTTTGAATCACTCCACTCAGATTTCCACCCCACCACAGTAGCGAAACAGCTCTTATCAAAGACACAAATGACGTTCTGTGTGACTGTGACAAAGGTAAATTTTCCCTTCTTGTCCTTCTCGACCTGTCTGCAGCCTTTGACAGGGTTGACTGCACCGTCCTCCTTCAATGCCTATGCACTGTTGTTAAGCTGGATGGGACTGCCATAGCTTGGTTCCTTTCTTATCTTTCTAATCGTAGCCAGGGAATCATCTGCAATGGTTTCTCCTTCCACTCCTGCTCTGTGACCTCTGGAGCCCCCTAAGGATCCACTCTTGCCCCCCTCCTATTTCTGAACTATATGTGACCCCTCGATGATATCATCCAAAAACATAACATCAGGTTCCACATGTGTGCTGACGACACTCAGCTCTACCTCAACGTCACCTCTTTGGATCCCTCCCACTGTCTCTGATTTGTCACACTGCTTGTCTGACATCCAATATTGGATGAGCAGAAATTTCCTCCAATATTGGGATGACTGAAGCCATCGTCTTTGGTCTCCTTCCCAAACTCCATTCCCTGTCCAGTGTTTCCATCCCTGGTAACTGTTTAAGCTGAACAAGACCATTTATAACCTTGATGTTGCATTTGATCCGGAGATGGATTTTCTACCACATATTTGCACCATCACTAAGACTGCCTACTTCCACCTCCATAACATTTCTCAATTCTGATCCTACGTCAGCTCATCTGTAGCTTATCTATGCATTCGTTGCCTCTAAACTTGATTATTATAATGCTCTCCTGCCTGGCTTCCCATCTGCCACCCTACATAAAATTATACACATCCAAAACTCTGCTGTCTGTACCTTAACTTGCTCCAAATCTCATTCATCCATCAACCCTGTGCCTGCTGACCTTCACTGGCTCCCCATTCGACAATGCCTCAATATTAAAATCCTCATCCTTGTTTTCAATATCCTGTATGATCTCACCCCTCCCTATCTGTGTCATCTCCTCCAGCCCTACAAACCTTCAAGAATTCTGTGTTCTTCCAATTCTGGCATCATCGATTTTAACTGATTCACCATAGGTAGCTGAGCTATCAGCTACCTTGGCCCTAAGCTCTGGAATTCCCATCCTAAGCTTCTATGCCTCCCTACCTGTCTCTCCTCTTTTAAGATGTTCCTTAAAACGTACTTCTTTGATCAAGCTTTTGGTCATCTGTCCTGATATCCTTTTGTAGCTTGTTTTTTTTTATTGAGATCAATCTTGATCAGCACCTTGGGAAGTTTTACGACATTAAATGCACAATAGAAATCTAAGTTGTTGTGTGGTGGATTTGTGGCAAAATGGAAATAATTGTAGGGAGAGAAGGCTCGAACGTACACCAGCCTGTCACTGAGTTCCCAGAAGAGGGATTCAGCTTCACAGTAGGTACAGATCTTTGCCTGAGCTCTTCAACTGAGATTCAAGAAGTGGTGATGGGTAGCTTTTCATTAGATGGTCCTTTCACCTGTGCTGAAGAGAGATGTCCAACTTAAAACTGATGGTGAAACTGTGAACATTGAGGTGACAACCACTTGATACTTGGACATGGAAACATGTGCTCATGTAGCCAGAGTTTAATGCCTACAGTGATTGGATTTCAGAAAGATAAATGACACTGAAGAAGCTCTGAACCTCAAACTGGTGGAGCTACTGTTCGATTGGATAAGCTATGTATCCATGCTATGTTTAGGTGGATACTACAAATAGAATCACACATTTTCTGGTGAGTTGTTCTGTTTGTGAGGAAATCCTGGTATCTGCTATCCTATTAGCAGGAACTCAAAACTGTGCTCGGCAGCACCATGGCTATAAGAGCAGGGCAGAGGCTGGGTACACTGCAACAAGTGGCTCAACTCTTGAGCCTTCAAAGCCTCTCTGGCATAGACAAGTGTGATGGAATACTCATCACTTGTCTGATAGGTGCAGCAGCAACAACACTCAAAAAGCTCGATACCTTCTAGAAGCGAGCAGTTCACTCCATCGGTGCTCCTGCCACTGGACTCATATCCATTCCCTCCACCACTGGCGCAGTTTGTACAATCTTCAATATGAACTGTAGAAACTCAATGAGGTTACTTTGACAACACTTCCCTTTCCTACAAACTCTACCACCAAGAAGCGCTAGAACATTAGTATTATCAGAAGCTTTCCTCCATGTGACACGCATCCTGCTTTGAACATATATCGCCAATCTTTCATCATTGCTGGGTCATAATCCTGGAATTCCACATCTAACATCATTGTTGTAGCACCACCTCAAAAAGACTGCAGTAGTTTAAGGAGAAGTCCTACCATTATCTTTTCATGGCAATGAGGGATTAGCAATAAATGCAGCCTTGCCATATGAGCATCCAAAGAACAAATGTTAAAAGGAATATCTAGACAGTACTCACGCGTACAACACTGTCCTGGTATCTCCTACTTTTCCTCCATCTCCTACAGTCAAGGTGTCATAACCTCTCTCCAGGTCAAATTCTTCAAACTTCAGCTTAATGATCTGTAGGCAAACAAAGCAAAACTGAATTCTCCCTGAAAAATGATTTTCCTTCCGGTAAAAAATTCATCAATTATTCCTATTTGATTAACAAATAACTTTTTCCATACTGCATAAGAATTTTTTATTTTCATGAATCTTTGAAAAACAATTAATAGTTCACTAAACATTGCACAGATGTAAAGCATTAAATTACCAATATTTTGACAGGCTATACTTATGATTGCATAGATTGTAAATCTCTGTTACAGCTTTGGTATATCAAAGAAATATTGTAATGTACACTATGTAGCAGACAAAGATGTGCTTTTTTATATTTTTGTAAAAAGTTAAATTATAGTTTATCACAGAATCAGAAAGAACAAGAGAATCACAGACTTCATTCACACTGCAGTTACCATTCTGAGACTGCTATCTGCCATGTGCAACTGGTAAATATGATAGACTATAAACAGACCCATTTTGACCAATACTGAGCTAAAGCAACTTAGGTATCTGCAGGTATGTTACAGTGCGTTACTTAGTTCTGCCAAAGGATAGTTGTTCATTTTATGAGAGAGCAATGACAGTTTCTCTCTTATCCCAATATTAAAAAAATTCTATACAAAGTTTTAAATGTATCTGTAGGTCGTCCAATGGACCACCTACAGACGTTTTAAATGCAATTTGCATTGTGTTGGTGTTATACTACACTTGGTGCAAACTTGAAACCATGCATGGATAGCTGTGATCAAAATGGAGTCTGTTCATAACATGCCATGTCTACCATCTAGACACTTCAGCTAGCAGCTAGTCAGCTCAGGCTGGGAGGGTCACACCACTTGGTTTTAGTGTGCTTGGACAGCAAAGTGGGATATAAATGGACACCTAAATTCTACTGCTACTTTTTGAATGAATGCACAAGCAAAACTGTTTCATAGAAACATAAAAATGATATATAATTGCACTCATACAGAGTGCAAAGTAATTCTTTGTACAAATCAGTATAGCATCTTCCACAAATATTTAGAGTAATGGGATAGTTTTATATTAATCAAACTGCTACTGCAAACTCAAACAATTAGCAGATGAATGTTTAGTAGTCATGAGTTTTGAAATTTGATTACATTTACATACACTGTAATGAAGCTTCAGATCTTAATGATCGATTTGCCTCCTTGAAGGTAAACATCTGGTCAATTGGTTGGTTTAATTGCCTGAAGCTGAAGTTTGGATGATTAGTAACAGCCAGAAATTTGGTCTCCCTCCATAGCCAAAGATCAATATCTTCACTTCAGTAAAATATTTCCACTTAAAATGAAGTTCAATTGTAATAGCACTCAACCTACTCTTGATGCTACATTTTGTATCATTTGACATTGAGTTCTTCAATCTGAACTATGTATAATTTTCCTTTTGGTTAAAACAAATATTGCTAAGAAAGAAAAAAAATCAAGTAAGGAGAAAGCACATTACAGTTTTGTTCATTCTTCCATATCTTTGAAACACTGTAAAATTATAATGCACAGTTTGAAATGACCAGTTTCCTCAATCAATTTGTTTAAGGCACAGTTTAAACTTTACTCCAGAATATTTATCCATTTGCTTACCCTGGCCTGCTGAACTCCAAAGATTCCTGCACCCTCTAAATCCCCTTAAAAAACACAATATATTCCATGGACTATTGCTTCATCTTAATCTTTTAAACATGACTCAATTTTAACTCAGCATTTTTAAATAAATGTAATTAATGGCTGTGCAGTTAATCATTTTCATGCACTAATAGTAAACCATCTTGTTTCATCGAGAAAAATAAAACAATTGGGGCTGAATTTTCACTTCAGGGACAGGAACCAGGAGTCAGGACTGTTTCCTAATCCTGAATACACCTTGGGGGAGAAACAGTCACTCTGGGATTTTGACTAGGGCGTCACTTTAATTGGCATAGAGCAGATTGAATGTACAATTAAGAGCGGCAGGCTGACTCTCGAAGTTGGAGGGCCAATCATAGGCCTTCCAGCTTGAGAGGAGCAGAAGGCTGCAGTAAAGAGTGCTTCAATATGACCAACATGACTGTACAACTGTCGTGATCGGGTGGGGGTGGGGTGCAAATGAGAGGGAATCCCTCTATAGGGTGCCCTTTGGCTGCACCCACACCCAGGCAGGCATGGAGGGTCTGCAGGTCTGTATGGAGTTCTGGCACCCCAGCCTGCCACTGCGTGCCTGCATGCAGTTAAAGTGCCTACAGTTACATTGGGAAGCTGGAGGCTGACTGGAATTCTCTTTTAACTGCCCTTTACAAGACTGTTAATGAACCTAATTAACTGCCCGCCTCATGGAGTTGGGCAGCCCTGCCAGGCCCCGAACACGACTCCCCTAAAATAGCCAAAACCGAGAATGCTTTGGGACCTGGCATACTGGACAATGTCGTTATTTCCAGGCCTCGTCCGCCTCTGTTCCCAACCTTGGAAGGGCCTGAAAATTCAGACCTTGGTGTTGGCTTGTTGCTGATCCACATATCTGGATTTGGAGCCAATTTTCAGCATGCAGAGAATTGGCATCTGCTGATTTAACTAGCTTATAAAGATGGACAAGTTGCCAATTGGATGGCGTTTGAGGAACAACTACATCCCATAGAACCCATTGCTTCTGTCTTGCACAGAATGGACTTGTTGCCAAACTTGGCAGCCAATAGTTCACTCCAACTTTGCAGTCAGTTAAACAACAGATTCAAATTTCCTATGCTCAAGAGAGAGTTAGCCCATCAACAAGTTCCAGTAACAAGCCTGCTCTGAATTAGGTAAAGACACATATTTCAGATTGAATGGAGGGGAGGGCATTGCACCCTGTCTAGCAGCACAATGATGTCATTGCTCCCTCTAATTCAATGTCAATGGATGAAAGGAAAATCTTCATATTTGAGGAGCTCTCAATATCCAGTCAATCTTTTCCATTCTTAAACTGGATGGATTAAATCACTAAATCATGCTTAGGGACCTGGCATGCTGGCCAATGTTGTTATTTTCAGGCCCCGAATCATAATAGTTCTGGAAGTCTTCGGAACATAGGAAAATAGGAACAGGAGTAGACCACTTGATCCCTCGAACCTGTTCTGCCACTCGATGAGATCATGGCTGATCTGTGACCTAACTCCATGTACCTTCCTATCACCCATATCCCTTAACATCTTTGGTTAACAAAAATCAATCAATCTCAGACTTAAAATAAACAATTCATCTACCATCAATTACCCTTTGCAGATGAGAGTTCCAAACTTCTACCACCCTTTGTGTAGAGAAGTGATCCCGAAGTTCACTCCTGATAGGTCTAGTTCTAATTTTTAGGCAACACCCCCTTGTCCTAGACTCCCCAACTAACGGAAATAGCTTCTCTCTCTCTGCCCTTTCTGTTCCCCTTAATATCTTGAAAACTTTGATCAAATCACTACTTAGTCCTCTAAATTCTAGCTGGTGTAGTCTCTCTTCATATTTTAACCCCTGGAATCTATGTCTTATTCTGGCAAAAATATGCTGCATTCCTTTCAAGGCCAACATATTCATCTTAAGGTGTGAGGCCCAGACTGTTCACGGTCCTGGGGGTTAGAGTTAGGAGTTAGGGTTAGGATAGGGTAATTGGGCAGGGATGGAAAAGCCTCCCCTCTTGTGTTTATGTACTCATTTCTTGAGTTTCATTTCACTAGCATCTGCCACTTTTATTCAGCTCACACCTTGCGTTGGTGTCTGTCCATGTCCGCGTGCCTTTTCCCATACTCAGCTCGGGTTATAAGTGGAATTGGAATGAAAGGCATGCACAACTAACTTTGTTCCCCAGGTATGGTCTAACTAGGGCTTTATATAGTTGAAGCATGACTTCTCTCTCCTTGTATTCTAATCCTCTAGATACAAGGGTCAGCATTCCATTAGCCTTTATGATTATTTTCTGTCGCTGTTCATGACATTTTAATGATCTATGTACCTGGATCCCGAGATCTCTTTGGACCTCCACGGTTTCTTGGTTTTCACCATTGAGAAACTTTGGGCTGGATTTTAAATTGCCGTAAGAAATGGCAGCCCACAGGCGCGGGCCACACTTTGCAGAGCCGCCAGGATATTAAACGCGGCAGCTCATTCAAATGGACAGGGTGGACCATTCCGCCCCCACCTCCCGATGACATGAAGAGGGCGTGCGGTCTGTCCCCTGCACTGCCATCAGCAGCCTTTGCGTAGGCGCTGACGCCATTTGTAAAACGCTTCGAGCCCGATCGTTATGTTTAAATTATTAAAGGGGAATGGTTTGTAAAAAATGAAATTACATGATATTGCCTCTCTCCCACCAACCCCCCCAACAACCATAGATTTAATTCCTTGCCCTTCCCCCCCAAAAAAACCTTACCTGTGCATCTGACCTTCCTCCACCCCGCAAAGTTCATAGACTTTAATCTTTACCCCTTACCACCATCCCCTACACCAATAAAATTACTCTGACAGGGCTCCCCTTCCCCACCCCTGCATTAGAAAACTTACCTGCTCCCCCTCCCCACCAGTGTTCCACCTTGGATACCCAGACAGGTATCCAAAGGCGCAGGAGTGCCGGCCACTATTGCCGAGAACAGATGGAGGGTAAGTAATTAATTCCTTTATTTAAATCAATTTATGCATGTAAATTTTGGTCCCGTCGTTAAGCAGCGCCACGAGGCCTCACTGCCACCAGCAATATCAGGATGGGCCTTCCCAGCATTGAGGCCTGTGGCAGACTTCTGCCAGAGGCATTTTACGCACCCCACCCCCCCCCCCCCCCCACAACCCCCCACCACAATCCCTGACGTTGAGGGGTCTGTAAAATCCAGCCTTATATCTAAAAATTAGAAAGTTTTCTGCGATATGTGTCAACCGAAAATATTTGCATCGAGTTAGCTGATCTCAACATGGGCCTCAGCATCCATGGGTTAGGAAAAGGAAAAAAATCATTCAGGGTTTCTATGCTTGATGCACTGTATTGAAATCCTTGTTGGAAGTTAAAGGGATGGTTCTCAGCTCGAATGTAACTTGCAGTCAAAAGGTTGTCCACTTATTGCCAAGGCTCACAGAAAAATAATAATTACTTAGGTGAGTTAGAAGAAAGTGAAGTCACATAGATTAAGGATTCAACACCTTCAGAAGAGGAGTGGAGGGGAGAGGAGATCATTGGTGAGAGAAAAAAAGGTGAACCATTGCTCAGTTATAAATTATAATAAACTGCAGCATTTTTTCAAAAATGTATTAACAATCAAAAATGTACAAGCCCTGCACATTTTATTAGTATAAAGTCAAATAAATGTATCTTATCTTTCCAAAGAATTAAAAAAATCTTTCAAAAATATAACAGCGGGCACAATCACCCTTATATCACTGTTATTAGATATTCAATACTAAAATGCACAATGGAATTGAAGAAACATGCGAAATCAGTATCCCAATATGTCACGGCTTGAATTCAATTTTAAAAGTGATCTTTTGTAAGCTATACAACATGTTCATATTTTATTTCGATAAATTCTGCAGTGCTGACAAATAAATTGTGTTTCAGGACACTACATGATTGTTCCAATAGGAAGTAACATTATAAGCTGTTTTATAAGAAGCTGAATACTGCATTTGTGCACCTGCTACCAAGCTTTTTCTATCCCCGCTCATAAAACGTCTTTAAATCAAGAACCAATTGTTAATATGCAAATATATTCAACAACCAGTGTCACCATGAAATACACGAGATGGTATTTATAGTAATATAAGAAATTAAAGATCGCAGCTGTCAAAGTCACTGATGTGGAGTTTCCCATCAGCAAATCTGCTTCGAAGTATTATAATGTAATTGGTGTTCTTTAATCATATTTTTTGCGACATGATCATAATCAGGAAACAGGCTACAGCTCAAGCCAATATTTATTTCTCTTTTGCCTTCCAGTACACTCCTGAAAAACTGTACAAAGCTTGACAGTATCTTGAAAATGAATAAAAAAGAAAGAAAAACACCTTTTTTGTTGAGACCCACTGTTTTCATCTTTCCAACCATTTCCAGGAACTAATTTCTCAACATTGCACTCTTTCCTGATGGAACACTGAAAGATGTTGCATTTTTATGGCAGTATATTGCTTTCTTCATTATGTTCCAAAGTGCTTAACATCCAATTCATTACTTCTGGTGTGACAGTGTGTTCCAAGTTTAATCATGGTCTGCTCGAAATGAACTGATCTCAGTCAGTCTGTGACAGCAATTTTATATAAGGCAAGAATTAGCTCTCACACCAGTGAAGCTGCTACATTGGCATAATCATCACATAAAACAAGACAGACTAGTTACCAAGAATCAGTTCTTACACTACTCTCATTTAGGACAATGTGGAGAAATTGATCAAAAATGCTATTCACAAATAACTCAATATGAAATGTATGGCTTCCTTTTGTATTCAGGAAACCAGTTAACAATTATAAAAGATGAAATAGTCTTGGACCAGGCAAAACTCCTGTGTGAAAATAACATTCAGCTATTATCATAAACGAATGTGAATTCAAATTTCACCACTGCAGTTTGAGAATTTTTGAATCCAGTTTTAAAAATCTGGAAATAAATAAAATGCTGATATCAGTCAAAGCAGTTATGAAGCTATTGGACCGTCATAAATACCCAACTGGTTTGCTAATATCCATCAGGGAAAGAAGCATGCCTTCTTTACCATGTCTGATCTATACATGACTCCAGTTCCCCACCAATACTTTGGATCTGTCTTGACCAAGGAAGAAGATGCTGTGCAGGTCATGGTGAAAGAGAAGGTAATTCAGACACTTGAAGGGTTTAAAATTGATAGAGGAGATATTAAATAGGCCATCTGTACTTAAAGTTGATTAAGACACCAGGACCGGATGAGATTCATCCAATGATACTGAGGGAAGTGAGAGTGGAAATTGCGGAGGCACTGGCCATAATTTTCCAGTCTTCCTTAGACTCAGGGGTGGTGCCAGAGGTCTTGAGTATTGCAAATGTTACACCCTTATTCAAAAAAGGGTGTAAAGATAAGCCCAGCAATTATAGACCAGTCAGTTCAACCTCGGTGGTGGGGAAGCTTCAAGAAACGATAATTCGGGACAAAAGTAATAGTCACTTGGGTAAATGCAGGTTTATTAAGAAAAGCCAGCATGGATTTGTTAAGGGCAAATTGTGTTTAACTAACTCAATTGAGTTTTTTGTTGCATTAACAGAGAGGGTTGATGAGGGCAATGTTGTTGATGCGGTGTACATGGACTTCCAAAAGGCATTTGATAAAGTGCCACACAACAGACTTGTGAGCAAAGTTATAGCTCATGAAATAAAAGGGACAGCAGCAACATGGATACAAAATTAGCTTAGTGACAGGAAATAGACTAGTGGTTAATGGATGTTCTTCTGACTGGAGCATAGACAGGTTGGTGGAATGGGCAGACAAGTGGCAGGTAAAATTTAATGTAGAGAAGCGTGAAGTGATTCATTTTGGTAGGAAGAACATGGAGAGACAATATAAAATAAAGGGTACAATTCTGAAGGGGGTGCAGGAGCAGAGGGACCTGGGTGTATATGTGTATAAATCATTAAAGGTGGCAGGACAAGTTGAGAGAGCAGTTAATAAAGCATACAGCATCCTGGACTTATTAATAGGGCCATCGAGTACAAAAAAAGGAAGTTATGTTAAACTTGTATAGAACACTGGTTCAGCCTCAACTGGAGTATTGCATCCAGTTCGGAGTGCCACACTTTCGGAAAGATATGAAGGCATTAGAGAAAGTTCAGTAAAGATTCACGAGAATGGTTCCAGGGATGAGGAACCTCCGTTACGTAGATTGATTGGAGAAGTTGGGACAGTTTTCCTCGGAGAAGAGAAAGTTAAGAAGAGATTTGATCGAGGTAATCAAAATCATGAGGGGTCTGGACGAAGCAGATGGGGGAAAACTTTGCATTGGTGGAAGGATTGAGAACAAGAGGACACAGATTTAAGGTAATTGACAAAAGAAGCAATGGCAACATGTGGAAAAACTTTTTCATGCAACAAGTGGTTAGGATCTGGAATGCACTGCCTGAGAGTGTGGTTTAGGCAGATTCAATTGAAGCATTCAAGAGGGAATTAGATTGTTATCTGAAAAGGAAGAATGTGCAGGGCTATGGGGAGAAGGCCGGGGAGTGGCACTAGGTAAATTGCTCCTTTGGAAAGCCAGCGCACACATGACAGGCTGAACGGCCTCCTTCCAAGCTGCAGAAATTCTGTGATTCAATACAGTTGGCTCCAAAGTGCCCTCTGAAGTGGCTTAGCAAGCCATTCAGTGTCAAAAAGCTAAGATGACAACGGTTCAAGAAAAAAGCTCACCATCACCTTCTCAGAGCAAATCGGGATAATTATAAATGTCAGCCGTTCCAGAAGTATCCACATTTCAAGAATGAATAAAAAAGACAAGAAAGTATAGTGGTGCAAAAATTTGGTCAAGGTCAGTTGGAAGTACCATGAGGTCTGTGCATAACTAATTCCTCTCGGACTGATTTGTTGATCTTTTTTAGCATGTAGGACTGACACTGGATGAGCAGAATTTACACCTAACGTGAAATCTATATCCGGAATAACTTACACCTTGTCATAGATGCAAGTACATTTTTGCATACTATTACCAGTTCATTTTCAATTGGTTACTAGCATAATTCTGCTTCATTAGTGCTTCTTTATATATTCATAACTGCTCTTTTATGGTCTTATAAGACAAAATTGCATTTTTTTTGGCCAATAGGTAATAGTACTAGAAAAGAAACTGATTTATTGGTAGTGCAGTTAAGAAAAAATATTAAAAATTGGCATCTATACCAATGTTACTGATATCACCCCAGCTCTTCCACTATAGAAATCTGTAAACTTCAGAACTTCTAATTATATGAGCGTTAACTAAAACAAACAGTTTTGTGGGGAAACAGTAAAAGCAAAAAAGTCTGGAAACGTACAGCAGGTCAGGCATCATTTGTGGAGCGAACAGAAGAGTTTCTGGTCTGGATGTTACAGTCAGCAGTGAAGCAAAGGTGATCTCCGCTGACCTCAATGAAAGCTGTCCACAAAGATTTCGCAATCTCAGTGACGTAGCTTTCCCTTTCCCAACAGCAGTTTAAATCTGGCGTCAAATCAAGGGGATCTCTTGGTATGCAGCAGCAGCAATATCAGCAAGCAGGATCACATTGAAGTATTCACACACAGCAAACCAGGAAGTTGAAAGCACCTAACATCCTTCACTTCTCATTTAAGTTTTCAGATACTGAAATAAATGATTATGATTGGACTGAGGTAGAAGCTAAAGGAAAGACAAGCAACATTTAAAAAGGAAAAACATCTTTTTTTAAAATGTGGAATTTTCTTTTATTATTTTGGAGAAATATGACATTCCACAAATATAAAAATAGCTTTTCAGGGTGTCTGGAAGGGTGCCTGGAAGTGAGTAAGCCTCATTCAACAAGGTTAACAACCTCATTCAACAAGGTTCAACTTTTTCAAAGTAATTCATGACAACGCTACGTCATCGCCAACGTCATCAGGATGCACCGCGGTGCGCACATGCGCAGACGGTCTCATGCCCTCTGCGCATGCGCTGCGGTCCGGTTTGCCAGGACCGTTTTGCGTATGCGCAGATGACGTCATCGCGTTACGTCGTCTTCCTCGGGCAACGCGCCAGGTTGGCCTCTGCGCATGCGTCAAAGCTTCGGCGCGACTTTTTGAAAGTGGAAGGAGGAGAGGTTTCGTCGGGCATTTTCTCGCATTTTATCTGAATTATTTATTTGTTTTGGAGACTTGCTTCATTTTTATTTGACACAGGAGATTGTTCCAAGGTAAGTTGCTCTGCCTTTGTAAGTTGCTCTGAAAACATTTCCATTGTCTGGGCCACCGCATGTTCTCCAGTCCCTGTTGTCAGCTGCTCTGAAAACATTTCCATTGTCTGGGCCACCGCATGTTCTCCAGTCCCTGTTGTGAGTTGCTGTGTGCAGGCAGTACATGTGCTGCAACCTACCGTCTTAACGGTCACTTTCGTTTTTGTAACGTTTTAATGGAGTGCTTTCTGTATTTCTTATCTCATCTCATGTTTCCCGTGAGGAGACTGGACTGGCTGCGGCAACAGACTCTCCGCTGGCAGCAAGGACTGGCTGATGAGATGGAGCCATTTACTATGCCCAACAATTGCCCGGAAGCACCTTCGGATGGAGGTGGCCACGCGCTGGACATCAGTCACGTATCACAAACCCTGGATCCTGAGAGTCTCACGTCCTGGCCTAATGATCTGATGGACCATACATATGCCTGCCTGTTCAAAGCTCCACTTCGCCTACCTGCGGTACCCTCTCCTTGTTGCTCAGTTACACAGTCACCTATTCCTGCACCCATCAGGGCAGTGCACATGGACACACAGTTACCTGTTCCTACACCCATCAGAGCAGTGCACATGGGCACACAGCCACCTGTTCCTACACCCATCAGAGCAGTGCACATGGGCACACAGTTACCTCTCCTACACCCATCAGAGTAGTGCACATGGGCACACAGCCACCTGTTCCTACACCCATCAGAGCAGTGCACATGGGCACACAGTCACCTGTTCCTGCACCCATCAGGGCAGTGCACATGGACACACAGTTACCTGCTCCTACACCCATCAGAGCAGTGCATATGGGCACACAGCCACCTGTTCCTACACCCATCAGAGCAGTGCACATGGACACACAGTTACCTCTCCTACACCCATCAGAGCAGTGCACATGGGCACACAGCCACCTGTTCCTACACCCATCAGAGCAGTGCACATGGGCACACAGTCACCTGTTCCTGCACCCATCAGGGCAGTGCACATGGACACACAGTTACCTGCTCCTACACCCATCAGAGCAGTGCACATGGGCACACAGTTACCTCTCCTACACCCATCAGAGCAGTGCACATGGACACACAGTTACCTCTCCTACACCCATCAGAGCAGTGCACATGGGCACACAGCCACCTGTTCCTACACCCATCAGAGCAGTGCTCATGGACACACAGTCACCTGTTCCTGCACCCATCAGAGCCGTGCACATGGACACACAGCCACCTGTTTCCTCATCCGCCCTTGAAACAACCATGCAGAGCCTTGAGAGACTCCTGCCTGTCAAGCAGAGAGGGCGTCCAAAAGGGTCAAGCACTTGGGGAACATTCAGCAAGAAGAGACTGAGCACTAAAAGAAACAAGCATGCCGTGTCCAGTGGCAGCAGAGATGTGAATGCTCTTGCTGTGAACACAACTGATGATAGTAGTAGGCAGGATTAAATGGGAATGGATGGGAAGACGCACGAGTAACATAACCACTAGCAGGGAACTGCTGGGCTAAATGGCCAGCTTTATGTTCATAGCCCAAAAGAAATGTGCTTCTTTTCCAGCACCCTCATATCATTCATGTTTTCCCTGAGAGCAGCATTGAACCATCACGAGATAGGGGCAGTAACATCATCCTGCCTCCTACAGCTGAGGTGGGTACTAAGTGATTCATTGGCGGTGTTATCAGTACATGCCTTTACCGCAGAACACAAAGCATGCTCAACAGTAACTTCATTGGAGGGAGGGAAGCTCTGACACTGATGTTCTTTCCTTATTTCCTTTCATGTAAAACGTGCCCTTGAGAAAACAATCCTTGACACTTAAGGATGGCATTCAAGCAAAGGAGGCAGTGCAGGAGAGGACGCAAGGATGTGTTGATTCCTGCATCTGAGGTGGGTAATAAGTGGCGACGTTATCAATTGGTGCCTTCACTGCAGAACTTAAAAAGGTGTGCACAACAGTAATTTCAGTGGATGGAGGGAGGCAAGCTCTTACTCTGATTTGCTTTATTACTTTTCATGTAAAACATGCCGTCGAGAAAACAATCCTTGAGACTTAAGGTCAGCATTCAAGCAACGAAGGCAACTGGATCATGCTGCGGAGCTGGTCACGATGTGGAAAGGAACATTGCATTTATGGATGAATTGGGAATGCACATTGGGATGCGTTTGGGGAACATTCACCAAGAATAGACTGAGCTCAGACTCTTGTGACTTTGCCTTCTTCACATGGACAATACAGTAGTGGAATAGAGAGCCAAGCGTTCATTCACCACAAGGCTCTTCAGGAACAATCTCTTTAGCTGTGCATAGCAGAGACTCGGCCTGTCTGTCTAACGGGAATGCTGGAAACACAACACTCATGTATCCATGCACAGCAGTTCCTCGGATACTTACTGAACTTAATAAAACTTCTCAATAATTAACCCCAGAATTGTTGAGATTTTGTTTTGCATGCTATTTCCCCGACTTTGCAACTGCACTTCAGATATTCAACTGTGGTGGAGGGGTGGAGGTAGGGGGGTAGATGGAGAGGGGGGAGGGGTGGGGAGAGCAGGGAGGGGTGGGGAGAGGGAGCATGCAAAAGGCAGGGACCCGACAGTTGCAATGCCTGAAATACTAGTTTAGAGATACAGCACTGAAACAGGCCCTTCGGCCCACCGAGTCTGTGCCGACCATCAACCACCCATTTATACTAATCCTACACTAATTCCATATTCCTACCACATCCCCACCTGTCTCTATATTCCCCTACCACCTACCTATACTAGGGGCAATTTATAATGGCCAATTTACCTATCAACCTGCAAGTCTTTTGGCTTGTGGGAGGAAACCGGAGCACCCGGAGAAAACCCACGCAGACACAGGGAGAACTTGCAAACTCCACACAGGCAGTACCCAGAATTGAACGCGGGTCGCTGGAGCTGTGAGGCTGCGGTGCTAACCACTGCGCCACTGTGCCTCTCAACTGTGGAGAAGTAGGGGAGAAGCAACTGGATTGGGCATCCGCAGCTGGAGGGAACGGCTGAATGGAGAGGGCCGGATGCGAGAGGCCGTAGAGAGCTGCGGGGAGCGAGTGTGCGAAGACCTCGGTGTCGCCGGGTCCAGGGACTGGCCGGTAAGTCTTTTGCTGTTGTGTTTCTGGTGCATGCACAGTAAAAGGCACTCCTCTTCCACTCTGCTGCTCTCCCCCCCCACTCTCCCCCACCCCCCCCACTCCCGCCTTTCACCCCCACCCCCACCCCTCCCTCTCTTCCCCCCCCACCCCACCCCCCCTCCCTCCCTCTCTTCCCCCCTCCCTCCCTCCTCTCTTTTCCACCCCCCTCCCTCCTCTCTTCCCCCCCTCCTCTCTTGCCCCCCTCCTCTCTT
This sequence comes from Heterodontus francisci, assembly GCF_036365525.1. Classification (NCBI taxonomy): domain Eukaryota; kingdom Metazoa; phylum Chordata; class Chondrichthyes; order Heterodontiformes; family Heterodontidae; genus Heterodontus; species Heterodontus francisci. The sequence continues at coordinate 41,375,484 of NC_090373.1, forward strand.
CCCCCCCTCCCTCCTCTCTTTTCCCCCCTCCCTCCCTCCTCTCTTTTCCCCCCCATCCTCCTCTCTTTCCCCCCCATCCTCCTCTCTTCCCCCCCTCCCTCCCTCCTCTCTTTCCCCCCCTCCCTCCCTCCCTCCTCTCTCTTTCCCCCCCTCCCTCCCTCCTCTTTCCCCCCCTCCCATCCTCCTTTCCCCCCCTCCCATCCTCCTCTCTTTCCCCCCTCCCTCCCTCCTCTCTTTCCCCCCCCCTCCTCTCTCTTTCCCCCCCTCCCTCCCTCCTCTCTCTTCCCCCCCTCCTTCTCTCCTCTTGTTTCCCCCCCTCCCTCCCTCCTCTCTTTTCCCCCTCCCTCATCTCTTACCCCCCTCCCTCCCTCCTCTCTCTTCCCCCCTCCCTCTCTCCTCTTGTTTCCCCCCCCATCCTGCTCTCTTTCCCCCCCCATTCTCTTCCCCCCCTCCCTCCTCTCTTCCCACCCTCCTCTCTTTCCCCCCCTCCCTCCCTCCTCTCTCTCCCCCCTCCCTCCCCTCTTTCCCCCCTCCCTCCTCTCTTTCCCCCCTCCCTCCTCTCTTTTCCCACCTCCCTCCCTGCCTACCTCCTCTCTTTCCCCCCCTCCCTCCTCTCTTTCCCTTACTCCTCTCTTTCCCCCCTCCCTCCCTCCCTCCTCTCTTTCCCCCCTCCCTCCTCTCTTCCCCCTCTCTCCCTCCTCTCTTTCCCCCCCTCCCTCCCTCCTCTCTTTCCTCCCCTCCCTCCTCCCTCTCTTTCCCCCCCTCCCTCCTCTCTTTCCCCCCCTCCTCTCTTTCCCCCCCCTCCTCTCTTTCCCCCCCTCCCTCCTCTCTTTCCCCCCTCCCTCCCTCCTCTCTTTCCCTCCCTCCCTCCTCTCTTTCCTCCCCTCCCTCCTCCCTCTCTTTCCCCCCCTCCCTCCTCTCTTTCCCCCCCTCCCTCCTCTCTTTCCCCCCCTCCTCCTCTCTTTCCCCCCCTCCTCTCTTCCCCCCTCCCTCCTCTCTTTCCCCCCCTCCCTCCTCTCTTTCCCCCCCTCCCTCCTCTCTCTTCCCCCCTCCCTCTCTCCTCTTGTTTCCCCCCCCATCCTGCTCTCTTTCCCCCCCCATTCTCTTCCCCCCTCCCTCCTCTCTTCCCCCCCTCCTCTCTTTCCCCCCCTCCCTCCCTCCTCTCTCTCCCCCCTCCCTCCCCTCTTACCCCCCTCCCTCCTCTCTTTCCCCCCTCCCTCCTCTCTTTTCCCACCTCCCTCCCTGCCTCCCTCCTCTCTTTCCCCCCCTCCCTCCTCTCTTTCCCTTACTCCTCTCTTTCCCCCCTCCTCCCTCCCTCCTCTCTTTCCCCCCTCCCTCCTCTCTTCCCCCTCCCTCCCTCCTCTCTTTCCCCCCCTCCCTCCCTCCTCTCTTTCCTCCCCTCCCTCCTCCCTCTCTTTCCCCCCCTCCCTCCTCTCTTTCCCCCCCTCCTCTCTTTCCCCCCTCCCTCCTCTCTTCCCCCCCTCCCTCCTCTCTTTCCCCCCTCCCTCCCTCCTCTCTTTCCCCCCTCCCTCCTCCTCTCTTTCCCCCCCTCCTAACTTTCCCCCCTCCCTCCCTCCTCTCTTTCCCCCCTCCCTCCTCTCTTTCCCCCCTCCTCTCTGTCCCCCCTCCCTCTCTCCCTCCTCTCTTTCCCCCCCTCCCTCCCTCCTCTCTTTCCCCCTCCCCTCTTTCCCCCCTCCCTCCCTCCCTCCTCTCTTTCCCCCCCTCCCTCCCTCCTCTCTTTCCCCCCTCCCTCCCTCCTCTCTTCCCCACCCTCCCTCCTCTCTTTCCCCCCCTACCTCCTCTCTTTCCCCCCCTCCCTCCCTCCTCTCTCCCCCCTCCCTCCCTCCTCTCTCTCCCCCTCCCTCCCTCCTCTCTTTCCCCCCTCCCTCCTCTCTTTCCCCTCCTCCCTCCTCTCTTTCCCCCCCTCCCCCCTCTCTTTCCCCCTCCTCTCTTTCCCCCCCTCCGCCCTCCCTTTCCCCTCCCTCCTCTCTTCCCCCTCCCTCCCTCCTCTCCTTCCCCCCTCCCTTCTCTCTTTCCCCCCCTCCTTTCTTTCCCCCCTCCCTCCCTCCCTCCTCTCTTTCCCCACCTCCTCTCTTTCCCCCCTCCTCTTTCCCCCCTCCCTCCCTCCTCTCTTTCCCCCCTCCTCTCTTTCCCCCCTCCCTCCCTCCTCTCTTTCCCCCCTCCCTCCTCTCTTCCCCCCTCCCTCCTCTCTTTCCCCCTTCCTCCCTCCCTCCTCTCTTTCCCCCTTCCTCCCTCCCTCCTCTCTTTCCCCCCTCCCTCCCTCCTCTCTTTCCCCCCTCCCTCCCTCCTCTCTTTCCCCCCCTCCCTCCCCTCTTTCCCCCCTCCCTCCCTCCCTCCTCTCTTTCCCCCCCTCCCTCCCTCCCTCCTCTCTTTCCCCCCCTCCCTCCCTCCCTCCTCACTTTCCCCCCTCCCTCCCTCCCTCCTCTCTTTCCCCCCTCCCTCCCTCCTCTGTTTCCCCCTCCCTCCCTCCTCTCTTTCCCCCCTCCTCTCTTTCCCCCCTCCTCCCTTTCCCCCCTCCCTCCCTCCTCTCTTTCCCCCCCTCCCTCCCTCCTCTCTTTCCCCCCTCCCTCCCTCCTCTCTTTCCCCCCCTCCCTCCTCTCTTTCCCCCCTCCCTTTCCCCCTCCCTCCTCTCTTTCCCCCCTCCCTCCTCTCTTTCCCCCTCCTCTCTTTCCCCCCCTCCGCCCTCCCTTTCCCCCCTCCCTCCTCTCTTCCCCCTCCCTCCCTCCTCTCCTTCCCCCCTCCCTTCTCTTTTCCCCCCCTCCTTTCTTTCCCCCCCTCCCTCCCTCCTCTCTTTCCCCACCTCCTCTCTTTCCCCCCTCCTCTCTTTCCCCCCTACTCTCTTTCCCCCCTCCCTCCCTCCTCTCTTTCCCCCCTCCTCTCTTTCCCCCCTCCCTCCTCTCTTTCCCCCCTCCCTCCCTCCTCTCTTTCCCCCCTCCCTCCTCTCTTCCCCCCTCCCTCCTCTCTTTCCCCCCTCCCTCCCTCCTCTCTTTCCCCCTCCCTCCCTCCTCTCTTTCCCCCCTCCCTCCTCTCTTCCCCCCTCCCTCCTCTCTTTCCCCCCTTCCTCCTCTCTTTCCCCCCTCCCTCCCCTCTTTCCCCCCTCCCTCCCCTCTTTCCCCCCTCCCTCCCTCCCCTCTTTCCCCCCTCCGTCCCTCCCTCCTCTCTTTCCCCCCCTCCCTCCCTCCCTCCTCACTTTCCCCCCCTCCCTCCCTCCCTCCTCTCTTTCCCCCCTCCCTCCCTCCTCTGTTTCCCCCTCCCTCCCTCCTCTCTTTCCCCCCTCCTCTCTTTCCCCCCTCCTCCCTTTCCCCCCTCCCTCCCTCCTCTCTTTCCCCCCTCCCTCCCTCCCTCCTCTCTTTCCCCCCTCCCTCCCTCCTCTCTTTCCCCCCCTCCCTCCTCTCTTTCCCCCCCTCCCTTTCCCCCTCCCTCCTCTCTTTCCCCCCTCCCTCCTCTCTTTCCCCCTCCTCTCTTTCCCCCCCTCCGCCCTCCCTTTCCCTCCTCCCTCCTCTCTTCCCCCTCCCTCCCTTCTCTCTTTCCCCCCCTCCTTTCTTTCCCCCCCTCCCTCCCTCCCTCCTCTCTTTCCCCACCTCCTCTCTTTCCCCCTCCTCTCTTTCCCCCCTCCCTCCCTCCTCTCTTTCCCCCCTCCTCTCTTTCCCCCCTCCCTCCTCTCTTTCCCCCTCCCTCCCTCCTCTCTTTCCCCCCTCCCTCCTCTCTTCCCCCCTCCCTCCTCTCTTTCCCCCTCCCTCCCTCCTCTCTTTCCCCCCTCCCTCCTCTCTTCCCCCCTCCCTCCTCTCTTTCCCCCCTTCCTCCCTCCCTCCTCTCTTTCCCCCCTCCCTCCCCTCTTTCCCCCCCTCCCTCCCCTCTTTCCCCCCTCCCTCCCTCCCCTCTTTCCCCCCTCCCTCCCTCCCCTCTTTCCCCCCTCCCTCCCTCCCTCCCTCCCTCCTCACTTTCCCCCCCTCCCTCCCTCCCTCCTCTCTTTCCCCCCTCCCTCCCTCCTCTGTTTCCCCCTCCCTCCCTCCTCTCTTTCCCCCCTCCTCTCTTTCCCCCCCTCCTCTCTTTCCCCCCTCCTCCCTTTCCCCCTCCCTCCCTCCTCTCTTTCCCCCCCTCCCTCCCTCCCTCCTCTCTTTCCCCCCTCCCTCCCTCCCTCCTCTCTTTCCCCCCTCCCTCCCTCCTCTCTTTCCCCCCCTCCCTCCTCTCTTTCCCCCCCTCCCTTTCCCCCTCCCTCCCTCCTCTCTTTCCCCCCTCCCTCCTCTCTTTCTCCCTTTCCCCCTCCCTCCCTCCTCTCTTTCCCCCCTCCCTCCTCTCTTTCCCCCCCTCCCTCCCTCCCTCCTCTCTTTCCCCCCTTCCTCCCTCCCTCCTCTCTTTCCCCCCCTCCCTCCCCTCTTTCCCCCCTCCCTCCCTCCCCTCTTTCCCCCCTCCCTCCCTCCCTCCTCTCTTTCCCCCTCCCTCCCTCCCTCCTCTCTTTCCCCCTCCCTCCTCTCTTTCCCCCCTCCCTCCGTTCTTTCCCCCCCCCCTCCCTCCTCTCTTTCCCCCCTCCCTCCCTCCTCTCTTTCCCCCTCCCTCCCTCCTCTCTTTCCCCCCTCCCTCCCTCCTCTCTTTCCCCCTCCCTCCCTCCTCTCTTTCCCCCCTCCCTCCCTCCTCTCTTTCCCCCTCCCTCCCTCCTCTCTTTCTCCCCCTCCTCCCTTTCCCCCCTCCCTCCCTCCTCTCTTTCCCCCCCTCCCTCCCTCCTCTCTTTCCCCCCTCCCTCCCTCCTCTCTTTCCCCCCCTCCCTTTCCCCCCCTCCCTTTCCCCCCTCACTTTCCCCCCTCCCCTCTTTCCCCCCTCCCTCCCTCCCTCCTCTCTTCCCCCCTCCCTTCTTTCCCCCCTCCTCTCTTTCCCCCCCTCCCTCCTCTCTTTCCCCCCCTCCCCCCTCTCTTTCACCCCCCCCCTCTTTCCCCCCCCGCCTCTCTTTCAACCACCCCCCCCCCCGACCCGACACCCTCAACGCTGCTCTCCCCGGCCCCCGCGTTGCTCTCTCACTCCGGCCATTGTATACTGCCACGTGTTCGTTAGGTTGCCTCTGTGTGATTCTTTGAGCAGCGCCATCTTTAGTCCCGGCAGCTGCTGCAGTCGCAAGCTGTGACATTTTCGTGGCACATGCTGTATTTGTGCATGTGCCAAAGCAGCGCCACCTACCGATAGCGTTGTCAACAAATGCGGTCCAACTTTTTCAAGTGTTTTCAAGGGTGGAGGTTATCGTCAATTCATTTGATTTCTATTGATTGCAGTCTGGAGAAGCATAGAATCACTGACAGTAACTTCTGGGTTTCAATGTTATTCTGCGCCTATGCGGACTTCCGAGGTTGCTACCAGTTTCAATGGAGTAATGATAGTTTAACCATCATTATCACTGCAAAATCAGTTGAATTGGGTATGGATTTTTAAAGATGCTGCTTGCAATCTTTTCCTCCTTTTTGTTTAGTTTCGGGGTGAGATTGTGCTGTGCATTATCAGCGTTCAACATTTGTATTGCATTTCCCTGACCTCTGTCCTAATGTGTTGATGAAGACATTATCCCATTAAAAAGAACAGACATAAGAATTAGTCACAAACGCTTCATTTGATGACATCACAAAGTGTCTTTCATGCCATTTGTGCTCAATTGCTGTCCTTAACACTATTATCCAAAAGAAAGACCCCCAGAACAGCACTGAGACCTAAATATCTCTTTCCTGAAGACTTTTAACAAAATGATGTGGGACATTTAAAGTGACCACAACCTCTATTAGTTTTAGTAACATTAGGATTAGAAAGTCTCCGAAATACAGGGTTCGTAACAGACCCAACAGGACATTCAAAAAGACGATTTCACCTCAAACGTTTGACGCCCAAATAAAAAATATAAATAAATATTGAAAATAAGATGAGAATTTTTGGCTTCAGGACACTACTTCACTAATATTGGTTTAATTCACATTTCATTTTCCATCACTGCAAATGGATAAAATTCATCATGGCAATTCTTGCATATTATTGAATTTATTGCTAATGAAAAGGATAATATTATGGCAAAGGCTTTGTCAGTGCACAACGATGTAACTTGAGATAATTTAACAGACCTTAACAAAAACTGATGGGGTTAGATGATGAAGAGTGGAAGAAGGTTTGTGTGGAGCAAAAACACCAGCATGGATCTGTTGGGCTGAATGGCCTGTTTCCGTGGTGTAAATACCATGTAATATTATGTAAAAAATGTGACCATAAATAAAAAATTTGTTTTTTCCGATAAGATTAATAAACTTCTGACATTGACCTCGATGCAGGAACCCAATTATAGTAGTTTCTTCAAACCTCCAAGGAACCAAACAGGTTTTGACACCAAGCGTTTAATTCACCCACCCCAACAGACACATCCTAAATTAAGAAAGTTGGTTTGATCTACAAGTTTTCAAATTCCATGGCCTGAATTTTAATATTCAGACATGTTCACAGCCTGGCAATGTGTCAGGAAAATTGAAGTTACAGCTCTGCATTGGTCAGTGGCTTTTTAACCCAACCACTGCATTTGCATCTAACCTCCAGGTTTCCTGACCAATTAGAGTGAGTGTGATGTCAACCCACATCAGTTTCTTTCAGCTCCACTATTAAAGGGACCCTAAAAGGATCAGATTTGAAGGATGGTAAAGGTTTGTTGACATAGCCAAAACCTGCACAAATGGAGGTTTAACATGGTAAGGCAGGATCACACTACGGCGACGCATCGCTGGAGATGATCCTATGGGCTGTAAGGGCCCACACAGATGGGAGAAAGAAGGCTACCACCAAAAACAAGCAGGCATAACTGAAAGTGGCAGAGGACGTCAGCAGCAGGAGTGTGGTGCCTCGCTCCTGGACATAGTGCTGCAAGAGGTTTACTGACCTGATCAGGGTAAGAAAGGTGAGTGGCATGGCAGATTCAAGGACAATCCCCCTCACTCTTCCTTCCCAAGCCCTCACTTGCACATCCCTCCTCATCCCAACACACCTTGCTGCTGCACTCTAGGCACTTTCGCACATTCCAACCTGACTAACCACCGCTGTGCTCACACTCATCTTCATAATGTCACACCCATCCCTCACAGTGATCCTCCAAAAATGTTGTCCTTCCATCCTCTCAAAACATTCCACTTCTCACACACATAGGTCCCTTCTTTCTGTCCTTGCAGGAGAAGAGAGCACAAAACACAGGGAGAGGCAGAGAAGTGGAGATGGTCCTCCAGTCATCTCCACTTTAACAAGTGCAGAGGAGGAGGTTCTAGAGATAAACTAGAGATGGGGAGATGGAGCTCTCTCAGCTACATGGTGACAGAATTAAATATCACACAGCCACACGGCACAAAACGCTCAATCATGCTGACTTGATGTCAGCAGGCAATGACAAATGATAATATGTCAAATGATGACTTAGAACCCTCTCACCTTGTCAGTTCTGATTCATGTCTTTCATCTCCTGCAGGTTCTTTCAGCTTCGCTCAGGAGGTGATGCAGGAGGAAGACGAAGACTCCTCAGAGGAGGTCACTCACTCGGAGGATGCACCTCCATAGCCTTCATGCAAACCAACCACCAGTTCAGATATACACACCTCAGTGGGGCTGCCAAGACAGGTAGTTAGGTCGTCATATGGTGAATCCCACATCACAAGTGAACAGGAGCACGTGTTGGAGACAGGGACAGTATTGTAGAGTCCTGTCAGTGAGAGCAGGACCCTCTAGGCTCTGCTCAACTGGATGCAGATGTTGAGCCTTGGGGTGGGGGATTGTGGAGGGGGTGGTGCGGGGGCGCAGTGGCCATTGATGAAGAGGATACTTCTGGGGCAGCAGCAGAAAATAAGTGAGGTTCTGTCAGTCTTTCCTGCCGCACTGCATACTATTGAAGAGAGATTACAGGAGTCTCTTCTTTGCATGAGTGCCTTGATGTTTCTTGTATTTGTGCTGATATCTCCATCCAAGGAGAAAGTGGCCACTTGCATAGACCATCAGACACATAGTCAGCCAAATGCATGCTGGCCTTCACCATTGGCCTTCACACTCAGAATGCCACCTAATTCAGGACTGAGGAAAACATGGCCTCAGCCAGTCAGCAGTTCACAGAAGTGCAACAAAGTGCTGTTGGATAGCAGGAAAGTCCAGGTGGGCCATGAGAGGTAAGAACGAGAAAGGGCACATGGAAGTGGGACTCTGCTCAAAATGTTTCTACTTCTGACCCGTCACCTCCTTGCCCCATTCCGAGTCTGTCCCATGTGCTTCCTTCTGTCCCGAAGGCTGAGTCAGCCCATGCACAGGTGCAGGTGGAGCAGTTTGGTGGGGGCCTCATCAAAACCCAGAGAAAGTCAGTCAAGAACATCTGAGCAGTCAGAGCAGGGACCTGAGCAGCCTGTCTTCAGTTCTGCTGAAGTCCCATGGGTTGCATTACGAAGGAGTAGTAGAAAAAGGAAGATAAAGGATTTGTAGTTGCACTTGGGTGTTTAACACTGTTACACTGTCACATTTTTGTTTCATGTTTATGAACCCTAACATTTATTTCACTGCTCCACTGTCCTGTCTTGCCCATTTTTGCAAGCCTCTTGCCAAGGGCCCTCTGTCTTGTGATGAATAGTATGACAAGAGTTAAAGATGAGCAATGAGCATCTGTGAGAGGAATGATTTGTTGATTGTAGGACTGCTTAGTGCTGGAGGCCAGGGGCACAGTGCGTTCAGAATTAATGTGTCAGATGGACACACTTCCTTAATTTAACAGAAGCATGTCTGAATCAGGCAGTCCTGGGCTATTTGTGTGGCTGCCGGTGCCTTTGTTACATCATGTTTTTCTTCCTTCTCATCTGACAGCCACGTCTTCAGAGAGTGGACTTTGTCTCCATGGAGACATCCACTCTGCTTAGTAGTGTGAATATCTGTGGGAGATGTGACTGGTACAGGATGAACACATCATGGCAGCTCCCTGGGTATCTTGCACAGCCAAATATTGGTGGATGTTTTTAGTTGACGAATACTGGGTGTCTTAATAGCCACATGTGTGCAGTCTATGACTCCCTGGACCAATGGGAAGCCAACCAGTGCCACAAAGCCAAACGCCCACTCTTTCTGGTGTCATCAGTAGTGAATGACACGTAAGTACCAACCCTGGCAAACATGGCATCCATCACCTAGAAGATGCACCTGTGGAAGCAGATTGTGAGATTCAACAAATAACACCAGCAGATCCCTGGAACGAGCGGAGGCAAATAATTAAGGGTTCTGGTGACTTTAATGGCCACTGACAATGCATGCCCACCTGATCCAATTGGCAGGAGGTATTCTTCCAAGAGGCTGCAAATGGCACAGACCACTTGATAGGAAACTCTGAGCTTCCTGAGGGACTGGTGCCCCTCAGTAACGTCTGGGAAGCTTATCCTCTCCTGTAAACTCTGTGTTGAGGATATCGAGTCCTATGAGCTGGAGCTCTGTGCTCATCCCCTCTGTCCTGTGGAGCAACAGGAGGCTGAGAAGGTTGCTGCTGCTCTCCTGGTGCTGCTCCTGCTTTTGCTCCTGGTACTGTTGCTGCCTTGTTTCCATGTTGGAAATCACCTTCAAAGCAGTGAAAGTGCCCTCTTGTGAGCAAGATTCTTTCACTTAGACAAGGAAGCAGGTGAGAGATCTCAGCATCTAAAGCATTTCTTGCCCATCAATTGCTCAGCTCCTTCAAATCTCACTGCCCTCTCACTGTGTTTTCCTTGTTGAGTTGCAGGAAGCCCGGGAAACCTGTGCAGTTGGTGTTAAATTCAGAATTCAGGATTAAAAGAGCAATGAATGAGCATTTTACATATTTTAATAGTTGATCCGCCTGTTCCAAGGGGGTTTCCCAATGTGCTGCAGATCGCGCTCAAGCTAAAGGCAGAAGTCAGCGGGTTCCTGCTGATTTCTTGACATGCCGGCAGTTTCAGCTTTTTAACCTGTTGCCCACACAGAAACCCACCTACCTTCACAGGTTATAAATCTCCTGATGACCCAACAGGAGACATTTTCAGAAAATGTAAAGCGGATTTTAAATCCCTCTGTCCCCCAGCAGAAACCAGTCAGTATGAGAATTATCAAAGAGACCCAATGTTTTTCTTTATTTGTTCTTTGGATGTGACCATCCCTTACTGCCCTTGAGCAGGTGGTGGTGAGCCTCTTATAACTGAGTGGCTTGCTAGGTCATTTCAGGGGGCAGTTAAAAGACAACCACATTGGTGTGGATTTGGAGTGACATGTAGGCCAGACCAGGTAAGGATGGTAGATTTCCTCTTCTTAATAACATGAGTGAACCAGATGGGTTTTTACAACAATCTGGTAGCTTCCTGATCATTATTAATGAGAGTAGCATTTTATTCCAGATTTATTCTAGGGCAGCATAGTGGCGCAGTGGTTAGCACCGCAGCCTCACAGCTCCAGGGACCCGGGTTCAATTCTGGGTACTGCCTGTGTGGAGTTTGCAAGTTCTCCCTGTGTCTGCGTGGGTTTCCTCCGGGTGTTCCGGTTTCCTCCCACCGCCAAAGACTTGCAGGTGATAGGTAAATTGGCTGTTATAAATTGCCCTTCGTGCAGGTAGGTGGTAGGGCATTATGGGATTACTGTGGGGCTAGTATAGATGGGTGGTTGCTGGTCGACTGTATTTCTAAATAAATACTAAATAAATGTATTAATTAATTGAATTTAAATGCGCCCAGCTGTTTTGGTGGGATTTGAACTCATGTCTCCAGAGCATTAGACCAGACCTCTGGATTACTAGTCCAGCAACATTATCACTATGCGAACATCTCTCTTGAATTAGCACTCGTCTCATGCCTTATGGTTATCTTAAGAACAAGTTGCTGAAACACCAGCCTGTCACAGGTAGTTGCTGCCTGAATTTATGCTGAGCATCCTATTACTCAAAAAAAACCTTTTTATGGTCTACTGGATGGATATACTGCCATGAATCCTCTGCTTATTAGAAGTTGTGAGACTTATTTGTGTGGGGCCAGGAATAGTAGGAGTGCACCTCAAACCCTACAAAAATAGTTTGCATGCTGAAACTGCCTCCAACCTTCCCAACCCCTGCAACCCCTTCTATGCATCTGAAAATCTCCTGAATTCCTTGCCAACACTTGACTTGGTCAGGAGACCAAGAGGATGCCTGATACACATCTGCCGAGTCCTAGCATGTTGCCTCTGGATGCCCACCTGGGGCAGGCAACGCACTGACTTCACTTATATGAGACCTGGTCAGTAAAATGGATAAGGTCTGCCACAGCCCATTTCGGACTGTGTGCATGCACATTTCACCAGCTGACTGCTGAAAAACTCTATTTTCCCCCTTGTATTTTACAATTTAACTTGGAAATTTTGGGCTTCACCAAATCTATTTGTTGTGAAACAGAAATAATTGATGAACAAATGGGAATGCTGATGTTTTCTCTCAGTAAACACAAAGTGCAATTACAGTTTTGAGCCAAGCACAGCAGGACAGCAATTACCACAGTTTTGCATCTTAACAGGCAGAGAACGAGTCTCTCGACTCCTAAAAGGTGCATTGTTTGCACTTGGTTAAATGAGTGGTAACTTTAGAACCTGGATAGACTACTGGTCCATAAGACAATGCAACAAAATTACTCGAGAAAGGGCTACACTCGACCTCCTCTTAGGAAATGAGGGCAGGTGGTTGATGTGTCAATGGGGGAGCACTTTGGAACCAGTGACCATAACTCTCTTAGCTTCAAGATAGTTATGGAAAATGATAGGACTGGTCCTCAGGTTGAAGTCCTAAATTGGGGGAAGGCTAATTTTGATGGCATCAGCCAGAAACTCTCAAAAGTTGAATGGGAGAGGCTGTTTACAGGTAAAGGGACGTCGAGCAAGTGGGAGGCTTTTAAAAGTGAGATAGGAAGAGTTCAGGGCCGGCATGTTCCTGTTAGATGGAAGGGCAAGGCGGGCAAGTTTAGGGAACCTTGGTTGACGAGGGATATTGAGGGTCTGGTCAGGACAAAGAAAGAGGCATATGTCAGGTATAGGCAGCTAGGATCGAGCGAGTCCCTCGAGGAATATAGGGGATGTAGGACTACACTTAAGAAGGAAATTAGGAGGGCGAAGATGGGCCATGAGATTTCCCTGGCAGATAAGATAAAGGAGAATCCTAAAAGATTCTATAAGTATATTAAGAGTAAAAGGGAAGCTAGGGAGAGAGTAGGTCCCCTTAAGGATCAGTGTGGCAATCTATGTGTGGAGCCACGGGAAGTGGGCGAGGTCTTAAATTAATATTTCTCATCCGTATTTACCGTGGAGAAGGTCATGGAAGCTAGTGAGTTCAAGGGAGGGAACAGCGATATCCTGGAGCATATCAACATTACAAAGGAGGAAGTGTTGGAGGTTTTGAAGCACATTAAGGTGGATAAATCCCCAGGGCCTGACCAGGTGTATCCTAGGATGCTATGGGAAGCAAGGCAGGAGATTGCTGGGGCCCTGGCTGAGATTTTTGTATCATCGTTAGCCACGGGCGAGGTACCGGAAGATTGGAGGATAGCTAATGTTGTGCCTTTATTTAAGAAGGGCAGCAGGGATAAGCCAGGGAACTACAGGCCGGTGAGCCTTACATCAGTGGTGGGAAAGTTATTGGAAGAGATTCCGAGAGACAGGATTTATATGCATCTGGAAAGGCATGGTCTGATTAGGGATAGTCAGCATGGCTTTGTGTGTGGGAAATCATGTCTCACGAATTTGATTGAGTTTTTCGAGGAGGTGGGCAAGAGGATTGACGAGGGCAGGGCGATGGATGTTGTCTACATGGACTTTAGCAAGGCCTTTGACAAGGTCCCGCATGGTAGGCTGGTCCAGAAGGTTCGAATACATGGGATCCAGGGTAAGCTAGCAAATTGGATACAAAATTGGCTTGGTGATAGGAGGCAGAGGGTGGTAGTGGAGGGTTGTTTTTCAGATTGGAGGCTGGTGACCAGTGGTGTGCCGCAGGGATCGGTGCTGGGCCCTCTGTTGTTTGTCATATATATTAATGACTTGGATGTGAATGTAAAGGGCATGATTAGTAAGTTTGCAGATGACACCAAAATTGGTGGTATAGTGGACAGTGAAGAAGGTTACAACAGGATATAGATCAACTGGGAAAGTGGGCAAGGGAGTGGCAAATGAAATTTAACGCAGACAAGTGTGAAGTGATGCATTTTGGGAAGTTAAACCAGGGCAGGACATATACAGTGAATGGCAGGGCCCTGCGGAGTGTTCTTGAGCAGAGACCTTGGGTGCAAGTACATAGTTGCCTGAAAGTGGCAACACAGGTAGACAGGGTGATGAAGAAGACGTATGGCATGCTTGCCTTCATCGGTCGAGGCATTGAGTACAAGAGTTGGGACGTCATGTTACAGTTGTACATAACGTTGGTTAGGCCGCATTTGTAGTGCTGTGTGCAGTTCTGGTCACCGCACTACAGGAAAGATGGGATTAAGCTAGAGAGGGTGCAGAAAAGATTCACAAGGATGTTGCCTGGTTTGGAGGGCTTGAGTTATAAAGAGAGATTGTATAGGCTGGGTCTGTTTTCCCTGGAGAGAAGGAGGCTGAGAGGGGACATGATAGAGGTATATAAAATTATGAGAGGCATAGATAGGGTAGATAGCCAGAGTCTGTTTCCCATGGTAGGGGTGACTAAAACTAGAGGGCATAGATTTAAGGTGAGAGGGGGAGGTTTAAAGGGGATCAAAGGGGTAAATTTTTCACACAAAGAATAATGGGTATCTGGAATGAGCTGCCTGAGGAGGTGGTAGACGCAGGAACAGTAGCGATATTAAAGAGACATCTGGACAGGTACTTGAATGAGCAAGGCATAGAGGGATATGGAATTAATGCAGGCAGGTGAGATTAGTATAGATAGGCATTATGGTCGGCATGGACAATGTGGGCCGAAGGGCCTGTTTCTCTACTCTATGACTCTAGGACTCTAAAATAACAAAATAATAGCAAAGAAGAATTGATATAGAACTTTTCATAACTTCAGCATGTCCCAAAGCACTTCACTGCCAAAAAAGTAGTTTTGAATTGATTTCTTTTATTCTTTCATGGGATGTGGGTGCCACGAGCTAGGCCAGCATGCATTGCCCATCCCTAATTGCCCTTGAGGAGGTGGTGGTGAGCAAATTTCTTGAACCGCTGTAGTCCATGGGTTGTAGGTATACCCACAGTGCTGTTAGGAAGGGATTTCCAGGATTTTGACCCTGCGACAGTGAAGGAACGATGATATAGTTCCAAGTCAGTATGATGTGTGGCTTGGAGGAGAACTAGCAGGTTGTGGTGTTCCCATGTATCTGCTGCCCTTGTTCTTCTAGATGGGAGAGGTCAAGGGCTTGGAAGGTGCAGTTGAAGAAGCCTTGATAAGTTGCTGCAGTGCATCTTGTAGATGGTACACACTGTTGCCACTGTGTGTTGGTGGTGGAACGAGTGAATGTTAAAGGTGGTGGATAGGGTTCCAATCAAGTGGGCTGCTTTGTCCCGGATGGGGTTGAGCTTCATGAGTGTTGCTGGAGCTGCACGCATCCAGGCAAGTGGAGAGTATTCCATCACACTCCTGACTCGTGCCTTGTAGATGGTGGACAGGCTCTGGGGAGTCAGGAGGCGAGTTACTTGCCGCGGAGTTCACAGCCTCTGATCTGCTCTTGTAGCCATAGTACTTGTATGGCTGGTCCAGTTCAATGTCTGGTCAATGGTAACCCCCAGGACATTGATAGTGGGGGATTCAGCAATGGTAATGCCACTGAATGTCAAGGGGAGATGGTTGGATTCTCACTTGTTTGAGATGGTCATTGCCTGGCACTCATGTGGCACGAATGCCACTTGCCACTTATCAGCCCAAGCCTGGATGTTGTCCAACTCTTGATGCATAAGGACATGTGCTGCTTCAACATCTGAGGAGTCATGAATGGTGTTGAACATTGTGAAATCATCAGCGAACATCCCCACTTCTGACTTTATGATGGAGGGAAGGTCATTGATGAAGCAGTTGAAGATGGTCGGGCCTAGGACACTACCGGAGGGACGTCTGCAGTGATGTCCAGGGACTGAAATAATTGACCTCCAACAACCACAACCATCTTCCTTTGTGCCAGGTATGGCTCAAACCAGTGGAGAATTTTCCCCTGATTCCCACTGACTCAACTTTTGCTGGGGCTCCTTGATGCCACACTCGGTCAAATGCTGCGTTGATGTCAAGGGCAGTCACATTCCCCTCACCTCTTGAGTTTAGCTCTTTTGTCCATGTTTGGACCAAGGCTGTAATGAGGTCAGAAGGTGAGTGGCCCTAGCAGAACAAGCGTCATTGAACATGTAATTGCTGAGTAAGTGCTGCTTGATAGCACTGTTGACGACACCTTCCATCACTTTGCTGATGATCGAGAGTAGACTGATGGGGCGGGAATTGGCTGGATTGGATTTGTCCTGCTTTTTATGCACAGGACATACCTGGGCAATTTTCAACATTGTCGGGTAGATGCCAGTGTTGTAGCTGTACTGGAACAGCTTGGCTCGGGGTGCAGCCAATTCTGGCACACAAGTCTTCAGTACTATTGCTGGAATGTTGTCAGGGCCCATAGCGTTCGGCCATGTAGTCCCTATTTTATTGTGGGAAAAAGTGGTAGTCAATTTGTGAACAGCAAGTTCTCACAAACAACCAGTCATGTTGGGAACTCAAAAGTCTCAATTTGGAAACAGATTGCCTGTTCACAGAAACAAGAGTATTCATTCGTGAGACAGCGCCCTCAATGAGACAGCATAGTTGATGAGAGCTCAAACATTTATTCAATGCTCCTCGGATCACTGGTGTATGGAGATAAGGCTGTTACATCCATTGCAATAGTGACTACACTTCAAAAGTACCTAATTGGCTGTAAAGAGCTTTGAGATGTCCTGAGGTCATGAAAGTTGCTATGTAGATGCAAGTTCATCCATCCATGAACAGCTTACCTAAGGAGAAACTGGTAAAGGCAGGGCACTATTTTTAATCTCCAGTGGAGGGAATGAATAACGTATAAACTGAGGTTGTAGTTGAGATATATTTTATGTGGTGTTACGTTCAATATTTTTTCTCGACTTTTCAATATCTCATCAAGATTATCAACAATATTCCTCTAGAAACGCTTCGACACCTAAAAGCATCACTGGTTTGCATTTTACATGTGGATTGCACTCATGAGACACAAGCACATAATCGTGGTTGAAATTTCAGTGCAGTACAGAGGAAATGCTACATTCTCAAGTGTGCTGTCTTCTGGATAAGGCATTAAACCGAGAGCCCTATTCCTCCCTCAGATAGACATAAAAGATCTCATGGCAGGGGAGTTCTTCCTGGTGCCCTGGCCAATATTCCTCTCTCAACCAACATTACTAAAACAGATTATTGGGTCATCATCACAATGCTGTTTGTGGTTGTTTGCAAAAGTTGGCTGTTTCGTTTCCTACATTACAATATGTTATTATACTTCAAAAAGTACTTAATTGGTTGTAAAGTGCTTTGGGACATCACAAGATCAAGTTTGGTATTATCGGCAAATTTTGAAATTTTACCCTGTATTCCAATATCCAAGTCATTATATATAAAAAAACCAGTGGTCCTAACACTGACCCTTGGGAAACACCACTGTCTATCAACCTCCATTCTGATAAAACAACCATTTACCACAACTCACTGTTGACTGTCCTTAAGCCAATTCTTTATCCAAGCTGACATTGACCCCTCTATTCCATGAGCATCAATTTTGTTCACCAGCCTTTTCATGGTACTTTGTCAAACATTTCCTTAAAAATCCATATAGACAACATCCATTTCTTCATCAGCCTTCTTTGCTACTTCATCAAAAAATTCAATGAGATTAATCAAGCACAATCTGCCATTTACAAATCCCTGCTGGCTCTCCTTAATTAATTCAAACCTCTCCAAGTGCCTGCTGATCATTTAAAACCTTTGAAATTATGAAAGGTTTTGATAGAGTAGATAGAGGGACAATGGCCAGGATTTTATCTTAGCAATGGGGGTCTCAGCCACTGGTTAAAGTGTCAGCGAGAGCCCTGTGTCACCTCCTCTGGGGAAGCCCTGCTGGATTACTTGCCAATTCGGCACTTAAGTGGACAGCGGTGGACCTTCCCCAGTATTGAGGACCCTGGGATGGAAGTCCTGCCTGCTGAGAGTTGATGGCCAATCAGAGGCCGGCAGCTCTTTAACTGAGCAGCATCACCATGGAGGTGGTGGCTGTTGCCGGTACTGGACTCACCAGTGCTGGACTCAGGCCACAGTTAAGTCAGGATGGGAGGGGTTTTGCAGAGTGGGGGTCATGGGGGCGGGTGTAGGGGAGTTGGCAGCAACTGCAAAGGGGTGGCTCTCAGAGGACCCCCCACTTCCTCATGCTGGGTCCCTCGTTTAGGCAACAAGGGATGCCCCCCTTGCCCTCTGCTGGAGCTGGCAAGCAACTTGCACAGGTTTATCGTCATGCTCCCCATGTGGCAACAGGGCCATTCACTGCTGGGCTAATACCGGCAAGGGTGAGATGAGGCCCTTAATTGGGCATTAATTGCCCACTTAAGGACCTCAACTGGTGGCAGGGCGGGAAGCCTTCCCGCCTTGGACTTAATATGGATAGAGGCGGGCAGGTGGTGGGGTCTCTTCTGCCACCATCCTGCCTGATTATGTGCTTTCTACATTCCTAAATCACCACAGGGGAGAGCATAAGATTCCTCACAAAGTTTCCCAGAGAAGAGCAAATCTAGAGGCTATCAATAAAAGACAGTCACTACGAACTCAAATAAGGAATTCAGAAGAAGCTTCTCTATGCAGATGATGGTGAGAATATGGAACTCATTACCCTACGGAGTCGTTGAGGCAAACAGTATGGATGCATTTAAGGGGAAGCCAGATAAGCATAAGAGGAAGAAGGAAAAGAAAGTTATGCTGAAAGAGTTAGCTGAGGAAGGATGGGAGGCAGGTCAAGTGGAGCATAAATGCAGACATGGACTGGTTAGGCCAAATGACCTGTTCTTGTGATGTATATTCATTGTAATTCTACGTAAAAAGAGATGCTGACTACAGAAGGATCAAGACAGGGCGAGCTACAGATTTGGCAAGGGTGGAAAAGGCAAGTCAATGAGACAGGTTTTGACATGCTCACTGGCTATAGATTTGCAAAAAAGTATTATAAGAAAGAAAAGCCTTGAAGTAATATCTAATGATTTCTGTCATTTTATATCAACAGTTAGCTTTATAGATAAGGAATGAAGTCATATAGATTTTCTATTTAAGGGAATGGAATAAAGGTTTGGGAGTCAATTGCAGGCTTGCAAGTAACTGGAGTTTTATGTAACTGGGATCAGCTGTTCTGTTCTACATATTGAATGACAAATATAACATTTTTAAAAATAAAGCAGTAGTTCAAAATTTAGAAGAACATATCAAGAAATAAATTAGAAATCCAATAGCATCTCCCTTCATCTTAGGGAGTACTTTCACTTTCCTTTGGCACCAAAGAGGTAAATAAATAGCCTCATGGGGGCAACTGAAATAAGTAGGAAATGCTGAGCCAAAAAATTTTGTCCAACAAAATTTTCCCCAATAACTTAAGTGAGGAATCTCATACGAGCCTTCACTCTCTTTTGTAGTACCACCTGGTCTATTAGCATTCTTTCAATAACATACGCCTGTCTTAGCGAACGGCAGTTTGAAAGAGGATCAATCACAACCCACAAAATAACAATGGAGTAAATCTACAATGCACCAAATGTACAAAAATATCAGCACAATTATATGTTTAATGATAACTTGCATTTAGCCTTACTTGAAGATGAATTATAATTTCATTTTTGATCAGTCGTTGTTACAAAGGTCTCATGATATTCAAAACTTTATGAAGGGAGTTGTGGCATCAAACTCAATAGATTTGCACAGCAAGGTAGAAACAAGGGCAAAAGCAAAATACTGTGGATGCTGGAAATCTGAAACAAAAATAGAAAATGCTGGAAATACTCAGCAGGTCAGGCAGCATCTGGCACTGAAAAGAAGAGTTAACGCTTCAGGTGGTTGACCTTTCATCTGAACTGGCAAAGGTTCGAAATGCATTGGGTTTTGAACAAGTGAAAGGGGCCGGGGGAAGAAGAATAAAAGGGAAGGTCTGTGATCGGATGGAGGGCAGGACAGATTAAATGACAAAAGTTTTCATGGTACAAAGCCAAGTAAAGAAACAAAAGATGTGTCTAGATGAGGTGTAGATGGTAGTATAGCAACCGTCTGAACACAAAGTAAAGGGATTAAGAAAGAAACAAAGTGGTGTGGTGGGGGGAGGGAACAAACGAGCAAAAACAATGACAAAAGAAAAAAAGGGCAGAGATTATGATCTAAAATTTTTGAACTCAATGTTGAGCCCAGAAGGCTGTAAATTGGCCAGTTGAAAAATGAGGTGCTGTTCCCTGAGCTTGCATTGAGCTTCCTTGGAACACTGCAACAGAAATAAAGACTCAAAGAGTCTCTGACTCTATGACAGATGCTCCAGTGGCTGAAGTCACACACTTTCTATGGTTACGGTGCCAAACTCAGCGTACATTTCAAAACCATCCTCTGGGCATTCAGATTTCTGCAGAACAGGAATGAACAAAAGTTTTAAAGTGGCATTTAAAAGAATTACTGTTTGCTGGATTACCATGTTACTCAATGATTGTGGGCCTAAACTAAAGATAGTGTATGAAATCAGGGCTGGAACAATATCACCAGCTGACTGGAAATCATCATGCTTTATGAACACATGGCAGCAAGCAAATTGGAAAAATTATTAATCATTTTCAAATCATTTTGTGGGCTCCGTAAAGTCTCAAAGATCACACTTAGCTGAAAAATAGCAAACAAATTATGCATGGAGGTTGGACATCGCTACTTGGTAGGAGAAAGAACCAGAACAACTATGGATCATTCCGAAGAAGGGTCACTGACCCGAAACGTTAACTCTGCTTCTCTTTTCACAGATGCTGCCAGACCTGCTGAGTGGTTCCAGCATTTCTTGTTTTTATTATGGATCATTTTTGTTTTAATGATGTCCTGTACAAATGTGATGATCCTTTCATGTAGCAACAGAGAAAACCAGAGGTGCAGGTACATAAAAGGGGCCAGTGCAAAATGATGAGTGATGAGCCTGGTTAGGGCACAAGTGGGGTGCTGTGCAAAGAATATTGAAGCCACAGAGAAAGTGCAGCCATGGATTCACCAGAATGCTACCAAGGTTGAGCGAATATAATCATTATGAGAGCCTTGTAAAATAGAGATATATTCACAAGAGCAGAAAAATTGACAAGGAAATTGAACACAAGAGTTTAAAATTATTAACATTTGGGAGGATAAATGGTGAAGGACTATTATGGTGAATTAATAACAAGGAATCATCAACTTAGAATTAAAACTAAAAGCATAAAGGACAAAGGAGGAAGTTCTTTTCATGCAAAAGGTTATTAGAACATGGATACATGATCATGAGTGGCTGTTGAAGGAAAATGAATCATGATATTTAAGGGAGAATTAAATAAAAACTGAAGAAAAATTATTCAAGCTAAAGGTTAAGAGAACTGGGATTACATTAAATCACTGCAATGTGATACAAGCACAATGGGCCAAGTGGCCTCCTTTGGTGCTACAACGTCTATGTTTCCATATTGATCAACGCTTACGACACAACTTTTCCATGAAAGCAACGACTCTTTAAGGCCTCATAATGGTATTCAAATACATATAGCGAACAAACATGAATCTCCCTTCAAAGCATGTACATGAACAAACACATAATGTAAATGTATGATTTTCTGCCCTCTAAAATTAACAGATGGAAATTCCTAGGAGATGCTGACCTCTGCACCTAATCTCCTGATAAATTTTCCCAATGTACAAAGTCTGTGTCAGGAGCACAAGTTTGAATATTTGCTTCTGGCTCAACCATGAGTCTCTGCTCTAAGCTCAGGGGAGAAAACTCTACTGCACCTGTATGACCTTTTTCTTTCACCTCATTGCCTCTGCCAGTTTCGTGCCAATCTGTGCATAGCTTTATTTAATTATTTTTTGTTGCTGGGATATCTTCCTGCCTTCTTTTCCCACTCCCACACTGTTATGTCTAGTATTCCCCAAGAATCTATCTTTGGCTCCCTCCAAAAACGCAATGTCAATTTTCACATGTATGCTGACAACACCCAGCTCTAGCTCACCGCCCGCTCTCTTGACCTCTCCATTGTCTCTAAATTGTCAGACTGCTTGTCTGATATCCAGTACTGGATGACCAGAAGTCCTCCAATTAAATATTGGGAAGACCAAAGCCATCGTCTTCGGTCCCCACAACAAACTTCGTTCCCTAACCAGTGACTCCACCCTTCTTCCTGGCAACCGTCTGAGGCTGAATCAGAACTTTATATTTGACCCCGACATGAGCTTCCAAGCATATATCCATGTTTTCACTAAGACTGCCTACCTCACCTCTGTAACATTTGAAGGTGGGTCATTGACCTGAAACATTAACTCTGTTTCTCTCTCTACAAATACTGCCAGATCTGCTGAGTATTTGCTGCAATTTCCATTTTTACTCCTTAAAACCTGCTTCTTTGACAAAACTTTTGGTCACCTGCCCTAATCTCACCTTATGTGCCTCCATGTCAAATTTTGTTTGATAACACTCATGTGAAGCACCTTGGGACATTTTTGTTATGTGAAAGGCATTATATGCATACAAGATGTCATTGCTGTTGATGGGATGTGGGTGTCACTGACGCAGCCCACCTGCATTGCCCTCCCGAATTGCCCTTGAGAAGATGGCGGTGAGCCTCCTTCTTAAACCTTTGCAGTCTATGTGGTGTAGGTACACCTACAGTGCTGTTCGGAAGGGAGTTCCAGTATTTTGACCCAGCGACGATGAAGGAACGGCGATCTATTTTCAAGTCAAGATGATGCATGACTTGGAGGAGAGTTTGCAGGTGGTGTTCACATATGCCTGCTTCTTTTATGCAGCAAACTCACAGAAATGAGAAATTGGTTTGATATTAAAACTCATTTCACGTCAGAAAGTGAAGATTTTCATGCCATTAGTCTGGACTCGAGTGAATTCAAGGTCCTAGACGTGAGTCAATTCTACAGCGATTTTGACATATATAAACACTTTGGCCAGAATTTTATGCCTCTCCCCCCTTCAAAGAGCGGGCTGATAGGAGGGTGGCGGCAGGAAACGGCCCGCCTACCCCAAGCCAATCAAGGCCCTTAAATAGCCAGTTAACGGCCACTTAAGGGCCTCCTCCCACCGCCACAGGGAATTTACCGTTGGCAGGCGGGTGGCCCAGGCCCGAGAAAAGCCACCTGTAACAAGTAGGTGACCTTCTGCTGGCCTGAGGGGAGGCCTCCTGATCAGGTACCATGTGCCCGATGGAGGGCCGCCCTGATGCCCCAACTACATCCAATGCCCAACATGCCTCCCCATGCCCCCAATCAACCACCCTTGCCTGGCGAGGTCCCAAAAACTTACCTCTTTTCCATCCTCTCCATCATCTTGATCACAAAGCTGGGTTGCAGTCCCAACAGTGGCCACCCTTCCCAGTGGCGTTGCTGGGACAAAGAGCTGCCGGCCCGCTGATTGGCCGGCAGCTCCATCAGGCGGGACCTCCTACCTCAATGAGGTGGAAGTCCCGCCTAAGACCAATTAAGGGTCTGGGGACCGTAAAATCCAGACTGGATCACCAGGCCCGGCGGAGGCGGGATCACCACCGACTTTTCGACCTTTCGGCCT
Organism: Heterodontus francisci; assembly: GCF_036365525.1. Classification (NCBI taxonomy): domain Eukaryota; kingdom Metazoa; phylum Chordata; class Chondrichthyes; order Heterodontiformes; family Heterodontidae; genus Heterodontus; species Heterodontus francisci. Next base: position 41,398,292 of record NC_090373.1, read on the forward strand.
TTATTTCAAGTTTTTTTTGCCATTAATATACAATTGTATCACAAATACAATGGGACGAAAGTCATTAAATAGTAATAATTTTTAACATATCAATGCAAATTCCACCCCAACCCTCCATCAAGGAAATTAGTATATGTCCCATCCACTGTTGTACTGAAGTATACAGACCAAGGTCATGAGTGAATTCACTTACTTTAGCAGCAGTGGCAATTGACCAGTCACAACTGATAACAGTACTTGGCTGGGGAGGGAAGAATATCAGGCAGAGCTCCTGTTCATGATCATTATATAGGTACCATGCTGAAAAGCTTGAGTCTAGACAGTATAGACTGCCAGCACTTACTATCTGGGCTTACGTGTGAAGTCTTGCTGGTTGGATGGGAAATTGAAACACAGCTAGCGCCTGCAGAACTGTACCACAGCAGAAGCCAGTGCCTTTAGAAAAGGAAGGGGGGGCGGGGCAGGATGGAAGAATCAACTCATTGTTCTCGTAGAAGAAGGGAATCCGTATATTCGCATACATGCACATTAACCCTGATTTAGACTTTATTACTTTCTCCCTAACTCTGACCCCACCTAATAACTTATTATTCTCTACTCTAGTGCTATCTATCTCTACCAGTATTCTGTGCACCTTGGTATTCCTCTCTCATATTTCCTCCTTGTTCCCACACCAGCCAAGTTAGTTTAACCCCTCCCCAATAGCATTAGCAAAATGCCTCGCAAGGAAATTTGCCCCAGCTCTGTTCAGATGCCACCTGTCCGGCCTGTACATGTCCCACCTTCTCCAGAACTGGTCCTAGTGTCCCTGGAATCGAAAGCTGCCTCTCCTGCACCATCTTTCCAGCCATGCATACATCTGCATTATCCTCCTATTCCTCTCCTCATTTGTGTGTGGTACTGAGTGTTCTGGAGCCGACTACTTTTGAGGTCCTGCTTGCTAATTTCTTTCCTAGCTCAGTAAACTCTTTGTGCAGAACCACATCCTTCTTCCTACCTATGTAGTTGGTACCAATGTGGACCACGACTGCTTGCTATTCACCCTCCCCACTCAGAGTGCTCTGCAGCCAGTGACATCCTTAACTCTGGCACCAGGGAGGCAACATACCATCCTGGATTCACGCCTGCGGCCACAGAAATGCTTGTCTGTTCGCTTAATTGTTGAATCTCCTAACACTAGTGCTCTTCAAGTCTCCCTTGTGCCCCCTGTGCAGCTGAGCCACCTGTGGTGCCATGGCCTTGGCTCTGGCTGCACCCCCCAGATGAACAATCACTTACCTCAGTATTCAGAAATGAATACCTGTTGGAGAGTGAGACACACCCAGGGATCTCCTGCACTACCTGCCTGTTTCTTCTTGACTGTCTGGTGGTCACCATTCCCTCTCTGCCTGCATACTCTTATGGTGTGGGATGACCACATTTATAAATGTGTTACCCACAAAGCTCTCATCTCACAGATGCACTGCAGTGACGCCAGCTGCCGCTCAAGTTCCGCAACTCGGAGCTCAAGCTGCTGCAACTGATGACACTTCCTACACATATGGTTATCCAGGGCCCAAGAAGCATTCTGAAGTTGCCACATAGCACAGGCTAGGAACCTGAATATTAAACTGGTGGAAGCTTTGAACTCTGCGTGCTGACTGTGACCACCAAGGCATATTCACTGCTGCAAACTGTTTTGCTCAGTGGTTTAATTGATCTGTGTTTTATTGTGTTAGTCTGTTCACCAATCAATGCTCACTGTGCTTAATTACTTAAGAATGAGGGTGGTGCTAGTGGGTAGAGAAACTTCCAGAAAGAACAGACAGAGAGCCCTCTCAAAGGAAATCAGCCACATTGCTGCCAAAGCTTCAAACTGGAAGCCAAAGAACTACCAAATCAACATCCTCATCTTCAAACTGGGAGCCTCAGGACCACCAAAGGAAAGTTGTGCGACCACTGAATTCAGCCTGAAGCCTGCTGAGTCATCAACCTCCACAGACTGTATACCCCTTTTATTTCTCTTGACTCTAATTAGACCAAGCTATCCTTCCTTACTCTGTAACCTATTTGTGTGTTTGTGGGTGTGTGTGTGCACACATGCAAAAGTTGGAGCGTATTTTATTATTTTACTTAGATCGGTTTAAGTACAATAAAGTTAACCTCTTTCTTTATTAAACTTGAGAAAACCTGTCCATTTGACTCTTTTTATGATCATAGCACATAAACAGTTAAACACTCACCGAACTGGCAAGTCTATCCAAATCAAAAAGAAATAAACCTGTTGTGGTCAAACAAGGAGGGAAAAGAGAGGAGCCCTTCGACATCTCCTCACCTGATTGTAACAAGAGTAAAAATGAGTTAACTTTACTCAGTTATGCAGTGCTGGTGGTGCACATCTTTAATGTATTTTGTTGGCTTATTTGTCTGTTGTGTTTTATGAACTTTTCTAAGTTGGTGAAGCACTTCTATCTGATGACAATGACTGAAGTCTCAAAGTGTCTGTTTCTTTCAGTGAACTGTTGTCAATTATGCAGGGGTACATGATGACACAGAAGTCTGCTGACCTGAGAGAAACTGACTGTTTGCATGCAAATCACTGAAGGGCTATTCTTCCAATTCCCTTTGATCAGTCAAAGCATAGATAACTGGGTACTTGGAGATATTTCCCTTATGGTTATTTTTATCTGTTGTCCAAGCAAATCAAAGCCAGCTATGATTGTATATTGGAGAACTCAGCCCAAAGCTGGAACACTGATGATAGATGTTCCTATTTTGCCTCTGATCTGTGTAATTCAGGTCTCTGTTGCAGATGCCACTGGTGTTGCCAAGTGGTAAATGGCATTTTGAACCATGGACCATCGGTGGCTGTGACAACACTGATGTGGGACACATAGTACACATTTGGATGCTAAACCCATCTAACGTACACAGCCCAACTTCCACTAACGTTTATAAGGAGGTAAGCAACTTTCAATGTGATGCCAATCTGTTATAGTGTGAAAACAGATTCAGTTAAAGAAAATAAAGAAGTAAGAACTAATTGCATTTATCTCGAGCCTTTCATAACCTCAGGACGTCCCGAAGTACCTTACAACCAATTAAGTACTTTTGAAGTGTAGAGGCATCCGAGTGTCCTTTTACTCAGATCACAAAGTTAACTGGCAGGTACAGCAAGCAATTAGGAAAGCAAATTGTATGTTAGCCTTTTATTACAAAGGGATTGGAGTGTAAGAGTGAAGAAGTCTTACTACAATTGTATAGGACCTTGGTAAGACCACAACTGGAGTACTGTGTACACTTTTGGTCTCGTTACCTAAGGAAGGATATACTTGCCTTAGAAGAAGTGCATCGAATATTTACTAAACTGATTCCCTAGACTTTAGAAGAATGAGTGGGGATCTCTTTGCAACATATAAAATTCTTAAGGGGTTTGACAAGGTAGATGCTGGGATGATGTTTCTCCTTCTATGTTGAGGCCAGGGGTCGGGGTCACAGTCTCAGATTAAGGGGTCAGCATTTAGGACCAAGACAAGGAGAAATTTTTTGCTCACAAGGTTGTGAACCTTTGGAATTCCCTAAAGCAAAGAGCTGTGGATGTTCACCCGTTTAGCATATTCAGGTCAGAGATTGACAGGTTTTTGGATAGTAAGAGAATCAAGGGGTATGGGGATAATGTGGGAAGATACAGCTGAGGTAAAAGACCAGCCATTATCTTACTAATGGTGGAGCGAATTTTAAGGGCCAAACAGCCAACTTCTGCTCTTATTTCTTATGTTATGTTCACTGTTGTAATGTAGTAAATGTGCTGGACAATTTGCACGCAGCACAGTCCTAGAAACAGCAATTAAATGAAAGGATGAGATCACCTGTTTGAGGTGTTGGTTGAGGGATAAACTTTGGCCAGGATACATGGAGAAATCTTCACTGTTCTTCGAAATAGTGCTGTGGGATCTTTTACATCCACCTGAGATGGCAGACAGGGCCTTTGAAAGACAGCACCTCCGACAGTGCAGCACGCCCTCCCTGTAGAGATGTGACAGCCTAGATTGTGTGTGCATTTCTTGGATTACGGGGCTTCAATGTTGCATCGGAAAATGCTCATTCTACATGATAATACGTGTGATGAGGATTGATAGCAGCAGAGTAAAACCATTACAATAAAAGTAAAAACACAGCATGCTAACCAGTTTTTAAATTTAGTCAGAGATACAAAAGTATATTTGTTCAAAATGTTCAAAAACACACGCTTCTAATATGCTATCAGCAGGAAACAAACTGACATTTAGCACTTACTGTGAATGAAGCAGACAAAGAACAGTATCTCATCTGTGGATCACAGATCAACAATGATAGATTAAACAACCACACTTCAGGAGAGTAGCCTCCTGGAAATATAGAACATTGCTGAACCAGATAACGCCTGTCCTTTCTGCAAAAATAATCAATGCAGTGACAACAACAAATGACACAAATAAGGTAAAACGAGTAAAATATTTACTGAGATGAATGTTAAATCTCTCCCTCACATCAATTGCATGTCTAACCTTCATACTAGAAATAATTCAAATCATGATAAGAACTCTTCCATTTGACGATCCATAAACCGCAAAGTACCACATGGTGGAAATGAGAGAGCAGTTTATTTTGAATGTCGTGTTCAACCTTACAGAAACTCTTAGCAAAATATTAGAAATTACATGGATTTTCTTTGGAAGGTCTATTTTTTTTAAAAGATTTTACCCTTCCTATCATTTTCTTCAGGATTACTGAGCATTTTATTCAAATCTTGAAATGTCAGCATTTTTTAACTTTTGTCTTCAGCATTTATTAATTTTGAAGCTGGGATTTATATCAGTCTGGAAAGATTGTGCAACTAGCTGGATAGTATCCTCTAACTACTGTGGAAAGTGAACACTAGGCATTAGCTTCAGTGCTTCAGGTAGAGCTGCAGACCAACAAAGCAAGGCTCCTTCTGAGTCAACTGACATCATTCCAACTCTTCAACAGTTAGTTCTTCTGTCACACACTGCAATGTTAGAAAGGTGGCAACAAGCCACCTCAGTACACCGAAACAAATGATGCTACATAAAGCAACTAAAACATCCAAAAAATAAAAGTGGGTTTATTCCACTAACTGACTGAGTTTTCCGGAGTTTCAGTGGAACGATTCAGTAGGATCTCTGCATATCATTTCCAAACAGTGACTTTCAAACCTACTTCTGTACACTAACAAATACACCCATAAGAGAAACTCTTGCACCATTCTGCATTTGACTGGTTCACTGCTATGTCAAAACTATGAAATGCTGAATTCAGCTTGCAAAACCATGTGTTCAGCTGGAGAGCAGTGGTGGTTGGGTGGAGGAATGTGGTACAGTTGCATTTATTCCATAGTTCCGTTATTGAAAATTGTTTTGGGAAATAATATTCCATTTTGTGGGCTCTATAAAGTTGCACCTTTTGGAACCTGTTTACCAAGATAATAAAATGTGTGTTCTGGTCTGGATATTTTCTTGGAGAACTGTTTTTTAATTAATGTAAAAAAGCATGGAATGAGAAAGTGATATTCGGCCACCAAGTGCCCTCCCTCAACCATGTGCAATCTATCCGATTTAACATCCTTACTGAAAGCTCTGCAAACTTTCTTCAGACTCCCACAAGTAATCAAGCAAAATTCTATCAAATGCCACATTCCCTCGACTCAACCCCAGCCATTTGCATTCCACAGATGTTTCTTTGATCACAAGCTGTAAACAGCTGTGTTCCACAGCATCTTTGAATATCTTTGTCCATACTATTCCATGTAACCTTCAATCCCATTCTTGACCATTTATCCAGTTATTTTTTTAAGTAGTTAATCAAAATCAATTCCTTTCACTGATCATTTTATCCACCACGCCATGAAAGAAAGTTTTCATGTTATAATTAATTCTGCCTGAAACTATTGAATTCTTTATTCATGCCTTCCAGCATCATGCTCACATTCCAAGTTTACTAATGTGCTGATAACCATTCCTTTTACCATTTTAAAAACATGATCCATATGGTGCCTTAGTTTTTTCTCCAATTAATACAAACTGTTCTGCATGGCTCTCAACATGCTGCTGGCATTATTTTTTTTTGCCCTTCTCTCAATCTTCACCAATGCATCATATCCTTCTGAAGACTAGATCTTCAAAGCTTCACACTAAATTGCAATCTGGCATCATTAACAATCTATCAAGGTTGGAATTACTTGTATTGATGTTTAATGAAATACTCTTGAGATGCATCATTGCCTTGGACTCATTGTGGATGATGGTTTGTCCTGGAAACCTTCAGCAAATGATTAGCAATCACAACCATTTCATTTTCCTTTCCAACTTTGCTCATGGCACTGATACATCGGGCTGGATTTTACAGCCCCCGCTGAAGTCGGGGGTCATGGCGGGTGGGCCGAAAAATGCCTCCGGCAGAGGCCTGCCACTGGCCTTGACACCGGGAAGGCTCGCCCTCATATTGCTGGCAGCGGCAAGGCCTCATGGTGGCCCCCACCCACCCCCGGCCACTTGATGGCGGGAGCCAAATTTAAATTTTTAAATAAATGTAAATTAATAAATAAATGTCCTACCCGCTCCTGCCATCCATCCCTCTCCGATATTGGTGCCAGTGACTGGCACTCCCATGCCTTCGGATCTCCATCCGGAGATCTGAGGTGGGACACTGGTGGGGAGGGGGAAGCAGGTAGGTTTCTCTGTGCAGTGGTGTTGGGGGAGGGGGAGGGAGGTTGGGGGGAAGCAGGGTCAAATTTATCCGATTGGTTTAGGGCATGATGGGAAGGGATAAAGTGCATAGTTTGTGAACTTTGGGGTTGGGGGGAAGGTCAGGTGTACAAGGTAAGTATTTTTGGGAGGGGGAAGAGGGCAAGGAATGAATTATATGGTTATTGAGGGGGTGGGAGAGGGGATACAAACATTTATTCAATTTTTTCAAATCACTGTTTCTTTAAATTTTACAATTGTAACAATAGGGCTCATAGCCATTTAAAAATAGCACGGTGCCTGAACAGTGGTGCCTAACGCTATTGCCAGGGACGGACCGCCCGTCCCCTCCACATCATCAGATGAAGGGGGGGTGCGGTGGTGGGGGGGTGGTTATCAGTTGAAATCTCCACACTGATTAGAGCTTGGAAGTAATTACTTCAGGAATATCTCTTCTGTTGGACTGAGCCTGAACTGTCTTCCATTATTTCTTTGTAGCTTTTCTCCAATCTCTCAATTATCTTGGTTAAGAACTTCTCTTCTTGCATTATTCTGGACCATAGCTATGACCAATATCAAGTGGGAGAGCGATTTTATCTGTTCTATCGGTTCAACAAAACAATAAACCTTTTCATCATGAAAAAGCATTGTGTGATTTCATTAGAACTATCACACAAAGGAAATCTCCCCAGGTCTGTTGAACTCCACTACAACCTCTCATCATGATAATGCTCTATCTCCATTGTTCAAACTTTATCTGCTGCCCCAAGGCCCAACTTCAACACTTTCCTTTTGCCCTCACCCTCATTCATTCTTTACTTATTCCTATAATCTCCAAGCCCCATTCTCAATAAGATATTTATCCTGATCCTATTTGAAGGAATTTCTGAGTTCAGCATCAACTGGAATATATTCCACATATGTGCTGTTCAGTAAGAAGCATATTTATACCAATGTCTTGTCTTGCTTGAGACCTAACATTAAAACTGCTTTCTCTGGCACTATGCACACAAATTGTATTCTTACATTAAAACTGGCCCTCAGCATTCTAAAAACTTGTATCATGTCTCTCCATAATCTTTTCTGAAATTAAAATTTCTGTGAGCATCTTCTGATAACTTATGGCCCAGATTCCAATATCATCCATGTTATTATTTGCTGAATCCGCTCAAAATATCAATGTCATTTTGGAAATGAAGTGCACAACACTGCACATAACTCAATGTGGCCACATCAATGATTTATGAAAGCTTTGAAAAACTTATTTCAATTTACTGGCCCAGATCTTGCTAGAGCGGGGCATCTCATGGCTTGCCCTGTGAGTTAGACTTGTTTGTGCATGCTTACATTTAAAACATTTTGCTCACAGAATTGCTGGAAGTCCAAGTTGATAACAGAGCAGTGAGGGCAACAGGACATCTGGGACCTTGGTGAACAATGGGACAAAAGTGCATCTCCTCAATGAGATTAAAGAATGGAGAAATAAACAGAAGAAGGACTGAGTGAATTAGAATGGGTGAATTTAATGTTGAATCAGATACAGAAAAAGAGGGGAAAATATTTGATGGAGAAAGAGAAAAAATGGACAGTAAGGAAAGTAAGTCTTAATTATTTTAAATATGACATTTTTTTAAATCTCCAACATTCACAATCTGAAGGAATGAGAACCCACACTTTTAATTGTTCTCTCTCCGGGCAACAGAGGTTGATTAGCAGTCAATGATAATTATCATGATGCTAAAAGGGTACTTGCATTGTTAGTTCCTAGACTTGAGTTTCTGTGGTGAGTTTAATAGGTCATTAATGTGCAAATGCAGCAACTTCATGAAAATCACTGGGAGGTCAAGGAAAAAGTGCCATTTTCACAAAACTAACTGTGAAACAGCGTAAATCAGCCAGCAATTTGTAGCGATTCACAATTCATGGGCTACCTATTCCTTGCCATATGTTGCAGGCCAATTTGTATATTAATAACAGCATGCATCATTCAGACCATTATTTCTTCAGCAAATTCTAGGCCATTAACAAATGCCAAGCCTCACCAGTAACAGTTTCTCTCTCTCTGGAAATGTTTCACGATTAATGATCAAACCAAAACCATCTTCCTTTTCCACCATTGCCAATTGTTACTCTTCTATGGTATACATATTTGCTGATTTAGTTCCAAATTGCACTATCTTATAATTATCTAGATTAAAATTGCAAAGGGTAAAACTGAGGTGGGTGACATCAACAGGTATAAACTGTGATGGAATGTAGGTATAATAGGCTTAATTAGGGAGCATTTGGGAAATAGTTAGTGTATTATGCCTTTTAGAGTTAAGGTTTGAATGGATGATCAGTTTTTAGAACTTACTGACATTCTCCTTTAAGAAGGTAGCGTTAAATATTTCAAGGTCCCTGTTAGAATAGAATTTCTGTTGTCAGGGAATTGGAAGGTAAATACACACATTGAAATATTCTTTGTGACCTCAGTAAGAGGTAACAATAAACGTAATTAGTTTATGGGGTTGTTGATGCAGACAAATCGGCCCCAGAGGTTGCTGTAAGGTACCATAAAAAAGGCAAATATAGAAAATGGACTTACAGGAATAAGAGGTCAAGTAAACATAATTATAAACATTTTGACCAGATAAAGGCTTACAACTTACAATCGTGTTAAGGGCTTAGATGGAGTGGAGTTCTTAAAATGTATACAGGAGAACTTTTTAACTCAATATGGAGAGGATCAAACCAGGGAGGGTGCAGTGCTGGACCTAATTCTGGGGAATGAAGCCGGACAGGTGGTTGATGTATTGGTGGGGGAACATTTTGGTGATAGTGACCATAACATGGTACAATTTAAGCTTGTTATGGAGAAAGAAATAGACAAGTTGCAAAAAAGGGTTTTGGATTGGGGGAAGAGCGAATTATAGTAAAATAAGGCAGGATCTGGCCAAGGTAGACTGGAAAGAGTTACTTGTTGGGAAATCTACAGAGAGCAGTGGGGGGCATTCAAAAAGGAAATGGGGAGAGTACAGGCCCAACATGTTCCCTCCAGGGTCATAGGTAGGAGCAACAAGCCCAGAGAACCATGGATGACCAGAAATATTCAGGGTATGATGAGAAGGCAAAGAGAGGCTTTTAGCAAATACAAGGAGAGCAAATCAATGGAAGCATTAGTGGAATACAGAAAGTGTAGGATGGAGCTTAAGAAAGCAATTAGGAGAGCAAAGAGGGGATATGAGAAAGCTCTGGCTGGTAAAGGTAGGGAAAATCCCAAGATATTCTATAAGTATATCAATGGGAAGGGGATAACCAGGGAAAGAGTAGGACCCATTAGGGACCAAGGGGGAAATTTGTGGGTGGAGCCAGAGGACATTGGTAAGGTGTTGAATGAACACTTCACATCTGTCTTCACCCAAGAGAATGAGGATGTAGATATGGAACTCAGAGAGATAGACTGTGAGGTTCTTGAGCAAATTGTCATAGGGAGTGACAAGGTATTGGAGGTTTTGGAAGGCTTAAAAGTGGACACATTTCCAGGTCTGGACGATTTGTGTCCCAGGATGCTGTGGGAGGCGAGGGTGGAGATTGCAGGGGCTCTGACCCTAATTTCTAATTCCTCTCTGGCCACAGGGGAGGTGCCAGAGGACTGGAAAACAGCTAATGGGGTCCCACTATTTAAGAAAGGTTGTAGAGATAAGCCAGGGAACTGCAGACCAGTGAGTCTCACGTCAGTGGTAGGGAACCAATTGGAGAAAATTCTGAAGGAGAGAATCTATCTCCACTTGGAGAGGCAAAATTTGATTAGGAATCGTCAGCATGGCTTTGTCAGAGGGAGGTCATGCTTAACAAATTTGATTGAATTTTTTGAGCATGTGACCAGGTGTGTAGATGAGGGTAGTGCAGTTGATGTAGTTTACATGGATTTCAGCAAAGCCTTTGACAAGGTCCCACATGGGAGACTTAGCAAGAAAGCAAATGCACATGGGATGCAAGGTAACTTGATAAGGTGGATTCAAAATTGGCTTAGCTGTAGGAGACAGAGAATGATGACAGACGGCTGTTTTAGTGACTGGAAGCCAGTGTCCAGTGGTGTACCACAGGGATCTGTGCTGGGTCCCCTATTGTTTGTCATTTATATAAACGACATAGATGACTATGTGGGGGGTAAGATCAGTAAGTTCGCGGATGACACAAAGATTGGCCGAGTGGTTAACAGTGAGGTGGAGTGTCTTAGGTTACAGGAAGATATAGACGGGATGGCCAAATGGGCAGAAAAGTGGCAGATTAAAAGTGTGAGGTGATACACTTTGGAAGGAGTAATGTGACACGGAAGTATTCAATGAATGGCCTGACACTGGGAAGTTTCCGAGGAACAAAGGGACCTTGGCGTGTTTGTCCACAGATCTCTGAAGGCAGAAGGGCAGGTTAATAGGGTGGTGAAAAAGGCATATGGGACACTTGCCTTTATCAATCGAGGCATAGATTACAAAAGCAGGGAGGTCATGTTGGAGTTGTACAGAGCTTTGGTAACGCCACAGCAGGAGTACTGTGTGCAATTCTGGTCGCCACATTATAGGAAGGATGTGAATGCATTGGAGGGGGTGCAGAGGCAATTCACCAGGATGTTGCCTGGGATGGAACATTTAAGCTATGAAGAGAGGTTGGATAGGCTTGGGTTGATTTCACTGGAGCAGAGAAGACTGAGGGGTGACCTGATCGAGGTGTACAAGATTATGAGGGGCATGGACAGGGTGGATAGGGAGAAGCTGTTCCCCTTAGTTGAAGGGTCAGTTACGAGGGGTCACAAGTTTAAGGTGAGGGGCAGGAGGTTTAAGGGGGACTTGAGGAAGAACTTTTTTACCCAGAGGGTGGTGACGGTCTGGAATGCCCTGCCTGGGAGGGTGGTAGATGCAGGTAGCCTCACATCCTTTAAAAAGTACCTGGATGAGCACTTGGCATGTCATAACATTCAAGGCTATGGGCCAAGTGCTGGCAAATGGGATTAGGTAGACAGGTCAGGCGTTTTAATGCATCGGTGCAGACTCGATGGGCTGAAGTGCCTCTTCTGCACTGTATTATTCTGTGATTCTGTGAACTTCAGAAGGGGTTTCCAGTAAAACATTAAGTGAAGAGTTAGTTCATGATACTATCAAATATGGATTTTAAAAGGAAGGTCACATAAATGCTGGAAGTCAGATGACACCTTAGAAATAGTAGAAAAATTAGAGATTTTGAAAGCAAAGTTTAGGGGTGTTGTATCCTCAAAAAATACTTCTCATCCCATGTCTTAATCGGCGGATTTAAGGTAAAACGTTTACTTTAAATTTTGGTGGATATTCTGGATATTCTAAAATAATTTTGCTGTAACATTAACAAGGTTAAACTTCTGGATTCTATGTTAGAAATCAGAATATGTGTTACATCGTTCAGTAATATTTGATATTGTGATATACTTATCCACTTAAGAAGTTTATTACATGTTAAATTCTTTAATAAATCTATAAAAGTTAATAAATCAACTCATGTACAAGTATACAAGTATACAAGTACAAGAACCCCCTCTCTGTGTCTCTTTAAGCGGAGATATGTATTGAAGAGAGTTTCCCAGACCCTTATAATATCTGGGATATTTATGCCTTAGCCATAAACATTAAAAACAGGCTGTCCGAAAGATGGTAATATTCTCTGTTGGTTTTCTTTCTTTGAGGGAAAGCTAGTTTAATTCTTTGGACCCAAATAAGTGTCAGAGAATTTGTCTGGTTTGAACTTGATTAAAGGAGATTTATAGGGATGTACTCTTGATTTGGTTTAATCCCTATAAGAGGTTAAAGTCATAAATCATTTCAAAACAAAGCAACAGAGACCAACAGCAAAGATAAATATGCAATCAACCCCATATAAAAGGTTCCCCAAGGTAACGGTAGCATAGTGATTATGTTACTGAACTGGTAAGCCAGAGGCTTGGATTAATGATCCAGAGACATGAGTTAAAATTTCATGATGACAGTTGGGAATTTAAATTTGGTTAATAAATAAATCTGGAAAAAGAAACCAGTATCAGCAATGGTCGTCAAAACCCATCTGGTTCACTGATCTCCTGTAGGGAAGGAAATCTGCTGCCCTTACCTGGTCTGACCTACATCTGACTCAAGACCTACAGCAATGTGGTTGACTCTTAACTGGCCTCTGAAAAGGCCCATAAATCCACTCAGTCAAGGGCAATTGGGAATGGGCAATAAATGCTGGCCTTGCCAGTGACGCTCACACCCCATGACTGAATAAAAAGAAACCGTGGACTTTACCAGCTTGTAGCCTCATTTTACATGAAGTTTTTCTTTTGTGCTTTGACTACTTGGTAATCCAATTAGGGATATAGCAAGTCAGTGATTGCTTATTTTCTCTCATCGATTCTTTGTTTCAGTGGTAGTGCAAATTCCCAAAGCTTTAATGTTGCAGACATTGAGATGAGTGCTATTGTGAATTAAGCCCAAGCAAGTCTCATCTGCAGATGATACTAATCTTTTCAAAATTCCAAGATGCTTGATAAAGTTCAAAGGAAAATGATGGTTGGTAGCCTTCTTTATGAAAAATAATTGTTATTGCTGAAACCAGGTAAAACAGCTCGTTTGGTCACTGAGCCACCAGGAAGCAAAACTAGCAAAGGTAGTCTGGAAGATAAATCTGACAGTTTTCTGACAGTTTCCTGGAGCAATACGTTTTGGAACCAACTAGGGATAAAGCTATTTTAGATCGAGTATTGTGCAATAAGGCAGGTTTAATTAGCAATCTCATAGTAAAAGATCCTCTGGGGAAAAAGTGATATCATAATCATAATTGAATTCCATATTAAGTTTGAATATAACATACTCCATTCCCAGACAAAACAAAGCCAATTACATAGGTATGAGGGGAGAATTGGCTAAGGTTGATTGGGTAAATAGGTTAAAAGGTATGGTGGTAAATAAAGAGGGGAAAACATTTAAAGAAACAATTCAAAATGTTGAACAAAAATACATTCCATTAAAAAACAAAAATACAGCAAGAAAGATCCATTCCTGGCTTACTAGGGAAGTTAAGGATAGTATCAGATTAAAAGAAGAGGCTTACAATGTTGTGAGAAGAGTAGTAAGCTTGAGGATAGGGAATGTTTTAGAAACCAGCAAAGGAAACCAAAAGGTTGATAAAAAGGGAAAAAGGAGAATATGACCACATGGAATATAAAAACAGATTGTCAGAGCCATAAAAAGAAAAGTCCCTAAAATAAACATTGGTCCCTTTGATGCGAGACAGGAGAAATTATCATGGGGAACGAGGAAATGGCAGAGATGTAGAACAAATATTTTGTATCTGTCTTCACAGTGGAAGACACAAATTATAAAGACAGAAATAGAAAGTAACCAAGGGGCAAATAAGAGTGAGGAACTTAAGGTAATTAATATCAGCAGAGAAAAAGTATTGGAGAAACCTAAGGGACTAAAAGTCGACAAATCCCAGGACCTGTTAGGTTACATCCTAGGGTTCCAAAAGACGTAGCTGCAGAGATAGAGAGTACACTGGTTACGATTTTCCAAAATTCCCTAGATTCTAAAATGGTCCCAATGGATTGGAAGTTAACAAATGTAACAGTGCTATTCAAGAAAGGAGGGAGAGAGAAAACAAGGAATTACAGGCCAGTTAGCCTGACATCAACCATTAGGAAAATGCTGGAATCTATCAGTAAGGAAGTCTTAACCACGCACTTAGAAAATCATAGTATGATCAAACAAAGTCAACATAGTTTTACAAAAGGGAAATCCTGTTTGACAGATTTATTAGAGTTTTTTGAGGCTGTAACTAATAGGGTAGATAAAGCGGAACCAGTAGATGTAGTATACTTGGATTTCCAAAAGGCATTCAATAAGATGCCACACAAGAGGTTAATAGGCAAGATAAGGGCACATGAAGATTGGGATTATATATTAGCATGGATAGAAGATTGGTTAACGGACAGGAAGCAGAATGTAGGAATAAATGGGGCATTTTCAAGTTGGCAGGCTGTAACTAGTGAAGTGCTGCAAGGATCAGTGTTGGGGCTTCAGCTATTTACAGTTTACATTAATGAATTAGATGAAGAGACAGAGGGTAATGTATCTAGGTTTTTTGATGATACAAAGCTAGGTGGGAATGCAAGCTGTAAGGAGAACACAAAAAGGTTGCAAAAAGATTTGATAGGTTAAGGGAGTGGGCAACGAGGTGGCTGATGGAATATAATGTGGGCAAGTGAGAAGTATACACTTTGGTACGAAGAACTGAAAAGCAGAATATATTTAAAGGTGTGAAAATTCTAAATGTTGATGTTCAGAGTCACTAGGGTGTACTTGTACAAGGAACACAGAAAGTGAGCATGCAGGTACAGCAAGCAGTTAGAGAGGGAAATTGCATGTTGACCTTTAGTGGAAGGGGATTGGAGAACAAGAATCAGGAAGTCGTGCTGCAAAACCAAAGTGCAGTCTGCAAACTGAGTGTGGAGATTTGGTGAGTGGGGATTTTAAGTGTTGTTAACTTTTTTTTAAAAAAGTCTCGTCTGCAGTTAGCATTTAGCATTTAACTGGGATTTACTCTCCAGTTAAACTAGGGTTAAGGAAATAAAGTAGGTTTAAGAAAGTAAAGTAAGTTTCTTACAGTCTTAGGCAGGGGTTAACAGGCTCTACTGCAGAGTAGCTGATTAGTTAAGTAGCTGACCAGTCAAATCTGGTTGCTGCAGTTTCAGCTTCAAAAGGTCTGAGTGCAGTCTTAAAACGGAGAGCAGACCGCAAGCTGAGTGTGGAGATTCGAGTTTGGTGAGTGGTGAGTTTGGTGAGTGGTGAGTTCGGTGAAGGGGGAGGAGGTGCTCCAATTTTCTATTTTTTTTCCTACTTTTTTCACCCCCCAGTATTTGGTTCCCACTTCAGTGCAGTGGAAGGAGCTGTTTGGTGAGTACCTGCAAGCTATTCCACTTATAATAAATTGCCTGCAAAGGTAAGGTATGGCAGTGCTGCCCTGCTAAGTAGAATGTACAGCTTGTGGCATGTGGGAAGTCATGGACGCACCATGTGTCCTAGTCGAACACATCTGCAGGAAGTGTCACCAGTTGCAGAAGCTTGAGCTCTGGATTTCGGAACTCAAGGGATGGCAGTATTGATTATGGAGAGCACTGAGGTGCTGGTGAAAAAGGATGTGCCAGAGGGGTCGAGGACAGAATCAATTTGGCTAGAGCTAAGGAACAAAAAAAGTGCGGTTACATTGCTTGGTGTTGTCTATAGGCCACCAGCTAGTGGGAAAGAGTTGGAGGAACAAATTTGCAAGGAAATTACAGAAAGGTGAAAAAATTATAGGGTAGTTAATATGGGGGACTTTAATTATCCAAACATAGTCTTGGATAATAGTAGTATAAAGGGGCAAGAGTTCCTAGAGTGTGTTCAGGAAAATTTTCTACAACAGTATATTGCCAGTCCAATGAGAAAGGAGGCATTACTAGACTTGGTTCTTGGGAATGAGGTGGGCCAAGTGGATCAAATATCTGTCGGACAGCCTTCAGGGGATAGTGATCATTTTATCATCAGGCTTAGGCTGACTATGGAAAAGGACAAAGAGCAATCAGGGTAAGAAAAATTAACTGTGGGAAGGTCAACTTCAATGGGGTAAGAATGGAGCTGGGGCAAATAAATTGGAGTCAAAAGCTGGCGGGAAAACCGATAAACAATGGGCTACCTTCAAAGAGGAGATAGTTAGGGCGTATGTTCCCTCGAAGGGGAAAAGTAAGGCAAACAAATCCAGAGCTCCCTGGATGGCAAAAGAGATAGAAACTATGATAAAGAAGAAAAAGTGTGCTGAAGACAGATGCTAGGTAGAAAATACTATTGAGAATCAGGCTGAATGTAGAAGGTCCAGAAGGGAAGTGAAAAAGCAAATAAGAGAAGCAAGGAAAGAGCATGAAAAGAGATCGGCAGCTAGCATTAAAGGAAATCCCAAAGTTTTCTATCAGCATATAAATAGTAAAAGGGTGGTAAAAGGAGGTGTGGGGCTGATTAGGGACCAGCAAGAGGATTTACACATGGAAGCAGAGGGCATATCTTTGAATCTGTCTTTCACAAGGCAATGTTAGTTTAGTTTAGAGATACAGCACTGAAACAGGCCCTTCGGCCCACCGAGTCTGTGCCGACCATCAACCACCCATTTATACTAATCCTACACTAAGCCCATATTCCTACCACATCCCCACCTGTCCCTATATATTTCCCTACCACCTACCTATACTAGGGGCAATTTATAATGGCCAATTAACCTATCAACCTGCAAGTCTTTGGCATGTGGGAGGAAACCGGAGCACCCGGAGGAAACCCACGCAGACACAGGGAGAACAGGCAGTACCCAGAATCGAACCCGGGTCCCTGGAGCTGTGAGGCTGTGGTGCTAACCACTGCGCCACTGTGCCGCTGTTGAAAAAGGAGTCAGACACTTGAGGGGTTTAAAATTGAAAAAGAAGTATTAGATAGGCTGTCTGTGCTTAACGTGAATAAAGCACCAGGACCAGATGAGATGCATTCAGGATACTGAGGGAAGTGAGGGTGGAAATCGCAGAGGCATTGACTATAATTTTTCAGTCTTTCTTAGACTCGGGGGTGATGGCCAGAGGACTGGAAAATTGGAAGCCCAGCAACTACAGGCTAGTCAGTTTAACTTCATTGGTGGGAAAACTTCTAGAAAAAATAATTAGGGACAAAAATCAATAGTCACATGGATAAATGCGAGCTAATTAAGGAAAGCCAGCATGGATTTCTTAAGGGAAAATCATGTTTAACTAACTTGCTGGAGTTTTTTGAGGAGGTAACAGAGAGGGTTGATGAGGGCAATGCTGTTGATGTGGTGTACATGGATTTTCAAAAGGGATTTGATACAATGCCACACAACAGACTTGTGAGCAAACTTGTAGCTCATGAATAAAAGGGACGGTAGCTACATGGATACTAAATTTCTGAGTGACAGAAAACAAAAAGTAGTGATTAATGGGTGTTTCTCAGGCTGGAGGAAAGTTTGTAGTGGAGTTCCCCAGGGATCAGTTTTGGGACTCTAGATTTTCCTGATATATATTAACAACCTAGACCTTGGTGCAGAGGACACAATTTCAAGGTTTGCAGATGATACGAAACTTGGAAGCATTGTGAACTGTGAAGAGAATAGTGTAGAACTTCAAAAGGACCAAGACAAGTTGGTGGAATGGGAAGACAGGTGGCAGATAAAGTTCAATGCTGAGAAATGTGAAGTGATTCATTTTGGTAGGAAGAATATGGAGAGTCAATATAGAATAAAGGGTACAATTCTAAAGGGGTTGCAGGAGCAGAGGGACCTAAGTGTGTACCTGCATAAGTCATTAAAGGTGGCAGGACAGGTTGAGTGAGTGGTTTATAAAGCATACCGTATCCTGGGCTTTATTTATAGGGGCATAGAGTACAAGAGTAAGGAAGTTATGTTGAACTTGTATAAGACACTAGTTCGGCCTCAGCTGGAGTATTGTGCCCAATTTTGGGCACTGTGCTTGAGGAAAGATGTGAGGGCATTGGAGAAAGTACAGAAAATGAGAATGGTTCCAGGGATGAGGAATTTCAGTTATAAAGATAGATTGGAGAAGTTAGGACTGTTTTCCTTGGAGAAGAGAAGGCTGAGAGGTGATTTGATAGGCATTCAAAATCATGAGGGGTCTGGACAGAGTAGATGGAGAGAAACTGTTCCCACTTGTGAAAGGATTGAGAATGAGAGGATACAGAATTAAAGTATTTGGTAATGGAAGCAAAAGTGACATGCGGAAAAACTTTTTCATGCAGAGAGTGGTTAAGGTCTGGAATACACTGCCTGAGAACGTGGTGGAGTCAGGTTCAATTGAAGCATTCAAAAGGGAATTAGACTGTTATATGAAAAGGAAGAATGTGGAGGGTTATGGGGAGAAGGCAGGGGAATGGAACTGAGGGAGCTGATCTTTCAGAGAGCTGGTGTAGACACGATGGGCCAAATGGCTTCCTTCTGTGCTGTAACAATTCTGTGATTCTGTGAACTGTACAGGGCTTTGGTAAGACCTAATCTGGAGTACTGAGTGCAGTTTTATTTAAGGAAAGATATCCTTGCATTGAAGGCAGTACAGGGATGGTTCACTAGATTGGTTCCTGGAATGAGGGGGCTGTCTTATGATCAGAGGCTGAGTAAATTGGGTCTATACTCTTCGCAGTTTAGAAGAATGATAGGTGCTTTCATTGAAACATACAAGATTCTGAAGGGGTTTGACAGGGTGGAGACTAAGAGGTTGTTCCCCCTGGCTGGAGGATCTAGAACAGGGGGCACAGTCTAAGGATAAGGTGTATTAGGACTGAGAGGAGACAAACCTCTTCACTCAAATGGTTGTGTATCTTCAGAATTCTCTAGCCAGAGGGTTGTGGCTGTTCCATTGTTGAGTATAGTTAAGACTGAGACTGACAGATTTTTGGTCTCTCAGGGAATCAAGGGATATGGGGAATGGGCGGGAAAGTGGAATTGAGGCAGAAGATCAGTCATGATCATATTGCATGGCGGAGCAGATACAAGGGGCCGTGTGTCTACACCTGCTGCTATTTCATATGTTGTTATGTCTTGGAGAAAGCCATCAGCATTCTGAAGCAACAATTCCACTGCTCGGACCGCTTGGTGGGGGCCCTCCTGTACTCGTCAGAGTGTGTCTCCAAACTTATGGTGGTCCACTACATCCTTTACAACCTTGCTGTCACGAGAGCACAGCCGCTGACACCAGGTCTTCAGCGGGCACCTCGGTAGGAGTAAGAGGAGGAGGCCTGACTCTGAGGATGGAATGCATCAGGCTTTATTTAACTGACAACTCCAGACTTGGAAGTTGGAGCTCATGCACTGAAATTAATGCCAGTGGGGATGGCCACAGTGGTAGGATGGAAAGCTGGGGGCAACACCACCGCAGCCATTACAGGGAGCTCCGTCGCGATTCTATGCCTATCAGGCAATTAACTGCCTGCCGTCTGGACTCCCTTCCCTTTAAGGGCCAAGATCCTGCCTCAAAGAGGTGCCAACCAAATGGAGGCCAGCAGCACTTCAGTCCCAGCAGTGTCACTTGAAGCAGTGGCCACTGCTGGGACTGAACCCGGCCCTGGACCAGCAAGGATAGAGCAGGCCCCGGAAACCAAGTAAGTGGGGTTGGGCTTGCCGGAGCCAGACAGGAGGGAGTACTCGTAGGTGAGGGCTGGGGGGGGGTAGGGGGGGGGTGGGGAGGTGGGGGGTGGTGGTAATGTTTCAGTGGGGGTGGCTTTTGCCATCAGCAGGGCCATCCCTGGCTACAGATTCCCTGATCAGGATAGCCTCCCCCCTATCCGCAGGGAGGCCACCAGCTTTTATTAGGCAGTCTCCCCACGCAGTGGAAGGACCCCCCACCACCCCCCACCCCCCCACCGTCACTGGCAGAATTGTAGAGGCAGCAGGAAGAGGCCCTTAAGTGGCCCTCAATTGGCTTCTGTGGGCTGGATTAAATTCATGTGTGGACCAGCCAAAAAGGAATAATATTCAGTAGGAATGAGTGCCCTTGTAAAGAAATAACCTGTTTACCACACATGCTGGGCTAAGGCTTAATAGTCATAAATTTGCTCGGATCGTAAATCAGACATAACAACATCCGAGCCCAAATTCCTGATATGTGCTTCCATTACATAAAGCTCTGTGCAGGTAAAATTAACCCCATAACAGAATGTTATTACTACTTTCAAAAACATAAATGTTATGACACTAAATTTTTGGTGCACCCTTTCTTTACATTCATTCCTTCTCCCAGTAAAATGTAATAGAGGCCCAATATATGAATTCACAAGGTCATTCCTCCCTGACGTAACATACTGAATGCAAAGGTTCAATCTACAAAAACATAACATCAATATAAGACCTCTACCACAAGCTGCTGTACCTGAGACCAGTTGGAAAGTCCTGGGTTTTACACTCAGGTGCAATGAGACAATTACTGCACTCAATCTTGCATATGAGTTCCTTGAAGCCAAAGTGGGAAAAATGATCAAGTGTTCTACAAGCTATAAACAAAGCAATGAATTCACTGGCAACTTGAAATACAAATTCCCAATTCAACACAAATTCTTTTATCGTATTCTTAAACATTGCGGATGGACTGAGCTTCAGATGAATAGATACGCCATAGTCATTTCCTTTCACCAAATGGACCACTTGTGCTTAGCAATGCAAATCATACATTTATTTTTTGACAATGCAACGTTTACGAAAGTTACAAAGGGATCTAAATCAAACCTCAGTGAGCATGCATTCATGTAAAGAACCTTTCTGACTGAGACATTATTTGTAATGAATATTCAATGAGTGAGTGAAATGAAAGAACATCTTGTTTTTGATGTACAATGGCTACGGGATAGCTTACTCAAGAATATGAAGTTAACAATTGTTTTTTTTTTTACAAGAGTCATGTTAAAACAAACATAAGAAAAATAATGAATTTATACAAACACATATGAGCATTTCAGAAAATGGGTCTTGTACGATAAAGTTCAGACAGTATTCACTTTTTGATTTATTTTTCAAAGTTCATTAATTGAAAACAGTTTGACGAGAAGTACCTAGATGTGTCGAAATGCCAGTCTTTTGAAATTACACTTCAATCGGAATCTCCCGAAACAACCCAGTCTTCAGATTGATAGAGCTGGACTTTATGCAGCTGGTGGGAGTCCCAAATGCTGGGCCCAAAAGGTGAGAGGAGCCCCGCATCTGGCTTCTGGAGGAGCAATTCAGCTGTATTTAACAGTGCAGGGCACTTAACTGCCCCACACCGGGGTCCCCGTCCCTTTAAGGACAGGGTGCACACCTCCAAGAGCTGCTGGCCAATCAGAGGGAGTAGTGGCCACTGCTGGAACTGCATCAGGCACTTGAAGAGCAGCAGCGATGGAACATGAACTGCAGGTAGGTTGGGGCAGGCTGATCAGGGCCACTCAGGCAGGCCCCAGCGAGGTGTGGTGGGCTGTGGGCTACTGAGACCAGGGGGTGGGTGATGCCACAGGAGCAGCCTTTGCCATTGGGGACCATCCATGGGCCACAGCTTGCCCACGGAGAAGGGCACCCCTACCCACCAAGCCCACACAAAGGCCACCTTGAGTTACTGGGCAGCCTCCCATGTGGTGACAGGCCTCCCCACTGCTGCTGGTAAAATGCCAGTGGCAGCAGGAAGAGGCCCTTAACTGGCCATTAATTGGCCTCTGGGCAAGAAGGCTATCCTCGACTCTTCCCTGCCCCAGACTAAATTCAAAGGGGTCGGGAAGGCAACAGGCACTCCACACCCTGTCTTCCCATGCATTTTATGGGGCCCCCGCCTCCACTCCCATCCCTAGGGGGCCTATAAAATTAAACTATGATGCTTTTAGTTTTCAGCTTTTAGCAATAGACTGCACTGAAAGTGCCCACATTTCTATCTGCAATTCCAGAGAACAATTAACATATTGCTTTTTTATCTACATGAGCAATGTACCTACTCTCATCTCTGAGATAGAAGGCTGTGAGTTCAAGCCTCAGTCAGGACTTAAGCACATAATCTAGATGGGCATGTCGGTGCAGTACTGAGGCACAGCTACATTGTTCGAGGTGCTGTATTTCTGACTGCCTACCTGTTCAGGTGGATGTAACAGCCTCCATGGATTGAATTTTCACATTGTGGATGGGAAATAAAAGTCAGGACTGTTTCCAGCTCCCAAACACGTCTTTGGGAGAAAATAGATTTGCATCACGATTTTCACTGAATTAATATGGAGTCGAGTTTGCTATCCAATTAGAGGCCAAGGAGGCAGGAATGGAGGTGGGCCAGATGAAGTGTGGGCCCGATTTAAACTCACCATGGCAGCAATCACTGTGTCTGCCGTTTGACAGAAGGAAGAAAGCTGCAGAGTTTGTCAAAGGCTTGGACAGGACTGGAGTCGAACCATATATCTCAGGAAAGCTGGAGGCTTGGCACCAGGGGCAGGGATGTCCCTCAGTTTTCAGATGTGGTCTTGGATGTCATGCTCAAGGCCATGAAGAGAGGAAGGAGGTCCTCTTCCCAGAGGGTGGCTGGAGGCGGCCACCCTTCCAGACCAAGGAGGCGTGGCTGGAGGGGGCAAGCACAACGAGCGGCTGGAACATGGTGAGAAGGACCTGGGTCCAGTGTCAGAAGAGGTTCAATTACCTCATATACTCTGGCAAGGTGAGTGCTACCTCCAACCCTCAGGACAGGCCTCTGGGTATTCAACCTCCAGCAGACACACCAGCTGAGGAGCCTCAGGGTGCATGCTGCTCCTGAAGATGAGAGGGGTGTGTGCCCAGGGCATTTACTGACCCCTCAGAATGGCTCATAGCCGAAGTAATGAGGACCTGCCAGCACTGAAACATGCAGCTTCTAATGTATAGGGGCACCCAACATTGGCCACAGAGAACAGCAGTGTCTGATCCCACTCTCTTTTGTCCTTGCAGCAGAAACTGGTACATAATGACTAAGAGAGGGACCAACTGGGAGGAGGGGTGCCATTCTCCAACCACATTATGCCAATGGAGGAGGCAGCAAAGGAGAAGGCGAGGATAACCGACAAGGAGACAGTCGAGCCTGGTGAATTGTGAGCTCCTCGTAGGCCTGGTGATTACAGAGGGCATGTGATCATTAATAGGGTGCAGTGCACTCCACCTCATCTGATAGCATATTGTGCCCTGAGTAGCATTGGGTAGCCTCAGCACTGCAGAGATTTCCACTCTCCTAGGCTAGCTCTCATCATCACTTCTTGTGTCTCCCACAGCTGGAAATGTCCAACCCAGGGCACCCTCTACCTGTCCCTCTGCAGGCCCAGAACAGTAGGATGCAGTTGAAGAAGAACCATCACACCATATGGGTACAGATACACTTAACTCGGTGGGGCCTCGCGTGCATGCAGATAGGGTGGAACTGGGAGAGGAGCATGACACTAGAGTGCAGAAGGAAGTTCCAAAGGCAGAGGCAGCTCTGGGCAGTTCCCCTCATGAGCTCCCCCATTGAGAGAATGGCCAACCTCTTGGAGAGTCATATGCGGCATCACTCGGATTGCATGCACACTGATGTCCACTGGATGCATGACACGTTGTGGAACATGGACCAGTCAGTGGCACTATTGGCACAGGGACTTTTTGGAGGGTATGCTAATTGCACCCCAGCTGGTGCTGTCTTCCAGATATCTGGAGCACCTGGCAAGGGCTGAGGCTGCGATGGGATGAGGATATAGGTGCCACCCATCTCAGGACGCCTCATCATCCTCAGCCTCCATGGCCCCTCTGACTGAGGGACCATCTGTGCCGCAGGGCCAAGTGACAGAGGCTGTCCCTGCAATGATGCAGGTGCAACAGCATCTGGTGATACCCCATGGGCACCTCCACGATGGGGACGACTGCCACATGCATCTCAGCCGTAAGCTGAGACAAGCAGGCAGGCTGTCTCCACCTCATCCGAGCTCACAAGGAGAGCAACACGTATGGGTTAATGGAGCGTCTTTTTACTGTCCCTGTCTACTGTTTTCCTTTCTTTGCACTATATAAATGATGACACTTTAAGCCATCCAGCTGAGACTCTTTTTATTGCTGGCAGGTAGCCCTGCTGCCACCAACCCCCATCCAGCCTCTGAGAAAATGGAGGCAAAGGAGGTGTCAAGCTCAATTCCTGCATTGTGCCGAGTTACCAGATCTCAAACAAGACTGCAGTTTTATTTTTTTGCCAGTATTGCTATAGACCATGTGGGGTAGTTCATTTGGCCACTGAGTCACTAGGAACCCAAATTTTTATTCTCTAATTGTAAAGAGCTTACACCTATAAAGCATTTTCACAATGTCAAAGCATTTCAAAACCAACATTATTTTGGTAGTGTAATCACCGTTGTTTTGTGGGAAAATTAGGTAGCCAAATTTGCACAGATCTGCTACAACTGGCTTTAGCATCTCTAAATCAGGAAGTTCCCACTCCAATAGTCTCTGTTGGAAATAATGCACATTAGATGAGGATGGGATCAGACCTATGCGTATCTCCACCACAATGATTGAATATCACGCCCTCATTCAATTTTTTAGCTCATATATAAAGAAAGACCACAAGTTAAGCGATAAACACTACAACAGTGACTATGAGCCTTGGTTGATAAAATGTTTAAATTGCATAAACAGTGTGCTGTTGGGAAGACAGCTAGGCTTTATCACTAGGTCAGTACAATGAAAACTCAGAAGGCTAGACATAGGCTGTACAAGGCTTTGCTACAACTGTACTGTAAGTATTGTGTCCAGCTTTCGAAATAGAAGATAGACAGAAAGAGAATATATTGGCCAGGAATATCCTCCGAGCCATTCTTTTGTCTAACTGAGCCAGATCTTGAGGCGGATGGCCAGGCCAGTTGTGCACTACATGTCTCTGCTTCTCAGATTTGAAGATGTGAAGTGTACTTGAGCGTTCATGGTTTGTGGAGGGCCAGAAGGAAGGGCATTGAAAAATAGAACGCTGTGAAGCTGGGGGATAATTAATATAATTAATATGCAGGCAGGAAGATGTGGATCTTGAGGGAAACGAGGATGTAGTCAGAGATAAAAACAAGAAATGCTGGAACCACTCAGCAGGTCTGGCAGCATCTGTGGAAAGAGAAGCAGAGTTAACGTTTCGGGTCAGTGACCCTTCTTCGGAACTGACAAATATTTGTCAGTGATCTTGGCCTGATTGGTAGCACAGCCACCTTAACGTGTAGATTAAATCACTAAGGATAAGGAATTGTTCAGTGTAATGACTAAGTGAATAAGGAAATGGGATAAAGACAGGGCCCTGGAGAAGTCTATGGCCCACACTTTTCTGCCCCTTGGACAGGGAAAGATATGTGGAGAAAATGGTGTGATAGGATAGAATATTGTGAGGGGAAATGTTGTTAGGGGGGTGGGGTGGTGGAATTCAATTTGGAAAACTTAAATGAAACTAAAACGTGTGAACCCTGTTAGATAGCCTATAAACTTTTAACTCACAAAATTTGTTGAGAACTTAATTGGTAATTTCACAATGCCAGTGGTAAGCCACACTTGCAGAGTGTACATATAGCACAGTTCAGGTTACAGTAATGGGGCCTAAATCTGACATCATTGAGCCCATTTTATGGCCAGGCCACTGCTAAATTCGGCAGAGCTTTTTTTGATTGACCATGGTGGTCATCTAAAACATGGTGCCAGCACTCAATTCCAGACCCGTTCATGAAATTGGATTAAAGTAGTTTGAGCACTAATTACTTTTCAGGATCTATAACAGCCCAGCTAGGGGTACTTAAAGGAGGCTGCAGAATTTAGCTATAGGCATTTTTATTTAATTTACCTCAATGCGAAGTAAAGAGGAACAGGAGTGTTCAACTTGCCTCTACATTAAGGCTACAGCTGCTGCCAGCCTTTGCAAGCTCTCCTTCTTATTGCATCTATCCCCAGACACTGGCTGAACCTTTTCAGGTCCTGACAGGCAATTATGTGGCCTAAGGACCAATTTAGGATGGCCCTTGGGCTTTTGTATTCTGGGGCACCTTGGCTGCACACTGCAAGGATTTAGTTTGGTTTTGGGATCTAATGAATTTAAGCTCCCCTATCTCCAATTCGCTCTTCTGTCAAGTGCAGCTACCTTACAGGGATCAGTAGATTAGCCCTTTAATACCCTAACTTCTTATCCATATAGCTCAATCAACCATCTAGTGAGGTTCCATGCTTGGAGGGGAATGACATAAAATGATCTGTTAGATCATAGAATGATACAGTACAGTGGGAGGCCATTCAGCCCATTGTGCCTATGCTGACTCATTTAAAGAGCTATCCATTTGTCCCATTCCTCTCCATTTTCCCCACAGCTGTGCATAATGACCCCTTCAAGTATTTATCCAATTCACTTTTGAAAGTTATTATTGAATCTGGCTCCACCATCCTTTCAGATAGGACATTCCAGATCATAATAACTCACTGCACGAAAAAATCTTCATCTTGCTCTGATCCTTTTGCCAATTACCTTAAATCTATGTCTGCTTCTCATTTTCTAGCCTTATCAAGACCCTTCACCATTTGAGTACCTCTATTAAATCTCCCCTTATTCTTCCCTGCTCTGAGAACAATTTCAGCCTCCATAGTTTCTCCACATAACTGAAGTTCCTCATCCCCGATAGCATTCTAGAAAATCTCTTCTGCAATTACCCTAAGGCCTTGACATCCTTCCTAAAGTGTGGTGCTCAGAACTGGACACAATACTCCAGCTGGGGCCTAACCAGTGTTTTTTATTTAAAGGTTTGTATAATTTCCTTGCTTTGATACTCTATGCTTCTGTTTATAAAGCCAAGGATCTCATATGCTTTTTTTTTTAAAACAACCTTCTCACCTTGTCCTGCCACCTTCAAAGATTTGAGTACATAGACCCCCAGGCCTCTCTGTTCCTACACCACTTTTAAAATTGTACCATTTAGTTTATATTGCCTCTCTTCATTCTTTCTGCCAAAATGCATCACTTCACACGCCTTTGCATTAAAGTGCATCTACATGTGTCTGTCCTTTTCACTAGTTTGTCCTCCTGAAGTCTGTACTGTTCTCTTCACTGTTAACTACATTTAAATTTGTGTCAGCTGCAGATTTCGTATTTATACCTGTATACCCAAGTTTAGGTCATTAATCAAAAAGAGCAATGGTCCTAATATCGACCCTTAGGGAAGAGCAGTATATATTTCCCTCCAGTCTGAAAACAACGATTCACCACTACACTCTGCTTTTTGTGTTTTAGCCAATTTTATATCCGTGCTGTCACTGTCCCTTTAATCCCAAGGGCTTCAATTTTTCTAATAAATCTATTATGTGATACTTCATCAATGCCTTTCAAAAGTCCATATACACATCAACCATACTACTTTCATCAGCCCTCACTGTTACTTCTTCAAAGATCTCAATCAAGTTAGTCAAACCCAATTTGCCTTCAAACAAATCCTTGCTGGCTGTCATTTATTAACCCATATTTTTCCAAGTGACAGTTTTGTGTCTGATTATTGTCTGTAAATGTTTCGCCATCACCAACGTTTGGTTGACTGGCCTGTAGTTGTTGGGTTTATCCCTCATCCCTGTTTTGAAGAGGATTGTAACATTTGCAATCCTCTTATCCTTTGGCACTACTCCCATATCTAAGGGGGATTGGCAGACTAAGGTCAGAGCCTTCATTATTTTCATCCTTACTTGCTTAAGAATGCATCCCACATGGATATAAAATTGGCTAAGGGACAGAAAGCAGAGACTAGTTATTATATATTGTTATACTATCTGTAAAGTGTTAGAAACTAATTTGCTAGGAGCTAGTTGTTATGTACAAGTGTTCCAGTGGGGGGCCACATTCATGGCTGCACAGGGGAGTCATGTTATATGTAACACAAAAACCAGTTCAACCGGGTTCTGGAGTAGACAGCATGGTGCTGTAATAAACAAGATTGACTCCAGCCTTTTCCAAGTTTAAAGTGATTTTTTCCAACATCTGAGAACCAGAAAAACAATATAAAGACATAACATGGTGGCACTGTGTGTCTTTAAGTAAACCTAGAACATTTTTAAAAGCATCAGATTGAGAAAATTTAACCAAATTAGTGCCAGAGAGAGAAAGAAAAACTGAGTGACTCGTGTGAAAACAAGAAAACGAAATGTCAGCAAGGATGGGAATTAATGTACAGCTGCAGCCCATAATGAATTGGGAAGCCCACAATGATGATGTCATAGAGGCATTTGAGAAGTTTAAACAAAAGTGCAATTTGGCATTCAGTAGCTTCCTATAAGACACTAGTGAAGCGGAGAGGGTCAGTTATATCTTTCTGTGGGGTGGAGATAAAGGATTACGTTTATTTAACAGCTGGGACCTAAGCAAAGAGGACAGCAGAAACCCATAATTGTTGTTTGAAAGATTCAGTACCCATCTGCAGCTAAAATCAAATCATTGGATATACCGATATGAATTTCAAGGCCTCAGACAGGAACGAGGTGAGCCTATTGACAATTTTGAAGCAAGATTGCAAAAAGCAACCAGAAAATGTAAATTTAAGGACACAGATGAATGGCTGATAGATCAGCTCATTTGGTGTTCTGCACATCCTGCAGTCCAGAACGCTCTAATCGGACAGGACAAGCTCACAATATCGCAGGCGATAGACACTGCCAGAGCGCATGAAGCCACAAACAGACAGATAAAGACTCTGACTACCCAAATGGCTAGCCTTCAGTTAAGCCAAGAGACAGGCAGCAGTGTTGATGCAGTGAAACAACAACTAAAGAATGTACACCAGACAGAGAGAAAGATGTGCAGGAGCTGTGGATGACCACTTGACTTGACAGATAGAAGGAAATGTCCTGCATATGGATCAATCTGCAGAGCTTGCGGAAAGACCAATCAGTGGGAAAAGATGTGCAGAACCAGGCAAGAAGGTGGTAGACACGCCATCAGAGCCAGAGTAACAGGGTGAAGGAATAGTGAAAGAAACCAAAACATCCATACCCTTGAAGATGGCGATGGGTTTGAGAACAATAGACATAGGAACCATAGAATTGCACAAAATGTCTGGATGTGACAGTTCCCAGAGAAAAGAAATTCACACAACCATTCAGATCAGGAAGAGGCTGAGAAATAAGCCCACAATGATAAATCTGAAAGCGAAGACTGATACTGGAGCGCAGAGTAACATCATCCCGCTCAGATTATACCAGAAGATCTTTCCTGAAAATTTGGAGAAAAATGGTTATCCAAGGAAAGGTACTCTAAAACCAAACAATATCATGCTCACATCGAACTGAGATTCGACGGCTAGGAACAACCCAAATCAGAGGGGCACACAAAGGAGAAGATGTTAACTGTATGTTCTACATCATTGAAACAGATGGTCCAGCTATCCAGGGGTTGAGCAGTTGTGAAGAGCTGCAGATTATCTCAGTAAACCATGAGGTGAAGGAGGCGACACTGAGGGTTGAAGACAGTACACCCATTGAAAAGCACCCTCTGATCAGAAGCACAGAATATCTGGTACAAATGTACCCAGAGTGTTTTGGTGAGATGGTTGGATGCTTCAAAGATTTTGAGTATCACATCACTATTAACCCAGTGATGAAAGCAGTCATTCATCCCTCATGTAAAGTGTAAAGAACTAAAAGGAAAGCTTGAAAGAGAGCTCCAAGAAATGGAAGAAAAGAAGGTGATTGCCAGAGTCACAAGAGCCTACAGATTGGATAAATTCCATCGTGGTGAGAGAGAAGTCAAATGAATGGCTAAGAATTTGCTTAGATCCTAAAGATCTTAACCAAGCAACAAAGAGGGATCACAAACCTATTCCAACATTGGAAGAAATCACACCAGCACTGGCAGGGGTAAAGGTTTTCAGCAAGCTTGATGCCAGAAATGGCTACTGGAATGTGAAGCTAGACACAGAATCTTTACTGTTGATAACATTCAACACAGCCTTTGGACAGTACAAATTCCTGCGTCTGCCTTTTGGCCTCACGGTGAGCCAGGATGTGTTCCAACAGAAAACAGACGAGACATAAAGGGGATGCAAAGGAGCAGTCAGCATAACTGATGATATCCAGATATATGGTGAGGATGGAAAAGATCATGACAACCATCTACATGAAGCCATGGAGAGAATGAGGAAAGCTAGGATTAAATTAAACGCAGACAAATACATTATGAAAGTGACAGAATGCCAGTTCTTCGGAATGGTGTACACACCTGACGGAGTTAAGCCGAGCCCTGAGAGAATCTCAGCCACCTCAGGGATAGAAGCCCCAAGAGATAAGAGGGAATTGAGAAGTTTCCTTGGTTTGATACAATACATGAGCTCCTTTATTCCGCACATGTCGGAATACACAGCAAACCTGTGGGAGCTGAAAGAAGATGTAGAGTATCAGTGGTCAGAGTCACATGACAGGAGTTTCAACAAACTCAAAAAGGTAGTATGCAAGGAGACAAGTCTGTCATATGATGACAAAAAGAAACCTGTCACTCTGCAAGTAGATGCTTCCACAAAAGGACTGGGAACAGCCCTGGTACAAGAGGGGAAGCCAATAGCATTTGCATCCAAAGTGCTAACATCAGCTAAGAAAAGATATTCCAACATAGAAAGAGAGCTTTTGGCAGTTGTGTATGGATGTGAGAAGTTCCAGACATATCTCAATGGGAGAAAGTTCACAGTGGAGAGTGATCATCATCTACTGGAGCAGATCTACAAGAAAAATCTATATTAAGCACCAGAAAGATGGCAAAGGTTACTCTTGAGGCTTCAGTGTTATGATTTCACTCTAAAATATAAGACAGGAAGAGAAATGGTGCTGGCAGACACCCTATCTCAGTTGTCACTACAGGAGAAACATGAGATAGAAGATCCAGGCATAAAAATTCATCACCTAGTGAACGTACCACCACCCAAACTGAGTCAAATTAAATATGAGACCAGCAAAGACAAGGAGTTACAGATGCTGTCTCATCAAACAATCCAGGAATGGTCTGATAAGATACAGCACACACAGCCAGCAATACGGCCGTACTGGTCTGTCTGAGATGACATCTCACTAGAAGATGGTGTTCTGCTGGCCAGATCCAGAATAATCAGACCCAAAACCTGTGTCTGCGTGGGTTTTCTCCGGGTGCTCTGGTTTCCTCCCACAGCCAAAAGACTTGCAGGTTGATAGGTAAATTGGCCATTATAAATTGCCCCTAGTATAGGTAGGTGGTAGGGGAATATAGGGACAGGTGAGGATGTGGTAGGAATATGGGATTAGTGTAGGATTAGTATAAATGGGTGGTTAATGGTCGGCACAGACTCGGTGGACCGAAGGGCCTGTTTCAGTGCTGTATCTCTAAATCTAAAAAATCTAAAACAATGCAGGAAGAACTTCTCCAAAAGATACACAAAGGCCATATGGGAATGCAGAAGTGTAAGCTCAGAGTCAGATCAGCTGTGTAACGGATAGGCATGTACAAATATATTAAAATATGGTATCTACATACAATGTATGCCAGAAGTACAGAAACTCTCAACAGAAAGAGGAGATGATAGCTACCAAAGTACCACACAGACCATGGCATACTGTAGGAGTCGATTTATTCACACATAATTAAGAATGGTCTCTCATAGTCGCAGACTACAACTCAAAATTCCCTTCAATCCGGAAGATGAAAGACTTGAGAGCCACAACAATAATCTCAGCCGTATGAGTTCTGTTCGCTGAGCAAGGGATTCCTGAAAGGTTAATATGTGACAATTGCACCCAATTTACATCCAGAGAATTTAAGGAATTCGCTGACCAGTATGGGTTCAACACCATCACCTCACAACCACACTACCCATGGGGACACGGATTTATAGAAAGACACGTCCAGATGGTCAAAAGAACACTTTTGAAATGCCAAGAGACGAAGGAAGACGCAAACCGGGCCTTCTTGTCACTCCGATCCACACCTCTCAAGGCTGACATGAAATCACCTGCAGAGCTGTTAAATGGAATAAAATAAAAGGCAGCTCTGCCAAACAAAATACACCCTTCAAGTGACCAGGAGGAAGTGAGACAACAACTCACTGAAGCACAGGTAAGAGGAGAGCAACACTTCAACAATATGCTAAATCCCTACCCGAGCTGTTGAAAAGACAAACTGTACACGTACAGGATCCAATCATGAAAACCTGGAGCCCAGCAAAAGTTGTTAGTGAAGCTGAGACCCCAAGGTCATATATCATTGAGACTGAAACCGGTAACCAAATGAGAAGGAACAGAATCAATATTTGACCTACATCTGAGCTGGAACAACAGAAAAGACAATCAACAATACCGGAGACATCACTATCCAGCAAGACAACATTAACATCACCAGCACGTGACACAACATCGACTGTACAGCGTGCCAACTCACCAGAGAGCAACAAATGCCAAATCTACAAGATGGAGGCACAACATCTTATCACCCGAGCAATACCATGAATAATTTTTTTTTTAAATACATGCTATAAACGACTCTAAAAGGGGGTTCAGATTATTTCCACAAGTCAGATGATAATCTTCTTTATTTATATTGACAGTTATATTGATATAGGGACATGTTTTAAAGACTATATATTGTTATACTATCTGTAAAGTGTTAGGAACTAATTTGCTTGGAACTAGTTATGTCTAAGTGTTCCAGTAGGGGGCCACATTCATGGTTGCACTGGGCAGTCATGTTATATGTAACACAAGAACCAGTTCACCCAGGTTCGAGAGCAGACAGCATGGTGCTATAATAAACAGAATGACTCCAGCATTTTCCAAGTTTAAAGTGTGATTCTTTCCAACATCTGGGAACCAGAAAAACAACATAAAGACGTAACACTAGTGGTAAACGATTGTTTTTCAGACTGGAGGGAAGTATCCGGTAGTATCACCTAGGGGTCAATATCATGACCACAGCTCTTTTTGCTATATATTAATGACCTGGACTTTGGGTGGACAGGGCATAATTTCCAAGTTTGCTAATGACAGGAAACTCAGAAATGTGACTTTTTATTTTGAAAAGTCAACAATAGATGTTAAATTTTAAACTGAACAAGAGTAAAATTATTTAGCAGAGAAAAAGACGATAAGCACAAGGTCATCTAGTTTCTTTAATCACTAACATTAATAACTGCCTTTGAACAATTTTGTGGTGTTAGCCAGTGAATACATTTGACGTTATTTGGCACATTTTATTTGGCAAGTTGGATAATAAGGTTCTAAATAACACAAAGTTTTGTGAATGCAATTGTCACATTTATTTACCACATCATCCACTCCAGATTCCCTGAATAATGAAAATATCTTTGCATGATTTTGAAATAGGATCTAATTATGACTCACAATCAATATGAATTGGACGTAAGTGAAATGCTATTGCTAGAATTGGACTCCATCCTGTGAGCAGAGCCAATGTAAAGTGATTATGTTCAACATAATTTTGACTCACAGTTAATATAACTGGAAATTTAATATATCGCTGCATTAATCAGCTCCTTCGCAAAACACAGTGGAATATTTAACTGCAGCAGGATTGCATTCTGTTTTCAGGGGCTTGGTTTTCAACCGGGGGTCAAGAACCTGATGTCCGGATAACTTCTGAGTCCTGACCCCACGACGCTATCTTCAAATGTAAATGCCCTAACTGAGCCGGCGGCAAGTTTGGCATGCAATTAGTGGCACCAAACTCTGCCAGGAGGCGGGAGTTGCCTGCTGAGCACGATCAGCAATGACAGATGGCAGCCATAATGGGGTCTGCCGCTGCCTTGCCGAAGAGAGGAGGCAGGATATCGGAGGGCCAGCAGCCTCACTGCGCAGAGAAGCGGTCAAATAGCCAACTAAAAGGTACTGCGCCTGATCTCACAAAAAACCTTTCGCGACAAAACAGTTTCCTCATGAAAAAAAAGTATTGCTCCCTGCATTGAACTCAACAGCTGTGCCCAGATTGTTCAGGATTGGCAATTTCCGACTGAAAATCACCTTATGGCCCTCCCTGGCCCATTACCAAGCTCCTCAAGGAGCTTCACAGGCTATTCATTGGAGGTGAGCCAGTACCTGGCTCTCCCACCCCCTGCCCTCCCTTTCAAATTACCAATGCATCCCGGAGGCATCAGGACACTAACAAGCTATCCAAGAGCGCTATTTTCAAAGAGCGCCTGTTCCCATTCTCACCCCTGGCCCTGTTCTCTAGAGCTAGTCAGTACTGTATTCTTCCACAAAACAAAAACTTCTTTTTAATCCATGAGCCCAAGTTGCATTTAATTTTCGCCAAATAACTTTAATTTGTTATTCTCGCACAAGAATTTACGGAGCAATTTTCATTTTCAGCGTGCATTGGGCAAGGCATTGGCTGAGTGGTCAGAATGTCCACCTGATGTTGCCTGGAGAGGCACAAACCATTTGATATAACTAGTGAGCTGTCCACGCCTTTCCAGTTTCGGGGTGGTGGGAAGCAATCCAGCAGTCCACCTATTGAACTGAGCTGACAGAGGACCACCACCACCCCAACCCAACCCATGAAAGTTGAGGATCAGTCCAATGGAGAATGCGGGTTGGGGAGTTAGTAAAAACCAAGGCAAGGGGCTGTGGTAATTTATATGGAGGCACAGTAAGACTAATCATACTTGCTCTGAACCCAAAATGCTCCTGGAAAACTCAATCTTACGGCTAGGAGACAGCAAGAGTGGTAAAATGGTGTCAGGAGGGAAGCCTGACATTGAGCTGGCCTCCTAGTGGCTTCCTGTTTCCCAGAAGCTCCATAGCCCAAGGAGGGCCCCCCTGCCACCCCCACCAACTTTCATGGAAATCTGGGGTAGCCAACTCTGGTTGATGAATTCCTAAAGATTTGATCACATGTTGTCCTCAAATGTTACTGCAATTACATTTATGACGGTTGGGCTGAGTCGCTTTGGTCATGGTTTCACGCCATCAGCTATTTTGCGGGAAGTTCTGAGAATCCAGAGATCCCCATTAACAATGACATTAAATATTTTTATTCCAGTTATTTTTCTCAATAACATAGAATGAAACTGAATCAGTACAGGCATCCTACTGTTAAGTTGGGTTGGGATTTAAATTACAATAATTATTGCAGAATAGTTATCAGCCTGTAGCAACAAATTTCACTCTAATAACCATAAGGATGCTTATTTCTTTATATCTCTGTGGTACTTTGCTGAGGTGGAAATACATCAGTACTAAGAATTCCCTGGAATGTACACTCACTTGGAATTCATCCAGTTTCCATGGCAACTTTCTTTCAAGAAATGGACTACTTAGACAGTATTATCTGCTGCGGCTGTTTTCGCGGAATGTTTTATCAAATCTTTCTAAATTTTGATGGGGAGGGAAAAGAAAATAATAGAATCATGAAATGTCTGCTTCAAAGCTGCATTCTGGTAACTCTTTCAGACAAGATCAAACCTTTTCAGCTCGAGTACATCTCAGATCGATGTGTCTCACGTCAAATCTCAGAACTGAAGTGTATGGTTACAGAGTTATACAGCACCAATTTATAAATCAGTGCAGCACTACCTATCAGCCGGAGGGATCATTGAGAGGACTATTTACTTCTACATGTAAAACTTTCCTCTCCCAGACATCTACAAATGAATTCCATACATTTGAGAAGAACAAGTATTTTCTCGACATAAACTGACTAATCTTACTCATATATTAAAGGATTGCAATCATGACAGTGTACATTTAATTTTCTGAAAGTAAATGTCAAGACCGGTTTGATGCTTTCGTAGATAAGTACAGCTTTGTGTGTGGCACTAGGCTGTTTTGACCAGAATTTCCCCAGATTCAGTCCAAGTTTGTGCTGAGCTAGTTGACCTCAATGGCCGGAGTATTACACTTACCCTCAATGCCTCTGCATGAGAGAGTGAGGGGAATAAAAACTCCACTAAGGTTTCTGCTCCCAATGACTGTTCACTGACCCATGCTGGAAGGAATGTGTGTGGATATGGGGTGAAGATAGAATCAGACTTGGCTTCATGCTCCCTCACTTATAGTCAAATATCCTGCTGATACATGGGTATATTGCCAACATGCCACCTAGGTATAAACCTACTGATCAGCCACCTGTTAAATAAAAGTGTTCAACCTACATTTCCATTGAAACCAATTGTAAGTAAAATTGAGCAGATTCTATAATGGGCAGCCAACCCACACCAGTTTTACACTTGGCAGCAAGCTGGGAATTTATCCCTCAATATCTACGTTCACACATGAAAAGTGGCCATTTGGTCAAGGATTTGGACTGGCAACGTCAATAGCTGTGTACCCTTGGAGTCTTCAACATTGACTCCAGACTCCATGAAGTCTCATGGCATCAGATCAAACATGGGACAAGGAAACCTCCTACTGATTACCACCTACCGAGCGCCCCCCACCGTCAGCTCATGAATCAGTGCTTCTCCATGCTGAACACCAATTGGAGGAAGCACTGAGGATAGCAAGGGCACAGAATATACTCTGGGTGGGGGACATCAATGTCCAAAACCAAGAGTGGCTCGGTAGCACCAGTACTGATGGAGCTGGTCGAGTCCTAAAATACATGCGGCAGGTGGTGAGGGAACCAACAAGAGGAAAAAACATACTTGACCTCGACCTCACCAATCTGTCTGTCGCAAATGCATCTATCAATGACAGTATTGGTAGGAGTGACCGCTGCACTGTCCTTGCGAAGACAAAGTCCCATCTTCACATTGAGGGTTGTGTGGCACTACCACCATGCTGAATGGGATAGATTTCAAACAGATCTAGCAACTCAAAACTGGGCATCATGAGGCGCTGTGGGCCATCAGCAGCAGCAGGATTGTATTCAAGCACAATCTGTAACCTCATAACCTAGCATATGCCCCACTCTACCATTACCATCAAGCCGGGGGACCAACCCTGGTTCAATGAAGAGTGCTGGAGGGCATGCCAGGAGCAGCACAAGCATACCTAAAAATGAAGTGTCAACCTAGTGAAGCTGCAACACAGGACAACTTGCATGCTAAACAGGGGAAGCAGATTGCAATAAACAGGGCCAAGCAATCCCACAGCCACCGGATCAGATCTAAGCTCTGCAGTCCTGCCACATCCAGTCGTGATTAGTGGCAGACAATTAAACAACTGATAGGAGGAGGTGGCTGCACAAATATCCCCATCCTCAATGATGGGGGAGCCCAGCACATCAGTGCAAAAGACAAGGCTGAAGCATTTGCATCAATCTTCAGTCAGAAGTGCTGAGTGGATGATCCATCTCGGCCTCCTCCTGAGGTCCCCAGCATCACAGTTGCCAGTCTTCAGCCAATTCGATTCACTCCACGTGATATCAAGAAACGACTGAAGGCACTGGATACTGCAAGGGATATGGGCCCTGACAATATTCTGGCCATAGTACTGAAGACCTGTGCTCCAGAATTAACCACGCCCCTAGCCAAACTGTTCCAGTACAGCTGCAACACTGGCATCTACCCAGCAATGTGGAAAATTGCCCAAGTATGTCGTGTGCACAAAAAGCTAGACAAATCCAAGCGAGTCAATTACCACCCTATCAGTCTACTCTCGATCATCAGCAAAGTGATGGGAGGGTTCAGGACAGCGCTATTAATTGGCACTTTTTCAGCCATAATCACTGACACACAGTTTGGGTTCCTCCAGGGCCACTCAGCTCCTGACGTCATTACAGCCTTGATCCAAAAATGGACAAAAAGGCTGAACTCCAGAGGTGAGGTGAGAGTGATTGCCCTTGACATCAAGGCAGCATCTGACCGCATATGGCATCAAGGAGCCCGAACAAAACTGGAGTTAATGTAAATCAAGGGGAAAATCTCCGCTGTTTGGAGCCATATCAAGAACAAAGGAAGATGGTTGTGATTGTTGGAGGTCAATCATCTCAATCCCAGGACATCACTGCAAGAGTTCCTCAGTATAGTGTCCTAGACCCAACCATCTTCAGCTGCTTCATCAATGACCTTCCCTCCCCATAAGGTCAGATATGGGGATGTTCGCCTATGATTGTACAATATTCAGCACCATTCACGACTCCTCAGATACTGAAGCAGCCCATGTCCATATGCAGCAAGACCTGGACAACATCTAGACTTGGGCTGATAAGTGGCAAGCAACATTAGTGCTACACAAGTGCCAGGAAATGACCATCTCAAACAAGAGAGAATCTAAGCATCTCCCCTTGACTTTCAATGCATTACCATTGCTGAATCCCCATCAATATCACAATCAACATCCTGGGGGTTACCATTGACCAGAAACTGAACTGGACCAGCCACCTAAATGCTATGGCTACAAGAGCAGGTCAGAGGCTGGGAATTTTGTGGAGAGTCCCCAATGCCTGTCCACCATCTAAAAGGCACAAGTCAGGAGTGTGATGGAATACTCTCCATTTGCCTGGATGGGTGCAGGTCCAACAATACTTAAGAAGCTTGACACCATCCAGCACAATGCAGCCCACTTGATCGGCACCCCATCCACAAACATTTACTCCCTCCACCACTGACGCACAGTGGCAGCAGTGTGAACCATCTACAAGATGCACTGCTGCAACTCACCAAGGTTCCTTCGACAGTACCTTCAAACCCGCAACCTCTACCACCTAGAAGGACAAGTACAGATGATGTATGGGAACACCACCACATGCAAGTTCCCCTCCAAGCCACACACTATCCTGATTTGGAACTATATTGTAGGTCCTTCACTGTCGCTGGGTCAAAATCTTGGAACTCCCTTCCTAACAGCACTGCAGGTGCTTCTACACCCCAGGGACAGCAGCGGTTCAAGAAGGCAGCTCACCACCACCTTCTCAAGGGCAATTAGGGATGGGCAGCAACTGCTGGCCTAGCCAGCAATGCCCACATCACACGAACGAATAATAAAATCCGTATCAAAACTCAAATAGATTGAGCCAGGAGGAAAGAATAATTGCGTGTGCATGTGTGTGTTGGGGCACGGTGTAGGGAGCCAGGAGAGGGAAAGGAAAAGAAAACTATATGCTAAACTTAGGAAGGAATTAGTTGCTTCTCATGTATCAAATCGGGTCTGAAACTTCAAGTTTCCAATTCCGAGTACTTAGCAACATTGGTTTGTTATCAATAGATTTTGTCTAGCCTGGTTTAATTGATACATCTAATTTTCATTTACTCTATTTGAGTCTTATAGTTCACAAAGAGAACAAACACACAAAGTGATGGAATGGTCTGAATGCACTGAAGGGAATAAACAGGTGTGATGGAGTCTTTGTGTGTATACTGAGTTCTATACAGTTTGTGTTCCTTTTTGGAGATAGTCCCTGATTTGAAGTTGAAACTAAAGGCATCCAGCTTCTGGGGAGTCAAACCCAGGTTAGACAAACAAACAGTCCTGTGACTGAGGTAAAACATTTTTTTTAAAGCAAGTACTAATTTTTCAGTTTGACCAGAAGGCTTTTGAGAGTTGAGAAGAACACTGCAGTGGATGGAAAAATTGGCCACTTATTGTTTAAAGAGACAGACTGAGAGCTGCAGGTATTTGTGCTTCAAGAGAGGTTGCTTGGAACTGAAGCAGCTAATTGAAGCAACTGTTTTGACTGCAAGCAGAGGAGCCTGAACGGAGGGCTGACCTTTGGTGAATAACTTACGGCAGTTGTCTACAGCGACTGAAAAGTTATCAGTTGAACCACGCCATCAGAATAGTAATAGGCAAGGCCGAGGTTATGCAAGAGGCGACAAAACCAAACTGTTAAAAGGAAGATTGCATTGCTCGCGATCGACGGGACCTCATTACTTCTGCATCTGCATCCTGGAGGTCAGAACTTGAAAATCTACCTGAGCAAGATCCTGATTTTGTTGTACTATGGGACTGTTCAATGCTATCTTGCTGATAAGCCTGTTCAGAGGACTAGTAAGGACTTTTGTTGCATCTGATTATTAATGTGTAACCTTTAAGATAATCATACATCAACCATGGTTACCCTGTTAGTTCATGCTTAATTTAGGTTGGTTTTGGTTTGAGTGTTAAATAAAATTTATAAAAGCAAAATCTTGTCCATTTGTTTTTTTGTTTCCAAATTTAGGTCAGTCGGTGGTTTCAAATTTTTCCGGCTTGTTGGTGGTCTCCACCGGGATCATCACACATGGAACTATGTTTCATTCCCTAACATTATGTGTATTGCAGTGGAAGGGTGATTGTAACACTGTGCATTACAAGCTGCCAGACTTACCTAAACAATGAAGATTAATTTGTTCCCATCACAGAACATATTTTTTATTTTATTTGTATGAGAATATTTAAACAGTCTGTTTCATTGTCTTTTTTTAAATTATCACTTAGAGCGGCCTCAGGAGAAATTAAAATATATTTTTCACTAATCTTTTTAATATATATGTATAATTTCAAACCAATAGCTCAACATTCTCCTGAGTACTTTTCTTCTCTGTGATTTAAACAATTTAAACAACCAATGCAACAACTTCAGACTCCAACTGCTTCCCACCCCCAGTTTTCCAGCTGAATTTTCCCAGTTGCTACCATTCATAGTCTGCTGCTTTCTCCTCCATTTTGGAGTTATGCCTCATTCACCCTAATATCTTCCTTGCTTTTCAAAATCCTCTATCTGAGATGGTCTTCATGTAGTGGACACTACTTGACACATCTCTCCAGAATTTTGAAAGCTGTTAATGGCATATTAGATTCATTAGTTGCTTCTTTTTTCATCTCCAAAATATTATTCATTGCACTCCAAAAAACGAATGGTATAAAATGCTTTGAGACACTTCATTGTGATAAGATGCTTAAAAATGCTCTTTATCATTTTTGTGAATGCTGTTCAAAAATTTGAAATTCTGTTATTCTCCCCTCCCTTTTATCTTTTTGTAGCCATTTCCTGATTTATCTTTGTCATTCTTATAAAGGGACTTCTTCCAACTGACAGTCCTAATGAAGGGTTCCACCCAAAATATTAACCTATCTATCTCTTTCAGATGCTAATTGAGCTGCTGTGCATTTTCAGCATTTTCCAGTGACAGTTTGTAGGACAGCACAGCACTAAATCAACTGAATATACAGGTCTTTCCGATCACCCAGTAACAGATGTTGTGACAAGTAGCAGCGAACCTATCATTTCTAGCTGTATACCATGCTGAAGTTATGACAAGAGGAAGGAAATGGAGACGGGAACACATTACTACAGTGTTCCCTTCAGACATGGCCTGCAGAGGAAAGCACTAATTTTTATGATTTAAAAAAAAATATAT
Organism: Heterodontus francisci; assembly: GCF_036365525.1. Classification (NCBI taxonomy): domain Eukaryota; kingdom Metazoa; phylum Chordata; class Chondrichthyes; order Heterodontiformes; family Heterodontidae; genus Heterodontus; species Heterodontus francisci. The sequence continues at coordinate 41,439,831 of NC_090373.1, forward strand.
ATTAGTCTTCCTACTGGGCAGCATTTAGGAAAGGCACAAGGTTAGGAATTGGAAGACAGATTTACAATTAGGGAAATAAAGGGCTGGATCTTTTTGTCCTCCCAAATGTAGGTTCCACGGCTGGGGGTGGGGGGGGGGGGGGGGTGGGGTGCGGGGTGGGGGGGTGGGGGTGGTCAGAGAATCGGAGCGGCAGCCCGATGCCAGGATTGCGGGGTCTGATCTTCCCCAGGGCGGGGAAGCTCTGTGGTGGCACCGCCACCGTTCTGCAACAGGACCCTAATTTAAATAAGTTAAATACCTCTTTGCATACATCTCAATGTAACCGCCACAATCTTCCCATCCGTTCCCGATCTTGAACTCGATGTGTGGCACTCACGTGCCTTCACTTTCCCTTCCATGAGAAGCTGGCGTCACCGAGGAAGGGAAGGGGTTAACTCTGCATTCTGTGTATAGATGGCAGGGAGGGGGTCAACTCTGCAATATTTTATGGATGGGATGGTATGGAGGCAACTCGAAAGTATTTTATAGATGTGGGTTAAAGGGGGCAACTCTGCATTATTTTATGGATGGGGGATAAGGGGAAACTGCATTATTTTATGGATGAGGGGGGAAGGGGTCAACTCTGCATTTGTTTGCAGGGCTGGGAACCTTTTAAAAATGGCGCCAGCACCTGCTTCTGCATCAGGTGATACCGTGACTGGCATCGCCAATGCCGCTCCCACCACGTGATTGGGGGTGGGGGGCAGTCACCATCAATATGTTAAGTGGCCACCCACGGACGCGCGAGTCCCATGTGGGATGGCTTCATGTTCTATGCCCGCTGACCAATCTCGCGGTCGGACTATAAAATCCAAACCAAAGGAAAAGGTCTTGTTGGGTTGAATTAAATTGCAAGCATGGTATTTGAGGTGGATTCTAAAATAGTGGGCAGGGACAGTGCTCAAACTTCAATTATTGTATTTACCATTGTTCTGGACTGTTTCTATTGCTTGCATACGTTTGGAGCAATTTAATGGGTCTCTGGGAGATGGACTAGGAGGTGGGTGAGCCCATAGAATTGCGATGAAAAGCAGGGGGTGTAGGGTCATTGCCTTCCAATTGCGCCGCAATTAAATTGGGGCGGGAGAGGCCAAAATGGCCTTTCCGCCCAGAGGCTAACTGAAGACTTTAATTGATCAATTAAAAACCACTTAACGGCTTCTTCCCACTGATTCTGGAATTAAACCAGTGGCGGGAGGGCCTCTGCCATGTGGGCAGGTCGTCTAGTAAAACAAGACCGACTCCCTGCAGACATGTTGGGGAGTAGGGCTCCTCCGTGGGCAATCTGTGGCAAAGGCCACCCCTCCGTTAACACCCCCCCACTGTCAACACTCTCCTCCCCCCCACCCCCCTCCCCCCAATAACCAGGACCTGCCGGCAACACCATCTCACTTACCTTGGATTCGGACCTCAGCGCCAAGCAGTTAAGTGCCTGAGTGTTGCTGATTAGCGCCGGGGGTGGGGGAGGAGATGCTCCAAAGGGCAGAGATGGAGTTTCCCTTATCTTTTCAGCCCGGTGGTGGGACCCCTGCCGGCTCCATTAAATTCAGCATATTGGGAGGGCATCCTGCTCTACCTTGCTACCAACATTACCAAACACAAGGCCATATACTGCACCTTGTACAACACTGCCAATCAGCAAGGGGATCAGCAGCCTGGAAGACTCATGCAGCAGTTATTGCTGAAAGAAAATACAACAGAAAGTATTGGAAACACTCAGCTGGCCAGGTGGTAACAGTGAAAGAAAGAACAAAAGTTAAGTTCTTAGCCGAAACATTAACTTATGTCCTTGCTTCGATTGATGCTGCCTGGCCTGCTGAGTGTTTGCAGCATTTTCTGTGTTTTTATTTCAGATTTTCAGCAGCTGCAGTATTCATTTTTTGTTTTACTAATTAAAAATACCTTTTTATCACCAATTAATGAAACTGTTCCTCGCACTGTGAAAGACTTTCAGGAAAAGTCAACAAATGTTTGCTCAGGAAAGCAGGAGTGTCACAAATGCAGCCTGCTGGATTCCATGCCTGATCCTCAGATCTGCTTCACAAAATCAACCCTTCATTTCTCATTATTGCGTTTGTTAAAGTGAGGGTGGCTAAGAAGTAATTACTTTTGGCCCTCAGTAGCATCAACCAATATATGTTCAGTTGTTTCGTGGTTCCAAAGGCAGAATAAAACAATTCCATTGTGCTATAATCTGATGTTCAGAAAACCAAACCCTACAATCCTTATATCATCTATGTTTGGGACTACCAGATCATTGCTAAGACAGTATTTACAAAGGTCTCAGCTGCACCCACTTAGGAACTCAGCTGAGACTTCCCAAACATATTTCAATAAAATCTGGGAAAGAGAGGAGACTATTATTTATCGGGGAAGATTTCAAGATCAGTAGCAGAGCCAAACACACTCTGAGACAATAACAAGATGATTTGTTTCAAGTCAGAACTGATTCAAAATGGGTCAGTGCTTTTTTTTATTGAAATGATCTAGTTTGGAGCATAACAAACCTCAGCCATGTGCTGTTACGGTAACTGTGTCCTAAATGTGCACTCAAAGAGTAGTCATAACTTCAGCAAGAGATTAGTAAAACCACCAAAGATACAAGGGAGACCTGGTTATATCAGGTTCCTGCTGTTTTTGCTGGTTTCTGCATTGCTTTGTAAGGTGAAACATCCGTCAGCCTCTTATAAGTCAGATGATGGGCCAAGGTGGGGCTACAGGCTAGGAAACTACCAAGATTTAGTTGTGACTCAGCCTATCAGTGAGCCGCATCAGTGGCTAGGAGCCTGGAGCCCCAACGAGAACATGTCTGCAAAAAAAAAATACAAAATTACTTGCTGAATTGACCCCCTTATTCAGGGGCTGATTGGAGCTCTGTGGCAAAGTTGGGGGGGGGGTCCACAATTGCACCCCCACCATGAACCCTACCCGCGCGCGCATGCACGCACACACCTTGAAACCGAACCTAAACACTTCTGTCATCGTTGAAGGCAGGTGCGAGGGAAATTTGGGCACCCTGGGCCTGCAGCAGCCATTTTCCTCCAAAGTCCCTCTTCATCCAATCTCCCCACTAAAGGGCAGACTCTCTGGTACGGGTGGGAAGGCCACATTAAACTTACTGCAGTTAGGAAAGTTGTGAGAATCCGGGATGGCCCACTCAGGCAGGCACAAAGTCTGTAATACTAATAGCATAAACAAGCATCCATCAAACCAGAAAATCCTGGCTCTGGCGTCCTGTGTAAATTTTACAGTCTGCTAAAAATCCTGGCTGTCCAGTTCAAAAATAGGTGAATGGATGGCAATCTTAGTAGTGACTAAAAGGTAAACAAGATCCAATGAATACTTTGCTTTATTGTGTGTTTAAGTGTTAGTCTTTTTAAACCACAATAGTGATTCAAAATCGGTCGCCTCGTATGCAAATTAATTCCTTTGTTTTACTGAGCAATATAGTGTTATTAAGAGGGTGAAGCAAGTAAAAATTCAATGTTTCAGATGCAATGTTATTTAATTTATATAACTAACACAACTTGACATGTATAATACATGATCTGGTTTTAGTCTTGATCACTAAAGCAAAGGTCAACCCGAAAGGCTGACAATGACAGACTACAGTAAAATTTGCATGAATCAAGGTGATTTCCAGTGCATATTTTATTTTGATTTCTGTCTTAATATGGATTCTGACTAGGTTAAAACTGCTATTATGAACAGCCCTATTTGGAAAAAGTTCCAAAACCCTGACTTTCTACGCCTGGAATTTTTCATAAGTTTGTGTTTTTATATAACCTATTGAATATTATTAATACTATTAATGAATAATATTAAACATTTAAGTAAAATCAAACATGCTAGGTTTCTCTGTTGCTTCAGTACATAAATGCACTGCATGATATGGTACTGAGCCATTCAGAACAGGAAGATCCCACTTTAGGCCTTTGGTTTGAGCTGGCCATTCTCAGCTGAAATAATCACAACATTAAGAAAGAAGGAAAGACTTATATAGTGCCTTTCATGATCATCGGACATCCCAAAGTGCTTTACAGTCAATAAAGTACTTTTGCAATGTAGTCACTGTTGCAATATCGGAAACACAGCAGCCAATTTGTGCACAGTAAACTCCCACAATCAGCAATTTGATAATGACCAGATAATCCTTTTGAGTGAATTTGAGGGATAATTGTTGACAAGGACACTGGGGATAACTCCCCTGTTCTTCTATGAAATAGGGCCAGGAGATCTTTTTCATCCACCTGAGGGCCGACGGGATCTCAGTTTAACATCTCATCTGAAAGACAGCGGGCTGAATTTTATGTGCCCGCTGCCGAAATTGGCACGTGGAGGGAGCGGGCTGTCTGTCCCCAGCAATGGCATCAGCTGCCTGTGCGGAGGCGCTGATATTGTTTTTAATGGGTTGTCAGCCCGACTGGGAAATTTAAATATTGAAAGGTAAAGTGAATAAAAATAAATAAATACATTTCTTTTGCCCCTTTCCTACCCCACCATAACAATTAAATTTTTAGTTGTTTTTTCTTTTTTCTTTTTTTCTTTTTTACAACCTTTTGTTGCATTTATTTCATTTCATCTTAGTTTGTTCAGTTTGCTTACCCACTGTTTTTTTTTTCATTTTGCACTTGCTGCTGTTCAATATTCAGTCCGTTAACACCTTTTCTGTACTAATGCTTTGTTTTTCAACACACCATTAACATATTGTTTGCCTTTGCTCCATGACCTTTTGGTCAGCTATGTGGCTTTGTCCAATCTACACCTTCTCCTTTGTTATCTCTTGCCCCACCCCCACCTCACTTGCTTATAACCTGTGACATTTTTAATATTTGTCAGTTCCGAAGAAGGGTCACTGACCCAAAACATTAACTCTGCTTCTCTTTCCACAGATGCTGCCAGACCTGCTGAGTGGTTCCAGCATTTCTTGTTTTTATAACAATTAAATTAATGATTTGCCCTCCCCCCTCTAAAAACACTTACTTTTACCATCTGACCTTCCCCCCTCAAACTGTACAAACTTTCAACTGCAACTGTTTCCATCATCCCCTACACCCATGACGTTACTTTGACCTTGTTCCCTCCCTCCCACACTGATAAACTTACCACCTCTCCCCTCTCCACCAGTGTGGTGCCTCATTTCTCTAGACGGGGATACAAAGGCACGGGAGTGCCTGGCACCGGGACAAAGATCGCAGCAGGACATCAGGAGACAATGTGACTTTCATTAATTCATTCATTTTAATTTATTTAAATATTCAAATTGGTGTCCCATGTCCGAGCGGCGGTGGGAGAGTGGGGGAGGGGGCCGCCACGAGGCTTCGCCGCTGCTGGTAATATCGCGGGCCTGGCCCTCCCCTCCCAGCTTTGGAGTGCGTGGCAGTCCTCTCCCAGAGGCATCTTCAGGCCCCTCCTCCCCTGCCACGGAACCCAACACCTGGGGGAGAACAAAATCCAGCCCGGCATCTCTGACAGTGCTGCACTCCCTCAGTACTGCAGTGAAGTGTCAGTCTAGATTAAGTGCTCAAGTCCTGCAGTGGGATTTGAAACTGCTACTTTTGACTCAGAGGTGAGAGTCCTACCACTGAGCCTCGGCTGACACCATTAATGAACATACAAACATACGAATTAGGAGCTGAAGTAGGCCACTCGGCCCTTCGAGCCTGCTCCGCCATTCAATAAATTCATGGCTGAACTGATTACTCCACATTTCCACCTACCCCCAATTTCCTTCCACCCCCTTACTTATCAAGAATCTATCTATCTCTGCCTTAAAAATACTCAAAGACTCTGCCTTCACTGCCTTTTGAGGAAGAGAATTCCAAAGACTCATGACCCTCTGAGAGAAAACATTTCTCCTCATCTCTGTCTTAAATGGGTAACCCCTTATTCTTAAACAGTGACCCCAGTTCTCGATTCTTCTGCAAGGGAAAACATTCTTTCCGCATCCATCCTGTCAAGGCCCCTCAGGATCTTAGTGTCCCTGGACTGGTGACAGGGTCCCTCTACTGCTTATTCATGAACCATGGGTTAGGATGAGATTGGGCATGTCCACTTCATTCTGAATTTATGCTACTTGAATTCGAGGGATGCAAACTGGTTTAATCACCATCATCAAATCTGTCTAGACCACGTCAAGCAGTATTGAGCATTGACTTCCTCTGCCAAAAAATTTCACTCCCCCAGGATCATCCTGTAAAGAAAAGTGAACCTTGGCCTCTTTTCTCCACTGCCAGCAGTCTCCTTAAACCCCTCCCCCCGCCCCCTCCACCTTTACCTCCAACAAGTACATAGAACTGGGTGGCACAATGGCATAGTGGTTAGTCCTGCAGCCTCACAGCTCCAGCGACCCAGGTTCAGTACTGGGTACTGCCTGTGCGGAGTTTGCAAGTTCTCCCTGTGACCGCCTGGGTTTCTGCCGGGTGCTCCAGTTTCCTCCCACATGCCAAAGATTTGCTGGTTGATAGGTAAATTGGCCATTGTAAAAATTGCCCCTAATGTAGGTAGGTGGTAGGAGAATTGAGGGAAGGTGGGGATGTGAGACGGAAAATGGGATTAATGTAGGGTTAGTATAAATGGGTGGTTGATGGTCGGTGCGGACTCGTTGGGCCAAAGGGCCTGTTTCGGTGCTGTATCTCTCTATGACTCTAACTCGTGGATTTCTCTGTAACTAAGATTGAGAGCATCAGTTCAAGTGCCTCTACCAAATTCTCCTTTCTCCATGCCCACCAAGGCAAACTTCTGTTAAGTCCCCCCAACACCCCGTCCTTGACCTCAAACCGTGTTTCTCTCCTATCTCTACTCATATCCCTTCTGGGCTCATCTTGTCCATGAGACCCATCTTCTTCTCCCTTTCCCACTGAACTATCTAACTTGCTTTCCTATCAACTTTCATTACAAAATTGCCATCAACATCCTCTCAGAAAAAATGCCTGAATCAAGATCAAAGATCTGTGGCTGTGACTATGGTGCATCCTCCCTCCTTGTGCCTCTCTGTAGCCCATAACATGATCAACCTCTCCCCCTCTCCTCTGCTGTCCAGTTGAGTGGGACTGTCCTCCCTTGGTTTCACTCTTACCTATACAATCCTAGCCAAAGCACTTCCAGCAATGACTTCTCTTCCTGCCCTGTACAGTTACTTCTAATGTCCCCCAAGGATCTGTTGCTTGCCCCCTCCTGCTCCTCATCTACCTGCTACCCATCAGGTTCCAAATGTATGCTGATGACACCAAGCTCTACCTTTCTACTGCTTCTGTGTTGTCAGCCTGCTTGTCAGACAACCAGTCCTGGATGAGCGCACCCTCCTCCAGTTAAACACTGTGAAGACCAAGGCCATCATCTATTAGCTATGCCATAAACTCCATATCCCTGCCTCCAAATCCATCCAGATCCTCAACCACTGTTTCATGTTGAAGCCGAGTTTTCACAACCTTGGAATGCTATTCAATGAAAAGCTGAGCTTCCAACTCCATATCCCAATCATCACCAAGACTGCCTAATCCATCTCTGTAACATCATTCACCTTGACCCTGTCTCAGCACATCTGTTGTCAAAACCCTCATCCATGATTTTGTAACTTCCAAACTTGATTCAACTCTTTGAATGCTTGCCTGGCTGACCTCCTATTCACCTTCTGGGAAACTCCAGCTTGTCCAAAATTCTACTGCTCGTATCCTAACCCACACCATGAGCTTATCGATCACCCCTGTATTTGTTGACTTATGCGGAGTGCCCAAACATCTCCAGTTCAAGATTCTCATAGTTTTACACCTCTGTATATCTGTAACCTCCTCCAGCCATACAAGCCTTCGAGAACTCTACACTCTTCCAACTCAGGCCTTTTGTACATCCCACACTCCCTTCGCCCCTCAAGTTGCTGCTCGAAAATGCCTTTCCTCAACTTCTCTGCCTCTCCAGCTCTGTCTCCTATGAAGGGCTCCTTAAAACCTACCTCTTTGATCAAGATTTTAGTTGCTGATATCTCCTTACTCGGAAGGAGGAGTGAAGAATGCTATAATGACAATCTTTCCAACTTGGCTAATGTTTAATATTCACTTGGGGTGTTGAGGGACAGCTTGCTAGAAGTGGTTTCTGAAACTGCAATAATTCCAGTGAATCTCTGCTTTTATTTAGCTTTTTAACTTCATTTGCTAGCCCATTATTACACTTCTGGCAGTGCTTGCCTAAGTTTGTTAATGGCATCAGTGTCTATAACAATTTCAGAGCACTGACATGTCAGCAACTTGAAACTGCTCCCAAATCTGACTGCAATTACAGTACATCATATTACTTGCAGAACCTCTCACATCAGCAACAGTGCTGCAATATAAGTGATAACTTGCTAAAGCTTCTGGTGCCAGACTATTTTGCCATGTCAACACAAGCAAAATATTTCATAAAATTACATTGAATTTACAGCATGAAAACAGGTCATTTGGCCCAACTGGTCTGTGCCAGTGTTTATACCCCACACCAGTCTCCACCCACTCCATCGAACTACTTCAGTTCAGCAAGCCAAGCCACAGCATAGTGCTGAGAGCAAATTTAAATGGCTACCCATGAGATGCATCACACAACAGGCTAAACATTTTCCTGACCTCAAGCCAGATGCGTATACAGTTCAATCGTGTGGACTAGCATGTAGTAATCTTTCCACAGAAACTAGAGAAGTTCCTCCAGAAGAAAATGAAAATTGCCGATGCTGAGAAATCCAACTTGCAATATAAACTGGATGAATTCTACAGCCCCAGGAAAGGAACACTTACAACACAATTCCATCTGAAGTGGTTTGATACATTATAACATCTTCGTAAGAAATGTCAGGAGGAATATTATGCTCTCTCCCACAGCAGTTTTGGAGGCAGGGAGAGCAGAAACTCGGGTGGGATGGTGGCCGGGTTGTGGGGGAGGCGCGGGGAATTTCCCCTTCCATCCCACCTCCTCCAAAATTTAGTCCGGTGCGGGAAGGCCTGTGAGGCCGCCAACTGAGGCCCTTAACTGGGAAATAACCCCCAATTAAGGGCCTCTTCCCACCACAGCTGCAATTAGCCTTACGATGGGTGGCCCAGTCGCCACACAAGAAGAATGGCACGGAAAACCGTGTGGGCTGCTTCCCAGCTCTGTGGGTGGGGAGGTCTGCTACCATCCCCGCCCCTGGTGGGACCCAGAAATTCAGCCCCACGTCTCTTGTAAATACACAGCAGTGATAAAGCGTAGCACACTATGGGCTGGATTTTACGTCAGGCGGATGGGAGCTGGCCACCGACGTAAAAGTTGGTGGTGAACCCGTATCCGCCCAGCACGGGGATCTGTCCCGCATTTTACAGGTCCCCAGGCCTTAATTGTTCCGAGGCGAGACTTCCACCCGCTTGAGGAGGGAAATCCCACCTCATTGAGCTGCTGGCCAATCATCGGGCCAGCAGCTCTTAGTCCCAGCAGCGCTACCGGGAGCAGTGGCCACTGCTGGGATTGCAGCCCAGCCAAGGACATGGAGCCAGGAGTGCAGGTAATTTTTTGTTTGCCTTCCCGGGGGTAATCGGTCGGGCCCCGGTGAGGCAAGGATGGTCGTTTGGGGGGAAGGAGGGGCATCTTGGATCCTGGGGGTGGTTGGGGAAGTGGGGGTGGCCCTCAATCGAGCATCCTGTGCTTGATTGTCAGGGACCCCCCCACCCCCCAGGGCGGTGAGAGGCCGCCAAGTTTCACCGGGTGGCCTTTGATGGCTCCAAGACACCCACATGCCATGGGTAAAATCCCCATGGAGGCGGAAGAAGGCCCTTAAGTGGCCATTTAAGGGTCTTGATTGGCCTAGGGCAGGCGGCCCATTTCCCCCCACCCCCCCCCCCACCCCCACCCTATGTAAAGTGGAGCAGAGATGGGAGCAGGTCGGGAAGGCCTCCCAGAGCCTCCCGTTCAAATTCACGCCATCCCCCTGCCATCATCCGGCTCGCTGGGATGGTGTAAAATTCCGACCTATAACTACAACCTAACATGCCACATCAGGTAAATGTAAAAGATCCCATGGGCAGCACAGTGGCGCAGTGGTTGGCACTGCAGCCTCACAGCTCCGGCGACCCGGGTTCAATTCTGGGTACTGTCTGCGTGGAGTTTGCAAGTTCTCCCTGTGTCTGCGTGGGTTTCCTCCGGGTGCTCCGGTTTCCTCCCACATGCCAAAAGACTTGCAGGTTGATAGGTTAATTGGCCATTATAAATTGCCCCTAGTATAGGTAGGTGGTAGGGAAATATAGGGAAGGTGGGGATGTGGTAGGAATATGGAATTAGTGTAGGATTAGTATAAATGGGTGGTTGATGGTCGGCACAGACTTGGTGGGCCGAAGGGCCTGTTTCAGTGCTGTATCTCTAAACTAAACTAAACTAAATTGTCATGGTTATTTGGAATAAAGTACTGTCTTGCCGACAAGTGTACAATCAAGGGATCATAACATTAGTATTGTAGAAAATATATCTGTAGATTTGTGCTGAGATCTCAGTACCTTGTGGCGACACACAGCCTGTCAAGCAGCACATTTCACTGGTTACACTAAATAAGTTTTAGCTATGGGTAATTCCCTCCAGCTGACAATCAACTGGCTTCATCTCCAGGAGAATGCTGCTCTCTGTGCCTTAAGTGCATTTCTCTACCCTAATCGAATGTTTTCCAGTTACACCAGTGACATTTAACATTAAGCGCTAAAGGAGGGGAAAAAAGTGTGACATATTATCAGACAATCAGTAAATCTCCTGCAGTGGTGTTCATGGGACTTTCAGGGCTCAGTGTACAGTTTCTGGTCTTTACAGCAGTTTTAATGCAGCTTTAACATGACAGAGATTTGCCTATTGTTAGAATGCAGTATATTTAATAAAGTGATAAATTACATGACGGATACAAAGCAATAATAGGGTACACCTTCCTCATACTGGAAGATATTGGCTTCACAGATATGTGTTTCTACACTATCCCCCTACTGCTTAAGATGCAAGTGCTGATATTTGATCTTCCTTCATCAAAACTTCTAATTATCAGTTATTTACTCTGCCTCTCTTTGCTTAAAATCCAAACAGCTTTGTTTGTTTATTCTTCTCTCCTCCATCTCCAAAACCTTGTCTCGACTTCCTGTGGTGGATCTATAATATTTTCTGGAGATGTTATAAACATAATACTACACTGGGAATTTTTATCACTAATTCAGTCTCCATTTCAACAGCATTTTGAAAAATTGGTATTTTCATGCTCCAGATCTGATTGACTGATTCCAGCCTTAATGTCTGAGTTTCAGTATAAAGCAACTCAAAAACATTCTCCTCTGACAAAGGCACAGATACCAGTTCTATTCAAGAACAAGCAAAAATCCCATTTTGAACAATGTTAGCTGGAATGTTTTTATTTAATGGCATATACTATAAAATAATGAAAAAAAAAACTTTATATTTCCAACGTTGGGTCACTTTTGTGGTCATTGCTCACTGACAATTCATAGTTTAGTGATTGCTTCACATTTAGTCAGTGGAATATTTGATCCAAACAGTATGTTAATTGACCAAGATTATTTGAGGTAATCACTCTTTTAGCCTTACATTTACTTTGAGATGCAACTTACACTTTGAGGTGTAATGCCCTATTAGTGCATATTTTATAGGACTTTAGTATATTAGTGAATCTACCATAATGTTGCTAACAGCAGTTCTGATATTAATATTATGACCCAGATTTTGCGATCAGCGATAAAGTGACAGTGCTCACTGCTGGCTTCAAAGAAAGCTGCCCACAAAGATCTTGCAATCTCTGTGGAGTGGATTTCCCCTTTCCTGACGTTCCTTTGATTTTGGCACCAGTTCATAGGAACATAGGAGCAGGAGAAAGCCATTAAGCCCATCGGGCCTGCCCCGCCATTCAATTCGATCGGGCTGATCATCCACTTCAATGCCTTTTTCCCACATTATCCCTATATCCCCTTATGTCATTGGTATTTAGAAATCTGTCAATCTCTACTTTAAACATACTCAATGGCTGAGCTTCCACAGCCCTCTAGGGTAGAGAATTCCAAAGATTCACAACACTCTGAGTAAAGAAATTTCTCCTCATCTTGGTCCTAAGTGGCTTCTCCCTTATTTTGAAATTGCGTCCCCTGGTTCTAGACTCCCCAACCCGGGGAAACATCTTGCCTGCATCTACCCCGTCGATCTATTTAAGTACTTTGTAGGTTTCAATTAGATCACCTCTCATTCTTTGAAACTCTAGAGAATGCAGGCCCAATTTCCCCAATCTCTATTCATAGGACAGTCCCACCATCCCGGGAACAAGTCTGGTGAACCTTCATTGTACTCTCTCGATGGCAATAATATTTTTCCTAAGGTAAGGGGACCAAAACTGCGCACAGTATTCCAGGTGCGGTCTAACCAAGGTTCTATACAATTGAAGCAAGACTTCATTACTCCTGTACTCAAATTGTCTTGCGATAAAGGCTAACATATCATTAGCCTTTCTAATTGCTTGCTGTAGCTGCATGTTAACTTTCAGTGACTTATTGGCGAGGGCACCCAGGTCCGCTTGTACATCTGTACTTCCTAATCTCTCAGCATTTAAGAAATACTCTGCACATCTATTCCTCCTACCAAAATGGATAACCTCACATTTTTCCACATTATATTCCTCACCACATTCTCGCCCGCTCACTAAGTCAATCCAAATCCCCTTGAAACTGCTTTGCATCTTCCTCACAACAAACATTCCCACCAAGTTTTGTGTCATCTGTGAACTTGGAAATATTACATTTGGTCCCCACATCCAATCATTGATGTATATTGTGAACAGCTGGGGCCCAAGTACTGATCCCTGTGGTACCCCACTAGTCACAGCCTGCCAACGTGAGAATGACTTGTTAATTCCTACTCTCTGTTTTCTGCCTGTTAACCAATCCTTAATCAATGCCAGTATTTTACCTCCTATCCCCTGTATTTTACTTTTGCTAACCAACCTCCTGTGGGGGACTTTATCAAAATCCTTCTGAAAATCCAAGTATACTACATCCACCGACTCACCTTTATCAATTCTGTTAGTAACATCCTCAAAAAATGCCAACAGGTTTGTCAAAAATGATTTCCCATTCATAAATCCATGCTGACTATGCCCAATCAGATCATTATCATCCAAGTGTCCATTTATCACATCTTTTAGAATAGACTCTAATATTTTCCCTACTACTGAAATAAGGCTAGCAGGTCTGTAGTTCCCTATTTTCTCTCTCCCTCCCTTCTTAAATAGTGGGGTAACATTTGTGACCTTCCAATCTCTAGGAACCGTTCCAGAATCTATAGAATTTTGGAAGATGATCACCAATGCATCCACTATCTCCATAGCTCCCTCTTTCAACACTCTGGGATGTCGAATATGAGATCCTGGGGACTTATCAACCTTCATCCCCATTAAATTCTCCAATACAACCTTCTTACTAATACTTATTTCCTTCAATTCCTCATTCCCCCTAGTCCCGTAGATCTCTAATTCTGCAAGATTTCTTGCATCTTCCTTAGTGAAGACAGACACAAAGTAATCACTTCGCTTCTCTGCCATTTCTCTATTCCCCATTATAAATTCTCCTGACTCTGCGTGTAATGGACCCACATTTGTCTTCGCCAAACATTTCCTTTTTACGTACCAAAGAAGCTTTTGCAGTCTGTTTTTATGTTTCTCGCCAGTAAGGGAATCTCTAGCATCCAGCATTAGTGATGCCATTAAGCATCACTAAGCAATCAATCACATTGATATGAATTTTCACAGACAGCAAAACAGTAAGTATAAACCACTGATTATCCTTCACTTTTTGATCACTTTACAGACAGCAAAATAAAGTTTGAATGTGGGATTAAGGTAAACAGTGAAATATCATAAACACATTTTTAAAAAGTTATTTTTTTTAAAAAAGCTATGGAATTTCAATGACTATGGAGAAATTTGCTATTTCACAAACATAAATTTAGTTTTTCAGGGCCAGACAGGTTGTCCAGCAGTAATTATGAACTTACTATGCCATTAAAAACCTCGTTACACCTCATTCAACAGGGAGTAACCTCCGACTTTCACAGTGAGACTAAAAGCATGAAAGTGGAAGTTCATGTTAATTTATGTGATTTCAGAGGATTTCTATCTGTGGGAACTTTAGCAGCATACCCTATGGAGTGACAATATTGAAAATGCTGGTCCCTTTAATTAAACAGGACTTATTTCAATGTTAATAGAGAGCAGGTGATGCTCATCATAGTTTTGTATTTAAGGGCTGGGTTATTGTCCAGTTAGGGGGTTGCCTATGGACAGAGAGTTGGTCCAGAAAGAAAGAGTGGGAACTGATGTTTGGACTGAACTATGAATTGCCAATAAAACAGTTGTGGATCAGAGACTCATCGGCTTCCTCATTTTTGTGACTGGACATCTGCCTGTTTAACATGGAGGAGTAGGGAATCACTGACGGCAACTTCAGAATTTCCACTGACAGTTTCACCGTCATTACCACTGCAAAGTCTAGACTTACAAGATTGGATTTTAAGAGCTGCGGCGAGCACAAAAAATAATAGCCCGCACGCCAAAGATCCGCCGCAATCTCTTGCGCAGTGGCTCACTTAATCAGCTAGGGCGGCCCGCCCACCCCCCTCCAATCACATGGTCCATCGCTGGCAATGGCGCAGGCGCCATTTTTAAAGGTCACATTTAAATTTTTAAAGAAGTAACCCACCAAAATAAATAAATAATTTATAACACCCCTTTTCCACCCACCCAGTAACAATTACAGTGACTATTTGCCCTTTTCCCCCAAAAACACTTATCTTTTACATCTGACTTTCCCTCCCCAAACTGCACTAAGTTTAAAGGTCAACCCTTCCCACCATCCCTGACACCCATTATGTTTATTTGACGCTGTCCCTCCCCCCACATTGAAAATCTTACCTTCTCCCCCTTCCCCACCAATGTGGCGTCAGTTTTTCCCTGGACGGGGATTTGAAGGCACGGGAGTGTCGGCCGCTAAGCCGAAGATAGTGGTGGGCCCTCAAGATCGCAGGTAAGTCTATTTAAATGTATTCAGCTTATTGATTTAAGTATTTTAATTGAGGTTCTGTTGTCCAGTGGAGTGGGGGCCACCACGGAGCCTCACAACTGCCGAGAGGATCGGGTCAGGCCCTCACGGCGTCGAGGTGGCAGGCATCATCTGGAGCCACCTTCAGGCACCCCACTGCCACGGAACTCGATGCCTGGGGGAGAACAAAATCCAGCCCATAAACTCAGAAAAACACTACCTGTACAATGCAAGTGTATTATTCTGCTGCTAAAGTACAGCTGTGTGTCCCTTTGACATCACAAAATGTAATTACTCTGCATAACTAAGGTCAATTGGAGGTTAATTGTTCTTGGGTAAATTACAGGTCTGATTGGCTTTCTTTTCTAATATTTTCTTTCAACTGCGATGCCTGAAGTCAATTAAAAGGTATTTTTTTTACAATGTGTTGATTTTTATGGTGGCTAAATCAATGGCCCCCAATGCTTATTAAATATTAAATTTAGCTACTCATTTCATATCGTCTCTTGCCTTTCTTTAACTTCCAAGATACAAAGGCTGATGCTTCAGGTAGCTGGAAGGCAGTTTGCAAAAAACTGCTTACAGCAGTACTTAAGAGTTGATGAGCCATGTAGGTTGATATTGTGCTTTTGCATCTTGGAGCATTGGGAATGGGATCGTGGGAGAAGAGAGCATTAGGAAATAAGCCAGGAATGGACTTGTAGCATGTGGGTGTACTGAAAAGCGTGGTGTTTTGGGACACTTCAAATGAGTATCAGGGTTTCATAGGAGTGAGAGCGAATTGTCAACATATGGAAACACTGGCAGAAACCCTGGGTAATGGGAGGCGGGTTCTTAGTGCACAAGAGCAATGTGTGGTGTAAGGGTGAATTTGGAGTGTGTGATGGCAGAGTGTGGGAACATTGGGGCCAGATTTTACAGCAGTGAGCTAGGGAAACATATTATTTAAAATACATAATCAGCGTGGCAAAAATGAAATGTTTTATCTTGACGGCTGCCCCTTTAAATCTGGTCACATTACAGAAGGAGTTTAAAAGTCAATTGCAATTAAATTCCATGTCTATCAGATGCAGAACCAGAAAAATCTCCCCATGTTGTTTTCCATTCAAAAGCTGGATTGTATAATTTATATTGTAAATCTCTATAACTGGGCTAGATGACAATTACTTATTCATGCATTTATTTATTATAAAATCAATTTGCTTGATAGTCTAGGTCTGAAAAATGGACTGATGTTCTAATACTCTGCTACTTCTTGTTGATGGGAGAAAGATCCTGTGGATAATTCTACAGGTTTAGTTAATTAACAGAAAGGCTTTTCTTTTGTTATCATGGGAACATTAGTGGAAACTTAGCCAGATCTGACAACAAATGAAAATACACAGAGATTTGGTATTTAGCAGAGAGTGGAATCTAAAATCTAGAACAACAATGACTTTAATTTATATACTGTCTTTAATGTAGTAAAACATCCCAAGGTGCTTTCAGACAAAATTTAACCCTGGCCTAAAGAAGGAGACATTAGCACAGGTGACAAAATGCTTGGTCAAAAAGTTAGGTTTCAAGCAAGAGTCTTCAAGGAGGAGGAAGAGGTCAGGAGGCAAAAAGGTTTTGAGATACAATTCCAGCGTTTAAGGCCGATGCATCTGAAGGCGTGGTTGGCAACATGGGACTGAGGATATATGGGATGGACAAGAGGCCAGAGGTAGAGGAATGTAGAGTTTTTGTAGGATTGTAGAGCTGAAGTACTTTGCAGTAATAGGAGGGACGAAGCCATGGATGATTTGAACATGAGGGTGAGAATTTTAAAACCAAAATATTGATGGACCAGAGGTTGATTTAGGCCAGCGAGCACAGGGGTGATGGGTAAATGTTACTTGGAGCAAATTAGACTATGGACAGTAGAGTTTTGGTTAAGCACAAATTTATCGAAGGTAGAAGATGAAAGGCCAGTCCGGAGAATATTGGAATAGTCACATCTGGAGATAACAAAAGCATGAATGAGCAAATGGGCTGAGGCAAGGTGGAGATGGGTGACATTACGAAGGTAGATGTAGGAAGACTTTGTGCTGGAGATGTTATGGGGTCAAAAGCTCAGGTCACAGTCAAAGAGGACGCAAAGCTTGTGCGTAGTTTGAGCCTGACACAGTGGCCAGGCAAGTGGATGAAATCAGGAACGAGGGAATGGAGTTTGTGGAAGGGACCTAAGACAATAGCTTCAGTCTTCTCAAGGTTTAATTGGAGGAACTTTCAGCTCATCCAGGGCTGGATGTCACTGAAGCAACTTGGAAAATCAGCGGCAACAAGAGAGTTGAAAGAGGTGGTAGTCAGGTAGAGCTGGATGTCATCAGCAAACATGTGGAACCTGACATTGTGTTTTTGGATGATGTCATTGAGGAATGGCATGTAGATGAGAAATAGGAGGGGGCCAAGGATAGAACCTTGGAAGATTCCTGATGTAATGTTGCTGGTGTGGGAAGAGAAATCAGTGTAGGAGATTATTTGGATATGACTGGATAGATAAGCATAAAACCAGGGTTCCACTCAGCTGGACAATGGAGGTGAGACGATGGAGGAGAATGGTGTGGTCAACTATGGCAAAGACTGATGACAGGTTGAGAAGGATGAGAAAGGTTAGTGCACAAAGGGTCACAATCCCATATGATGTTATTTGTGACTTTGATGAAGGCCATTTCAGTGCTGTGGCAGGGGAGGAAACCTGATTGAAGAGGTTTAAACATAGCGTTGCGGGAAAGGTGGCAGGGATTTGGAAGGTTATAACATATTCAAAGTCTTCAGAGAAGAAAGGGAGATTGGAGATGGGGTGGTCGTTTGCAAGGACAGAAAGGTCAAGGGTTTTTTTTAATGACAGTATATTTAAAAAGGAGTGGGACAGTACCCAAGGAGAGGGAACCATTTACAAAATCAACTAATATGGGAACCAGGAAAAGAAGTTTGATAAGCCAAAAAGTCTAAAGTATGAAGTGCAAATTATCCTCTCACAAGAAATGGATTTTTGTATTTTTAACTGACAATTTAGAACAATTTAGATGAGCTGGACATACAGCCAACCAAATCGGAACTCAGTGATGCCATTGATTCCCTAGCCAGCGGAAAAGCCCCTGGGAAGGACAGCATTACCCCTGAAATAATCAAGAGTGCCAAGCCTGCTATACTCTCAGCACTACATGAACTGCTATGCCTGTGCTGGGACGAGGGAGCAGTACCCCAGGACATGCGCGATGCCAACATCATCACCCTCTATAAAAACAAAGGTGACCGCGGTGACTGCAACAACTACCGTGGAATCTCCCTGCTCAGCATAGTGGGGAAAGTCTTTGCTCGAGTCGCTCTGAACAGGCTCCAGAAGCTGGCCGAGCGCGTCTACCCTGAGGCACAGTGTGGCTTTCGTGCAGAGAGATCGACTATTGACATGCTGTTCTCCCTTCGTCAGATACAGGAGAAATGCCGTGAACAACAGATGCCCCTCTACATTGCTTTCATTGATCTCACCAAAGCCTTTGACCTCGTCAGCAGACGTGGTCTCTTCAGACTACTAGAAAAGATCGGATGTCCACCAAAGCTACTAAGTATCATCACCTCATTCCATGACAATATGAAAGGCACAATTCAACATGGTGGCTCCTCATCAGAGCCCTTTCCTATCCTGAGTGGTGTGAAACAGGGCTGTGTTCTCGCACCCACACTTTTTGGGATTTTCTTCTCCCTGCTGCTTTCACATGCGTTCAAATCCTCTGAAGAAGGAATTTTCCTCCACACAAGATCAGGGGGCAGGTTGTTCAACCTTGCCCGTCTAAGAACGAAGTCCAAAGTACGGAAAGTCCTCATCAGAGAACTCCTCTTTGCTGACGATGCTGCTTTAACATCTCACACTGAAGAATGCCTGCAGAGTCTCATCGACAGGTTTGCGTCTGCCTGCAATGAATTTGGCCTAACCATCAGCCTCAAGAAAACGAACATCATGGGGCAGGATGTCAGAAATGCTCCATCCATCAATATTGGCGACCACGCTCTGGAAGTGGTTCAAGAGTTCACCTACCTAGGCTCAACTATCACCAGTAACCTGTCTCTAGATGCAGAAATCAACAAGCGCATGGGTAAGGCTTCCACTGCTATGTCCAGACTGGCCAAGAGAGTGTGGGAAAATGGCGCACTGACACGGAACACAAAAGTCCGAGTGTATCAGGCCTGTGTCCTCAGTACCTTGCTCTACGGCAGCGAGGCCTGGACAACGTATGCCAGCCAAGAGCGACGTCTCAATTCATTCCATCTTCGCTGCCTTCGGAGAATACTTGGCATCAGGTGGCAGGACTATATCTCCAACACAGAAGTCCTTGAAGCGGCCAACACCCCCAGCTTATACACACTACTGAGTCAGCGGCGCTTGAGATGGCTTGGCCATGTGAGCCGCATGGAAGATGGCAGGATCCCCAAAGACACATTGTACAGCGAGCTCGCCACTGGTATCAGACCCACCGGCCGTCCATGTCTCCGTTATAAAGACGTCTGCAAACGCGACATGAAATCGTGTGACATTGATCACAAGTCGTGGGAGTCAGTTGCCAGCATTCGCCAGAGCTGGCGGGCAGCCATAAAGACAGGGCTAAATTGTGGCGAGTCGAAGAGACTTAGTAGTTGGCAGGAAAAAAGACAGAGGCGCAAGGGGAGAGCCAACTGTGCAACAGCCCCAACAAACAAATTTCTCTGCAGCACCTGTGGAAGAGCCTGTCACTCCAGAATTGGCCTTTATAGCCACTCCAGGCGCTGCTTCACAAACCACTGACCACCTCCAGGCGCGTATCCATTGTCTCTCGAGATAAGGAGGCCCAAAAGAAAGAAAAGAAAGAAAGATGGGATTCACAAGGTTTGAGTTGCTCACAAGGCACAATGGGATGTCAAGTTCAATCCTTGCCATTGTCAAAGTTTGCCTATCCCGTCAATATTATTGTGAGAAATGCAGTACTCCACAGTTGGCCATAGATTTTACATAATAAAGAGAAAGACATATGTCAATTGCCTTTGTTTCTAGTTAATGTCAAAGGCATTGAAATTGATTACCTGTGGGAATGCTGTTTTACCAGGGAGAAGCAATTTTGAGCTTTCAGCCAGCTGCATGTGTTTTAATATTATGCCAGCCACTGAGAAACTGGGCAAGTTTTCAAACTGCTGCTCGTTTCATAGTGTAGAAAGTATACCTTTGTTTATATTTGGAATGAAAATAAGTGGTGCTTTTATTATTCTGTGTGTCAAGGAGGATAGTGGGATGTATGATTCACTGTTTAATACCAATTACTGTTCATTTATCTCTTCTATATAATTAAAGCCATTTATTGATTCAAAGCCTGTGTCTCATTCTGGTAAGAGTGTATATTGAGCCAGCATTATGAAGAGAGAAGCATCAAGCATACGATATAGCCAGCAAACAGAGTAAGGTTTCTCAGTTATGATCTCTCTGGTCTTAATGTCATTTTTTGAGACACTGGGAAGGTCAAGGCTCACTCTGGGTCATAGCGAATGTGGCAATAATGGCTTCTGCTGAACCTGAGAAAACATCTAGCTAAAGATGCAACACTTAGCATATTTATTTTAAATAATACAGGTTTCTTAAGGTCAATATTGGGAAATTCCTTTTCGCAAAATCTCCTCTTCCTCAGCAATGAGAAAATCTGCTTTTCCAGCTATTATTGGGAAGCACCATAATGTTTTATGCCGTTACAATGCTTCTGAAATTGCAAATTGGATTTTGTCATGCTAGGCCCACACCTGCCAAGAATGAGGCACATTAATTTTGTCATGAACATTGATTTTAAACTGTTACTGGAGTGAGGGGAAGACTTGTTGAACAGATCAGCCGTGGCTGGAAAAGACATTTGCATGATAACAGACGGTTTTTGGAAGGACAAAGCAGCCATTCCCTGACATTCAACCCACAATGGACTTTTGATCACCAGACGTTGAAGGTGGGGGAGTTCGCATTTCAGGTTGACTGCTAAGATGGCTGAATACACAAACAGATATGGTCAAACCAGCTAGTCACATGACTAACCTGCTGGGCAACCTAAGTTTTTTGAATTTGTACAAACAGTTTGGGCAGAAAGCTGTTTGCTCCTGGACTGAGAAAATCTCTCTCCTGTCTGCTCCCATCTATTTCTCATAAGTCTCTGAAGCAACTGAAGACATATGAACCCCAAGAGAGAGAAGTCTCTTACAGCGAACAAGGTTTAAAAAGAACACTGGACCACAACAAAAAGCAAGATCTACCTACAATCAAGGACTTTCCAGTGAGCTCAAAGAACCGTAACACAAAAAACCTCCTCAGCTATTGCCTCAAACATTTCTACTTTATTTCTTCTGTTTTCTTTCTGTCTCTATCTGCATGTGTGTATCGTGTATGCGTGCTAGCATGGATGCGTCGTGTATCCATAGGTGTTAACCAAATTAGAATTTTGGTTTGAGTTTAATAAATTTCAACTTTTCTTCTTTAAATTTAAGAAAGCCTGTTTGTGCTGGTTTCTTTGCCTTATACTTGGAAAGCGGTGAACAAGGATTGACCAAGGGGGAGCTAAAAAAACACGGTGTGGTTAAAATTACACCCTGTTACAGTAAGACCAGGTGAAGGCTGCAAGGGAACCCTGGACCTCTTTTGCACCTGGTCAGAACAATTTTGAAAAAGCTAAAATTATTTAAGCTGATTCCAAGCAATGTCTAGGAATACAGACTGTTCTTAGCTTGAACTCGTGGGCAGGTTCGATCTGGGATCAGGGTCCAGTAACTATGAGAAGACAATAAGGAAAAGCAAACAGTCTTAGATCATATCCAGTCTGACGTTGGGCATTACTGAGGGGGAAACATCACAGCCGCAAAAGAAAGCACAGAGTGAGGCGGGCAGCACTGGACCAAGGACCTGTTTCACATTCTATAAAGCAGCCATGACAACATTTATCATGGACCTGGATTGAGGAGGCTCAGAGGTAAATATGCAACGGCTGTGTTCCTGATCTTCTACAATAAAGTTTATTTACCACCAATGTTTTATAATTTCAAACTCTGATCAATTAAGTTATGCCTATATCTTACGGCAAACAGATTGTAGCTATTGTTAGAATAATTTAAGAATATAGTTCAAACCTAGCACGGTCCTGCAAAGCTTTGGGCATTTTGCAAGGGGGTCAGAGGATGGGGTGGTGTGGGGTGCAAAGAGGAGCTTTTTGTCTCTGTGTTAACAAAATTAACTGAGCCATGAGGATCAAGCACCAAGATAAGGGTTGATGTGGTTAGCAAAGAACTAACATACCACGGAAACTGATGGCATTGAGATACCGCTAAGACAGTCAGGACTGCAGAGACTATAAATAGATAAAGACTGGCCTACACATTCCTGAGTACAATTATTACACTTGTAAAACAGTGATGGAAGTTGAAGTGATTAGGAAACGATGTAAAACAGCTCATTCCTGAGTACTTACTCAGCTTGGTGGGATAATTAACGACTAAAAGATGAGGCCAGAGATGCCTACATGAAGAACAAAGCACCCGAATAGTATAAAGACAGGGCATGCTGCAACCATGAATTGAAAGCTCTTGTGACAGTTATAAGTTCACATCCTAGTGACAGAAGTCAAGTTTGATTAACTTGAGTCTCTGGGAAAGCAGGTTTTATTAATTGCTTGTCATTTAATGTAGAATAGTTGTATTCAAACAATACTATTAGTCACTATATTAAAGCTTGTTTAAAACCACTTGGGCCCAAAGCACATTGATGTTATTGTTGAATGATTAACAACCTGACATTGCGGCAATAACTACAGCAAAGAAATCCACTATCACGTATTCTCCTGAGATTATCCCACAGAAGAGACCTTTCCCTCTTCACCTTTGCTTCAATGAGTTCAACTTGTTCCTTTTTCAGATGCATATCAAAAATTTACGTGTTTCCAGGAGAGGAGGCTTACTGTATGAGATTCCAGAAATGAAAGATGCTGTTAAGTGAATGGAACACAAGCCAGAAGTCAGCTACAGCTTCTTTTCATTCCATCGTGCATAGGAAGTGGGATATAATGATCATTCTGTCTGCCTGATTATCATCTGTCTGACTGTCAATCCAGTCTCTGTTCCTCTCTGAGGTATTTCCTGAACCTCTGCTATATTCTGTTGGTGTGCTTCCCAGAATAATCCTCCACAAATGCTTCTTTCTTTTCAAAATGGGGCTCAGCCAGCCAAAAATCAAGAGGATGTTGGTCTTATCTGCATTCCAACAACAGAAGTAAGATGTGTGGGCACTGTGAACTCCAGTTTAAAAAAAAATCCAGATTGCTGTTTAAATCTCTGCAGCAATCTGATGGTGCAATAAATCTTATTACTGCTATTAAGCACTCCCTTTCTCATAGTGAGAGATGGCTGAAGAGTCATAATGATCTTGTGCATATTCTGTGCCATAGAGTTAAAGATAGACTGCTGTTCTGAAGGTCTTGAGCTGTTTGTCTCAAAAGTCTGCCTATCCTCTGTTCTACAGCAAATGTGTACTCATGTATTCATCGAATCATAACATTAAATGAAACACAATTTACCACAAGCATTAATAATGCTGCAGAATAAACTGGACCATTGAACTAATAGGTTTAATTCAGCAGTTAAATAGTTTCAATCAAGTTAAACTATACAGGAATACAATTTTCAGTAACAAAGTCTGTTCCTTTTTCATTAATCCCCCTCATCTAGGGCTGGTCAATGTCTGAAAACCCCTATGCAAAAATGGGTTGACTGATCACAGTCAGCATCAGTTCGGTTGTGTTCAGGTAATCTATACATGGGCTAACCAGCAATCCTTAAAGGGACCACTGCAGGCTGTATTTGTAAATTTGTAAAAAATACTTACCCGAATAGGAAGTTGGGAGGAGCAGGTGTGTTTCCCCTGATGAAAGCACAATGATTAGTAGAATATGACACAATGAATCAGTCTGGCTCTTCAACTTGCTCTTTTTCCATCATTTCACTTCTAGACCAAATAACTTGGGGTCAAATTTAAACCAACTCGCTTGATGGGTTAACAACTAAAACTGAGCAGGTTTATTAACTGCTCAGAACTCATCCCTTTCCACCACCTGCAATCCAGTGTTCTGCAATTAGCCGAGCCTGCTTTCTCATCAGCTAAAGAGGATGGGCAGCAGTCTGGAAGGACAAAGTGGCTCAAAAGATTAGTTAGAAACATTATTTTGTGGGGCCAGAAGCAGCAAGAGGGCTCCTCCAGGGATCACAAAGAAAGCCATGGTCTTCCCTTCCACAGGCCCCTGTCCCATTTTCTCCAGCAAGATGCTGCCCTCACCCAATCCCCCTTTCCCTGGATGCTAGAAGGTTCGAAGGTGGTCAAGGGCTGACCAATCCTCAATAATTGGCACCTGCTTGGTTCTCTCCTCCCATCTACTCTGAGCAGGAAGTGGACCAATGGTATTTAAATGAGGCGCAATGGTTAAAATTGCCGAAGATCTCCTGGCAGGAAGGAATTTAACTCACCGGGTGCTTTCCCACCAGAAATCCACTTTGAGTTAATTTTTTTTTAATTCATTCATGGGATGTGGGCTTCGCAGGCCAGGCCAGCATTTATTGCCCATCCCTAATTGCCCTTGAAATGAGTGGCTTGCTAGGCCATTTCAAGTGCATGTAAGAGTCAACCACATTGCTGTGGATCTGGAGTCACATGTAGGCCAGACCAGGTAAGGACAGCAGATTTTCTTCCCTAAAGGACATTAGTGAACCAGATGGGTTTTTACAACAATCGACAATGGTTTCATGGCCATCATTAGACTAGCTTTAAATTCCAGATTTAATTGAATTCAAATTCCACTTTCTGCTGTGGTGGGATTCGAACCCATGTCCCCAGAGCAATACCTGGGTCTCTGGGTTACTAGTCCAGTGACAATACCACTACACCACCACCTCCCCCCATCTTAATAAACCCCGTCTTGGGTCAGTTTAGGGGTAACTGACAGAGTTATCACTGATTTTAATTTTGATGACTCCACTGGATTTTTCATACATCGTTTGTGCTACTACAGGTGTAAATGTAGCACAAAAATCCCAGGATAAGGACATTAGACAAAAAAAAATCTAATTCTGTCAATCAGAGCAGCAAAAGGATTGAGAATTGCTGAGGGGTGCGGAATGTACAAAACACTTAATAGAAATTTTGTGAAATCCAGCAAGCTTTGACCTGCCAGTTACAAAAAGTATTATTTCACTTAAAAGAATTTGTAACAGTGGGATATGGATTTTCCATGCCAAGTGCACAGTCCTATATCCTTGCTTTCGCAGAATCCTTAATTGAAGAGCTCCTGCCTAGAACCCACAAGAGACAGATTTCAAATGAAAGGAGGTAAAATGGTGGCCTTTGTTGACCCAGGCTGGGTTATTTTAAAGCTGCAGTTTTGCTCTGATTTTGACATAAGTACAAAGAAGTTTTCTGTACACTATATAAAAGTGTTAGCATAATATAGAAGTCTACAGAGCATACTAAAAGGCAAGGGATAATAGACTCCCTCCAGAAGACACTCTCACATCAGTTTGAGTTTACATAAAGTGTACATTAATGTCAGCATTTGATTCACTCGTTCTAAGGTTTTTAAGTCACTGTACTGTACTTGAAATTATCTGCTTTAGCCTGACAACATTCACCTTTGTATGTTGTATTTAATTCTGTTTCTGTGTCACCAAATGTGTTGTGTGAATTCACTAGTATTAATGATATACATAACTCTTTAATTTGGTGATCCGCAGTACAGCGGAAGTGGAGACACTCCTGTTCCTACATAAGAAGATGCTCTGTACCAATCAGTAATTCAGGAACACAAGAATTCAGTGGTAATCCTTCAAAGGAAGCTTCAAATGGTCCTTTGTAATTTTATTGAAGTGCGCTACCTCTCCATAGTGAGCACAAATATTTAACTCCTAAGTGTCAAATGAAGTTAGCAAGTTCTTCAGATATCAACTAAGATCTATCATCTGAAATCAAATCATTGCAATTTTCTTCTCTCTGAAAACAGAAGTTACGGCCCTTCTATTTCCCCTATGAAGCAAAATCCGGTTTCAGTTATTTACACCTGTGGACCACCAATATAATTGAATGATAGCATTCAGCTGGGATGAAGTCAAAATAATCCCCCATGTCAGCAGGAGTTCAGCCATACCATTCTGAGTGTAGGTAACATGTTCAATGTGAGAATCCATCCTCAGTGGGAATTTCGGAGACATTTGAATGCGAGTTAGTAGTTCAGTCCCCTCAGCCTGTTCCACCATTCGGTTAGATCATGGCTAATCTATACCTCAAATCTATTTACCCACGGTTAATTCATATCCTTTGATATCCTTACCCAACAAAAATCCATCAATTACAGTTTTGAAAATTTCAATTGTCCCAACAACCATAGCCTTTTGGGGAGACATGTTCCCCCTTTTGTTCTTCTTCCCCCCCTCCCCATTTTCACTTGCTCAAATTCTATTACATTTCTAACCTTTGCCAGTTCTGATGAAAGGTCACAGACCTGAGATGTTAACTCTGCTTCTCTCTCCACAGATGCTGCCAGACCTGCTGAGTATTTCCAGCATTTTCTGTTTCTATTTCAGATTTCCAGCATCTGCAGTATTTTGCTTTTATTCTGCTAAAATGTGCTTCTTGTTTCACTTCTAAATGACCTAGCTTGAATCTTAAGGTGATTCCCTTTAGTTCTGGATTTCATCAGAAGAAATAGTTTCTCTGTATCTACCCTATTGAATCCCTTAATCATTTTCAACAACTCTATTAGATCGCCCCTCAACCTGTAAACTCAAGAGAATACAGGTCATTTTATGCTCTGCCACAGCTCCTAGTCCTGCACCATTAATATTTTGATTTGTCTTTCTTGGATCCAAAATGGATGGCTTCACACTTCACCACACTAAACTCCATCTACCATAGTTTGGCCCAATCACTTAGTCTGTCTCTGTCTCCATGTAACTTCCTGCTGCCATCTGCACAACTTTCTGTGCCTCCTCACTTCAATATGCAACTCTCTATTCCTTCTTCTAAATTATTGATATAGA
Source organism: Heterodontus francisci (assembly GCF_036365525.1). Classification (NCBI taxonomy): domain Eukaryota; kingdom Metazoa; phylum Chordata; class Chondrichthyes; order Heterodontiformes; family Heterodontidae; genus Heterodontus; species Heterodontus francisci. Next base: position 41,467,025 of record NC_090373.1, read on the forward strand.
TGGTGAAAGGCCCCAGTGCAGATCTCTGGGAAGCACCAGTTGTTACATCCTGCCGGTCAGAGACTGAATCTTTTGTCCCTACTCTGTCTCCAACCACCCAACCAATTACTGATCAATCACACAAGGCTACCTCCAATTTCATACACTCTTCATTTTGTTAGTAACCTCTTGTGCAGAACTTTACCAAATGCACTCTGGAAGTCCATATAAGTAACATCCATAGACATTCTCTTATCACCATTGCTAGTGACCTCCTCAAACAATACACCTAGACTAGACAGACATTGCCTATCCTTCACAAATCCATGCTAACTCTCTTCCATCAACTCGGGGATAGCTTTGCCTTACCTTTACAACATCTTGGTAACTCTCAAACACAAGGCCAATAATCTTCTGAAGTAATGCAGGAACCGTCAAATAATGCATAATCTGACAACGTAATTACCTGACTAGCAAATCCACCACATCTATAAACAAACATATTATATTCATTTTCTTGTGCTTTATTATAGAGTTCTGCTGTAGCTGTGAATCTAACATGTATTTACAGGACAAAAAGCACTAGCAACTGAAACTTTCCCTGAAATGGAACCAAACCGTCCAATAATCATATCAATGTTCTATGTCATCCTCTTGCTTTTCATCCCTGAACAAAAGAAGCATCCTAGCCAAACTGTCAGCAGAAATATATTCTTGTTTAGCATTCAACATCCCCATTAAATTTTAGTTAGCGGGATGCAATTTCTAACTCTTATTACAAAATGGAACAGTCATAGAGTCATTCACAGCACAAAAGGAGGAAATTTGGGCCATCGAGTCCATGCTGGTTCTCCACAGAGCTATTCAGTCAGCCCCATTCCCCTGCTCGATCCCTGCAAGTCTATTTCCTTCAAGTAGCCATCCAATATCCTTTTGAAGTCATTTACACACTACAACAGTCACACTAAAATGCATAATGCAAATGGTGCATTTTTTGTCATACTGTTGTCAAGGCTTGATAATCAATATGTAAAGTAAATTTTACAGAATAATCATGTGTGACACTTCTATGTAGCATGCTTGAGCTTATTCTCCATTGTGGAATATTTCTGTTATGCATTAATTAGTGAGTAAGAACCAGGAGAAACTTGCATTCAGACCCATCCTCATGAACCTCAGTCATTAAAACATCAAATCCCTAATCCAAAACATTTTTAAAACAGCAGTGTAGTATGTGTCACAAAGAGTCAAAATAGTATAACTTTGTTCATACTAAATAATATCAGTCCACAGAACAGAAGCAGAGCTTAGTCAAAGGCCAAACTATAAAAATGCCTGCATTATATCCTTTTAGATCCCTGTAACTAAAGAGGACAAAGATGTTTTAAAAATTGGCTTCGGGGAGCTGATTCTTTAAATAAGAGTTCTTTCATATCAAAGCATTAGCCAATATACAAAGTCCTCCTGATTCGGCCACTTTTCAATAAGATTCTGCTATCCTAAGGTTTTCTTCCTTGGCATTATTGTTTGTTTTCTAAAATTAAGTATGTTAGCTTGCTTGGTATCTAAATCAATCCAATTTGGGGTGTTAATATATTTGACTTTGCAGATTTGGGAATGTGCACCAATTCATTTTCGTAGGTATCCCAAAAAAGCTAACAAATGTTTCATATTTAGCACATGATGTAAAAGCTTCTTTTGTCATAAACGCACTGCCATTCCTCGTCATGCCAGTTTAGTGACCAAGTACAGAATTCAGATTCTGTAGTTGACATTTGGATTTTGTAGTTGACATTTGGATTTTATAGTGGACAAGAATATTGCCCCAACAGCATAGATACATTGCATTTGGAGGTCTATAAAATATTCTGTTCCTCCAAAAGTCTTGCAGATTATTCAACTCGATCAGAATTATATTCCAGAAAAACTTTTTAATCTCTGAAACAATTTGAACTTTATCATTTTTCAAAATATTTTCCCCAACAATATCTTGCTTTGTTTTTCTGCCTCTATGCAATCTTATGATGAAATAAAGCTGACTATAAGTTTTGACCAAGGTGTAATACTGACATAAAAGCAAAATACTGTGGATGCTGGAAATCTGAAACAAAAACAAGAAATGCTGGAATCACTCAGCAGGTCTGGCAGCATCTGTGGAAAGAGAAGCAAAGTTAACGTTTCGGGTCAGTGACCCTTCTTCGGAACTGCAAGTTCCGAAGAAGGGTCACTGACCCGAAACGTTAACTCTGCTTCTCTTTCCACAGATGCTGCCAGACCTGCTGAGTGATTCCAGCATTTCTTGTAATACTGACAGATGGGCAGGAATGTGTGGTGGGAATCCCACATGTTCTCTAATGTGCTTAATCATCATAAAAGGCTAATTTATGGTTAGTGCGTGTTAACTGATTCACAGATCTGCATCAATGTTCAGGTTCTGCCTTCTTGTGGTGAACACATGTATTGAGAGGAAGCCCAAATTCCAACAAGCAGCATCAGACCATATAATGTTTTGTTTCCACACTGAAGAGCTAACAAAGGTTCAAATGCAGTTATGTAGTTTGGTAACATGCAGTAAATCCAAAGAATAGACTGGTAATGGATGCAGGCAGTGAAGCATCAACAATTGTTGAATGGGAGCTGGAATCTGTCTCATCAAATCAGACAACCAATGAAAAATACTTTATTTTGTTTAAACAGCCAAGTTTAAGACCAGCTGTAGCCCATTACCATAAAGCAATGCAGCACATACCTTTTCCTCATGTTTAGCTTGTATTCATCCATAGTCAATTTAGATTTTATCGTGTAGTACATTGCTACATTTAATTTTCTTTTCTTGTTCCTCCTGAGCTCCAAATGTACTGCCCTACATGTTCATTCTCCTGCCTGCATCCTCACTGCATTGAAATTGAATTCATGTTTTCTCAGTTCCTCAAAACTGTGCAACTCTTTAGAACATTCAAACCAGACAAGTCACAGCAAATATTGCGATCAATAGATGGTGGGTGACTAGCAACCACCCTAAACCTAAAATCTTCATGAAAGACAATGTATATACAAAAAGCACACATTCTTCTGGGTTCCTACCATATAATAAACCCATTCTGGAGCACCAATTCTCTTAATTGTGTGATTCATCATGGTTATTTTCTTGGAAACAGGACCCTTGCCTGAAAAAAGCAAGTATCTGAGCTTCTGTCACAATGGTGATATATCTATGCACAATTGAACTTCTTATGCAAACCCTTTGGCATAAACAAACTGCCTGTCTAATGTTAATTTAGTAGGCCAAAGAATGGTAGCAGTGTGAGGTATAGACAGAACCAAAATGCCTGCAGTAATTTGTGGTTAAAGAGCAAACACAAAGCTGGTATAATTTTCACTATGTCACAACGGGGTTCAGAGGGTCAAGGCTGGGGGACATTAAATTTGAAAAAATGGGAATGCCGACTGCAACCTACCGATGTCCAGTTTAACTGGGATGGGTTTGAGGGTCAAACTAGTAACCCGCTTTGTACAGGCCAATGACAGACACCCCTGCCCCGTCACTGCCTCCCAATAAATATAGGGGTTAAGGTCTTCCTCAGATGGATATAATTCGACTCTCAGTATACAAATCCAACAGCACAGCTTTACTGTTATAAATCGCAACTGCAGCTGTACAATGACCATGCTGTAACAGTACCGCCCAATGCTGTACTCAGCTGTACCTAACAAACAATCCCAGCTTTGATTTATAAGTCATTTCATCTTATTCATGGTAACAGGTTTAAATGAAATCAGATTGCAGAGAATCAGAATGAATACCAATCCCTCAAATAAGTGACTTCAATTTTTCCAGATCCTTAATAATATGTCTTTGATTTCTTAGCTGTCAGAGACCTTCATTCAACTGACAGAATATACTGTGATACAACTGCTGTCATGAAGAAAATCACCTTGTTGAATGCACATTGTTTATTGAGAACATCAGGATTGAGTTAGAGAACTGAATCAGTAATGAAGTCCATAACTATTTGCAGAATGCAAATAATTCAGAAAACATCATTGGAAAATGTTTATCACATCATTCTTTAAAGTGCAGAGCTGTAAGAAATGATATCAGTAGATTTCAGCCAGTCCTGGCTAGGTAGTCCCACATTTACTATATGGAGCAGGACGGAATGGGAGTCTGGGAAGGACTTTAATTCTTGGGGTCTCATCACTGATATTAGTGGATCACTTTGCTGAGTGGGAAGACTGAAATGATTTGTCCCTGTGGGGGAGGGGAAAAACATTATATTTTTAAAATCTCCAAGAAAACAATACCTAAGAAATGCATGATGTATATTTAAGAAATGTTGTTAAAAAATACTCCTCCTGCAATCTTGTTCCTTTATGAAGGGAGGAAAATTACTGCATAACACGATTGTAAATGTATCTGTTCACATTTAAAACTATCTTCCCTAAGCCTTCTCTGTTGCAAGGAGAACAACCCCAGCCTATCCAATCTTTCCTCATAGCTGTATCTTTCCAGTCCTGGCAACATCCTCGTAGTCTCCCCTGTACTCTCTCTAGTGCAATTACATCCTTTCTGTAATGACCAGAACTGCACACAGTACTCAAGTTGTGGCCTAACAAATGAGTTATACAGTTCTAGCATAACCTCCCTGCTCTTGTATTCTATACCTCGGCTAATAATGGAAAAGATTCCATTTGCTTTCTTAACCACCTTATTGACCTGTCCTGCTACCTTCAGGGGTCTGTGGACATTCACTCCAAGCTCCCATACTTCCTCTACACTTCTCAGTATTTTCCCATTAATCATATATTCCTTTGCCTTGTTTGACCTCCCCAAATGCATCACCTCACACTTCCCCAAGTTGAATTCATTTGCCACTTTTCTGCTCATCTGACCAGACCATCAATATCTTCCTGCAGCCTACAGCTGTCCTCCTCGCTATCTACCACACAGCCAATCTTTGTGTCGTCTGCAAACTTCTGGATCATGCCCCATACATTTACGTCCAAATTGTTAATATACACCACAAATAGCAGGGGACCCAGTACTGAGCCCTGTGGAATGCCAGTGGAAACAGCCCTCCAATCGCTAAAACACCCGTCAACAATTACCCTTTGTTTCCTGCCACTGAGCCAATTTTGTATCCACCTTGCTGCATTTCCTTGCATCCCATGGGATTTTATTTCTTTAACTAGCCTGTCATGTGGGACCTTGTCAAAAGCCTTGCTAAAATCCACTTGGACCACATCAACTGCACTACCCTCATCTATCTTCCTTGTTACTTCTTCAAAAAATTCGATCAAGTTGGTCAAACAAAATCTTCCCTTAACAAATCCATGCTGCCTTTCTAAGTGACAGTTTATCCTGTCTCTCAGAATAGATTGCAATAATTTGCCCACAACTGAGGTTAGACTGACTGGCCTGTAATTATTCGGTCAATCCTTCGCTCCCTTTTTAAACAGAACGTTAGTAGTTCTCCAAACCTCCGGCACCACACCTGTATCCAGGGAGGACTGGAAAATGATGGTCAGACCTTCTGCTATTTCCTCTCTTGCTTCTTTTAACAGCCTGGGGTACATTTCATCTGGCCCTGGTGATTTATCAACTTTCAAGGATGCTAATCCCATTAATACTTCCTCTCTCCCTATGTTTATCACATCCAATACTTCACACTCCTCCTCAACTACAATATCTGCATCGTCCCCCTCTTTTGTGAAGACAGGCGCAAGGCATTCACTAAGAACCACACCAACATCTTCCGCCCCTACACATAGGTTACCTTTTTGGTCTTTTATGGGCCCTATTCTCTCCTTAGTTCTCCTCTTACTCTCAAAGTATTGATAACACATCTGTAGGTTCACCTTGATTTTGCTTGCCAATATTAATATCTTTGGGTTTACCTTGATTTTGCTTGCCAATCTCCGAGTAATGCAGATATGACATTAGTTCTAAATCAATAAGTAGTTTATTTACAGTACTTTAAGATATCTCAGCACTTACACGATTTCAGTACAATGTCTTTCAGAACACTTTTGTATTTACTAGAACTTTACAGCCCTGTCATTTTAGTTTCAGTTTCAACAATTCTAGGTTTAAGCAATCAAGCATATGAATACAGATCAGTGGACAAACGAATAAAATCAAACACAAATCAACCAAACTATTGCATACTACATTTTTTCCTTTTGACTGAAGCATTATTTTTTAATTAAAGTATTCTAAACAACAAACTTATATACATCAAGTTATTTCTTAGTGCTCAGTTATCTGTTTTCGCTAAGCACAGAAATATTCTTTGAGATGGGAAGGTCTCTTAGGTCTGTGATTAGATGTACGAATTTAAGGTTGTGGATCTGTTTGATCAGCTTTATGAGGTGGATGATCAACATTACTCATAGGAAAAGGAAATGTATCCTCATAACCACTATCCTCAAAATATCCTGGTCTGCTCCCTATCAAACGTCTCGCATTCTACTTGCTGGGGCGGCGCAGCGGTTAGCACCGCAGCCTCACAGCTCCAGCGACCCGGGTTCAATTCTGGGTACTGCCTGTGTGGAGTTTGCAAGTTCTCCCTGTGTCTGCGTGGGTTTCCTCCGGGTGCTCCGGTTTCCTCCCACATGCCAAAAGACTTGTAGGTTGATAGGTGGGTGGTTGATGGTCAGCACAGACTCGGTGGGCCGAAGGGCCTGTTTCAGTGCTGTATCTCTAAACTAAACTAAACTAAACAAGCATTAGTACCGAGCAAACACTTGATCTACTTTGGACCTGATACTGATGAAGCAAGTTGTGGTCACGATTTGGCCATTTGATTCAAACCCAATCTCCAACTTTAATTTGTGGTTCCCTTGCACCTATACATTTGTCAAAGTATGCTTTTCTATCACTAACACTGCGATAATATTACGACTAAGCATATTAATTACCTGGTTGCATAACCTGCAAGATATTCAACCTTGAAATTATACTGATGAAGACGATCTGTCCATCAGTAAATGCCTAGAGGTCAATGATATGATCCTGACATAGCTAATAATGTAGTCAAAACTTGGTAACTGGTGCGGAGAATAAACATTCTACCATAAAGATACACGTGCCAATGTTCACATGCATAGATGAGGGCTAATGCTTCCCGTTCTCCAGTAGAGTATTTGCATTCAGTTTCTGACAACGAGCATGACGCATAAGCTATTGGTCATTCGCTTCCTTCAATGGACTGAGAGTACAGCTCCAATTGCAGTTCCCAACACATCCGTTGTGACATACGTTTCCACATTTGGGTTGAAAGGAGATGCTATCTGCACCATTAATGTTTCAAACGCTGTTTGCTGTGTGATTGTCCATTCCCATTGAGCATCTTTATGCAGTAGCTTCTGAAGAGGCGCCATGATCTCTGCATACTTAGGAACGAATTTATGATAAAAGTTGGCAGTAACAAGGAACAATGCCAACTCTTTTATGTTTGACAAAGTTGGAAGGGCTTTGATGTTGTCGTGTGTAGGCTTTACTCCAGCTTCTGTAACTCCGTAACCTGGAAAGTCAATAGCAGATGCCGCAAATGTGCATTGGCCTTTGTTGAGCGTCAAATTGTGTTTTGCGGGTTGAGCGAGCACTGCTAATAATCATTGATCGTGCTCAGCTTTGTCCCTTATGTGGACAATGGCAACATCAAGTTGGTTGAGCATCCCACAACATCTGACAAGACTAAATAAACAATCTTCTGGAATGCATAACGGGCTGAACTTAGTCCATACGGTATTCTTTGGTACTGAAACACACCTTCATGGGTAACAAAAGCTGCAAGATATTGGCTCTGCTCTTCTACAGGTATCTGAAGATAACTGTCGCATATCGACTTTTGTGAGGACTGTGGAGTCATGCAATGATGCTGACAGTTCTTGGATTCTAGCAGGTGGATTCTTGTCTGGTATGATAGCTTTGTTGACTGTCTTAAGGTCAATACACAGTTTAAGTTCACCATTTTTTTGTCTGCAATGACTAGATTTGATATCCATAGCGATGAGTCAATTCATTCAATAATACCATCTGATTCTATTCGTTTCAGCTCCTGTGACACTTTGGCATGGATTGCAAACAGCAACCGTCTCAAGTTTTGTGAAACTGGTTCAATTGATGTGTATCATGAGGAGCATGACAGAACCCTTTGATCTCTCCAAATGAAGCAAATAAGGAAAAATACTGGCATGTATAATCTGCATCATGTATCCCCGTAATGTGTACTTCGGTGGGGTCTGCAAGTTTGAATACGAGCCTATCGAAAAGGTTTACCCCCATAAAGCTTTGGCCTTTAGCCACGTAGAAAGTGAACCTGTAGAGGGTGACATTTTTATAGTATACAGGAACTGTGATTGTCACTGAAACTGGAATGATAATATCGTCATAAGCTTGAAGAGTGTCTGTCGCAGGAGTGAGAGAGAATTGCGAAAAATACTGTTGGTATAGATACTTTTGCACCAACATCAATAAGAAGTGACATTGAAATGCCTGCAATCTCGACTGAATGCTCCTTAAAATAACCTGGTGTTTTACTATTTGTGATGGAATATACATGTTGTACCTCACTCTCGGGAAGAGACTCCACCACTTGTCGAACTGGTGAAGTCTTTTTCTTCATCAACCTGCACTTCTTTGCAAAATAGTTCCACTTTAAGAATAAGTTGCACTTTTTCCATCGATCTAGACATGGTGTTGTAACTCCATGGGAATATCCACAATTTGGGCACAGTTGTGAAGGTATCTGACCATGATGGGGCATGCTTTGATGAGATTGCTGAAGTCTCCTTATCTGTAACCCTTGCACTGAAGCTAGTTGGGCAAGCTGTATCTGCAACCCTGAGTCTCAGGGTGCATGTGTGTGTCACCTCTTCCAATCTAATATGGAAGATTCGATTTGGACTGCTAAGGTCGTGGCTTTTTCCAAGGTTAAATCATCATCCTCCATGAGGAGACATTCCCTAATTGATGGAATTGAAGTCTTTTCAATTAATTGGTCACGAATTAGTTTGTTGGTTAGTGTGCCAAATTTACAAGTAGAAGCCAATTGCTGCAATGCTGCAGGTGTTGTTTAATGGTCTCACCATGTCCCTAGGATCTCTTGTGGAATGTGTATCACTCTGTCAGCACAATTTTTTTTTGGCCCAAAGCATTTTTCAAGAGCAATCACCATTGTATCAAACATAGACATATGGTCTGTGAGCTGCTTGAATATTTGATGGCCTTCTGTTTTGAGACAATGCACAAGTATCACTTTCTTGTGGATTGCTGCTACTTACAGACTGTCCATCCTTGTAGCAAGCAAATAGGTCTTGAACCCCGAAATCTATTGCTCCCAAGATAAGGAGGGATTTCCCAGAAATGAAAGAAATGGTTCTGGAGCTGATAAAATTAAATTTTGCTCAACCATCCTCATAGCTACTTTTTGTCATGTTTTCGTAGTTTGCTGGATATTTTATATATCTGATTTATCTCAGAACAATGCAGATATGGCACTAGTTCTAAATCAACATCGAGTTTATTTACAGTACTTTAAAATATCTCAGCATTTACAACATTTCAGTACAATGTCTCTCAGAACTTTCTTGTATTTACTGGAACTTTCCAGCCGTATCTTTTTAGTTTCAGTTTCAATAATCCTTGGCTTAAGCAATCAAGCACAGTGAATACTGATCAGCGGATTGACCAATCAAACCCAGATCAATCAACCCATTGAACACTGCAGTGTGTAGTCAGGATGTTCCAGCTGTCATGAGTGCGGGGCAGGCTTGATGGACCAACTGATCTTTCTTGCCCACCAGTATTGAAATTTCTTAATTCTCAATGCTAAGTCAGCAATTTATCCTCGCCTGTTGCGAATTCACTAATCCAACTTTGCCTGATGTTTTAACACATATCAGTAGCCATTTAAGGCAAGCAAATCAATGTAGTAAAAAAACAAAAAGTGCATCTGTGGAGAGAGAAGCAAAGCCAACGTTCCAGGTCTGTAGCTTTGCTTCTCTGTCCATAGATGCTGCCGGACCTGCTGAGTATTTCCAGCACTTTTTGTTTTGTTTCAAATGTCCAGAATCTGCAGTATTTTGCTTTTAATAAATAAAAGTAGTAGTTCATTCAGAATTTTTTTATGTAAAGTTCATCAGAGTCACAAAATAATATCTGCTTTCACTTACCCCTGTTTCCCCAACACATACCTGAATTTGCTCCTGCAGTTTAGAACATCTGAACTGCTTGACTGTCTTATTAAATGTGCATTCTCAATCTCAAGACAGCAACTTCAGATACAGAAGCAGTCCGTGTAGAAATGTAGCAAGACCTAGACAACATCCAAGCTTGGGCTGATAAGTGGCAAGTAACATTCGTGCCACACAAGTGCCACGCAATGACTATCTCAAACAAGAGAGAATCTAACCATCTCCCCTTGACATTCAATGGCATTCCAATCACTATCAACATGTTGGGGGATTACCATTGACCAGCAACTGAACTGAAGTAGCCATATAAATACCATGACTACAAGAGCAGGACATAAGCTGGGAATCCTGCAGCAAGTACTTATTTTCTGACTCCCCAAAGCCTGTCCACCATCCACAAGGCACGTCAGGAGGGTGATGGAATACTTTCCACTTGCCTGGATGGGTGCAGCTCCAACAACATTCAAAAAGCTCAACACTATTTGGGACAAAGCAGCCTGCTTGATTGGCAGCCCATCCACAAACATTCACTCCCTTCACCACCAATGCACAGTGGCAGCAGGGTGTACCATCTACAAGATGCACTGCAACAATGCACCAAGGCTCCTTAGACAGCACATTCCAAACCCGCGACCTCTACCAACTAGAAGGACAAGGACAGCAGATGCATGGGAACACCACCACCTGCAAGTTCCCCTCCAAGTCACACACCATCCTGACTTGAAACTATATCGCCGTTCCTTCACTGTCGCTGGGTCAAATTCCTGGAACTCCCTTCCTAACAGCACTGTAGGTGTACCTACCCCATATGGACTGCAGCGGTTCAAGAAAGCAGCTCTCCACCACCTTCTCAAGAGCTATTAGGGATGGGCAATAAATGCTGGCCTGGCCAGCGATGCCCACATCCCATGAATGAATAATAAAAAAAATACAAAAATACGAATTAGGAACAAGAGTAGGCCATTTGACTCCTCCAGCTTGCTCTGCATTTGATAAGGTCATGGCTGATCTGATTGTGGCCTCAACTCCACTTTCCTGTCTACCCACTACACCCTTTGACTTCCTTGTCAAACAACAATCTATCTAACTCAGCCTTTACAAATATTCAATGACCCTGCATCCACCGCTCTCTGGGGAAGAAAATTCCACAGCTTAATTTGAATCTAGTTAACGGAGCTGCATGCTTTGTTTGATGCACCCTTCTCATTTTATTTTAGTTGCAGTTTTGTTTTTAAACCAGGACGTAGCATTTCCTTCAATCCAGCTGCTCCTGTCTATCTTCCATGCACTCCATCACTTAGAGTGACAATCAGTTTATTGTGTCTGTTACTGTGTCAATTGTTGCCAAGGGAACTGATGGACAAAGACAAGCAGTGACAATTCACTCAGCCTCCACATTCACAGTGCCTACCTCACCGGCCAGTGCAATGACAGCCTGACTTTATGTTTAAAAAATAGATCATTGGGATTTTAAACTTCTCGCCCAGTCAAAATGGTGTACGGCAGGAGTTAAGATTAGGCTGAGTTGACTTACCAGCCTGAGGTCACTCCATTCCTGCTTGTCGCCATTTTATCTTTGTCAACTTCATAGTCCACCAAGGCTCCCACTGTTGGCAGACCAGGGCTACCTTACATTCAAAAGTCACAGCCTGATGATATAATCAGCTCTGTGATGTAATCTTAACTCTAAGTCAGGGAGAGAACCACACTGTCTGCAGTCTGACAACAGAACAATAGTGGGAGTTGCCATCTGGCCAGGAAAGGCCCAGTAAGTTTTAAATGAATTTACTGCTGTCCGAATTCCTTGTGAGGAACAAGAGTGCTCCCCAAAGGCCCGCAATGAAACTTTAGGCCTCCCCAAGTCCCAGCTAACCTTCCCGATAGCAGTGTCGCTCACAGTCCCCGCACCTCCCTGATCATCTTCAGAATCCTCCTCCCTCTGGCTGTCGGGAACTGTTCATACAGGTTCCCAACTATGGCCCCTGACTGCCAAATTTCTGCTCTCGTCTGCCAGCCTGGAAGTGGATCTGGTCAAGTGTTAGCCAGGACTTCCAAAGCTTTAATGTTAATGAGGCCTTGCTGTTAATATGGCCAGAGCCTCCAAGTCACAGGATTCTCAATGGAGTTGCTGGCTGCTTTGGACCTTGTGTGCACTGTTACCAGTCTCCCCCCCCCCCCCCCCCCCCCACCTCACCCCCTGCTTTTAAAATTGGGGCCTATATTTCGATTGATAGGTTGTTGAGGTGGAATTGCAGTGCTAGCAATTCGAAGAACACCTAATTAAGATCTGCTGTACATTTTTGCCCAGTTTATTTCCCACTTCCTGCTTACCCATGACGGGGTGTTTTCTTATGGATCCTGGCTGTTTTTTGGTATCTTAGCACAGTCTCACCTGAAAATGTTAGTCTCGACAATGCGCACAAGCAAGCAATTTGACAGTGCAGGTTATAATAGCAAAGGTAAATTTGCCCTCATGCAACATCCACATTTGTATTAAATTATCAGACTTTTCAGGTCTGAGTGACTCACTACCACAGTGCATTTATCCACTCAGTCACCAGAGAATCCCAATTGCCATTGTTGGTTCATCCAGCAATGTGCACAGCTAATGACTCTAGATTAACTTGTATTTTTTTACGACAATCTGTATTGTGAGTTCCAAAAGTACATTGTGCAAATGCTGAACTGAATCTTAAACAATCTACATTCTTATTTGATGGCTCTTAAACCCGATTGACTGCAACAGTATTCTGATCTATCTATGACACTCTCAGCAGGCCTGAACCAATAAAACAAAAGGAAACTGAGTCTCCGCTAAGTATCGTTCCCCAGATAAAATAAAGCCATTAACTAAAGGTCACTCTTATAATTCAACCACAATCCTCAAACTAGGCTCTGCTTATCAGTATTCCAGTTTTACAAAACATAACACACAATTCTCATTCAGAATTAATAAAAGAGCTAAGACATAATAGAATCACATAGATGTTTACAGCACAGATCGAGGCTATTCAACCCATTATGCCTGTGCTGGCTCTTTGCTGAAACAATCTAAAACTAATTGCACTTCCCCATATCATATTTTTTATTTATTTATTTAGAACACAGCACTGAAACAGGCCCTTTGGCCCACCAAGTCTGTGCCGACCAAGAACCACCCATTTATACTAACCCTATAGTAATCCCATATTCCCTATCACCTACCTACACTAGGGGCAATTTACAACAGCCAATTTACCTATCACCTGCAAGTCTTTGGCGGTGGGAGGAAACCGGAGCACCCGGCAAAAACCCACGGGGTCACAGGGAGAACTTGCAAACTCCGCACAGGCAGTACCCAGAATTGAACCCAGGTCCCTGGAGCTATGAGGCTGCGGTGCTAACCACTGCGCCACTGCGCTGCCCTGCTGGAATTATTTAACAAATTTTCCAAACGATACAAGAGTCTCTGCCTCAAGCACTCTTTATGCAAAGCAATTCATCCTAACCTCTCTCCTCTCTCTCTTTACGACAATCTTAAATCGATGATCCCTTGTAACTGATTCTATAACTGGAGGTGATAGTCTTTCCTTATTTGCTTTATCAAAAAGCCTCACAATTCAAAATAGCATCTATTAAATTTCCTTTTAGCCTGCTCTGTACCAGGTAAGAATTTTCCTAATCTCTTCCCTCATGACTGTAATTGGCAATTTTTGGCATAATCGTCGTGAATCTATGCTTTGCTCTCTCTATGGCTTCAATATTCTTATTAAAATAGAGCAACCTAAACTGCACATAGTACTCTAATTAAGATCTATTGTACTTTTTTGTCCAATTTACTTCTCACCTCCTGCTGACTCATGCTGGGGTGTTTTGCACCACTGTTTGATCATACTTTTAAATCTGAAATCTGGGCTTTCCCTCTGGTTCAGTATGATGTAGTACAGAACCAAACCAAAAAGACCACCAACAGTCTTTCTTCTCTGATCATCAAAGTTACAAAAGAGATACTATAAATGGTTTCACCACCCTTGGATTAGGGACGAGAAAACAAATCAGTGCTCCTGGTCATTATCCAGTGACCCTTGCTGGAAATATGGGTATGGAAGTGTACACATGTTCACCTGTTAATGTTTAGGTTCACATCTAAAGAATTAGAGAGCACCCATGGAACCATACCCTGAAAGCCTTATTTATTGCCTTCAGCAGAGAACAGGAGAAAATCTGGGGAAGACACATTGAAATGTGGGCCGGAATTTAATGTTGGGCTGGAGGCCTCGCCCACCAGCATATAAGTCAGGGACGAGCCCGTCTCCGCCTTGCCTGGAGAGCCACACTGGGATTTTTCACTCCCAGGCCCTTAATTGGTGTTGGGCAGGACGGCCACCTCTTTGAGGCAGGAAGTCCTGTCTAATGGAGCTGCTGGCCAATCAGTGGGCCGGCAGCTCTTAATCCCTGCAGCGCCACCAGGAGCATTGTGTAGGGTTGCGTGTTGGGGGCAGTTGGGGCTTTGGGAACTGCCCTCCGTGGGACACAGGGTGGCCGATCAGGAGGGTCCACCCCCCGGCGGTGTTCTTGGGGCCTTTGTCATCTGGCCGCTGTGAGTAAAATACCAGTGGTGGTGGGAAGAGGCCCTTAAGTGGCAGTTAATTGGCCACTTAAGGACCTTGATGGGCCTGGAGCCGACAGTCCATTTCTCTCCACCGCCCTGTGTAAAACTGCAGCGAAGGCGCCGTGAACAGCCCTCCCCCCGCCGCCTCACACTCAATCTTTCAGCCCGCCCCACCCCTCTGCTCATTGTGGGGGGGGGAGCAGGGGCTGCAAAATTCCAGCCGTGCTTTTTGCAATGATCTTTAATTGAAGAGAAAAAGTATTTACATAAATCCATTCTTTCAGCTTTCAGACACGGAAGGAAGATAAAAGAGGGTCCAGCACCTTGGGCCTGGCATATGGGCAACACTGGCAAGTTTTGACAGGAGCACATAGAGTTGGCAAGATAACATATCAGTGCATGGAGGGGAAGGCCTAAAGTGGGCGGCATACCCAAAATTTCAGAAGGAAGCAAAGCCTGAGTGATTTTAACTGCCAAGCTTCATCTTGCCAGAGGAATAATGTCAAAGTAGGCAGATGAGAGCGGAAATTGGGGTAGGAGCTGGCTGCCATCTGGGACTCAAGGAAATTATCTTTGGCATAAGGTAACTGCTTGGTTGGGGTGGGAGTGGGGGAAGGGGGTCCAAAAAGATGCCAATGTTGGGAGGGCTGGGACAAAGGAGGCCCAAGGATTCTTTCCAGGACCTGTTCTTCCTCGCTCCCAAGGATTCATCCCAAAAATTATTACTTACTGGCCCCTTCTGGCCACTCAACTGTACTCCATCAAATTCCTCTGCCATGTTTGACACTGTGCAGGTCTGACCCCACACCTGTGTTAAAATCAGGCCCTGATGACATCTAGATTGAAACTAGGCCACATGGCTGCTGTTTAGATTGCCTTCAGAGCCAGCAAAGATACAATGCCACCAGGAGTGGTGGTGCTGCCTTGGGTTAGTAAGTGGACACAGCTGATTTTAACCATTCCCGTGCACTATTCCCACCGAGTGAAGTGGTGGGGAGGGCTAGCAGGTTTAGCATTCATTTTATTTCTTTATTTGGCTGCAGTGAGGCTGAGGGTCATTCTGTTCAATTCAACTCAGAACACATTAAGGAAATCTATGCGCTCCTGTCCTAACTTAAACAAACATGTTAAACTTTCTGCTACTGTAAAATCTCTCCCTGCCCACCTTTGCAACAACCTTCTGTTCTGGTTAAGCTGCAAGATGAAGCAATCATGGATCTTTCTGAACAAAGAGATGCTTCTGTATGTGATGAGCAGCACCACAGTAAACAAACAAATAAAGCAATATTTGTCAATTTGTACTTGCCTTGGGATTTATTACTTTTAATAGCCAGTTGTGTTGCATTTCATGTTAACAATTTCTTCCTTCTATTGATGATTGTTGACCCATTTGATTGAAAATTTACAAGGATAGCTAAAAAGTAGTGAAAAGCCACAAGCCTGTGAAATAGCTTACCTTATCAGGGTCCATGGCAGTGATAACCCAGACGCAATGTGCATTGTTCTCATACTGGACTGGGTAATTGGGCGATGTGATGATACCACTTGGACCGCGTAGATTGGAGCCACATGTTCTTGCTAAATTGAAAGTAAAAATTAGAAAAATGCATTACAAGAACCTGAAGACAACTATGACATTTCTCACAATAAAAAGTCCAAAGCACAAATCTGCATACAATATGACACAACATTGGAAAGGTCTTTCAGAAAGACAACAGAGGACGGCTGATGTGGAAAATAGAAATGTCACATGGGTGCACTAATGAGTGTTCCTCTGGAGCTGGAGTTAAGACACATCATTGAGACAGAGGGGGAAGCTTTCCCCTGCATCTAACCTATACTACACCTGGAATTACTCAATATTGACTTGGATGTCAGGTGTTATCATGATCCAGTCACTTCTATTGGAAAACGCACATGAGAGAGCATCAGATAAGTGGGAGGCATCAAGCTTAGCTACAACGTTGATCACAGTCAAATAGCCTCCAGCCTCAAGTCCTGCATGAAGAATAGTCACTTGGGGAGGCGGTGGCGTAGTGGTATTGTCACTAGACTAGTAACCCAGAGACCCAGGGTATTGCTCTGGGAACATGGGTTCAAATCCCACCACAGCAGAAGGTGGAATTTGAATTCAATTAATAAATCTGGAATAAAGCTAGTCCAATGATGGCCATGAAACCATTGTCAATTGTTGTAAAAACCCATCTGGTTCACTAATGTCCTTTAGGGAAGGAAATCTGCTGTCCTTACCTTGTCTGGCCTACATGTGACTCCAGACCCACAGCGATGTGGTTGACTCTTACATGCCCTCTGAAATGGCCTATCAAGCCACTCAGTTGTATCTAACCGCTACAAATTCAATAAAAACAGTACTGTGAGTGTACCTACTCCACATGGACTGCAGTGGTTCAAGAAGGCAGCTCACCACCACCTTCTCAAGGGCAATTAGGGATGGGCAATAAATGCTGGCCTGGCCAGCGATGCCCACATCCCATGAATGAATAAAAAAAAAACAAGGAACTGTAGAGCTGCCTGTGGAACCATACCACAGCATGAGTCAGTTACTTCAGAAGAGGAGGGGATAAAAATTTTAAATCACAATATGTTATGTCATTTTGTATCCTCAGCTGTTTGTTCTCTCTTTGAAGTTCTTCCTGTCCAGCATAATGGCCATTATCCTCTTATCGTCTCCTGTGTTAGCAAATACAACAATGGCAGGAATCACAGCCCCCAGTCTAAGAACTCCATCTACACATTTTAACCTGAAAATGAGTTGCAGTAAATTAAAGCATC
The DNA here is from genome assembly GCF_036365525.1 of Heterodontus francisci. Classification (NCBI taxonomy): domain Eukaryota; kingdom Metazoa; phylum Chordata; class Chondrichthyes; order Heterodontiformes; family Heterodontidae; genus Heterodontus; species Heterodontus francisci. Next base: position 41,484,588 of record NC_090373.1, read on the forward strand.
TAATCTCTATACTTTCTGGCTGACGCATGGTCAGATGATGCTGTGCTGTGTACCAAAATATAATTAAAAAAACACTGTGCAAGTGATAAATCCATTAAGTATTCACAGCAAGCTTAGCTGTGATGCAGTAATCCTAGTAAAGTATTTAGCTCCCCACTAGGGTCAATTGAGACATTTAATGTGCGGTGGGAAACTGTGCTACACTGACCAGAGAGGTACCAGATTCAATCCTTGGTCTCTGGTGAAGTGAGCTGATGTTAACTGATGTGGCAAAAGAGATATCACAATTGCTCTCAGGCTCCCTGGGCAAGGGAGGGAAAAATTATCCACTGTTTCTGCCTTTGATCAAGATTCAGCGACGCCTGCTGGAATATGTCTATGTGTGGACATCAGGTGAGGATGGAATCTGGTAGCCAATAGTTAAATAGTCTGCCAACACTCAACATAGGGAATGGTCACCGAAAATTTTGGAAGCATTTTCTGTTTTTAGTTCAGATTTTCAGCATCTGCAGTATTTTGCTTTTGTATGGAGAATGGTCCATATTGGCCAGCGGCCAGGACATACAGAACTATATTGCCACATGAATCAGTGCCTCCAGAAAATGTACAGCTTATTAATGTTCATGTCGGAACTGAAGAGACATATTAATTTTTAAAAATAATTTATTTTTACATATTTTATCCAATGGACTTAAAAAGAGAATGCTTTCTCTTCAGCCTTAAGTACTTGGTAACACATAGGTAGGAAAGTTTGCTTCAGGCTTTTATCCATGTAATTTTGTAAGTGGTACCAGCAGATGTTGTAGATCTGTTATTTTCTCTCCAATTTCCTCCATGGCGTCTCACCTCCGCCTGCTCTGTAACCTCCTCCAGTCCAACAGCCCTTCGAGATCGCCGCGCTGCTCCAGTTTTGAACTCTTGTACATCTTTGATTTTCATTGCTCCACCATTGTTCCCGTGCCTTCTGCTACTGAGGCCCTAAATTCTGGAATTCTCTACCTAAACCTCACTGCATCCCTATCTCCCTCTCTTCCTTTCAGATGCTCCTTAAAAGCTACCCGCTTGGCCAAGCTTTTGATCATCTGCCCTCACATTTCATGTGACTCAGTGTGAAATTTTGCTCCTGTGAAGTGCCTTGGGACTTTTTTCTCTATGTTAAAGGCGCTATATAAATGCAAGTTGTTGTTGTCCAGAGTGACTTTCCTATTAATAAACCACCTGGACTCCACTCAGCGCCTTCCTCTTTGACCCAGCCAAGGATGAACTCACATCAGCAACTTTGAGCACCAATCCATATTCTACCATGATAAATACAGAAGTGCAACATCAAACTTCACTGCCACAGAAAGTGCCTTTTACTGATGTGTGCTTAAAGACTCAGTGTGGACAGCTGAGGGGAAACCATCATAAGTTGTACACTTAGTATAAATTATACAGTTAAGAAAGTTCTTCAAATATTTCAACAGCTGAGCAGTAAAAAGAATCTCTGTTTGCATTCAATTCAGGATCAGGTATTCTGAAGAAATGAGAAGCGTTATAGCTTTTGTATAACAGAACAAAGAAAAGAAAAGCTATACAATTCACGATGAAACCAGAAATTTGTTATACAAATTTTGAAAAAATAAAAAACAGAAATTAATTAAATTGATAAAGGTAGGATTTTCTAAATCAGCTTTTCTATTCTAGCAAGTTCTCTACTCTGTCTCTAAGCTACAGAAGCGCAGGAAGAACTTGCTCTCCGCTAGATGAATAACAATCCACTTAGGGATTACTCTGATGTGACAAGCATATTTATTGCTGCCGTTGCTATGGTTTTTCTGCAAATGAATAGTACACAAAGACTTTATACTCATCAATCTGCATTGATGAATTCTGCAATTATGATACTTACACATTCTGGGCTGGAGTTTATAAAGCTCCAACGTCATGCTCCATGGTGGGGGGGTGGGGGTGGTGCCAGAAGATGGGGCCAGCAGAGGCCAACCACAGTGGCCCGGCCCAATCCTCCCGGCGGCAGTGAGGTGGCAGTGAGGCTCCAGGGCGGCCCTCTTGCCCACCAACCACCCACCCTCCCCGCTGCTGGGCGATGGGAACGCCATTTCAATTTGTAAATTAATGATATGAATACATTTAAATCAACTTACCCACAATCTTTCGGGCCCACTGCAATCCTCAGTGTGCCAGCCGGCACTCCCGCACCTTCAATTCCCCTTCTGGGGAAAGCCAGCGTGACACTAGTGAGGGGTTGGGCGGGGGGGGTGGGGGGGAGGGGGTGGGCGCGGAGCTAAGGTTTTTAGCGCAGGGGGGGCAATGGGGTCAAATTAACGTTAGAAGTGTAGGGCATGATGGGAAGGAGCGAACTTTAAACTTTGTGCAGTCTGGGGGTGGGGAAGGTCAGATTTAAAAGGTTTTTTTGAGGGGGGATGGGCAAATATTTAAAGTAATTGTTATTGGGGGGTGGGAAAAGGTTGTTAGAAATTTATTTGATAACTTTTGAGGAGGCGTGTAGCTTTAAAAATTTAAATATGCCGACAGGACTGGGCTGTTATTTAAAAATGGCGCCAGTGCCTGTGAACAGGCAGCTGGCGCCTTTGCCGGGGACGGACAGCCCACCCCATCCACGTGATTGGCGGGGGGGGGGGGGGGCGCGGGCCACCCCGACTATTTAAATGAGCCACCACACGGGACATTGCGGCAGCTCTTTGGCATACGGCCCACGGGTGCAGGCCACCATTTTTTGAGCTCGCCGCAGAGATCAGCGGCGGACTCTTAAAATCAAGCCCCCTCTATCCGTTCTATAGTTAGGTGATATTTTAAAATACAAGTATAAGAAATGAGGAAGTAATACATAGTTGCAACAAGCTCGCTCTTAAATGTTTTAAAATGCATTGAGTAGTCAATTTTGAGGATTAATGGGCTTGACCATTTTATTATTGCAATTGTGATTGTCTCCTTTTGTTATTGAGGCTCATTTTTTCTCAGGAAGAGAAGTGCATAACCCAGTAAAGCAAATGACCCTGACCACAGGGTGTGTCACTCAAGAATCACATAGGACTGAAAGGTCTATTCTACTTTCAGTTACAAGCATATCTTTTCTACCAGACAGAAATTGCAAGAGAAAAGTCTAATCATGAATGTTACAAAGGACAATTAGAAATATGTAAAGGATATTTCGAGATTCATTTTTAAAAATAAATTCAAACATGATCATTATGTTCGTCTTCTCTCTGTCGCATCTGTTCTGATGATGCAACCGACTGATATGTCTTCCTTTTCCCTCTGCCATTGTTGTTGACAGGGCCATTGACCATGTCTGTCCCGTTTCCCGCACTTCTGCTCTCACCCCTTCCATTCCATCCCTGATATGGTTCCCCTTGTCCTCACCTTCCACCTCACAAGCCTCCCTATTCAACAGATCATCCTCCACCAAACATATCTTAGCCTCCCCTATCAGCATTCCACAGGGAAAGTTCCCTCTGCAATACACTGGTCCACTCCTCAATCACCACTAACACTCCCTCCCCATCCCATGGCACCCTTCCATGCAAGTGCAGGAGATACAACACCTGTTGTGTTTTCTTCTCCTTGTGCTTACAAACAAATAAACACCAAGGCACCAATACGCATAAGGGATTGGTTAACACACAAATATGTAGATTCATTTATTAAGGATTTGAAGAATTCATAGTACCATTACAAAGTAAGAGAACTTGTACACATGTCTGATCTGGTTGCTCCCTCACAGCAGACTGAATCATAGAATCAGAGAAAGTTTAAAGCACAGGAAGAGGTCAATTGGCTCATCATGTCTGTGTCGGTCGAAAAACGATCCACCTATTCTAATCCCACCTTCCAACATTTGGTCCATAGCCCTGCAGATTACGGCACTTGAGGTGCATATCCAGACTCCTTTTGAATGAGTTGAGGGTTTCTGCCTCAACTACCCTTTGAGGTAGTGAGTACCAGACCCACACCACCCTCTGGGTGAAAAAGTATTTCCTCATCTCCCCTCTAACTGAGACAGAGTCTGAGTCACAGGATGCATTGAATCAATTCCCGTCCAGGAATGTATACAGAAAACAGAACCACACCTACTTAAAGGTCTACCACAACAACATCTGCCCTATCACCACTTCTCTCCTCACCATCCAAGATGCCAAACACTCCTTCCAAGTGAAACAACAATTTACATGTACTTCGTTCAATTTAGTATACTGTATTAACTGCTCACAGTGCAGTCTGCTCTACAACTGAGGAGACCAAATGCAGCCTGGGTGATCACATTGCACAACATATTTGCTCGGTCCACAAGTGTGACCCCAAGTTTCCAGTCACCTGTCTTTTCAATTCTCCATCTTGCTCTCACACTGACCTCTCTGTCCTTGGCCTCCTGCAACGTTCCAATGAAGCTCAACATAAGCTCGAGGAACAACACCTCCTCTTTCGATTAGCATTTTACAGCCTTCTAGACTCAACATTGAGTTCGACAATTTCAGAGCATAACCTCTGCTCTCATTTTGTTTCCTTGTTCTCTGCAGGTATTGGGTTTACTCTTGCTTTTCTCTTGGTTTTGCTTTTGGATGGCAGCTGTTAATCATTCTGCCATTCATACTTCCTCTGCACAGATCTTTTGTTTCTTTAATTGTCCCATTACCACTTCCTTTGGCCTTGCAACATGAAACCTTTTGTCATTTAATCGCTCCTGCCCTCCACCCGATCATAAACCTTCCCTATTGTTCTTTTTCCCACCCTCCTCCTATCACTTGCTTAAAACCTGTTATTTTTGCTAACATTTCCCAGTTCTGATGAAAGGTCACGATCTAAGAGTTGGACAGGATTTTGGTACTGATATGGTTGCAGGAACGGAGGCGAACACATGTGGAATTTCCCGACACTGGCAGGCATCTTGGTTCCCTGCTATGGTCCTGACTGCCAGCCATTTTCCTGGAGGCCGGAATGGGTGAGGAATGGTTGCCTTCCCGCAAGCAGCAGGTAGCATGCTAAAGTAATTAAAAGGTCAATTAAGGCAAATGATGAGATGCCCGACTCGAATTTTCCTGTCACCTTGTGGGTCCCTCACGGCATCAGGAGAATGGCAGATACCTGGAGGTGGCTTCCCAGCAGCAGACTGGAAGGTTGGGGGCGGGGAGGAGCATTACTCCAGGGTCACTTTGAGGCCGACCACAGCTGCGGCCACCATAGGCCACCTTGTGGAGGGATTCCCTCTACAACTGAGATCTGGCAGTTGTGGCCATTTTTAATTTCAAATATTTTAAAAGTGCTGACAGGGCACCTCAAGGTGCCTTCTCTTTCCCTTATCTGCAATAACAGGCTGCAGCTCCTTTGGTTCTGGAGGGCTTCCTATTGGCTCTCCAGCTTCGAGAGCCTACTCACAAGCTTCTGCCAATGTTCACCTGCAACCGTGCAATAATTTAATTGTGAGTTACTTGGGAACAGCCCACGCAGATCTGAGTGGGAATCGGGGGAAAATCTCCACTGTTTGGAGTCATACCTAGCACAAAGGAAGATGGTTGTGGCTGTTGAAGGTCAATTATCTCGGTCCCAAGACTTCACTGCAGGAGTTCTTCAGGGCAGTATCCTAGGCCGAACCATCTACACCTGCTTCATCAATGACCTTCCCTCCATCATAAGGTCAGAAGTGGTGATGTTGGCTGATGATTGCACAATGTTCAGCACCATTCGTGACTCTTCAGATACTGAAGCAGCCCATGTCCATATGCAACAAAACCTGGACGACATCCATGCTTAGGATGATAACTGGCAAGTAACATTCGCACCACACAAGTGCCAGGTAATGACCATCTCAAACAAGAGAGAATCTAACCATCTTCCCTTGACATTCAATGGCATTACCATTGTTGAATCCCCTACTATTAGCATCCTGGGGGTTACCATTGACCAGAAACTGAACTGGACCAGCCACATAAATGTTGTGGCTACAAGAGCAGGTGAAACATTGGGAATTCTGCAGCAAGTAACTCACTTCCTGTCTCATTAATGCCAGTCCAGCATCTACAAGACACAAGTCAGGAGTGTGATGGAATAAGCTCCACTTGCCTGGATGAGTGCAGCTCCAACAACACTCAAGAAGCTCGACACCATCCAGGACAAAATAGCCCGCTTGATTGGCATCCCATCCATAACATTCAACATTCACTTATTTTGTTTAGCTGAAGCAGGCGCAATGTTGGTACATGTTCTTTGTGTCTGCAAAGAACAGGGCCCTGTGTATTAATATATGTAGTTTCCAGTATGTGCAAATGCGCCACACTGCGTGCCCTACCGACAATCTTAAATTGGTTGTCAGCATAATTCTTAACACATTGAGGATTATTTAGCAAATAAAAACAAGAAATGCTGGAAGGCAGCATTTGTGGAAAGAGAAGCAGAGTTAACGTTTCGGGTCAGTGACCCTTCTTCGGAACTGATGGTCCTGGATGGTGTCAAGCTTCTTGAGTGTTGTTGGAGCTGCAGACCTGCTGAGTGGTTCCAGCATTTCTTGTTTTTATTTCAGATTTCCAGCATCCGCAGTATTTTGCTTTTATTATTTAGCAAGTGTTGTGCAATCGCGGAATCACATCTAATGTTGGACACTGTATTTTGAGTTTTGCAAGCACGGGCTGGTTGGGTACAGCCCTTACCTTGCCCATTGCAAACAGCAAAAGCCACAGCCCGTGCTTGCAAAACTCAAAACACAGTGTCCAACATTAGATGTGATTCCACAATTGGACAACATTTGCAAAATAGAGTCATAGAGTTATGCAGCACTGAAAAAGGCCCTTCTGCCCATCGTGTGCATGCTGGCCATCAAGCACCTATCTATTCTAATCCCATTTTCCAGCACTTGGCCCATAGCCTTGTTTGCTATAGCGTTTCAAGTGCTCATCCAAATACTTCTTAAATGTTGTGAGGATTTCTGCCTCTACCACCCCTTCAGGCAGTGTGTTCCAGATTCCAACCACCCTCTGGGTGAAAGAAATTTTCCTCAACTCCTCTCTAAACCTCCTGCTCCTTACCTTAAATCTATGCCCCCTGGCTATTGACACCTCCGCGAAGGGGAAAAGTTTCTTCCTATCTACCCTATCTCTGCCCCTCATAATTTTGTATACCTCTATCAGGTCCCCTCTCAGCCTTCTCTGCTCTAAGGAAAACAACCCCAACCTAGCCAGTCTCTCTTCAGAGCTGAAATGCTCCAGCCCAGGGACCATCCTGGTCAATCTCCTCTGCGCCCTCTCCAGTGCAATCACATCCTTGCTAAAGTGTGGCGACCAGAACTGTACACAGTACGCCAGTTGTGGCCTAACCAGCATTTTATACAGCTCCATCATAACCTCCCTGCTCTTATATTCTATGCCTCGGCTAATAAAGTCACGTATCCCATATGCCTTCCTAACCACCTTCTCTAACTGTGCTGCTGCCTTCAGTGATCTATGGACAAGTACACCAAGGTCCCTCTGACTCCTTATACTTCCTAGGGTCCTACCATCCATTGTATATTCCCTCGCCTTGTTAGTCCTCCCAAAATGCATCACCTCACACTTCTCAGGATTACGTTCCATTTGCCACTGCTCTGCCCATCTTACCCGCCCATCTATATCATCCAGTAATCTAAGGCTTTCCTCCTCACTATTTACGTCACTACCAATTTTTGTGTCATCTGCGAACTTGCTGATCATACCTCCTATATTCACATCTAAATAATTAATGTACACTACAAACATCAAGGGTCCCAGCACCGATCCCTGCGATACACCACTGGTCACAGGCTTCCAATTGCAAAAACAACTCTCAACCATCACCCTCTGCCTCCTGCCACTAAGCCAATTTGGGATCCAAATTGCCCTGGATCCCATGGGCTCTTACCTTCTTAACCAATCTCCCATGCGGGACCTTATCAAAAGCCTGACTGAAATCCATGTATACTACATCAACTGTTTTACCCTCATCTACACATCTAGTCACCGCCTCAAAAAATTCAGTCAAGTTTGTTTGACATGATCTCCCCCTGACAAAGCCTTGCTGACTATCCTTGATTAATACCTGCCTCTCCAAGTGGAGATTAATCCTGTCCCTCAGAATTTTTTCCAATAGTTTCCCTACCACTGATGTTAGACTCACCAGACTGTAATTATCTGGTTTATCCCTGCTACCCTTCTTGAATAATGGTACCACATTCGCTGACCTTCAGTCCTCTGGCACCTCTCCTGTGGCCAGAGAAGATTTGACAATTTATGTCAGAGCCCCTGCTATCTCCTCCCTTGCCTCAGATAACAGCCTGGGTTACATCTCATCTGGGCCTGGGGATTTATCCACTTTTAAGCCTGCTAATACCTCCTCCCTTTCAATGCTAATTTGTTCGAGTATATCACAATCCCCCTCCCTAATCTCTACACCTACACCGTCCTTCTCCATAGTGAACACAGATGAAAAATAATCATTTAAAATCTCACCTATGTCCTTCAGCTCCACACATAGATTGCCACTTTGGTCCCTAATGGGCCCGACTCTTTCCCTGGTTATCCTCTTGCCCTTAATATACTTATAAAATGGCTTGGGATTTTCCTCTATCTTGCCTGTCAGTGTTTTTTCATGCCCCCTCTTCGCTCTCCTAATTACTTTTTTAAGTACCCCCCTATGCTTTCTATACTCCGCTAGAGCTCCACTGTTTTCAACGCTCTGAATCTGCCATAAGCCTCCTTTTTTTCCTGATCCAATTCTCTATATCCCTTGACATCCAGGGTTCCCTGGACTTGTTGGTCCTACCCTTCACCTTTACGGGAACACGTTGGCCCTGAACTCTCACTATTTTCTTTTTGAATGATTCCCAGTGGTCTGATGAAGACTTTCCTACAAGTAACTGCTCCCAGTCCACTCTGGCCAGATGCTTTTTTATCATATTGAAATCGGCCTTTCCCCAATTCAGTACCTTTATTTCCGGTCCGTCTTTGTTCTTTTCCATAACTACCTTAAATCTTACAGAGTTATGGTCTCTATCCCTGAAATGCTCCCCCACTGACACTTCTACCACTTGTCCAGCTTCATTCCCTAGGATTAGGTCCAGTACTGCCCCTTCTCTTGTAGGACTTTCTACGTACTGGCTCAAAAAGCTCTCCTGTATGCATTACGCTGACAACCAATTTAATATAGGGCTCGCAGTGTGGTGCATTTGCGCATACTGGAAGCTGCATATATTAATACACAGGGCCCTGTTCTTTGCAGAAAGAAAGAATATGTACAAACATTGTGCCTGTTTCAGCTGAACAAAATAAGTGACAGCCATTCACTGGCTTATTCCTCAGGGCAAGGCCTTGACCAATCAGAGTCAAGCTGTCTGGTTTACATTTTAAACAAAGCTTGGCAGTTAACTGTCAGTCACCATAAATGGTGCATTTGCCATGGCAACGCCTCTACCAATCAGAGTTCACTTGCCAACCAATCAGCACTCTCTTCTCATGCAGTATAAGTTGTTGTTTTCCCTTATATTGGTTATTCCTGCGATTGCCCTGATGATCGCAAGACGTAAAGCTTTGAAAACATGTCTCTATTTTCAGCAATACTTAAGTTCTGTACTACTAAACGACTATTTATCAGGAAAGATTGAAGAGGCTGGGGCATTTTTCTCTGGAAAGGAGAAGACTGAGAGGTGACCTGATCGAGGTCATTAACGTTATGAAGGAGTTCAATGTAGTCGACATAGTGAAGACTTTTTCCACTTGTGGGGGAATTCAAAATTAGGGGCTATGAATATAAGGAAGTCACAAATAAATCCACTGAGGTCTTCAGGAGATATTATTTAAGAGATTGATGAGAATGTGGAACTTACTCCCACATGGATTGATTGAGGCGACTAGTATAGATGCATTTAAGGGGAAGCTAGATAAGTACATGAGGGAGAAAGGCAGAGATGGATATGTTGATAGGGTGAAGTGAATTAAATAAAGTAGGAGGAGCCTCATGCTGTAGCTCTAGCACCAACATAGGCTGGTTGGGCTGAATGGCTTGTTTCTGTACCATAATTTCCAAGTAACAAATGCAGTTTGAGAAAAAAGCACAGCTCTAATCAAGATTTTGAATCATTTCTCATGACAATACCTTAGTGCACAACACACTGGACCACTTAACACAAATATTTTAAGGTCTGAGAAAAGATCTAAAAATATCAGTAATTTATGAACCACGGTATTCATGTTTTTGTGATAACTGAAGTATTTACTCAATGTTCACATTTCCAAGGAAGTTTTACATGGAGAATATACTGAATTAGTACATCATGTTAAAGGTCTGCTGCCCGACCCAAACCTGACGGGACCCGACAACATGTGTCAGGTTCAGGTCGGGTCAGGTTGCACTTCCGGGTCCGGCATTCGGGGCTGGGTCGGACACGCTCTATCACAGGTAAGTGGCTCCAATATTAATTTAATTTTTGGACTAGAAATGTGGTTTTGTTCCACTTATTTTAAGCTGGTGCGTATCAGCAACAAAGTGAAAAACGGAAGGTAAGTTAACTGATGACCGAGTCTGGCTCGGGTCGGATATGGGTTCTGTCGGGCTCGGGTCGGGTTTTTTTTTGCAGACCCGAGCAGGCCCTTACATCACGTGTTTAAAAGGCAAACACAATGTTTCCTTTCAATGCATAGAGTTAAAATGTCCTTTCCACGAAGTAACTTGACTTGGAAACCATTCCTGATCACTTACCCCGGCAGACTGGCCTGTGGTCACTCCAAGCAGCCAACGTGTCTGTCACCTTCTGACAAGTAATGCTTTTCGACCCTTGAAGCACATAGCTGTCATCACATGAGAACTGTAAACTGGCTCCCAACCTGGAGGAATTACAAACAGGATGGCAAAGGTTACTGCTGTCCCAAAATTTGAATAAAGTCCTTCTTTTAATTAAATGTTATACAAAGACATTGTGCATGAAAAATATTCAACTCTTTTGCGATTCGATCAATCAGAATTTCAGTTGCAATTTAGTAGCAACTTTGCTATTTTTAAGTATAAGAGCCGAAGTTCCTCAGCATGTTTACTATGCTCCTGTCTTAACTATCAGGAACGCAATAGAAGGGATGGAAAACAGGCTGCGACCCAGATACACTGTATCCTGGCCTTAGATCAACATTCACCTTTGACCTTGGAGGAGGTTATGACCTTATGAGGCCAGTGATGTAAGAGAGAGCATGTTGGAGTCTCATATATTGGGAATCCTCATGGCTTAAGTAGATTTGGGAACCACACTCAGGGTCTATGCCAGGGAAATAGCCTGTATCCATAAAGATCAACATTTTTTGGTGATGGTAATCCAGCCCCGAGGATCTGAATTGGAATATTTCTGTGGTGGGGACCCAACATACAACTCAACCTAGGCTGCAAGGTCACATCTCAGGGTTGTTACATGCACAAGTTGCATTCCAAATGGTGTGGGAACCCACTGACAATGCTTAAAATAGGCTGACTTTGCACTTAACCTCACACGTTGCTGCACAGATTTGGGTATTGAATGCTAATATACAGAACCTTGGCCCACTGTTTCATTAAACTAAAGGTTTAAAATCTGCACTACTGAATTTCTGAAAGTTGGTTGAAGCCTATGGCCCAGAATACAAATCCATATAAATTCTTCCTGCATTGAAAAATGGCTTTCTTCATTAAAGAATATTTCCCAGGTAAATGAGGTATCGATTTTCCTGATTGGATTTGAAGCACGTGTCTTAGTTTGAATGATCTGAAATGACAAATTCTGAAGATTTTTGACTCTTACTATCCACAAAATTTGCAGTTCCAAGTACCATAATTTTGAACAAAATTGTCCTTGGATCCTTCTAAAAATCATCCTCATGCACTTAAGTACTACTGTAGTCAGAATTAAACTCATATTGTAGACAGGAACCAGAAGAGCCGAGCATTTGTAAAGCAAAGGCGACTTTTCATCATTCTGGTATATTAGGCCACTCAACCACCTTCAAAATTGAGAAAGTTCTCAATAATTAATGACCCACCATCAAAATCACATTCTCAGAAATTGCAAGCTTCAAAACTACCCAGTGCTGCAATTTCATTAGTGGATGTTTAATTATGGAAAAAAGATAGCCACTATCTTCCAGTTTATTTTCCTTTTGTTCATTTCCTCTGTAGACAAGATACTTGTAAGCATGTGAGACAGTGAAAAGTGACTTTCAGGATAGGTATAATCTATTATGATGATTAATTTGAATATTCTTCTAACAGATATTACACCAAAACTGCACAGCTTAAAGCCATCGCTGTATAAAACAAGTCACTGCAGCAACAGTTTCCACAGTGACACACTGTTGTTCCAGGTTGTTATCCCTTCCAATAGTGTGCTTTGGCTGTCTTGAACAGTTTGTGTCTCAGATTTAGATAATGATAGCTGCAAAATATGATTTAGTGGAGCTGATTAGATATGGAAGGCAATGGGGTGCACTGACAAAGCAGGTCGGTATGGTTTTGGAATAAGTGCAATGTAGCAATATTGCGACATGTGAAAATGTCTGATGACAAGCTGGAACTGTGGGCTATTGAGTTTTGGTGGAATAGCTGATCATTATTGGCATGTATATATACTACAAGCTGTCTCCCAGTAGTATGAACGCGGGCTTTTTCCTCTGTTTTATCTTCTGAGATTTGCTGTGGCTGGAGGCTTTCATTGCAGAGTCAGGGGAATGAGCCAAAGTGTATTTCCAGCACAGTGAACAGTTTAGTCTGCAAGCATCTGGAATTCTCCCGAAGCAAAGAGTATGAAATAGGTTTTCTCTCGAATAAGGTAGAACAAAATAAGGTAGAAAAGCAAGGAAAGAAATAAGGTAGAAAGCAATGAACGAGGCTTAGAATGCAGAATGTCAAAAAGACAAGGTTAAGGGTACACTACATGAATGTAGGCAGCATTCGCACAAGGTAGATGATTTAAAGGCCCAAATAGAGGTAAATGGGGATGATCTAACTGCCATACCAGAAACGTGGTTACAGGGTGTCCAAGACTGGGAACTGAATATTCAAGGATATTCGACATTTAGGAAGGACAGGCAAACAGGAAAAGGAGGTGGTGTTGCGCTGATAATAAGGGATGGGATCAGTACATTAGTAAGGCGGTATCACAGATCGGAAGAAGGAATCTGTTGGGTGGAGGTAAGAAACAGCAAGGGGCAGCAAACATTGGTAAGAGTTGCTAATAGGCCACCAAACAGTAGTAGTAGTGTGGGGCCTGGTATTAATAAGGAGACGAGAGAAGCATGGAACATGGCTAATACAGTAATCATGGGTGACTTCAATCTGCATATAGACTGAGTAAACCTAATGAGTACTAGTGCTGTGGAGGACGGGTTTCTGGAATGTGTTAGGGATGGGTTTCTAGCGCAGTATATTGAGGAACTGACTAGAGAACAGGCTATTTTAGATCTAGTATTATGTGATGAGAAAGGGTGAATTAATAATCTTGTTGTAAAAGAACCTTTAGGGATGAGTGATCATAATGTGATAGAATTTTACATTATGTTTGACAGTGAGGTAGTTCAATCGGACGCCAGGGTGTTAAATTTGAACAAAGGGAATTATGAAGGTATGAAGGGCAAATTGACTGAGGTGGATTGGGAAAATACATTAAAAGGTATGACAGTACATAGGCAATGGATAGTCTTTAAAGAAATATTCAAGAAATATTACAAAGTTTACAGCATCCATATATTCCTTCAAGGCCCAAAACCCCCAAAAGTAAAGGCAGTCAACCGTGGATAACAAAGGAAGTTAAGGATTGTATAAGATTAAAAGCAAAGGCCTAAAAGTTGCCAGAAATGGTAGTAAACCTGAGGATTGGGAGGATTTTAGAATACAGCAAAGGAGGATGAAGAAACTGAAAGGGAGAATAGAATATGAATGGAAGCTGGCAAAAAATATAAAACAGACTGCAAAAGCTTCTTGGGTAAGTAAAAAGGAAATGTTTGGCCAAAGACAAATGTGGGTCCATTACAGGCAGAGTCAGGAGAATTTATAATGGGGAATAGAGAAATGGCAGAGAAGCTAAACTATTACTTTGTGTCTGTCTTCACTGAGGAAGATACAAGAAATCTCCCAGAATTAGAGATCTAAGGGATTAGAGGGAATGAGGAACTGAAAGAAATTAGTATTAGTAAGAAGGTTGTATTGGAGAAATTAATGGGGCTGAAGTTGGATAAATTCCCAGAACCTGATATTCTGCATCCCAGAGTGTTGAAACATAGGAACATAGAAAATAGGAGGAGTAGGCCATTCGGCCCTTCAAGCCTGCTCCGCCATTCATTATGATCATGGCAGCTCATCCAACTCAGGAACCTGTTCCCGCTTTCGCCCCATACCCTTTGATCCCTTTAGACCCAAGAGCTATATCTAACTCCTTCTTGAAAACATACAATGTTTTGGCCTCAACTGCTTTCTGTGGTAGCGAATTCCACAGGCTCACCACTTTCTGGGTGAAGAAATTTCTCCTCATCTCAGTCCTGAAAGGTTTACCCCGTATCCTTAGACTATGACCCCTGGTTCTGGACTCCCCCACCATCGGGAACATCCTTCCTGCATCAGTCCTGTTAGAATTTTATAGGTTTCTATGAGATCCCCCTCACTCTTCTGAACTCCAGCGAATATAATCCTAACTGACTCAATCTCTCCTCATATGTCAATCCCGCCATCCCAGGAATCAGTCTGGTAAACCTTCGCTGCACTCCCTCTATAGCAAGAACATCCTTCCTCAGATAAGGAGACGAAAACTCCACACAATATTCCAGGTGTGGCCTCACCAAGGCCCTCTATAATTGCAACAAGACATCCCTGCTGCTGTACTCAAATCATCTCTCTATGAAGGCCAACATACCATTTGCCTTTTTTACCGCCTGTTGCACCTGCATGCTTACCTTCAGCGACTGATGTACAAGAACACCCAGGTCTCACTGCATATTCCCCTCCCTCAGTTTATAGCCATTCAGATAATAATCTGCCTTCCTGTTTTTGCTACCAAAGTGGATAACCTCACATTTATCCACATTATACTGCATCTGCCATGCATTAGCCCACTCACTCAACTTGTCCAAATCACCCTGAAGCCTCTCTGCATCCTCCTTACCCTCCCACCCAGTTTTGTGTCATCTGCAAATTTGTAGATATTACATTTAGTTCCTTCATCTAAATCATTAATGTATATTGTGAATAGCTGGGGTCCAAGCACCGATCCCTGCGGTACCCCACTAGTCACTGCCTGACATTTGGAAAAAGACCCATTTATCCCTACCCTCTGTTTCCTGTCCGCCAACCAATTTTCTATCCATCGCAATACACTACCCCTAATCCCATGCGCTTTAATTTTACATGCTAATCTCTTATGTGGGGCTTTGTCGAAAGCCTTCTGAAAGTACAAATAAACCACATCCACTGGCTCCCCCTCATCAACTCTACTAGTTACATCCTCCATGAATTCTAGTAGATTTGTCAAGCATGATTTCCCTTTTGTAAATCTGTGTCTGCGTGGGTTTCCTCCGGGTGCTCCGGTTTCCTCCCACATGCCAAAGACTTGCAGGTTGATAGGTAAATTGGCCATTATAAATTGCCCCTAGTATAGATAGGTGGTAGGGAAAATATAGGGACAGGTGGGGATGTGGTAGGAATATGAAATTAGTGTAGGATTAGTATAAATGGGTGGTTGATGGTCGGCACAGACTCGGTGGGCCGAAGGGCCTGTTTCAGTGCTGTATCGCTAAAAAAAAAAATTCCAAAAGCTGGGGTTGTTCTTCTTAGAGCAAAGGAGATTGAGGGGAGATTTGATAGAGGTGTACAAGATTATGACAGGCTTAGATACATTAGATAAGGAAAAACTGTTCCCATTAACTGATGATACAAGGACTAGGAGACACAGATTGAAGGTTTTGGGCAAGAGATGCAGGGGGAATATGAGGAAGTACTTTTTTTACACAGCAGGTGGTAATGACCTGGAACTCGCTGCCCACAAAATGTGATGGAATATAAGCATAATAGGCTTAATTAGGTTGAATTTAGATATAGATAATATATTATACCTTTTAGAATTAATGTTTGGATAAATGGTCAGTTTTCAAGAGTCAGTGACATTCCCCATTAAGAAGGTAGAGTTAAAAAATTTCAAAGTCTTTCAAGATCTCTGTAACAATAGAATATGCACCAGAAACAACTTTTAAATTGAGAAATCCATTTCAGCGTCTCTGTTGCCAGAGACTTGGAGGATCAACACACACATTGAAATATCCTGTGTGACATCAGTGAAAGGTAGCCATAAATTTAATTAATTGATGGTGTTGGTAAATGTAGGCAGACTGACCCACAAAGAGGGTTCAAACTACCATGAAACACAATTATGGATAATAAAACAATAAAATGGAATAGTACTTATAGGAACAAGAGGTCAAGTAAACACAACTATAAATATTTTGACCAGATAAATTCTCACAGCTGCAAGAGCAGGGGGTTTCCAGTAAAACATTAAGTGGAGATGTTAGTTAATGATACTACCAAATATGGATTTTAAAAACAAGAAAAACACACAAAGAAAGGTAACACCTATATGCTAAAAGGTCATATGACACCTTAGAAGCAGTATAAACATGAGGGTATCTGAAGCAAAAATTAGAAGTGTTGAATTCCTCAAACAATACTTCTCACCCCATGGCTAACTTGGGGAATTTAATGTAAAAGTTTGCTCTAAAATTTGATGGATATTTTAAGATATTTTGCTGTAACATTACCAAGATTAAACTTTTGGATTCTATGTTAGAAATAAGATTATGTGTTAGATCTCTTAGTAATATTTGATATTGTGATCTACTTAGCCACTTCAAAGTATACTGCACGTTAAATTCTTTAATAAATATATAAAAATTAATAAATCATCTCATGTAGCAATCTGTATACAATGACAAGAACCCCCTCACTTTGTCTCTTTAGGTGGAGAATTATGTATTCAAGAGTTTCCCGGACCCTTATAATATCTGGGATATTTATGACTGAGCCATAATTGTTAAAAATAGGCTATCCGAAAGATGGTAATATTTTCTGTTAGTTTTATTTCTTTGAGGGAAAGCTAGTTCAATTCTTTGGACCCAAAAAACCAGAATTTGTCTGGTTTGAACGTAATTAAAGGAGTTTCATAGGGATGTACTCCTGATTTGGTTTCGTCCCTATAAGGGGTTAAAGTCATAAATCACTTCAAAGAGTGGTGGAAGCAGAGACAATCAATGACATAAATTGGATGGGCACTTGAAGGAAAGGGGGCACAATTCTAGACTTAGTTTTAAGAAATGAAGCTGGGCAAGTGGATGAAGTCGCAGTAGGTGACCATTTTGGAGATAGTGACCAGAATACAGTTAGATTTAGCATTATTATGGAAAAGGACAAAGATGGAACATGAATAAAAGTTCTAAATTGGGGAAGGCAAATTTTACAAAGCTGAGAGGTGATCTGGCGTAAGTCGACTGGATACAGCTACTTGAAGGAAAATCAATGGCAAACCAGTGGGAGGTATTCAAAAGCGAGATTCTACGGGCACAGTGTAGACATGTCCCCACAAAGAAAAAGGGTGGTACTGCCAAGCCTAGAGCCCCCTAGTAATCTAGAAGCACACAGGGTAAGTTAAAGCAGAAAAAGAAAGCTTATAACAGTCACAAAAAACTTCATACTTTGGGAAGCCTAGAGGAGCACAGAAAGTGCAGGGGTGAAGTAAAAAAGGAAATTAGGAAAGCAAAGAGAGGACATGAAAAAATATTGGAAGGTAAAATCAATGAAAACCCAAAGATGTTTTATCAGTACATTAAGAGAAAGAGGATAACTAAGGAAAGGGTAGGGCCTATCAGAGATGTGCAAGGTAACATATGCATGGATGCAGAAGATGTGGGCAGGGTTCTGAATGAGTACTTTTTTTCTGTCTTCACAAAGGAAAGAGATGATGCAGACATTGTAGTTGAAGAGGAGGAGTGTGAAATATTGATACGATAAGTATATTGAGAGAGGAAATACGAGAGGGTTTAACATCCTTGAAATCACCAGGGCTATATGGATTGTATCCCAGGCTGTTAAAGGAAGCCAGGGAGGAAATAGCGGATGCGCTGAGGATCATCTTCAAATCCTCACTAGATACAGGCAAGGTACCAGATGACTAGAGATCTGCAAACGTTGTTTAAAAAGGGTGGCGGAGAAAGGCCAATTATTGGAATCAATTCTGAGAGATAGCATAAACTGTCACATAGAAAGGCATGGATTAATCAGGGATAGTCAGCATAGATTTGTAAAGGGAAAATTGTGTCTTATTAACTTAATTGAATTTTTTGAGGAAGTCACAAGGAGGATTGATGAGGGTAGTGTAGTGGGTGTTGTCTACATGGATTTTAGTATGGCATTTGAAAAAGTCACACATGGCAGACTGGTAAGAAAAGTAAATGCTCATGTGGCGAGTTGGATCCAAAATTGGCTCAGTGACGCGAAAAAAAGGGCAATGGTCGACGTTATTTTTGCAAATGGAAGGCGATTTCCAGTGGCATTCCACAGGGCTCAGTGTTGGGTCCCTTACTGTTCGTGCTATATATTAATGATTTGGACTTAAATGTGGGAGGCATGATTGGGAAGTTTGCTGATGACACAAAAATTGGCCATGCAGTTGATAGTGAAGAGGATAGCTGTAGACTCCAGAATTATATCAATGGTTTGGTAGAGTGGGCGGAAAAGTGGCAAATGGAATTCAATCCAGAGAAGTCTGGGGTAATGCATTTGGTGAGGGCAAATAAAGCAAGGGAATACACAATAAATGGGAGGATATTGAGAGGGATAGAGGAGGTGAGAGATTTTGAAGTGCGTGTCCACAGGTCCCTGAAGGTGGCAGGGCAGGTAGATAAATTGGTGAAGAAGGCATATGGAATGTTTTCCTTTATTGGCCGAGGTATAGAACACAAAAGCAGGGATGTAATGCTGGAACTGTATAAAACGCTGGTTAGGTTACAGTTGGAATATTGCGTACAGTTCCGGTCACCACATTACAGGAAGGGAATAATTGCTCTGGAGAGAGTACAAAGGAGATTTACAAGAATGCCAGGGCTTAAAAGTTGCAGCTATGAGGAAAGAATGGATAGGCTAGAGTTGTTTTCCTTAGAATAGAACAGGCTGAGGTGTGACTTAATTGAGGTGTACAAAACTATGAGGGGCCTAGATAGAGTAGACAGGAAGGACCTGTTTACCCTCGCGGAGAGGTCAATTACCAGAGGACACAGATTTAAGGTGATTGGTAGAAGGATTAGAGGGGACATGTGGAAAAACATGTGGATGGTAGTGGGTGTCTAGAATTCATTGCCCGGATCAATGGTGGAGGCAGAAACCCTCAACTCATTTAAAAGGTACCTGGACCAGCACCTGAAGTGCTGTAACTTGCAAGGCTATGGACCAGGTGCTGGAAGGTGGGATTAGAATGGGTGACTAGTTTTTTCAGCTGGTGCAGACATGATGGGTTGAATGGCCTCTTTCTGTGCCGTAACTTTTCTATGGTTCTATGTTATAAATAAACTTGCAGGGCTACGGGGATCGAGCGGGGGAGGGGGACTGTCTGGATAGCTGTTTGGAGAGCAAGCCAAACTTGATGGGCTGAATGGTCTTCTTCTGTGCCATGAATGACTCGAAATTACTCTCACCTCTCTTTCTCACAGCCCACTTCCAAGGGGGTGGAGAACAGTGCAGGAGGGAGAAGTTTCAGAAAAGGTGGCTTACATCTCAGATATTCATCCACTTGCCTTTTACCTCTACCTTTAAATTATTTTATCACGTTTAGTAACAACAAAACAATACGTCATTCGCCAAAAGGCTTGGTCTTCAAAGCCTCATTTATAAACTTTAATATCTTACCAAATAGCAATGTGGCAATACCCTTAATATGAATAGCTTACTTAGGTCAAAGCATTTGCACACAAACTGGCCAATCTCATGAAATATTTTTACATGACAATCATAGGCAAGATAGGAATATAGGAAAAAGTGTGTGTTAGTCAGCACCTTGAGCATTCAATTAGTTCATGACTGATCGGCATCTTAACTGCAACTACCTGCCTTTGTTCTGAACTCCTTAATACCCTTGACAAACAAAAATCTAACAATCACTCAAAAACTAGTGTGAAGGCTTAGGCAGCCTAGCAAATTGTCCAATTTATGCATGTACAGAGATTTTGCTTCTGAACCTGCCCCACATATAAATAGTTAGATTTGTTAGAAGGGAACCAGGTTATATTACAGAATTGCTTTAATGGATAATGATTCTGCAACATAAGCGGAGAATAATTTTCACAAAGCGATTCAATTCAGCAAAAGAAGATGATAATCTACATGATAACACAAGTGGTAATAGTGACGTAGGTAAGAAAGGAAAGTTGTGACAGCATCAAGCGACACTTGCTTAACCTGCAACAACAAGCAATAACCTGCTCAGTGATGCTCAGTTTGGGTTCCACCAGTGCCACTCAGCTCCTGACATCATTACAGCCTCGGTTCAAACATGGTCAAAAAAGCTAAATTCAAGAGGTGAGGTGAGAGTGACTGCCCTTGATATCAAGGCAGCATTTGACTGAGTATGGCATCAAGGAGCCCTAGCAAAACTGAGGTCAATGGGAATCAGGGGGAAAACTCTCTGCTGGTTGGAGTCATACCTAGTGCAAAGGAAGAAGTTGTGGTTGTTGGAGATCAATCATCTCAGCTCCAGGGCATCACTGCAGGAGTTCCTGATGGTAGTGTCCTAGACCCAACCATCTTCAGCTGCTTCATCAATAACCCTCCTTCAATCATAAGGTCAGAAGTGGGGATGTTCGCTGATGATTGCACAATGTTCAGCACCATTCGCGACTCCTCTTATACTGAAGCAGTCCGTGTAGAAATGCAGCAAGATCTGGACCATATCCAGGCTTGGGCTGGTAAGTGGCAAGTAACATTCATGCCACACAGGTGCCAGGCAATGACCATCTTCAACGAGAGAGAATCTAACCATCTCCCCTTCACATTCAATGGCATTACGATCGCTGAATCCCCCACTATCAACATCCTAGGGGCTACCATTGACCAGAGACTGAACTACAGTAGCCATATAAATACCATGACTACTAGAGCAGGTCAGAAGCTAGGAAACCTGCAGCGAGTAACTCACCTCCCAACTCCTCAAAGCCAGTCCACCATCTACAAGGCACGAGTCAGGAGTGTGATGGAATACTCTCCACTTGCCTGGATGGGTGCAGCTCCAACAACACTCAAGAAGCTCGACACCTTCCAGGACAAAGCAGCCCGCTGCATTGGCACTCCACCTACAAACATTCACTCCTTCCACCACCAACGCACAGTGGCAGCAGTGTGTACCACCTACAAGATGCACTGCAGCAAAGCACCAAGGCTCCTTAGACAGCATCTTCCAGACCCATGACCTCTACCAACTAGAAGGACAAGGGCAGCAAATGTTTGGGAATATCACCACCTGCAAGTTCCCCTCCAAGTCAGACGCCATCATAACTTAAAAAGTATCACTGTTCTTTCACTGGCTCAAAATCCTGGAACTCCCTCCAAAACAGCACTGTGGGTGTACCTATATCACATGGACTGCAGTTGTTCAAGGTGGCTCACCACCAACTTCTCAAGGGCGATTAAGGAAGAGAAATAAATACTGTCCTTGCCAATAATGCCTACATCCTATGAATGAATAAAAAAAAGACTTGTGCTATTCATACTGCACTTACATAAATAATTATGTGTGTGTGTGCATAAATAAGTAAATTGATAGGTACAGACAACATCACTCATCACAATTACATAAATAAATCTGTCCATTTCATCTGTTTCTGGCATTCATAATATATTAATTAGAAATATGTGAAGTATGTGTAAAACATTGATGCAGAATATTTATCATTCCATATAAACAGATCATCTACAAATCAGAAATATCTAATAATTGTATGAGGTCATGAAAGAGGCTATAATTTTATGTTTATAATTAAAAATGCATAATTGTAAATATGAATACATGGCCAAATATGAATACTAGAATATCTTTTATTGATATAACAGATACAAATAATAATACAATTACTTATAAATATATTTGCAGCAGGGCGATCTATAAACATACCTTGGAGCACTAGATTTGGTGGTGCGCTTATGCTGTGGCTGAAGCTGAGCCTTGGGTTGAGATCTAGGCTGGGATTTTGCTGGCCCCTGAGGCGGAATCAGAGGTGGTGGGGGGGGGGGGGGGGGGGGGCACAGAGCATCATGACGTGTGGTGGTGGGGCAGAGGGCCAGTCGCCTCCACTTCGTCCTGCGATCTTCCCAGGAGCAGGATAGGCCAATGACGGCCTTCCCACCAAGAGGCCAATTGAGGCCCTTGTGGCAGATTAACAGCTAATTGAGGGGCATATTCCCACTACCACTGGGATCTTACTAGCAGCAGGGGGGGGGGGGGGGGCTGTGTAGGGTGCAGGGTGGCGGCCTCTGCCATGCAGGGAGGATGCTTTGCAAAACGAGATGCCCTCCCTGTGTGAGCTTGCGGGAGCTTTCCTTCGAGGGCAATTTGTAGCCCATGCAGGACCCCACCAGGAACAACTTTATCCCCCAGGATCACCCTGCCCCTGGGCTGAACGACCACCCTCACCACCACCCCCTCGCCAGGGCCTTCCGGAGACTGGCCCCGGCAATCCCACTTCATCTATCTCTCGTCCGGGATTCCACCACCGGGCCTGGATCCGAGGCCACTGCAGCACCAGCTCCCAGTGGCACTGCCAATACTGCTGACCTGCCTGCCCTGTGACTAGCTGGCAGCTCCTGGGAGGTGGGATCCCCATCCCTTTAAAGTCTTTAAAGGGATGGGAATCGCGTCCCCTAAAACTTTGAATCAGAAAGACCGGAGGATCACTCCAGGGGGGCATGAAAAGGCATAGGCAGAGTTCTCCACAACTTTTCAGACCGGCGCCAGGAGCCCCACCTCTGGCACAAAATCCAGCCCCTGGTTTCACTGTATGGGACATGCAGCATAGAGGCTACATGTAGAGTCGCCCACGAGTTGGAAGTGAGGAGAGAGGCTGTGGGGCTGGACAGGGAGCAGGCAGGGATGAGGTTAGCTGAAGAGTTGGGCTAGAATTGGGAAGGGGAGAGGCTGAACACAAAGTTGGACTAGGAGTAGGGATGAAACATGTCTGCTTTGCTTTTGCCATCATATTGGATTGGTCTGTGCTAACCATGTAACAAGTAATACAATGTGATCATCAGAGACTAATGAAAAAGGTTTAAAGAGTTCTACAGTCATCCAATATGCAAACTAGCTGAGGAAACTAGCAAGAGCTGATGGCAATTTCAAATATTTGACACAAACTCCAAAAAGTTTGCAAATCAGAAACAACCCTGAAAGAAATCATTCGATGTAAAACTGAGTAATTACACTGAAGGTCCAAACAGAAACTTGCTTGTAATTGACATTTTTCACTCATGCTGGAGAGGAGAAAATGTTAGTACGTGAAAGCCTGGTGGAACATACAATTGTTGGAGGCACAAGATTCATTTTGCCGTGAGGTTTCAAAAAATGGAATCGCCTAGGCAATTTTTATTTGTGGTATATATTTGGTATCTAAATGGGCATTAGATTCCTTTCATCTGAGAAAGAAGGTACTTTTGTGTGATTATTATGGAAAATGGCACTCAACATACAATTTTGAGAATAATTTTCTTTTATATTCCAAAACATTTTCTTCTTTGAGTAGCAGTAGATAACCTATCACTGGGAGATATATAACAAATATATATGCAAAGAAGAGCAGGGGAGTTCTCCCTGGTATCCTGACAAATATTTATCCTTCAAGCAACATCTCTGCAAAAACTCCAGAATACTTAGTCACTATCACATTACTGTTTGTGGGAGCTTGCTGTGCACAAATTGGCTGTTGCATTTCCTACATTACGACAGTGACGACACTTCAAATGTACTTAAGTGGCTGCAAAAGTATTTTGGAATATCCTGAGTTTGTGCAAAATGCAGAACTTTATCTCTTTCAAATAGGTAGGGTAAGCTGCTGCAGGTGGTGGACAATCTCCCCCCATGGCTTTTTATTTTCTCTATTTGTCTCCCTGTTCTTCTTCCCTGTTCTCTGAAGTCAGTGATTCTTGCTCGGGCATTGCTCCATAGAGACTAAAAGTCATCTGATACCTTGCCCAAGAAGCCATTCTTTATGCCTGAGCCTGAACAAGTGATTGTCAGAAACCTGTTTCACTGTTGTTATCACAGTCCCTGATCCCATCCTCATTCAAAAATTCGCACATGTGGCCTGATCAGCAGGGGGTCACTAGATAGCAGTCAGGAGCAGGAAGCCTGGTAGATTTTTCCCTTCACTTTCTCATGTTGCTGAGGCCAATAGTAAAAACCTGATTAGGATCAACTATCTCAGAGAAATCCAATTTACCCAAATGTATGCTATGACTTGTATTCAGTGAACTGCATTTGGAAAGGTTTGCTAACTGTCCTCAAATTCCACATAACCAGTAAAGTATCATTCAACAATTCACATTACGCAAAGCCAAACACCTATTTTAGTATTTGTGCTTATTCATATTAATGTGTTAAATATGTGAAATCCAAAAATATGCTATATTTAAGAAAAATCACTCGTTGAAGAAAATACAAAACTTATGACTGGAGCTTTACACCTCACCCGCCCGGGAGCGTGCTGGAGGCGGGGTGGGGGGATGGCATAAAATCTAGTGGGAGGCAATGGGCGCTGTTCCCATCGCCTACCCACCCCCACTGCCATTTTACCAGTGGTGGAGGGGGGTGGAAAACGGCTCGCCCACTCCAGGCCAATTGAGGCCCTTAAGGGGCCAATTAATTGCTACTTAAGTGTCTCCTCCCGCCACCGCTGGTATTTTACCAGTGAAGGCCTGGCAATTCACCAGCTGCGGAGGCCACCCCATAATGCTTGGCGGCCTCCTGGGGTGGGCGAACATCCTCTGCACCAGGGAGAGCCGCCCTAGCGGCACAAGCTGCCCCACACTGGACCACCTCCCTGCACCCTCTCGATCGACCAATCCCACCCCCACCTCATTGGGGCCCAGTTAATTGTGCCTGACGAGGTCCCACACACCTACCTCCATTCTGAGGCCTGCTTCGTCTTGCTGGTCCTGGCTGGGTGCAGTTCCAGCAGTGGCCACTGCTCCTTGTGGCCACTGCTGGGTCTGAAGGGTTGTCAGCATGCCAACTATGTAACAGCCCCGACAAACAAATTTTTCTGCAGCACCTGTGGAAGAGCCTGTCACTCTAGAATTGGCCTTTATAGCCACTCCAGGCGCTGCTCCACACACCACTGACCACCTCCAGGCGCTTACCCATTGTCTCTCGAGATAAGGAGGCCAAAGAAGGATTGGCAGGCAGCTCTTGGAGGTGGGAATTCCTGCCCCAGATGGGCAGAAGTCCTAACCGATGCCAATTAAGGGCCTCGGTCATGTAAAATCGTTGCGTGGCTTCCAGGCCCGGCCTCCAACTTATTAGCTAGTGGGCGAGGCCTCCATTACAACGTAAAATTCCAGCCTATAGTTTATTTTCTTAGCACATCTAAATTGACTTGATCCTAACATGGACAAGAATGTTCGATGAAATAAAATAAATAAAAAATTATGCGATTCACAATTTATCTATTTGCAGGTTCTACCTTACTCATGCAATGGCTGGAATTTTATGCCCCCCCCCAAAGAGCGAGATGGTGGTGGGGGAGGAGGGGTGGTGGTGTAAAATGGAATGGGAGGCTTGGGGGGCCCTTCCCGACTTGCTGCCACTCCCGTCTCCATATTATGCAGGGCAGCGGTGGCAATAAATGGCCTGCCCACTCCAGGTCAATCAAAACCCTCGTGGCCAGTTAACGGCCACTTGAGGGCCTCTGCCCACCGCCACGGGAATTTTACTGTTGGCAAGTGGGCTGCCCAGTCCCGAGAAAGCCGCCTGTTAAAAGTAGGTGCCTTTCTGATGGCCTGGGGGGGTGGAGAGGCCCTCCTGATCAGGCACCCTGTGCCCGATGGAGGGGCATACCTGATGCCCCAACCATGCCCAACATGCTCCCCTGTCCCACCAATCAACTACCCTTGCCTCGCCGGGGCCCGACCAATCACCCCTGGCGAGGACCCAAAAACTTACCTTTTCCCTGGGCTGTCCTTCCTCCTCTTCTTGAAGATCAGTTGCAGTCCCAGCAGTGGCCACTGCTCCCAGTGGTGCTGCTGGGACTAAGAGCTGTCAGCCCGTTGATTGGCTGGCAGCTCAATTAGGTGAGAATTCCTGCCTCAATGAGGTGGAAGTCCCGCCTCAGCCCAATTCAGGGCCTGGGGCCCGTAAAATGTGGTTTGGATCCCCAGGCCCGGCGGAGGCGGGATCGCCGCTGACTTTTCAGTCAGTGGACGGCTCCCATCTGATGAGAGTAAAATTCTGGCCAATATCTTACAAGAGGGAACCAACTGCAGAGAAACTCCCAAAAAGACAGACGTTTCTTCCTGACTTAAGAGTGTGTGTAATTAATATATTTTGAAATTATCTGGAAACAGGCAACCTGAAACACTGGGCTCCAGGATTGTGGGAATAGGGGATTGTCTTTCTCCCATCTACTCACTCTCTGTCTGTGCTGATAAGCCTGAATCTACTTTTACGTACAATTTTCACCCTTCAGTGTGAGGCCTTATTTACAACATTAAGAGAAAGCAGTTTGACACTGAGGCAATCAATTATATATTCAAAAGCAACAGAAAACTTCAGTATTTTACAAGAAAACAATGCAAAACTGTAAAATTTGCTCTGTTTACCATTCATTAGTCCTGAGTTTGCTTCACTGATGGCTCTGAGCTCTGTTCAGCTATTTACTGAGAGATTTAATTGACTCATTTATCAAACAGAAATTATTATTTTGCTATTTAAGAGAGTTCATTGTCATCAAGTAGTGAATCCCAATAAAAACTGTCAGGGTGTTCATTATTTTAAATTGATTAACCGGAAGTTCTTTCCAAAATTTACAAGAAGTTGTTCGGCAATCTTGAAAACAATGCAAAGAAATTGAGTGGGGTATTTAGTGAACATAAGAACTTATGAAATAGGTCTATGCTATTTGGCCCTTGGAAGACTCTCCGACATTCAGTAAGATCATGGCCGATCTATCTCAACTCCACCTTCCCGCACTATCTCCACATCTGTTAGTTGCCTTAGTACCCAAAATTCTATTGGCCTCTGTCTTGAATACCCTAAACGACTGAGAATTCCAAAGGTTCACAACCCTTTGAGTGAAGAAATGTCTCCTCATCTCAGTCCTTAAGGACCAGGAGCCCTAGATCTAGACTCCCCTGCCAAGAGATACATCCTCCTAATATCTACCCCATCAAGTTCCCTAAGAATTTTATATGTTTCAATCAGATCACTCCTCATTCTTCTAAATTCTAGGGAATACAGACCTAGTTTACTCAATGTCTCCTTATGAAGACAATCCCCTCATCCCAGCAATCAGTCTAGTGAATCTTTGTTGCACTCCCTTTAAAGCAAGTATATCCTTCCTTAGGTAAGGAGACCAAAATTGTACACAGTACTCTGGGTGTGGTCTCACCAAGGCCCTTTACAATTGCAGTAAGACTTCTTTACCCTTATACTCTAATCCCTTTGTAAGGGCTACCATACCATTTGCTTTCCTAGCTTGCTGTAACTACATGTTAACTTTCTATGACACGCCGGTCACTCGGAATACCAACCATAAACCTACTAAGCATCCCTACGAGGGGTAGTCTTGACCAAATGTTTGGCTAGAAAAGTTATTTTAAATGGAAAGGGGGAGGGGTGTTAAGAGAGAATTCCAGAACTTGGGCCCCAGGTCACTGAAGGCACATCTGCCAATGGCGGAGCAAAGGGAGAAAGGATGCTCGAGTATTAGAGGAATGGATAGTTTGGGAATTTTGTTGGCGTGGTGGCCATGCAGCAACTAATTAGTT
The DNA here is from genome assembly GCF_036365525.1 of Heterodontus francisci. Taxonomy (NCBI): domain Eukaryota; kingdom Metazoa; phylum Chordata; class Chondrichthyes; order Heterodontiformes; family Heterodontidae; genus Heterodontus; species Heterodontus francisci. Next base: position 41,512,617 of record NC_090373.1, read on the forward strand.
CTCATCGGGGCTCCTGTTCCTTTAAAGGATGGGCGCCTGACCCCAAGAGCTACCAGCCAATCAGAGGGCCAGCAGCTCAGCAGTGCCTCTGGGAGTGGTGGCCACTGCAGGGACTGTGCCTCGAACAGAGGATGCCATGGGAGCAGGCCGCCCTCCCAACATGGTAAATGGGGTCTGGGGGAGCCATGGGCAGTCAGGCAGGCTGCAGCAAGGGGAAGGGGGAATGGTTGATGAGGGTGAACGGGGGTGTTGCTGCCGCAGGGACAGTCATTGCTGATGGGGGCGGGGGCCCTCCCTGGACCACAGAGTGCCTGAATAGAAGGGCACCTCTGAGCACTTAGGGAGGCTGCCAGGGTTTACCAGGCAGTTTCCCCATGTGATGGAAGGCCCACCCGCTGCTGCTAAATGCCAGCAATGGTGGGAAGAGGCCCTTAATTGACTACTTAAGTGGCTCAATTTGCCTCTGGGTGTGAGGTCTGTCTTCCAGCTTCCTCACTGCTGGTAAAATGGCATGGCAGTGGGAAGACAAATGATACTCCATCCCCTGCCTTCCCTCATCATTTTGCGACTCCACCTCCCCCCGACTAAGAGCTTGTCCCCAGAGGGCTGATAAAATCCAGCCCCTTATCAAGATGAAAGTTCGTAAAAACTCAGTGGGTTGTAAAATCCATTATTTTGTCCCTCAGTAAAATGTAAATCGATCATATGGAAATTATGGGAGAATGCTCTCAACAGAAACATAAAGCATGCACTAAGGATGGGACATTTAGGAGGTAAGAGGTAATGCTAAACCCATACAAATCATTTGTTAAGTTGCAGATAAAATATTGACGGGGATTTAATGTGGAGGCAGTGGCCCCACTGGCTGGAAATTTGATGCCAAGCCCGCCTCCGCTGGCCTGGAAAGCCATGACGCAATTTTGTGTGGCTCAGGTATTTAGAAGCCTGAGATCATGGCTTCCACCCCCATGAGCCAGGGTATCCTGCCTCCAAGAGCTGCCAGCCAATCGGAGGGTGGCACTCGGGAGGCCAGAAGTGGGTGTGGAGTCAATCCCGAGTGGTCCTTTCCATTGGAGTTGTTCTCCTGTGGGGTATAGGGTGTTTAGCGCACCCCACCCCCAGCCCATTGCCAGACCGTCAGGTTAAACCTGGTGGCCTCGTCATGTGAAGTATCAGCGGCGATGGGAAGAGGCCCTTAAGTGGTCATCAATTAGCCCAACAGCTCCCCCACCACTGGTAAAATATCAATGGAGGCGGGTGGGTGACGTGCATGGTGCTTCTTCCAGGTTATACAAAATTCTGGCCATTGTGTCCAGTTTTGGGTCCCTCCTTCAGATAGCATATCCGGACCCTGAAGAGAATGCATGAAGGACTTACCATTCTGTTGACAGGGATGAGAGGCTTTAATTACTACGGTATACTAGAAACCATGGGCCATTACCCTTAGTAGAGAGACAGTTCAGAGACTAGAAAGAGGTGTTTAAAATTACTAAGAATTCTGATCACATAAATAGGGAAAAACTATTTCCACTAGTCAGTGTGTCACTAGTCACTAGAGGGCATATGAGTTTATGAATGAAGAGATGAGTTGCAACTTATTTTACAACCAGGCAGTGTTAGGAGATGGAATGGCCTACGAGAAACAATGGTGGAAGAAGAATCCATTCAAGTATTTAAAAGGGAAATGGGTAAATATTTGAAAAAATAATAAAAGAGTAAGGGAACCAAATTGTAGGATCTTTCAGAATGTTGGCACAAGGGGAGTGGGTGCAAACGGCTTCCATCCTTGCTGTAAAATTCTATGATTCTATGTAAACCTTGCACTGAATAATCCTGAAACAGAATCGGAGTAAATCATATAATGTGATCATATTTCAATGAAATTCCTCTGGCTACTATTTTAACAATGTACCAACTTATTTAAAATAAATTAGTGAACATGGAGTTTCATATGAATGCATTAATGTATAATATATAATTCCATCCCAAATGTAGAATTTGCTTCCATTTTAATTGAAAACAATACAGACGTTTACCAGCAAGGCTATCCGCCAGGTGCTGGAAGCTGGGATTAGATTGGGCGGCTAGTTTTTTTGGGCTCCTTCTGTGCCATAATTTTTTGATGGTTCTATGGTTCTACATGAGAAGTGTCTCTTTCAGAGGTAATGCGTTATTTTGTTTCCCCATTTTGTGATGGAAATAATGAAAGAATTATCAGATATGTTTATCATTTACAACAAACCATTGAACAGGGCCAGCTCTGTCCTGATAAAGCATCACATCTGAACTCGAGGACTGGATTTCCTGCAGTCTTCAGACCCCCAACGTCGGGATCAAATGGGGGCCCTGAAATTGCACTTGCCAGGAAGCTGTCTCCTACTTGGCTACCTCCGCATTCTTCATCCTATTCAGGATGGAGGGCAGTCTCTCGATGCTACAGGCCCAATAAGAGGGCTGGCAGCTCTGGAGCCTCAGCAGTCCCGCTGGGAGAGGTGGGTGCTGCTGACGTAGGTCAGGGACCATAAGTGCACCTGAACCTGGAGACAAGATCTCGGCTGTCAGATTCATTGAGTTGGAGGCTAAACCTCTCCGGTGGATCAGGCTGGGCTGAGATTGCAGTCGTTCATGCTCACAGCCCTGTCAATGGGGCATGGAGCCTCCAGCTCCAATGATGCCCCCAGCCTGCCACAGGAAGGTCACCTCCATTGAGCAGGTGCCGTCCACACGCGGTGGCAGGCTGCTCTTCTGGCGGCAAAATGCTAGCGAGACCACAATTTCGCCCCTAATTGACCCCTTAACCAGAGTAATTGGCTGCCTGCCTCCGAGAGTGGACAGCAAATCCAATTCCCAGCCCACCTCTGGGAAAGGTCTCTAGTGACAGGAATGCGTCGGGGAGCTGTCCTGACGCAGATCCCCCACCATTTTCCTGCCTTCCAAGCCTCTAAGCCCGCCGTCACCGGACCTGGAAAATTAAGCCCATAGGCTTTATTTCTTCTTCAGCTAATATTCTCCACACACCCCTGAAGTTGAACTGAACTACATTTTTTTGGGATGTCACAGTAAGGGGTAATTTTCCTTTGAAATATTTTTGACATCTCAGTGCAATGCAGCGTCCTGCTCCGGTGTAACGTAGGCATCCATCTGAGCATCAGTAACTTTTCCCCAAGCCTAAATAAAATATAATTTCCTTCCAGGTTCTTCACTAAGCATGAAGAAAGTCGCGTAAAAAGTTGCACGTTCATACTCGGCTTTCTTTCAATTTTTCCTCAAGGCATTGCTTTCTTTCTTCAGTCAAATTGTTAAAGTTGTTCGATCGGCAATGGTGTATGCAATGACTTTCTTCACAGTCCAAAATTAGTCAATAGTCATATAGGTCAACAAGCTAGGCAGTGATTGACACTCCTCCCCATTCCCTTCTCTTCCCATTGACAACCAACTGCACCAATTAATATACTTGCTCAAGATCTACAAATGCACCATTTATGTAGGCAAGATTCCACTTTCTTAAGTGGTGTCCTCTAGAGATGCTCTAGTGCTAAGTATTGCAATAAATTTAGTTGCATCTTCATTGTGGCAGATTCACATAACAGGTGCCTCAGCAAGTTGTCACACAACTCGACATTCTGCAATTTGCCTCAGCTTCTCCTTCCATACTTATCAAGACATGCTGCAATAAATATTACAACATTTGTAAAAGATTATGACATCTGCCATTACATCTGTTACTGGCCTAAAAAGGTCCTCTCACCATAATTGTATACTTTAAAATTTTCAACAATTTCAAGGCTTATTCCAAGATTCAGTTGATAGTTAGATATGATGAGATTTTTCATCATCATTTATAACCTTCCCTACAACTTTTTTTTAATAAGATGACTTTTTCATAAACTTGTGCCTGAAATCAGAAAACATATTGATTAGAGGGCAAGAACCTATTTCAGGAGGAGGTCCGTTTGGCTATTGGGTGTAAACTTCCAGGCATTCAGTTCATTTTGGGCTTGTTCCATCATCTTTAGTGTGCGGAAATGTGAAAATGGTTGAGAAGCCCCACAGCCAGAAGTGAAATGGTAGAAATCCATGCTAAATACTATGGGTGGCAGCTATTTAACCTTTCAGCTGAAGAACTGCAAACCATGCTCCCCAACTTCCTTCTTAAGGAGAGTCTTGGGGCCTTCAAAAGCTCTTCCTTTTTGACTTAAAATAATTTCTTTTTAATTTTAGCCAAAGCGGGTTGCATCCATGTACACTTCAGTCATTGGAGTCACTGGCCATAAACATGTTTCTGCAAATAATCCATTTTTAATCACTTTCCCAAACAGTGCAAAATGGTGACTAGAACCACACAGCAGTTGCTCATGTTCGTCCCAGTTGCATTTTTGTTTGGAAACCTAACCCACGACATGAAGTTCAATGACTCCAGAGGCGTTGGTGGCACCCACTCAGCAGCTGGAGATTGTTGCATATGGAGACAACAAAGAGATATAAGTGCAGCTCTGGATCATGTTCACTCAGCACACTGCCTAGAGACAGGTTACATTATTTTAAAATGGTTTCAGTTACGATGTGGTTATTTGAAGAAATGATAAACACTATATTAAGAGTTTAAACGATCTCTCGCTGCTGTGTCATTTCATATGAAAGTTAACATGTGGAAACATTATACAAAAAAGTCCCACTAAAATTTGCTGTTGTCCCGCACTACAATGCCCATGCACCAGTCGCAGCTGATTCCCATTGCTATTGTATAGATCAAAGCACCCCACTTGGCAGCATTCTCTACAGGGCTGTGTGTACATAAATAGGGCACATCTATTTTGTTAAATACTTACTTTATACCATTCTTTTTGAAAGTTTAATAAGTAATGCTAATTTGCTGTATAAACAGAGCAGTAACTGGATTTCCAGTGTAATGAGACATTTAATTAACACATGAGCTCAGTTGGACATAACACATTGATCACTCTCACAATTACGTACTTGTACCATTTGGTGTCTTGATGGCAAATCACAACAGAATTCATGTGCTTGTCCCTTTATCATCCATCACAACGAATCACAGTTCCAATATTACATTGGAATTGTACTCAGTTTTAGTATGAAAACATGTAAATCTGTTCATCTGAAGTTCCTTTTCTTCTCATTGAAAGGGTGTCATTTCCTTTGTTAAATAACCAACAGAGGAATTCCACAGCATTTTCATGACTGGCACAGCACAGCCTGATTTCAAGACACTTGTAAACAAAACCATAACCTTGCTGCCGCTTGAAGAAGTTACATTTTCTAATTCACGAATGGATGAGCTCTATTAATGTGTAAGCATTGTGCCTTTAAAGGAGCAATTACTTTCTCAATTGTTCTTATTGACCAACAGCTTCCCCATCAGAATGCCCAGGAAATGAATGCAATATTCCTTTTAAAGTGGCATTCTTAGTGTTTCTTCTTTTCAACATTAACAAGAATTCATGAATGCGTTTTTATACTCATGTTTATGACTTTGGTACAAACAGCAGAGGAAATGTTCCCAAAAGTGTCATTGAATTAACATGCACTGTTAAATGCTGCCTGTCTCGCAGAACCGCGTCTTGCAGAATAAAAAGAAACCAGGTCTTGTGTTTGAAACTGTTTATAGTTCGCGAAGATTTATATTCAGAAAGAAAAGCAAGATAAATAATATTTAGATCTCTCTCTGATATATATAAAAACTCTTCCTTTTTGACTTAAAATAATTTCTTTTTAATTTTAGCCAAAGCGGGTTGCCTCCACGTACACTTCAGTGTATGGTCAGCAAACATAATTGAGTAAGTGCAATATATAAACCTGCCAAAGAACAAACATCTGGGTAGAATTTGAAGTCAGTGGAAAGGAAGGTGCATAGCAGGCAGCAGAACCACCTACTCCACAAAGCCGAAAAGTTGAGCAAAGTTGTATCAGTCAAACTAAAAGACTCAGCGCAAAGACAGTGATGATTATAATGAGGGTGACAAAGAGTTGAATGCACAGTTGGCTGTAAGGTAATTTAGATATTTGACATCAAACCTATATTACATTAGAGTTGCAGAATATGAGCATAGGCAGAAGTTTCAATGCTGGCAAGAATCAGTTGGAAAGCACATCTGATTCAAACCACAGCTCAGTGGCAGTGCTCCAGCCTCTCAGTCAGAAGAGCGTCAGTTAAGCACCACTTCAGAGAATTGAGTACATAATTCAGGACGACAGCTAGATACAACACTGAGGAAATGTTGCACTGTTGGAGGTGGTGTCTTTTTGATGTGAAGTTAAGCCAAAAGAAATATTAGGAAGGGTGACCAAAAGCTTGATGAAAGAAGTAGATGTTAAAGAGGATCTTACAGGAGGACAGGGAAGTGGAAACCTAAAGAGGTTTAGGGAGGGAATTCCTGAGAATGGAGTTTAGGTGGCTGAAGGCACAGTTGCCGGTTGTGGAGAATAATTGAAATCAGAAGAATGGAGAGTTTGGTGAGGTGAGTGGGTGCAGGGAAGCCATGAAGAGCTTTGAATACAATAATAAAAATTGTAAGTTTGAGGCATTGAGGGACCTAGAACTGTAACAGGTCAACAAGACTTGTGGTGTTGAATGAGCAAGATTTGGTACAGGATGGCTTATGGACAATAGAGTTTTGAATGATATCTGTGGAGAGTGGGGGAGAGGATGCTGCAAGGAGATGAGTGAAATAGTTGATTCTGAAGTTGACAAATGTGGATGGATTAAGGGCAGATAGACTGAGGTAGGGATGGAACTGAGTGATGCTACAGAGCTGGAATTGGGTAATTGCTGTGATGAAAAGGATACAGAGTTGGAAATTCAACTCCAGGTCAAATAGAACAACAATTTTAAGAACGATTAGGTTCAGCTTGAGACGGTGGCCACAGTTTCATAACCACGTGTCACAACCCTGAGAATTAAATTATTTTCAGCAACCTTACATTTTTTTAATTTTTAGAACAAACAATGAACCAACAAATGTATTGCAGAGAACTGGAGTATTTCCATTTTTTATCAATAAAAACAAGCTTGATAGTGCTCTTGACATATCTGTTTTAGAACTTAAAATGACATTATCTCCTAAACTAAAGTATTATTCTGCAGACAACAGAAAATAACCCACAAGTTATTAAATGTGTTGTAACCGTTTTAAATTCATCTGACATTTTTACAACGAGAAGGGATAATCTTGAGGAATTTTAGAAGTCTGACTAATGTAAATGAATGCATTTTCTTTGTAATTTGATAGCACAAATGCAAAATAGAAAAAATAAAAGGGCGGCACAGTGGCGCAGTGGTTAGCACCGCAGCCTCACAGCTCCAGGGACCCGGGTTCGATTCCAGGTACTGCCTGTGTGGAGTTTGCAAGTTCTCCCTGTGTCTGCGTGGGTTTTCTCCGGGTGATCCGGTTTCCTCCCACAAGCCAAAAGACTTGCAGGTTGATAGGTAAATTGGCCATTATAAATTGCCCCTAGTATAGGTAGGGAAATATAGGGACATGTGGGGATGTTTGGTAGGAATATGGGATTAGTGTAGGATTAGTATAAATGGGTGGTTGATGTTCGGCACAGACTCGGTAGGCCGAAGGGCCTGTTTCAGTGCTGTATCTCTAATCTAATCTAATCAAAAAAATCTAATCATTCTGCCACCATCAATAGCTAATGCAATTAAACAGACTGCTTCTGGTTAGATCTCTTTTCTTTGGCTACAAAACCTTGTTTGCACTGGAGTGCTGACTTGGGTTGCATTAGAGTGTTAAAGTGGAAGTTTGGTGACTGAGGAAGTTCGGTGAGGAGGGAGCGAGAAGCTCCTTTCATTTCCGACCTTTCCTCAGAGTGAGGGGAGCTGAGAGTCTCCAAAGAGCACAGCTGACTGGTGAGTAAGTCCTGGTGGGTATATTTCAAAGTGGATTGAATTGTAAGTCATTGTTTTAGCAAGACTTAGTTGTTTTTTTCATTATAATCTTCTAAAGTTTTAAATTTAAAGGGTTTAGTCATTGCAGGAGAGCTTGAAGCCGTGGTTTGCTCCTCTTGCTGAAAATGGGAATCCGGGAACATTTCCAGTCCCCGGGACCAGCATGTGTGCAGGAAGTATGTCCAGCTGCAGCTCCTGGAAGCTCGGGTTTCATAGCTGGAACGGCAACTAGAAACACTGCGGAGCATCCGCGAGTCTGAGAGCATTGTGGATAGCACATATAGAGAGGTGGTCACACCGCAGCTGAAGGGACTTGAGGAAGTAAGGGAATGGGTGACCACCAGGCAGTCCAAGAGAATCAGGCAGGTAGTTCAGAAGTCCCCTGGGGTCCCACTTGCAAATTGGTATTCCATTTTGGAGACTGATGAGGCTGGTTCCTCCAGGGAGTGCGGACAGACCCAAGCTTCTGGCACTGCAAGCAGCCTGTCTGCACAGGAAGGGGGAAAGAGAGGAAGAGCAATAGTAATAGGGGGTTCTATAGTCAGGGGAACAGATAAGCGTTACAGTGGCCATCAACGTGACTCCAGGATGGTGTGTTGCCTCCCTGGTGACAGGGTCCGGGATGTCACTGAACAGCTGCAGGGCATCCTGAAAGGGGAGGGTGATAAGGCAGAGGTCATGGTACATGTTGGTACCAATGACATAGGTAGAAAGAGGGATGAGGTCTTGCATCAAGAATTCAGGGAGTTAGGCAGTAGACTAAAAAGCAGGACCTCTCAGGTTGTAATCTCTGGAGTACTCCCAGTGCCACGTGCTAGCGAGTATAGAAATAGGAGAATAGCACAGATGAATGTGTGGCTTAAAAGTTGGTGCAGGAGGGAGGGTTTTAGATTCCTGGACCACTGGGACCGTTTCTGGGGAAGGTGGGACCTGTACAAGCGGGACGGTCTACATCTGAACCAGAGGGGGACTAATGTCCTTGCTGGCGGGTTTGCTAGTGCTGTTAGGAGGAGTTTAAACTAATTTGGCAGGGGGAGGGGATTCAGACTCATAGCAGAACAGGAAAGCGAACAAGTCAGAGGGAATACAGTGGAAGTAAGTTTCAAGGGAGTAAGACAAGGATGGAAGGCCTCTACTTTAATGCCAGGAGTATTGCAGGTAAAACGGATGAGTTAAGGGCAATGATTGACACGTGGAATTGTGATATAGTAGCCATCACGGAGACATGGTTGAGGGAGGGGCAGGATTGGCAGCTCAATATCCCAGGATATAGAATCTTCAGGCGAGACAGAGGAGGGGGTAAAAGAGGAGGGGGCATTGCAATATTAGTTAAGGAGTCAGTTACTGCAGTAAGGAGAAATGATATTGTGGAGGGGGCATCCAATGAAGTTTTATGGGTGGAGTTTAGGAATAAAAAAGGGACAGCCACATTGCGAAGTGTTTATTATAGACCCCCAGATAGTCAGCAGGAAATTGAGGAGCAAATATGTGCGCAATTTGCAGACGTGTGTAAAAATAATAGGGTAATTATATTCGGTGATTTCAACTTTCTCAACATTAATTGGGATAGTCATCGTGTTAAGGGCTTAGATGGAGTGGAGTTCTTAAAATGTATACAGGAGAACTTTTTAGCTCAATATGTAGAGGATCCAACAAGGGAGGGTGCAGTGCTGGACCTAATTCTGGGGAATGAAGCCGGACAGGTGGTTGATGTGTTGGTGGGGGGGCATTTTGGTGATAGCGCCCACAACATGGTACAATTTAAGCTTGTTCTGGAGAAAGAAATAGACAAGTTGCAAAAAAACATTTTGGATTGGGGGAGAGCGAATTTTAGTGAAATAAGGCAGGATCTGGCCAAGGTAGACTGGAAAGAGTTACTTGTCGGGAAATCTACAGAAGAGCAGTGGGGGACATTCAAAAAGGAAATGGGGAGGGTACAGGCCCAACATGTTCCCTCTAGGGTAATAGGTAGGAGCCAAAAAGCCCAGAGAACCATGGATGACCAGAAACATTCAGGGTACGATGAGAAGGAAAAGAAAGGGTTTTAGCAAATACAAGGAGAGCAAATCAATGGAAGCATTAGTGGAGTACAGAAAGTGTAGGATGGAGAGCAATTAGGAGAGCAAAGAGGGGATATGAGAAAGCTCTGGCTGGTAAAAGTAGGGAAAATCCCAAGATATTCTATAAGTATATCAATGGGAAGAGGATAACCAGGGAAAGAGTAGGGCCCATTAGGGACCAAGGGGGAAATTTGTGGGTGGCGCCAGAGGACATTGGTAGGGTGTTGAATGAATACTTCACATCTGTCTTCACCCAAGAGAAAGAGGATGCAGATATGGAACTTAGAGAGAGAGACTGTGAGGTTCTTGAGCAAATTGTCATAGGGAGTGACAAAGTTTTGGAGGTTTTGGAAGGCTTAAAAGTGGACAAATCTCCAGGTCTGGACGATTTGTGTCCCAGGATGCTATGTGAGGCGAGGGTGGAGATTGCAGGGGTTCTGATCCTAATTTTTAATTACTCTCTGGCCACGGGGGAGGTGCCAGAGGACTGGAGAACAGCTAATGTGGTCCCACTATTTAAGAAAGGTTGCAGGGATAAGCCAGGGAACGACAGACCAGTGACCAGACACTTCAGTGGTCAGAAAATTATTGGAGAAAATTCTGAAGGAGAGAATCTATCTCCACTTGGAGAGGCAAAATTTGATTAGGGATAGTCAGCATGGCTTTGTCAGAGGGAGGTCACGCCGAACAAATTTGATTGAATTTTTTGAGCAGGTGACCAAATGTGTAGATGAGGGTAGTGCAGTTGATGTAGTTTACATGGATTTCAGCAAAGCCTTTGACAAGGTCCCACATGGGAGACTTATCAAGAAAGCAAATGCACATGGGATACAAGGTAACTTGATAAGGTGGATTCAAAATTGGCTTAGCTGTAGGAGACAGAGTGATGACAGACAGCTGTTTTCGTGACTGGAAGCCAGTGTCCAGTGGCGTACCACAGGGATCTCTGCTGGGTCCCCCATTGTTTTGTCATTTATACAAACGACATAGATGACTATGTGGGGGGTAGGATCAGTAAGTTCGCGGATGGCACAAAGATTGGCCGAGTGGTTAACAGTGAGGTGGAGTGTCTTGGGTTACAGGAAGATATAGACGGGATGGTCAAATGGGCAGAAAAGTGGCAGATGGAATTTAACCCTGAAAAGTGAGAGGTGATACACTTTGGAAGGAGTAATGTGACACGGAAGTATTCAATGAATGGCCTGACACTGGGAGGTTCCGAGGAACAAAGGGACCTTGGCGTGTTTGTCCATAGATCTCTGAAGGCAGAAGGGCAGGTTAATAGGGTGGTGAAAAAGGCATATGGGACACTTGCCTTTATCAATCGAAGCATAGATTACAAAAGCAGGGAGGTCATGTTAGAGTTGTATAGAACTTTGGTAAGGCCACAGCTGGAGTACTGTGTGCAATTCTGGTCGCCACATTATAGGAAGGATGTGATTGCATTGGAGGGGGTGCAGAGGTTATTCACAGAGGATGTTGCCTGAGATGGAACATTTAAGCTATGAAGAGAGGTTGGATAGGCTTGGGTTATTTTCACTGGAGCAGAGAAGACCAAGGGGTGACCTGATCGAGGTGTACAAGATTATGAGGGGCATGGACAGGGTGGATAGGGAGCAGCTGTTCCCCTTAGTTGAAGGGTCAGTTACGAGGGGTCACAAGCTTAAGGTGAGGGGCGGGAGGTTTAAGGGGGATTTGAGGAAGAACTTTTTTACCCAGAGGGTGGTGACGGTCTGGAATGCCCTGCCTGGGAGGGTGGTAGAGGCGGATTGCCTCACATCCTTTAAAAAGTACCTGGATGAGCACTTGGCACATCATAACATTCAAGGCTATGGGCCAAGTGCTGGCAAATTGGATTGGGTAGACAGGTCAGGTGTTTTAATGCATCGGTGCAGACACGATGGGCCGAAGGGCCTCTTCTGCACTGTATTATTCTGTGATTCTGTGAAGTAAATACACAAGGAAAACACTAAACAGTAGCATAGGTTCTCACATTGAACAATTTCTCCTTTAACTCCACGCACTTCCTTCAAGTAAAAGGTGTCGCTCTGGGTACCCGCATGGGTCCTAGTTATGCCTGTCTTTTTGTGGGATATGTCGAGCATTCTTTGTTCCAGTCCTACTCAGGCCCCCTCCCCCAACTGTTTTTCCGGTACAATGATGACTGTATCGGTGCCGTTTCCTGCTCCCGCCCCAAACTGGAAAACTTTATCAACTTTGCTGCCAATTTCCACCCTTCTCTCACCTTTACATGGTCCATCTCTGACACTTCCCTTCCCCTCCTCGACTTCTCTGTCTCCATCTCTGGGGATAGGTTGTCTATTAATATCCATTATAAGCCCACCGACTCCCACAGCTACCTCGACTACACTTCTTCACACCCTACCTCCTGTAAGGACTCCATTCCATTCTCCCAGTTTCTCCGTCTCCTCTGCTCTGATGATGCTACCTTCCATGACGGTGCTTCTGATATGACCTCCTTTTTCCTCAACCGAGGATTTCCGCCCACTGTGGTTGACAGAACCTTCAACCGTGTCCGGCCCATTCCCCGCACTGCTACCCTCATCCCTTCCCCTCCCTCCCAGAACCGTGACAGGGTTCCCCTTGTCCTCACTTTCCACCCCATCAGCCTCCGTATCCAAAGGATCATCCTCCGCCATTTCTGCCACCTCCAGCGTGATGCCACTACCAGTCGCATCTTCCCCTCCCTTCCCCTGTCAGCATTCCGAAGGGATCGTTCCCTCCGTAACACCCTGGCCCACTCCTCCATTACCCCCACCACCTCGTCCCCGCCCCATGGCACCTTCCCCTGCAATCGCAGGAGGTGTAATACCTGCCCATTTACCTCCTCTCTCCTCACTATCCCAGGCCCCAAACACTCCTTTCAGGTGAAGCAGCGATTTACTTGTACTTCTTTCAATGTAGTATACTGTATTCGCTGCTCACAGTGTGGTCTCCTCTACATTGGGGAGACCAAGTGCAGACTGGGTGACCGCTTTGCGGAACATCTCCGCTCAGTCCGCAAGCAGGACCCTGAGCTTCCGGTTGCTTGCCATTTCAACACTCCCCCCTGCTCTCATGCTCACATCTCTGTCCTGGGATTGCTGCAGTGTTCCAGTGAACATCAACGCAAGCTCGAGGAACAGCATCTCATCTACCGATTAGGCACACTGCAGCCTGCCGGACTGAACATTGAGTTCAATAATTTCAGAGCATGACAGCCCCCAATTTTACTTTCATTTTTAGTTATTTTTTCTTCTTTTTTTTTGCATTCTTTTCTACATTTTTTACAATCTTATTTTTGCATTTATTTCATTTCATCTTAGTTTGTTACCCACTGTTTTTTTTCAGGTTTGCACTTGCTGCTGTTCAATATTCAGTGCATTAACACCTAATCTGTACTAATGCTTTGTCTTCCAACACACCATGAACATATTGTTTGCCCTTTGCTCCATGACCTTTTGGTCAGCTATATGGCCTGGTCCAATCACCTCCTTTGTTATCTCTTGCCCCACCCCCACCTCACTTGTTTATAACCTGTGACTTTTCTAATATTTGTCAGTACCGAAGAAGGGTCACTGACCCGAAACATTAACTCTGCTTGTCTTTTCACAGATGCTGCCTGACCTGCTGAGTGGTTCCAGCATTTCTTGTTTTTATTTCAGATTTCCAGCATCCGCAGTATTTTGCTTTTATAAACAGTAGCATGTTCAAATTGCCTTTAAACTAGCCCTGATCAAGGCTGCGACTCCAAACATTAGTCTATATTTTTCTTTCAGATCATGACTGCCTTGTGTTGCACTTCTTGCACTTTCTTTTTTATTTCAGATCTGTGCAATTCAATGTATTTTATTGAAATTTGGGCCCTTCCTGATCAACTCTGAGGAGAGTGAAGTATGATAGTGAATGAGGTGGTCAAGCCAGATCCAAGGATAAATGGCCAGTTGTGAGCAAAGGAGGGCGGGTTTGTGCCCCTCAAACATGAGATAGGATAGATGGAGGTGATACTGCTGGAACTGCAGGGTTGGAAGACAGTGACTGTAATGCTGAGAACAGGTGCATCAAAGAGAGGTATGAGAAAAGTACAAGGTTTTTCTCATACCTGACCTGCCAATGGTTGACACTGAAACTGGATGCAAAAAAGGGGACCATATTCCCCAAATCTCTCATCCGCTATTGGTTCTTGGGATGTGGGCATCGCTGGCGAGGCCAGTATTTATTGCCCATCCCTTATTGGCCTTGAGAAGGTGGTGGTGAGCTGCCTTCTTTAACCGCTGAAGTCCATATGGTCTATGTACACCTACAGTCCTGTTAGGAAGGAAGTTCCAGGTTTTTGACTCAGTGACATTGAAGGAACAGTGATATGGCTCCAAGTCAGGATGGTGTGTGGCTTGGAGGGGAACTTGCAGGTGGTGGTGTTCCCAGGTGTCTGCTCCCCTTATTCTTCGAGGTGATGGTGGTCATGGTTTGGCAGGTGTTGTCAAAGGAGGCTTGGCGAGTTGCTGCAGTGTATCTTGTATATAGTGCATACTGCTGCCCCTGTATGCTGGTGTTGGAGCAAGTGAATACTGAAGGTGAGGGATGGGATGCCAATCAAACTGGCTGCTTTGTCCTGGATGGTGTTGAGCTTCTTAAGTGTTGTTGGAGCTGAGCTCATCCAGGCAAGTGGACAGTATTCAATCACACTCCTGACTTGTGCCTTGTAGATGGTCACCAGGTATCAGGAGGAGATTTAAGCACGCAGACCTGCTCTTGTAGCCCCATGTTCTGAGATGATTTCACAAATACTATATGTGATAATGAAGCTGATATTTTGGTTAACTATCAACCTGTATCAGAAGATAAGAAATAGGAGCAGGAGTAGGCCCTACAGCCCCTCGAGTGTGCTCTGCCATTCAATAAGATCAAGGCTGATCTGATCTTGCCCTCAACTCCACTTTCCTGCCTGTTCCCATTACCTTTGACTCCCCTATTGTTCAAGAATCTGAATATATTCAAGGCTGAAATAGACAATGATTCAGGCTCCGCAGCTCTGTGGGGTAGAGAATACCATTGATTCATATCCTCGGAGAGAAGAAATTCCTCCTCATTTCTGTCTTACATCGGCGACCTCTTAGTCTGAAAGTACGACCCAAATTCTAAATTCCCCCATGAGGGGTAACATCCTCTCAGCATCTACCCTGTCAAGCTCCCTAAGAATCCTATTTACTTGAATAAGATCATCTCTCATTCTTCTAAATTCCAATGAAAATCAGCCCAACTTGCTCAACCTTACCTCATAACACAATTCCTTCATCCCAGAAATCAACCTATGAACCTTCTCTGAACTGCCTCCAATGCAAGTATATCCCTCCTTAAGTAAGTCCAAAACTGTATGCAGTACTCCAGGCATGGTCTCATCAACGCCCTGCACAGTTCTAGCAAAACTTCTACTTTTCTACTCAATCCCCCTTGCAATAAAGGCCAGCATTCCATTTGCCTCCCTGATTACTTGCTGTACCTGCATGCTAATTTTTTGTGTTTCATGTACAAGGACACCCAGACTCCCCAGACTGCAGCAATCTGCAGTCTCTCTCCATTTAATTAATATCCTGCTTTTCTTCTTTTCCAACCAAAATGGATAACCTCACATTTTCCCACATTATATCTCATCTGCCAATGTTTTACTCACTCACTTAACCTACCTATATCTCTTTTCTGACTCTCTGTGTCTTCACAACTTGCTTTCCCACCTTACTTTGTTTCATCAGCAAATTTGGCTATATATGACTATGCCTCACGAATTCGGAGCAGAAGTAGGCCATTCAATAAGATCATGGCTGATCTGTTTCTGTCTTGAATTCCACACTCCCATCTCCCCCGATAACCTTTGATTCCCTTGCCTGACAAGAATCTATTTACCACCGCCTTAAAAATATTCAATGATCCCGCCTCCACCACCTTCTGAGGCAGAGAATTCCAAAATCGCATGACCCTCTGTCCTAAAAGGGCAACTGCTAATTTTAAAACAGTGGCCCCCCACCCCCACCCGCAACACCCCCCCGCCCCAGTTCTGGACTCCCCCACAAGAGAAAACATCCTTTCCACATCTACCTTGTCAAGACCATTCAGGATCTTATAAACTTCAATCACGTCTCCCTTCACTCTTCTAAATTCCAGTGAAAACAAACCCAGTCTGTCCAACCTTTCCTCATATGACAATCCACTCATTCCAGGTATCAATCTACTGAACCACCTCCAACGCATTTACATCCTTCTTTAAATAAGGAGACCAAAACTGCACACAGTATTTAAGATGTGGTCTCACCAATGCCCTGTGTAACATCCTTACTTTTATTTTTAATTCCTCTCGTATCGCCTTCTTTATTACTTGCTGTACCTGCATACTAACTTTTTGTGACTCATGCACTAGAACACCCCTGCACCTCAAATTATTCAGTCGTTCCCCATTTAAGAAATACTTTCCTTTTTATTCTTCCTGCCAAACTGAACAACTTCACATTTTCCGACATTATACTCCATCTGCCAGATTTTTGCCCACTCACTTAACCTATCTATATCGGTCTGCAACCTCCTTATGTCCTCTTCACAACATACTTTTCGACCTATCTTTGTGTTATCTGCAAATTTAGCTACCATTCCATCGTTGTCCTCATCTAAGTCATTGATATAAATTGTAAAAAGTTGAGACCGCAGCACAGACCCCTGCGGGACTCCACTCGTCTCATCCTGCTGATCAGAAAAGGACCCATTTATGCATATTCTCTGTTTTCTACCAGCCAGCCAATCTTCTATCCATGCTAATATGTTACCCCCTACATCACGAGCTCCTACATTGCGCAAAAACCTTTTATGTGGCACCTTGTCAAATGCCTTCTGGAAATCCAAGTACAGTATGTCAACGGGCCTCCCTTTTTCCACAGTGCTACTTGGTCCCTTCATCTAAGTCATTAACATAAATTGTAAATAGTTGAGGCTCCAGAACTGATCCCTGTGGCACCCCAGACTTACAGTTTGCCAACCTCAAAATGACCCATTTATCCTGACTCTCTATTTCGTGTTAGTTGGTTAATCCTCTATCCATGCTAATGTAGTATCCACAATGCCATGAGCTTTTATGTTGTTCAGTAATCTTTTATATGGCACCTTATTGAATGCCTTTTGGAAATCCAAATGCACTACATGTATTAGTTTCCCTTTAACCATCCTGCTTGTTAAACCTGAACGAACTCAAATAAATTTGTCAAACATGATTTCCCTTTCATAAAACCATGTTGACTCTGCTTAATTGTATTATGACTTTCTAAATTGTCCGGTATTACTGCCTTAAGAATGGTTCCAGAATTTTCTTGATGACAGGGGCGGCACAGTGGTGCAGTGGTTAGCACCACCACCTCACAGCTCCAGTGACCTGGGTTCAGTTCTAGGTACTGCCTGTGTGGAGTTTGCAAGTTCTCCCTGTGACTGTGTGGGTTTCTGCCGGGGGCTCTGGTTTCCTCCCACAGCCAAAGACTTGCAGGTTGATAGGTAAATTGGCCATTGTGAATTGCCCCTAGTGTAGGTAGGAGAATGGTGGGGATGTGGTAGGGAATATGGGATTCATGTAGGATTAGTATAAACGGATGGTTGTTGGTCAACACGGACTTGGTGGGCTGAAGGGCCTGTTTCAGTGCTGTATCTCTAAATAAAGATGTTAGGTTAATTGGCCTAGAGTTTCCTGCTTTCTGTTGCCCTCCTTGTTACATTTGTGGTTTTCCAATCCGCTGGGACCGTTCCAGAATCTAGGGAATTTTGGAAGATTCTTTTAAGAGCCTAGGATGCAGGCCATCAGGTCCAGGGGACTTGTCAGTCTTTAGTCCCATTCGTTTTCCTGTTACTTTTTCTTGAACGGTAGTGATTGTTTTAAGTTCCACCTACCCTTTTTCCCCTTGATTTTCAAATATTATTTGGTTGCTTGGACAGTGGCAGGCCTTCCACGGGATCAAGGACCCCAGCGACAGAAGTCCTGCATTCTGAAAACTGCTGGTCAATCAATCAGAGGCTGGCAGATCTTTAACTGAGCAGCGTCATCATGGAGGTGGTGGCTGCTGACAGTGGAGCACCTACCTGAGGCCCAGGAGCAGCGCTGGACCCAGGTTACAGGTAGATCAGGGCAGGACAGGTCACATGGGACGGGGGTCGTGGGGAGGTGGATGTAGGAGGGTCAGTGGCAAGGGCAGGGGGTGTGGCTCTCAACGCCCCACCCTCCACCTTCCCGATTCTGGATCCCTTGTTCAGGCACTAAGTGCCTTGTAATGAGGGACCTCTTTCCCCCACACCCCACCCCGAGCCGCAAGCAGCCCAATAGGGCTGTCCGCCGCTGGGCTAATTGCAGGAGTGGTGGGATGAGGCCCTTAATTGGGCATTAATTGCCTAGTTAAGGGCCTCAATTGGTGGCAGGGCGGAAGGCCATTCATGGGCATTCCTGCCCTGGACATAATTTTGGCGGAGGTGGAGAATGCCTGCCCCAGCTACCATCCCACCCAATTATATGCTCTCCCTGCCTCCAAACCTGGCACGGCACAGAGCATAAAATTCCTTCCAAAGAGTCATTACGACTCAGAAGGAGACCATACAGCCCATCAAGTCCATGACAGCACTTTGTAGGGCAATCCAATTATTCCAGTCCCCTGCTCTATCCCCACAGCCCTGCAAGTTTATTTCCTTCAAGTGCCCATCTAATTTCCTTTTGAAATCATTTATCGTCTCCGTTTCCACTACCCTCATAGTCAGTAAGTTCCAAATCATTAACACTTACTGTGTAAAAATTTCTTCCTCACATTCCCCCATGCATCTCTTGCCCAAAACCTTCAATCTATGTCCCCTAGTCCTTGTATCATCAGCTAATGGGAACAGCTTTTCTTTGTCTACCCTATCCAAACCCGTCATAATCTTGTACACCTCTATAAAATCTCCCCTCAATCTCCCTTGCTCCAAGTAGAACAACCCCAGCTTCTCCAGCCTAACCTTGTAGCTAAACTGCCTCATTCCTGGAACCATTCTGGTATATCTTCTTTGTAAACTATCAGGGGCCCTCGCATCCTTCCTAAAGTGTGGTGACCAGAACTAATCAAGTTGTGGCCTAACCAGAGCTTTTCCAGGTTCAGTAAAACTTTCCTGCTTTCGTACTCAATATCTCTATTTCTGAAGCCCAACATTCAATATGCTTTGCTACTGACACTCTCAGTATGTCCTGCCACCTTCAAAAATCGATGCACAAATACTCACCAACCAATCACTTACCTGCTTTCCTGTGATATCACACTTTGATCTTTTTCCCTGTTTTCTTGAACTCTTGATTCGAAAGTGGTCTGTCCATTCCTGCTGCTGCTGCAACAGATATGGTCACTCATAAATGATCTTGATGTAAATGATGGTGTGGGAAGTGTGTTCTTCGACAATGGATCATCAATCAACCATGAATGGTTTTAATATCATTTAGCAGAAATCTTTACTGACCCAAATAATGTTGCACTGAGAGCTTCAGGACCAGCTTCAAGGTCAAAACAAAAACATGGAGCATCTTATTTTTCTGACATGTATTTGCAATGCTTTCTGACTTGTAAGAATCTGCATTGTTTTGAATGCAAAGAACAAATTATTTTCCATTTATCCATCACACTCATGTATAATATTTTTTATAATAATACAAAATAATGTTTCCAAATGATGTTGGACTTATTAGGACAATTAAGCTGAATTCCACATGAAAAAAGGAAAACAAAAGCTGTTTGGCTCAGAAAGCTTGTCAATACTTGCTTTGCATTACATGGAGGACAGATCTGTCGATAGGAAAGGAGGCTCAGTCATCTGTGTCATATCATAGAACAAGATCAGAACAGGAGGGGCCTTCCATCCAGCATGCCCTAACATTCAATTTGACCATGGATGATACACGTCTAACTCCATCTACCTGCCTTCATTGTATTTCCCTTATGAATCAAAAAATCTATCAATCGCAGTTTTGAATTTTTCAAGTGACTGGTTTCAACAGCATTTTGGGAGAGATATTTCCAAATTTCCATTACATTTTGTGTGACGAAGTGGTTCCTGACATCTGATTTTAAGGTTATTCCCCCTTATTCTGGACTGCCCCCACCAGAGGAAATAGAATTGATTTCTGTAGTAGCCTAGGTTACTTGTGCCATAGAATTTAGACTGTTAAAATACCGAGTGAAGGTCACAGAAATGATGGCGACAGCTTGTACAATGATAGCTTGTACATGACTTATTCTTTCTTACAAAGTCACGATTGGCAACTTTTTTTTAGCCACAGCACCTTCCCTGCTGAATGCATGAATCTTCTTGGTTTATTTTCCTTTTAAAGCCAGAGTGCAGTTGTTTTCCAGCAGCCCTCCATACATCTCAATTTTGACTCCTATATTCCAGTGTTTCCAAAGGATGGTGCACTCTTCTGAGGGATGCATTCCACATGAAAGCGGAAACAACCTAATAGTCAGGAAAACACATCACTGGGCTAAACAGGATGGCTGAGTTCACCTTCTGGCACTGCCAGAGGCATCTTGTTACATTGCTGCTCCATTGCTACCACCTCTGCAGGTGCTGGAGGATGGAACAACTCTCCAAGTCAGACTATTAAGGAAGAATTTTACCGGACCCTATGTTCGGTGCTGGGAGGCAGTGGGGTAGGTGGGTGGGTGAGGCTGGGAAAAAGTGGGAGGCCGTGTAGGGACAGCTCCCTGACACAGTCCTGTCGGTGAGGCATTTTCTCAGCAGCGGGCTATGAAGTGGATTGCCTGCCCACTCCAAGGAGGCAAGCAGCCTATTTGCACAATTTAAGGCCCTATTAAGGGCCATTTATGGGGCAGCCAGCACTTTGCCAATGGCAGGACAATCCCCCTGCCCCTGCTGTGTGGGGAGGCCACCAGCTTAATGGAGGCAGAAGACCTGGGGCCCATTGGAGCTGGAGGCTCAATGGCTCAAAGAGGGGACTGCAGGGAGGAAAGGCAGCCCCCGCAGCCCCAACGATCTCCCCAGAGGGGCTTCCCTTCTGATCTTAGGCCCCCTGAAATTTCTTTTGGACTTGCCAGTTGGAGGCTCAAGGTCTCTTGCCTGCCTCAGCATTGACCACCTTGCCTGCAATATCAGGAGCCTGCCCGCATCCTTAATTGGTCAGCGGGAGAGAAGGCGATCAATTCGAAGGACTCCTGTGGTAAAACTGCTGAGCTGGTCCCACTGCTGGCGAGTGTGGGCTCAGGACCCACTTTTTGCCCTAATGTCGGGGTCCCGAAGCCCACCATAAAATTCAGGCCTTAGGAACATAGGAACAGGAATAGTCCACTCGAGCCTGTACCCCCATTCTATCCAATCATGACTGGTTTGTGCCTCAATGTCATCTGCTCCTCTCCTCCATATTCCATGACATCTTTATGTAACAAACTAAATTGATGCCAGCCTCAAACATTTCAATTGAGTCAGCAACCAAGCTATTATTGTAAGAGAATTCCAGATTTCCACTAACTATGATGTGAAAAGTGCTTCCTGATATCATTCAGAGCTCACAGCTGCTCTTGCAAAAAGCCAGCAGAGACAAGATGGGCCAAATGGCCTCCTTCTGTGCTGTAGCCATTCCATGATTTGGATCATCCCTCAATCTTCTCAATGCAAAGGAAATACACACCAAGTTTACTCAACCTGTCTTAATATAACCCTTTTAACTCTGCGCTGCAGTTCCTTCAAGGCCAATACATCTTTCCTGAGGTGCAGTGCCAAAAGCTGAATGCAGTAGTCCAGATGGGGTTGACCAAGGCTTTGTAAACTAAACTATCACTTCCAAAATATTTTATTCCAACCACCTTGAAATGAAGACCAACATTTCATTAGCCTTCGATCCCTAATCTGAGCTGTTAGTTAATCTTAATGCATGCTACAGTGGGGTTCCCTCACTGGCTTCAGTGCCACTGGACTAGGGAGAGAAACAATTACCAGTCTTCCTGCTCTTCAGAACTACACTGCCTATAGAAGCATACTCCGGCAATGCTTCACAGACTTTGGAGCAGGATGGCTGAGAAAGCAGGGAAATGAGTAAAGGAGAAAGAATGAAACAGGAAAGCTTATTACAAATGCTGAAGTAAAATCTGTTCTTCTGGAAGCAGCAATCTTTTCACTCAGTATTTACACTCATTTCATAAATTTTGGCCCAAAATTTCTTGTGGCAGGGCAAAGAACGGCACACACAGATTTGCCCTTGCCCCTTTAATATCAACAATATTTTACTCTGCAAGTTGGTGGAAATGGTGCAGAACCCTTTACAGGGCATCGGGGATCTGAGTGAACAAGGTAAGCAACTGTGCATCTCCTTAACCAAGCAGATTGAGGGATTCTGAAATTCACAATTCGAAGACGGAGAAGGAAGTCTAAGTTAAAATAGTGAATTTAATATAAAATTAGATAAAGAAAGAGAAATAAAGAAAGGAAATGAAGATTGGATTAAGAGAGAGAAAAAACAGACAGGAAAAGTTAATAAAATTAAACCCCCAACTACAATTAGAACCTGATGGAATGAGATGGCACACTTGTAATAATTAACATTTAGTGCCAGAGACATTGACTGGCAATAATTAACACTTACCACATTGTTAAAAGGGTACATAGACTTGAAATTACTTGACTTAACTTTCTATGGTAAGTCTATGTCATTTCTGCAAGTGCAAGAATTTACACTGCTCAAAGCATTTGAGAGCCAGACAGCGAGATGCATTTTTCGCAAAACCAATGGAGCAACCCATCTCTGCCAGCAACTTCTCGACATCCACATCTAATTGTGCTTCTGCCCTGCCCTGAAGTTGCTGTGGCATTTACACACAAATGATGGTGACGCCATTAGCCTCACCATTACTTTGACAACAAATGTTGGGCCAATAAGAAAATAGTTTCAATCTGACTTTTATCTGAGTAAAGAACATACAAAAACATTCACCGAGTGTATAGTCTTTACTTCCTAAATAAAAAATCTAGCTAGTCGAAATAATCTTTGATATTTTGGAATATGGAAGAGATGATTGAACATAGGAGTTTTCATTAAGATTCAAGTCCTAGCTAATCACAAGAAAAGGAATGGCAATTCAAAATTGCTCACTGAACAGACTGTCATGTTTCAGATCTAATGTCACAATAGTATGCAATGTCTCAAAAACTATAGGTATATCAGATTAAGAAGAAAGTGTACCCATGGATGGCTACAGTTACATTATTAAACCAGAGGTGATGCTCTGTCTGTTGTCAGGTCTCTTGCAATATCCTAATTAGACTGATTGGTGCAATTAACATAATTGGAATAAATATAAAATGAATGGTGATTATAGTTATGGTACAATGATTACTAATTTCTTGCTCTCTCAAAGATGAATGAGGCTTAATATTGCATCAATAAATATTATGAATTTATCCAAATGTATTTTATTGAGAGTATGGCATCATGTCAAATTTGAAAGCATTTCATGAATGTTAATTAATTGGTTTGCTGGTTCTGCCTTAAATTCTTCAATTGCAATAGTAGTTAATTGTTAAGTTAGCTACTAAATGAGACTGTGAGCATTTGTCATAACTCTGTGTGCTTCTCATGGTCTAGTTTCAATTTAAAACCTTATTCTTGTTAAATTATTTCTAATTTAATAGAACATGAAGGTAAAGATCTTGAGCTGTGACTTGTGATAAATACACATATTACTCTTGTCTTCATTGTCTTCAAAACAACTGATGGAATAGTACCATAATTTAATAATAAGGCATTATTTTCACTTTGATGTTATCACAAGCTCTTTGAAAATGCCAGAAAATGCAAATCAATAATGATGGACAAATAGGAGGTAAAAAGAAGGATGCAGATTATTTTCTGCAGATCACTACTGTGCACAACCAGACAATACCTGATCATCCCAATGCTTCTATTTAATGAAAGAAAATCCATAATGTTCAGAGTCTATGTTTGCTGCCCATTTTATCTGAAGCCCATGTTTGATCTTTGAGTTATGGACGTTGTTTCCCCATACCAGTTGATGCCCTACACCAGTGGAAATGAAGTCTAAGCTCCTATAGAAACAAGAAATGAGCACTCAATCCCACTTGTCAACATATACTGATTTAGCTGCATTAGGTGCTAATTAATCCCTGTGGGAATAAAAGTTTTTGTCTAATCTCTAATTTTGCTTGAGGTTTGTAGATTTTGAATTGGTGCTCCCTAGTCCTATGCTCATCCAAAAAAAAGCTTGTTTACTTCTACCTCATCTGTATCATGGCTCAATATTTACTTGGCCAGGAAGAGAATGAGGGTGCGGGGACAATTTGTGGATGCAATACCTGGAAGCATGGTGAGGTAGTGGTTAGATATTGCAGTGGGATGTGGGGGGGAAGCATTTTTCCTTTATCATTCACCTGCTATCTGTTACCAAGCCAGTTCTCAGCCCATCTATGTGACTGTCATCGACCTGAATTGTTAACTCTGTTCTATCTCCACAGATGCTGCCTGACCTGTTGAGTGTTTCCAACATTTTCTGTTATCACTCAATAAGATACATGTGTTATTTGAAGGCTCATTTTAAGTATTGCACAGAATGCCCTCATGTGCATTTTGTGTTTTTCCCACTTTGGATCTTAGGGTAACTAGTCTGTAATTACTGTCTTTGTACCTTACCCCTTTTTGCATGTTGGCATTTCATTTGCTTTTCTTGAGTGCTTGTGGAGCTCCACAAAAGTCATAAATTTTCTCCTTCAATTACTTAAGAACTTTAGAACATAAATAATCTGGCCTAAAAGTTTTGAGAATATTTATTCCTTCGGATTATAAATTGCACATTTATTTATTTATACCCATGCTATGGGTTAACTAACCCAACGTAGCGGGCTGAATTTTACAGACCCCCACCCCCACAACGCACCCATGTCAGAGTTTGTGGGGGGATGGGGGCATCCAAAAAATGCCTCCAGGAGAGGGCCGCCATGCATGCTGACACAGGGAGGGCCCGGCCCGATATTGCCAGCGGCAGCGAGGCCTCGTGGCGGCACCCATTTACATATCCAAATAAATTAAAATTAATGCATTAATTATACATATGTTCCCACCTTCAGTCCTGGTCTGATCCTCCTGCCGCTGGCTGGCACTCCCATGCCTTCGGATCCCAGTCTGGGGAAATGAGGTGCCACACTGGGAAGGTGGGAGGAGGTAGGTTTCTCAGTGCCGGGGGGGTGCGGTGGGGGGGAGGTGGGGTGGTGTGTGTGCAGGAAACAGGGTCAAAGTGACATCGTTGGCATCGGGGATGGTGGGAAAGGTGTTAGGTTAAAGTTTATGCACTTTGCTGGGGCACGGGGGGGGGCGGATGGTCAGGTGGACAAGGTAAGTGTTTTGGGGGTAAGAGGGCAAGTAATTAATTTTATGGTTATTGTGAGGGGTGAGAGAGGGGCAAAATTAATGTACTTAATTTTTTTATTAACTGTACCTTTAAATCTTTAAAATTAGCAGAAGGGCTCAAAGCCCTTTAAAAATGATGTCAGCACCTGTGCACAGGCAACTGACACCATTGCCGGGGATGGACAGCCCACCCACTTCACGTCATCGGTGGGGGGGGGGGTGGTGGAGTGCGGCTCGCCGCGGCTATTTAAATGAGCTGCCATGCTTAGGATCGCATGGGCAGGCCTCCATTGTTCTCGCCCACCGCCAATTTCAGCGTTGGGAATATAAAATTCAGCCTGGACCATGTCTAGAATTTGTCCGCAGTTCTCCTTTGTGAAATTTGATATGACAAATTTATTCAATGTATATCTTCTCGACTCTGATTGTCTGATATAAGTGTGGATCCACGGGCCCTTTGACCTTCCTTCTACCATTAATTAAGCAATAAAACTGTTATGGGACATTTCTACTTCTCACTTTCTCTCATACTTTCCATAGTTTCCTGAGTTGCATTTTGTGGGAATTCTAAGCCTTTCAATTGTTTGGTTTCAGTGGCTCGGCAGACAGCAATCTTGCCTGAGTCAGTAGGTCATGGGTTCAATTCCCAGACTCTGACAATCCAGTGCTGCACCCTCTGTCGAATGAGACATAAAACCGAGGCCCGCCTGCTCTCTCAGGCTGATGTAAAACATCCCGTGGCACATTTTCGTAGAAGAGCAGGGGAGCTATTTCTGGTGTCCTGGTCAATATTTATCCCTCTCTTAATGTCACAAAAACAGTTTATCTGATCATTAATACTGTGTTGCTTGTGGAAGCTTGCTTTGCTGTCTTTCCTCCATTACAACAATTTTTTTATTCTTTCATGGGATGTGGGCATCGCTGGCAAGGCCAGCAGTTGCTGCTCATCCCTAATTGCCCTGGAGTAGGTGGTAGTGAGCCGCCTTCTTGAACCGCTGCAATCCATGTGGTGTTGGTACATTCACATTGTTGATAGGAAGAGTGTTCCAGGATTTTGATCCAGCAACAATGACGGAATGGCAATATATTTCCAAGTCAAAATGGTGTGTGACAAATTTTCGGGCAAACCCACGTATTCCCAGGAAATGCATTATTTCTCTCTTTGTTTCGGGAATGGGGAAATCTACCGGGGCTTGCACTTTTGCTGCCCTTGGCAACACTCAATCTTGGTCTATGACGTGACTTAAATTGGCTATTTTAGCCTCAGCAAAGTCGTTCTTTGCTAGATTGACCACTAGGTGGGCTCTCTGTAACCCCTTAAAGAGTTCCCTTGGACGGTTCAGGTGGTCTTCCCAGGTATCACTGCAAATAACAGGTCATCCAGGTAGACCTGCTACTACCTGGTTCATGAGTCTTTGGAAAGTTGCTGGGGCAGTCTTTAAACTAATCGGCATTTCTTTATACTGGTATAAGCCATTGTGGGGTGACTAGTGCTGACATTTCTTTTGCTTGGATGGTCATGGGGACTTGCCAATATCCTTTCAATAAGTCAATTTTACTGATGTAGGTGGAACTTCCTACTCAGTCAATTCAGTCCTCAATGCGGAAGATTGGATATGAGTCTGCTTGGGGTATTGCAGTAATCAATGCAAAGTCTGGTTGATCCATCAGGTTTAGATATCAGTCCAATGGGGGAGCTCCAGCTACTTTGGCTGGGTTCAATTAGTTTGTTGTCCAACATATATTTTATTTCTGTATGGACCTGAGCCAATTTGTCAGGGATCAGTCTGTATGGATATTTTTATTGGTGAGGTCTCGCCTACATCTACATTGTGTGTTGTTAAGAATGTGCAACCCTGTTTGTCCCTGAAAATTTCTTTGAACTTCCTTAACAGTGTTGATAGGTCTTGTCTCTGCTGGTCAGAGAGGTAGTTGAATATGGCATCTAGTATCCATATCATTTCTGTATTTTCCAGTTTTATGGTGTGGAGGGGTGGGGGTTCAACTTGAGTGTTTTCTGGGTTCTCTTCCTCACTTAGTTCGTCTTCAATAGGGATGTCCTCCTCTCCTGCCTTACTGGTCTATCTGGTTCCTGACTGTGGTATTGTTTTAGCATATTGATATGACACAGTCTTTGCTTTTTTCTCTGGTCTGGGGTATTAACCAAGTAATTCACATCATTCCTTTCTCCATATACTGTATGGGCCACTGAATCTGGCTTTTAGAGATGTGCCTTGCAATGGCAATAGTACCAGAACCTGGTCCCCTGCTTTGAATTCACAGGCTGCAGCCTTCTTGTCCACTTGCTTTTTGATGTTTTGCTGAGCTGCTTTTAGGCATTCTTTTGCTACAGCACAGGCTTTAAAAAATCTCTCACGAAAGGTGGACATGTAATTTAGTAATGAGGTTTCCTCCCTTTGACCAAGGAATTGTTCTTCAATCAGTTTCAGGGGGCCTCTCACCTCATAGCCAAAACCTAATTCAAATGGACTGAAACCTGTGGATTTGTTTGGTGAATCTTCAGTTGCAAACAGCAAGAAAACACTTCCTTTATCGCAGTCATAGGGGGTAATCACAGCAATATGCCCTGATCATGGATTTCAGGGTTCGATGGTATTGTTCCAGAGACCCTCGAGACTGTGGGTGGTATACTGAAGATTTCAGCTGGTCAATACCAAGGCTGCGTATTATTTCTTGGAAGGTTGCGGACATGAAATTAGTTCCTTGATCAAACTGAATGTCTTTGAGCAAGCCATATCATATATAAAATAGGGTCAGCCCCTCGACTATGGCTTTGGCAGTAATTTTCCTCAAGGATATGGCTTCTGGAATCGGGTGGCTATATCCATATGGTTATATGGTTGAAAAATATTGATAATCTGTCCTGGTTTTGGATAGGGGTCCCACACAATCCCACACTACAATGAAAGGTTACTCGAAAGCAGGAATAGGGATCAGTGGAGCAGTTTTGATTGGAGGTTGTAGATTGTAGGTGAATTCCGATAACGAACAAGACTCCTCCATGCTAAATAGTTACGCGACCCGCGAGCGGTCCGCGTCCAATTTCTTAGAGGGACAAGCGGCGTACAGCCACACGAGAGTGAGCTGGTTTCCCAACAACCTGGCAGTTATGGCAGGTCTTGCAAAAGTTAACCACATCTTTGTGGATTTGTTAATAGTAAAAGTGTTGGCTTATCTGGGCTGTCTTTCTGATACCCACATGCCCAGCCATTGGGATTTCATAGTCAATTCTCAAAATTTCCCTATGATATTGAGGGGGAACTATAATTTGGTGAACTACTGTCCACTTCTCTTCTGCAGGTCATTGTGGGGGTCTCCATTTTCTCATCAGGATTTCATTTTTAAGATAGTACCACTCAGGCAGTTTCTCTGCCTCTGAACTGGCTGTCGGTGCTATCCTTTTTAAATCAGGGTCTGTCTGCTGCGGTTCAATTCAGGAGGGTCTGTTGTATACCTCCCCTAAATCTCCAAAATTATTGGGTCAGCTCGCTCTGTTGGAGCTTGCTTAGCCATGGGCTGTAGGAAAAATTCCAGGGACTTCCTCCTTTATTTGTTCTGTCTCCTTGGCCTCATTTGATTGGTCTAAGACAACTGGGGCTGCTACCACCCTACCTCCAGCCAAATCATTGCCTAGCAGCAAATTTACTCCAGCCACAAGCAGACTATGAACAATTCCTACTGTAACTGGTCCAGAGGCTAAGTCATACTGCAGGTGGACCCAATATAAGGGCACTGACATGTATCCTCCTTTAATGCTTCTTACCAGAACCTTTGCCTTGAGCGAGCTCTCTGTTGGAAATATCATGTTTTTACCTAGCATTAAGGATCATTTGGCCCCTATATTTCAGAGCAGGGCAATGGATTTGCCTGTCTCATTAGAGGAGTATGGGGACACCTTCCCCTCTAAACAAAATCCTGATAACCTTCAGGGATCTTTTCTATTTCTTCCACATCTCGGACGGTATTCCTTAAAGGGTCCATTACTGTGGTTCGGGTCACAGGCTTGTCTGCCTTGTTGCCTGCTTGGGCATCCTTTTCGAAGCCAGCCCTGTGAATGCCTATAAAATTTATGGGCTTCCCTTTTAACTTCTAGCAGTCGGTTTTTACATGCCTTGTTTTGCTGCAAATGGAACACACAGGTTTGTGGAAAGCATTCCTGCCTTCTGCACTCTCTCTCTTTTTTGGTGGAGGGCTCCTTGCATTCTTACTTTTGGTTCCCTTTTCACTTGCACTCCATCTTTTATTATTATACCACTTTCTGTCCTTCCTGGACCTCTGGGGATTAGTATGGAAGGCTTTTCTCTGACAAACGGATTTATGAATAAGCTCATAATTGTCTGCCATCACAGCTGCTTCTCTTACCCTTGTAATTCTTTAATCTGCAAGATGAGTCTTTGTGTTCAGAGGAATGCTATTTTTGAATTCTACCAGTAAAATTACTTCCCTGCAATTTTCATATGTGATCCCTCAATTTGTTACAGACAGGTGCAAAGTGGTATGGGTGGTTCCCACTGTTTACCTTCCAACTGTTTGCAGTCGTGTTTTGTTAAAAATGGTGAGTTAGCCTTTGAGTGCTTTTTAGGGTCAAATAAACAGGCAAATGACAGGTTTTCTCGTAGGTTAAAAAACATTTTTTTTTTACACAATTCCCAAAATGATCACAACCTCACCCACACACACATTCACTCAAACACACATACATAAGAATAGATAGATAGAGAGAAAAGGGTAGGCACTTCTAAGTGCAAAGTGAGGCAAGTGTTCATGGGTTACAGTAAATCTGTTGAATCTTCTCAGGAGGACAGTCTCTTTGAAAGGTGCAGCCCTGGATGTTTGTAGTCTTGAACTTGTTGAGGTGTTTTTGAGTTCTAACTCAGCACAAAGCTGGTGGTGTGGATTTTATTACCTTCACAGATGGTGTTAATTGGCTGGATTGGATTTGTCCTGCTTTTTGTGGTCAGGACATATCTGGGAAATTTTCCACATTGGAATAGATGCCAGTGTTGTAGCTGTATTGGAACAGCTTGGTGAGAAGTGCTGCTAGTTCTGGAGCACAAGTTTTCAGTACTATTGTCGGAATGTTGTCAGGGCCCATAGCCTTTGCTATATCCAGTGCACTCAGCCATTTCTTGGTATCACATGGAGTAGATCAAATTGGCCGAAGACTGGCATCTGGGATCTCAGACAGAAGTTGAGATGGATCTTCCATGTGTCACTTCTGGCTGAAGATGGTTGCGAAAACTTTGCCCTTGTCTTTTGCACTGACATGCTGGTCTTCGCCATTGGAGCCAACATTACCAATGAAGCACTTTTGATGTGGAGTCACTGTTGGGATGCAGGAAACATGGCTGCCAATTTACACAAAACAGATCATCTGTTTTTGTGATGTTAATTGAGGAATTAATATTGGCCAGGGCACCAGGGATGATTCCTCTGCTCTTCTTCGAATTAGTGCCGAGAAATCTGTTACAACCACATGAAAGAGCACATGTGGCCTCAGTTAATTTCTCATCCAAAAGACATAACCTCTGACACTGCAGCACTCCCTCAGTACTGTATGAGTGTCAGCCTAGATTTTTGTGCTCAAGTCCCATAGTGGGACTTGAATCCACAACTATCTAGCTCAAGGGCAAGAGTGCTATCAGCTGAGCTGCAGTTGACACCTTTGGCACAAGTTTCCAGATGTTACAGAGGAATACTTTATAGAGTCAACTGGTCTGGATGTGCCTTTGTTATGTTTGGTGCTTACTAATCCATACAAAGAACAAAGAACAGTACAGCACAGGAACAGGCCATTCGACCCTCCAAGCCTGTGCCGATCTTGATGCCTGCCTAAACTAAAACCTTCTGCACTTCCGGGGACCGTATCCCTCTATTCCCATCCTATTCATGCATTTGTCAAGATGCCTCTTAAACGTCATTGTCGTACCTGCTTCCACCACCTCCCACGGCAGCAAATTCCAGGCACTCACCACCCTCTGTGTAAAGAACTTGCCTCGCACATCCCCTCTAAACTTTGCCCCTCGCACCTTAAACCTATGTCCCCCAGGAACTGACTCTTACACCCCGGGAAAAAGCTTCTGACTATCCACTCTGTCCATGCCGCTCATAACTTTGTAAACCTCTATCACGTCACCCCTCCACCTCCGTCGTTCCAGTGAAAACAATCCGAGTTTATCCAACCTCTCCTCATAGCTAAAGCCCTCCAGACCAGGCAACATCCTGGTAGACCTCTTCTGTACCCTCTCCAAAGCCTCCACGTCCTTCTGGTAGTGTGGCGACCAGAATTGCACGCAATATTCTAAGTGTGGCCTAACTAAAGTTCTGTACAGCTGCAGCATGACTTGCCAATTTTTATACTCTATGTCCCGACCGATGAAAGCAAGCATGCCTTATGCCTTCTTGACTACCTTATCCACCTATGTTTCCACTTTCAGTGACCTGTGGACTTGTATGCCCAGATTTCTCTGCCTGTCAATACTCCTAAGGGTTCTGCAATTTACTGTATACTTCCACCTGCATTAAATCTTCCAAAATGCATTACCTCACATTTGTCCGGATTAAACTCCATCTGCCATTTCTCCGCCCAAGTCTCCAACCGATCTATATCCTGCTATATCCTCTGACAATCCTCATCACTATCCGCAACTCCACCAACCTTTGTGTCGTCCGCAAACTTACTAATCAGACCAGCTACATTTTCCTCCAAATCATTTATATATACTACAAAGAGCAAAGGTCCCAGCACTGATCCCTGCGGAACACCACTAGTCACATCCCTCCATTCAGAAAAGCACCCTTCCACTGCTACCCTCTGTCGTCTATGATAGAGCCAGTTCTGTATCCATCTTGCCAGCTCACCTCTGATCCCGTGTGACTTCACCTTTTGTGACTTCACCAGTCTGCCATGAGGGACCTTGTCAAAGGCTTTACTGAAGTCCATATAGATAACATCCACTGCCCTTCCTTCATCAATCATCTTTGTCACTTCCTCAAAAAACTCAATCAAATTAGTGAGACACGACCTCCCCTTCACAAAGCCATGCTGCCTCTCGCTAATAAATTTGTTTGTTTCCAAATGGGAGTAAATCCTGTCCCGAAGAATCCTCTCTAATAATTTCCTTACCACTGATGTAAGGCTCACCGGCCTATAATTTCCTGGATTATCCTTGCTACCCTTCTTAAACAAAGGAACAACATTGGCTATTCTCCAATCCTCTGGGACCTCACCTGTAGCCAATGAGGATGCAAAGATTT
Organism: Heterodontus francisci; assembly: GCF_036365525.1. NCBI lineage: Eukaryota > Metazoa > Chordata > Chondrichthyes > Heterodontiformes > Heterodontidae > Heterodontus > Heterodontus francisci. The sequence continues at coordinate 41,545,276 of NC_090373.1, forward strand.
CTGTCAAGGCCCCAGCAATTTCTTCCCTTGCCTCCCTTAGTATTCTGGGGTAGATCCCATCAGGTCCTGGGGACTTATCTACCTTAATGCTTTGCAAGACACCCAACACCTCCTCCTTTTTGATAATGAGATGACTGAGACTATCTACACTCCCTTCCCTAGGCTCATCATCCGCCAAGTCCTTCTCTTTGGTGAATACTGATGCAAAGTACTCATTCAGTACCTCGCCCATTTCCTCTGGCTCCACACATAGATTCCCTTCTCTGTCCTTGAGCGGGCCAACCCTTTCCCTAGTCACCCTCTTGCTGTTTATATATGTATAAAAAGCCTTGGGATTATCCTTAATCCTGTTTGCCAATGACTTTTCATGACCCCTTTTAACTCTCCTTACTCCTTGCTTAAGTTCCTTTCTACTGTCTTTACATTCAAGGGATTCGTCTGTTTCTAGCCTTCCAGCCCTTACAGTTTTAATATTATACTTCTTTGTTGTAATTTGTTACAACTGAGTGGCTTGCTCGGCAATTTCAGAGGGCAATTAAGAGTCAAACACATTGCTGTGGGTTTGGAGTCACACATATGTCAGACCAGGTAAAGACGGAGATTTCCTTCCCTAAAGGACATTACTGAACCAGATAGGTTTTTCTAACAATCTGGTAGTTTCGTGGTCACCATTACTGATACTATCTTTTCAATTCCAGGTTTATTTAGCAAAATCAATTTAAATACTCCATTGTGGGATTTGAACTCATGTCTCTGAATCATTCGTCCAAGACTCGGAATTGCTCCTGCAGTAACATAATCACTATGTTACCATTCCCACTGTTTATGGCCTTAGCTTTAACAATACCTAAGTATAATACAACGATCACATGATCCCAGTTGCTCCCCAAACTCCAGGTTACTAATCACCTCAGGTGGATTGCTAAATATCAAATCCAACACAGCCTCTGCTCTACTTAGCCTGCTTCACATGTTGGGCTGAATTTTACCGTCCCCTCGAAGCCGCGGCAGCCGGTAAAATGCTACGGGGAGAGGCCTGCCTCAACCCGCGACATTGAGAAGGGCCCGCCGCATATTACCGGCGGCAGTGGGCCCTTCATCTAAATATGCAAATGAACATTTAAAATATTTAAATAAACTTACCTGCAGGCGGCAGCCGTCCCACCCCGATATTACGGCCGCCGTTCATGCTTTGCGTGCCTTCGGAACTCTGTACTGAGTTCTGGGCGAGAACCTGGTGGGGAGAGGGGAGGAATAACAGGGTGGAAGGGGTGGAAGAGCAGGGAAATCAATTTTAGGTGGATGTGGAGATGGTGGGAAGGGGCTGAAGGGCAAATATAAAGAGGCTGGGGGGTGCGGGGATGTGCAGGTTGGTAATAAAGTTTAATTTTGTGCCGATGACCCTTAAAGAAAACATCGGGGGGGGTGGGAACGGACCTCCATTATGTCTGTATTTTTATGCAATAATTCTTCATAATTTACCGTTAAAAATGTAAATTTCTTATAAGGGCTTACTGCTCTTTAAAAATGGTGCCAGCGCCTGGGTGGTGGCGCCAGATGGCGTTGCTGGGGACGTGGCAGCTGCCCCCTCTAGGTCATCGGGGGCAGCCGCTCCGCCCCCACTATTTAAATGAGCCCCTGCACGTAATATCGCAGGTCTCCTGGGCGGGCGCTGAATGTGGGCACCGTGCTGAGTTGAAAGGGCACTGCTGCTGAGCGCGGTTCCCGAATAAAATTCAGCCCATTGTGTGAAGTGACCATCCTTGCCTTCCTCAGTGAATTTATTAGCATTCTGATCAGTCCCTTGTTCAGGTTGTCCCTGATGTGGCTGTTCAACCCATGGAATTTTGAAATCTTTCATGACGAGTACATTCTGCAGCCTTACTTATCTGCCCAAGCAACTCCCCATCTGTCTTTTCAGCTTGTGACGCTGATCTATGTCAGTTAGTAATTAACACATTTTCACCAATTACTCTTTGCTAAAGTATTGCCTGTATAAAACAAAAGATAATCAATAAAATAATTTAGAGGTCTGCACTTTCTCCAATGTATTTTCATTCATAGGACATGACATGACGGCTCCAGTTCAAAATTATCCAATGCCTGTTATGACTGAACTATAGATTCCATCATTACATGGCACCTGTCTGCTTTGTAAGACCAATCCTCTTTCCATTGAGATAGTGAATTTAAGTAATATACAGGGGTTGATTTTCACCCTATCTGCTGGGCAGAAACCATGCAGGTGGGCACTTACTATCTTATGGGCACTTGTATGTCCTGGAACCATCAGCCTAGAGGATCGTCACTGACTTCTGTGGATTGGGGTCCGATGATGTCATCCGGCCTTGACAGCGATTTTAACACTGGCCTTAGTGGGGAAGCCACTGCAGCATTCCTACAAGGTCAAGAGGCCATTTAAGGTAAAGGCTGAGATTTCCTTCGCTAAAGGACATCTGTGAATCAGATGGGTTTTTATAACAATCTGGTAGTCTTATGGTCACCATTACTGATACCACTACTACGACTAACGTAAGGTTTTTGACTTTCTTTTTGGGGCCAGGAAAAGCCCCACAAGGACATTTTAGGCCTCCATTACCCCAGACTTTCCCACTTCCTTCTAACAATGACCTCCTGGAACCCCCGATATTCCATAGACTGGCAGCCACTTTCAGCGCCAAAATGGGCAGAAAATGGATTAGCGGCATGTGAATGATGCTTGGGAGTTAAAATAACTGGTTTGTTTTTTCTACTGTATTGGATGTGTTTTTCACTCACCCTGTGACACACCGGCCAAAACCCATCCGGATTTATAAACAATATTGTTTATTTTTTTGGAACACATCTTGTTACTTTGCTCAGCCATAGCATCTAGTTACTTCTCTCTAGTTCAAACTGGAACATAACCAAATGTAGCTGTTCACTGCAAACACCTGTGCTTCAATTATGTTGTCATCTTCAAATTACATTTGAGTGTTTCTCTGTCCATCAAATTCCATTTGCAAACTACTCTGCAATCATTGGACTTTCTTTGCAGAATATCTGTTTTTTTTTAGACTTGTGTTTGCTGACAGAAACTAATCCAAGATTGAGATTTCCCATGCTGTCTTGTCATGGTCATTCTACAATGTTCCACAAATCACTTCTGTGCATATGGTGAACTTGTACGCATGCATATCTAGATCATTGGGTGGTTCCTATGTTGGTATGTGTTCAAAGTACCTGGAAGTAGGGAAATCCGATCATGGAAATCCTTGTGTTAACTAGGAATCTTCAGCAGACTAAAAACATTGCTACTTAACCCTTAGACTAAAATATCACCATAATCTGGCCATAGAACCATTATATGTGAGCAATTAATTTGTCTTTTCTTGGATAATTGTTATGAGGAGACAATGGCCTGGAGTTTGCAGTCTGCGGCGAAGCAACGGCACTCACTGGTGACCTTGAAGAAAGCTGCCCGCAAATATCTAGCAATCTCTGTGGCATGGCTTTTCCCTTTCCTGATAGCAGTTTGAATCTGGCGCCAAGTCATGGGGACATCTTGGCATGCAGCAGCAGTCATGTCAGCAAGCAGGGTAAGCAGCCAATCATACTGAAGTATTCACACACAGCAAACCAGGAAGTTAAAAGCAATTATTTATGCTTTATGTTAAATTTAAATTTTAAATTTTCAGACTGTGAAATAAATGATTATGATTGGGTTATGGTAGAATCTAAAATAAAGATAAACAAACCTTTTGAAAAAACATATTTTAAAAATGTGAAAGTGTGCCTAAATGGTAAAATTTGATCTTCCACAAATATAAAATTATCTTCTCAGGGCCAGCGAGTGTGTTGAGCAGTAATCATGAAGTTAGTACTCAGTTAAAAACCCACTAACAACTCATTCAACAAAGTGTAACATTTTGCAACGTAAAAGTGGAAGTTTTTGTTAATCACTGACGCTCAGGGATTGCACTCGGGGTCCTCAAAAGCGCACTGCCTCGAGGAACGTAACGTCACCAACAGCAACTTATGGATTTCCACGTTATTTCGCATAAGTACAGACTCTCAAAGTTGCTGTCAGTTTCAGCGGAATAGTGATGCAAACGCTGACAGTTTCGCCATCATTACCATGGCAAATTCCAGGCCAATAAAATCAGGCTATGTTGATTGATCAAGCAGATAGTATAAATGTTCACTATTTCCAATGAGCTCTGCAGCCTAAGTCAGCTCTCCCACATTCCTGCAGGCAACCTTCCATTAAATCTTCACAAGTCCTCACTCATTACATAATTGGGCAGAGTCAGAAGTTGGAGAAGATAAATTTCCACCAACAAATTGTCACCATTTTTATTTTGAAACTATCAATTACAGAAGCTAGGGAATGCATTTGATGTGCAGCTCAATAATGTATCAATTTCAGTCCGAGCACTCCACATCAATCAAATAGGCACTAAGTAAGAACTCACGCACTCGTGAAGTGGCTTGAGTTTTGTTATTTGAAAGATGCTGCATAAGGGTAAGTTGTTCTTACTGAAGCTCATTGGGATAAAATTGGCATTAAAATGCGATTTTATTTTTAAACCTTTTCTTCTTTTTGAACTACTGTTGGTTGGTTGGTTTGGTTGCCACAGAATTGATTATATGCCTCGATTCTCTGATGTGAGTTCTTAGGTTAAAAGTTCCATTGCCAGTCTTTTCAGGTATTTATGCTGGGTCAGTTGGTCTTGAATCTTTTTCTTTTAGTCTTGAGATGGAATTGGAAATGCAAAGCCTGTTGTAATCCTAGTGATCCAGTTATCATTTGGCTCAGTAATTAAGTGCTTTGACATTATGAACCATTTTTATTAAGTATTAACCAGCAAATGCTTCTGACCTCATTTACAATGCAGCTTAACACCATTACATGGATTAGGAAATCAAGCCTTTATGTGTTCTAAGATGAAAATTAAAGTGAACTTTTTTTGTAATTTACAAGCTATTTCCCAACTTCATCACAGAAGTTTGCCCTCTTTAAAGCCCCAAAGTTCAATGGGGTGGCACACAATATTCCAGGTTCTGTCAAGAGTTGAACCTCTCATAATAGAACTAGAATAGAGACTATAATGAGACAAACATGGGTCTATGAATATAGTAGCTCTCGTACTAGTTATCTCGCTTTCCAAGCAGAAGGTCAAGAGTTCAGTGTTTCTCAGCTTGAACTCAATCACAGGGTGAGCTTTGCCATTCATCAGAAGGCTACAGTATTTGCTCCTGCCCTTCAGAAACAACAGGCTGGATTTTATGTTGGGCGGACGGGAGGTGGCCACCGACGTAAAAGTCGGTGGTGAACCCGCTTCCGCCTAGCCTGGGGATCCGTCCCGCATTTAACGGGACCCCAGGCTTTAATTGTTCCGAGGCGGGACTTCCACCGCTTAAGAGAGGAAGTCACGCCTCATTGTGCTGCCGGCCAATCAGCAGGCTGGCAGCTCTTATTCCCAGCAGCGCCACCGAGAACGGTAACCACTGCTGGGACTGCAGCCCAGCTGAGGAAATGGAGCCTGGAGTCCAGGTAAATTGGGTTTGCCTTGCTGGGGGTAATCTGTCGGGCCTCGGCAAGGCAAGGGTGGTTATTTTGGGGGAAAGGGGAGCAGCTTGGGTCCTGGGGGTGGTTGGGGAAGTGGGGGCGGCCCTCAGTCGGGCACCCTGTGCCCGCTTTTCAGGGCCTACCACCAGAGCGCTGAGAGGCTGCCAGCTTTTACCAGGCGACCTTTCCCCGCTCCAGGTCGCCCAATTACCATGCGCAAAATCCACAGGGAGGCAGGCGAAGGCCCTTAAGTGGCCGTTAATTGGCAACTTAAGGGCCTTGATTTGCCTGGGGTGGGCGGCGCATTCCCCGCCCCCCCCGCCCTATGTAAAGTGGGGTGGAGGCGGGAGCAGGTCGGGAAGGCCTCCCAGTGCCTCCCGCTCCAGTTTACGCCACCCACCCCCCCACCCCCCGCCCCCACCAACCACCATCCAGCTCATTGGGGTGGCGTAAAATTCCGGCCAACTTTTCTTGCAGATTCATTCATTTCCTTTGACTGAAAAAGTCCTTGAGCAAGGCTGTCTCAATTTCCTAGCCGAAGTTGGGATGTAAAACTCAGGAGAAAGTAAAGGCAAAATAAGCATTACTGCACACTTAACTGATAGTTGTTTTTGACGTGGAACCTGCATGTTTATGGATATAGGTAAAAATGGCTGCTATAGTTTGCTACTAACATCGCAATGCAGTATAAGCAGATGTGATCTTCCAGTCAGACACCTGCAACTTTCCATTCTCATAGTGCTGAACCAATATTTGTCTAATAGTAGCATTTGCTGTAGATCTTCTTCTGGTATAATATATGGACACACACAATCAGAATGCAACACATTACAAACAAGTGTAATCACACTCTTTCTACTGCCAACGTGCACTCTTATTAACTTACTTGAAAGGTTTTCCTCAGCATGTCCTTTGTGCAAGTAGTAAAATGTTGCTTACCCAAAGTCGGAACCTGTTCTTTTGCCATTTTCTGGAACTCCTGGATCAGGACACATGTCAGACACCAGAGCAACTCCACCTTGACTCACTGTGCAGTAAAGAAAATAGCAGATTATATCACACAGGTCACAGTTTCTTTACAGGTTATTTAATGAAATGAAATCCTTTCAATTATATTTGAAATGTTATTAATGAAACTGAATACAGTAAAATTTTTCTGATATATTACAAAGTTGCTAAATTTGCTGATGAAACAAAGATAGGGACGAAGATAAGTTGTGAAGAGGACATAAGGAAGCTATAAAGGGATATAGATAGATTAACTGAGTGGGCAGAGACCTGGCAAATGGAGTAGAATGTGGGAAAATATGAAATTGTCCATTTTGGCAGGAAGAATAAAAAAAAATTATCTAAATGGTGAGAGATTGCAGAGCTCTGAGATGCAGAGGGATCTGGGTGTCCTTGTGCATGAATCGCAAAAGGTTAGAATGCAGGTACAGCAAGCAATTAGGAAAGCTAATAGAATGTTATCATTTATTGCAAGGGGAATTGAATACAAAAGTAGCGAGGTTCTGCTGCAGCTATACAGGGCGTTGGTAAGACCACATCTGGAGTACTGTGTACAATATTGGTCTCCTTGTTTAAGGAAGGATGTAAATGCATTGGAAGCAGTTCAGAGAAGGTTTACTCGACCACTGCCTGGAATGGGTGGGTTGTCTTCTAAGGAAAGGTTGGACAGGCTAGGCTTGCATCCACTGGAGTTTAGAAGAGTAAGAGGCCACTTGGTTGAAATATATAAGATTCTGAGGGGTTTTGACAGGATGGATGTGAAAAGGATGTTTTTCCTTGTGGGAGAATGTAGAACCAGGGGTCATTGTTTAAAAATAAGGGGTCGCCCATTTAAGACAGAGATGAGGAGAATTTCTTTCTCTCAGAGGGTCATGAGTCTTTGGAAATCTCTTCGTCAAAAGGCAGTGGAAGCAGAGTCTTTGAATATTTTCAAGGCAGATGTAGATAGATTCTTGATAAGCAAGGGGGTGAAAGGTTATCGGCGGTAGACGGGAATGTGGAGTAATCAGTTCAGCCATGAACTTATTGAAGGGCAGAGCAGGCTCGAGGGGCCAAGTGGCCTACTCCTGCTCGTAATTCATATGTTTATATGTTTGTATGTTCACTGTGCTGCACAAATATTATAATTGCCATTTGTAGCCCAGCTAATCCAGCACCAAAATAAATACTGTGAGCTCACAAAGAAACTGGTTCAGGCAGCAATTCATTAACTTTCCTTCCCATTTCTCAGAAAGTGATTAAGGATGATAAGGTTTATAAGACTATCAATCATCTGGGTCAGCATTGTATTTAACCAGTTGATCCAAATCACACTGATGTGTATGTGTTGCTCCGGAATGCATTAACATACAATTAATATTATTTCAGAAATCTTGCTTCCTTATTGTGTTAATATTAAAATGACTTGGTGATTTATTAGAACACCTCCTGTCCTGATTTTAACTTCAGGCAGATGGGTAGTGAGGTGAGTTGCAATATCACCCTCTCTTCTAGAAATTACGGGCAGGATTTGCAGGCCCCGCCAAGGTTGGGAACGGAGGTAGACAGGGCCCAAAAATACCGGCACGGCCTAGGGTGCCAGCTTCTGGACCCTGTTCCTGGCATCAGCCATTTTGGCCTAGGGGGGTTCAGGGCCAGTTGGGCTGCCAGCCCCTACAAAGCAGACAGCCAGCCAATTCGGCTCAGTGTGAACCTGGTTAAGGGTAGGTAATGGAGGCCAAGAGGGATTTTCCAGTCAGCTTCCAGTTTCCCAACGGGATGGGGGTCAACTGCCTGGAGGCGGGCACCCAGTGACAGGCCAGGGTGCCAGTGCTCCAAGCAGGCTTTCTAGCCTTCCCTGCCTGCCTGGGTTCAGGTGCAGCCAAAGGTCGCCCTGTAGAGGGATTCCACTCCCACCGCCACAGTGGTGACCTGGTTGCTTTCTCTATTTTTAAATTAAATTTTTGAAGATATTGTTGGGAGGGCACCTTCGTGTTGAAGCGACCTCTCAGTTCCTTACCATTCATTGGAGCCAGTTGCTCCTCTGAAGCTGAAAGGCCTCTGATTGCTCCTCCAGCTTCGAGAGCTGCCAGCCTTAATTAGACGGGGAACCTCTCTCCATGCCAATTAAGGAAGCGCCCTGGTCAAAATTCCAAGTGACTGTTTCCTCCCAGAGGCAGGTTCAGGACCCAGAAACAGTCCCAACTCCTGTTTCTTTCCCCCCCAAAGTGAAAATTCAGCCTTAAGTCTGAGCTATTTTTAACTTGCAGGCCTCATTTAATTTCTGCCAGCCACTGAATTGGAAATGGCGGATAATCAACAACAAGACCATTGATTGATTCCCAAGTCATCTCACAAGGGTTCGTATTCAGGATAAAATTGCCCCCCCACCCCCGCTGCTGACATATACAGTAGAGTTGAACAGGCATCAACCATCTTTCAGTAACTTTCCAAAGGAGTCATTCATTCTGTGCACATATAGGTAATAAGTGCTGTAGGTATGTGATTGGATCACAGGGAACATCACAGCTGAACCCAATTCTGTCATCTGATGTCCACAAGTAAGTAATGTTCAGCAAGGGGCCACCAGAACAGTGAGCTAGAAGAGTAATCCTGGTTCTATTTGTCTTCTAAGCTCGGGGTGCACCAGGGCCACCACCACAGCGGAAATGAGTTAAACAAGCACAGCAGCTGTATTTTGCTGCTCAGTATGGCTCATTTCCAAAAAGAGTGCACTGAGCCTGAGGAGTTTAGAACTTATTTACAGCCTCGATAACTGAAGCAGGGCAAAGGAAACACAATACAACATTTCAGTCAGAATTTCATCCTGTCCTGATAATCTAATCTTATTCGTTTTTGATTCATGCCATAAATACTATGTATTGCATGGATTTAAACAATCATGTGCCACAAGTGCAGCATCTGCTGAGCTCCGTTCATTGGAAATTCTAATGATCCATAACATCTAATGAGATTTTTCTGAATAAACCATTTATGGCATGCCAAACTACTTATTTGAAAATGCATACTTTTTGTTATTAAGGCAAAATAAAGGTATAGAATAGGAAAACAAAATGCACAGATAGCACCTGAAGACTGCAAGCATTTAACAGGTTATATAAGCGAACAGGATTTTCAGCTGTCAAGTTGCAGTTTTCAATGTTGTTAATAAATGCAGTTTAAAATATGTCTAATTTGTTAATCTTATTAAAAACTTTGCATTAGTGTTTCAAAAAGTGCTGTTCACACTCAGAAATCCCCACATGGTGACTTTCTAAACTCAGCTGATTCCATTGGGAGAGATGGTTCTATTTATTTATTTTATATTTAGAGATACAGCACTGAAACAGGCCCTTCGGCCCACCGAGTCTGTGCCAACCAACAACCACCCATTTATACTAATCCTACATTAACCTCATATTCTCTACCACATCTCCACCATTCTTCTACCACCGACCTACACTAGGGGAAATTTACAATGGCTAATTTACTTATCAACCTGCAAGTCTTTGGCTGTGGGAGGAAACTGGAGCACCCAGCGGAAACGCACGCAGACACAGGGAGAACTTGCAAACTCCACACAGGCAGTACCCAGAACTGAACCCAGGTCGCTGGAGCTGTGAGGCTGCAGTGCTAACCACTGCGCCACTGTGCCGTCCACAGAAATGAAGGATTAGGGAAACTAGGAACCTCATCTACTGCTATACAGTATACTGTACTTGTAGGTTGCCACCCAGTGACTTTTTGATCTCGGGTGGTTTCACTGAGAGAATTGGTTCTCCAGTGGGAAGAATAATTGGAGGACAAAGAAGCCTCATCTGCATACTGCCGAGCTGATTGTATACTGGCACCAATTGATGCCTGAGAGAAGAGCACTCCAATGTAATGGCAAGGTACATTTGACTCTATTATGTAACAATATGTGTGATTCCATCAGGTATAGCGGTAGATGAGGTTCCTAGATCCCCTCATCCTTCATTCCTGTGGAGAACCATTTCTGCCAATGGAATCAGCTGAGTTTAGAAAGCCACCACGTGGGAATTTCCGAATGTGAACAGCACTTTTAGAGACACCAATGCACAGTTTTTTGTTTGATAATATTGCCAAAGTAGATTTATGATTTAAAATTATTTTACTTAAATATCAAATCATTTTAAAAAAACTGTGTACTCACCAAAGCAAGTTAGTATCATTTACTTTAGGCAGCCTGTCCGAGAGATTGGTTATGGCCCATTTTCAGAGCAGACTGCATGCATCCCAATTAGGAGATCCAAGGCCAGCCTGAATTTCAGCCTCATTTTCATTAATTGGATGAGCCTCCAGTACCTGTTGCACTTCCACAGGCAGCCCGTCCATTTTACATTGTTGAATATGGGGCCAGTTTGCCTCACCAGCAGTGGTAAGGTAAGTCCTAGTTGGTGGGGAGGTGGGGGGAGGGAGATGCAGTCAGGAGTACTGTGGTAGCAGCAGAAGCACTCGTGCTCTTTTTTGGCTCCACAACAAAACTTTCTTTTTTAAAAACTATTGGTAGCAGTCAGCACTTGGGCTGCTTAAGAATCCCAATCGAGAAGGCTCGGCTCTGCTCTGCTGTGCTATATCCCTGTAATCATAAAGGGCCTAAAACAGGCAATAGGTGTCTCATTTACATTTGCATAGAACCTAATGCCTGTTTTTGGTGATCACCAGCAACGCCTGATCAATGGCCTATCTCAGTATTGGATTGAACGTCTTTCTGGCATCCCTGGGACGCAGGATATTGGTTTCTGAAATTCGTCTTCATTGTGCCATTTTTATGCCTGTAAAACAGGTACAAGGTTGTCCAATTTCTACCCACCCCACCATACTGGAGTCTCCAGCACACAGTCCCAAAACACTTGGTGACATGTAAAGCAAAAACTGCTTTCCTCTCCCCAACGTAACGTAAGATAGCATTTTCCACACTAGCTATCCAAGGAAGCCTGTCTGAGTAGGATTACCAGTGTAACAGCAATTAATGCAAATGTAGGGGAAATTTTGTACATACTCACAGGGTTGAGAGCATCCAAATTTTCAATGAAGAAACTTTTATGCTTCAAATTTGCTACCCAATTAAGGCTATTAATCAGCACAGAAGTTAAACAGAACTGATTTTGATGATTCAATGTGGACTTTATAGAGAATAATGATGACTATGGAATCACACACAACAGTATTATATCATATGATCAATTGAAGGAAGAGTTTATTTTATTGAGCATTAACAGTCCAGAATGAATTGGAAAGGATTTGGGGATTACTGCTAACAAAAGATAATGGTTTAAGGTGAGGAGACGAGACTTAAAGGAAAGTATGATTCTGTAAAGATGTGATATGCAATGAAACAAGATAAAGTGCTGGTTGCAAAATCAAGTAACAAATAAGCGATGTTCTTGCAGGAGATAAGCTCGATAAATCCAAACCACATGTTGAAACAAGTTCAAGGTCAATAAATTCCTTCAACAGCTAAACCTTACGGGAAAAAAGCAAATATTATGGAGAGCTGTATTTATATTGAAGCTCTATCAAGGCGTTCTATATTAGTTCAACCTTTGAACTTATAGACTGTTGTAGATAAGTACTTACATACATAGTGCAAAAATCGTTAACCATTTTTAAAGGCTTGGAATAGTATGAATTGCAATATTAACAAAGCTCAAATGAACTCACTTGAACTTTGGCATTTGCACCAAGATGCAATACTATAGCTGGGACTTTACTGAGTTCCCGATGTCGGGCTCCGCGGCGGGAGCGCCGAAAGATCGTTCTGGCAGCGGCTCGCCACGGAGTCCGATGCCGGGAATGCTAGGGCCGATCTTCCTGCGGCGGTGAGGCTCCATGGCAGCCCTCCTCTACTGCTGCTGGGCGTCAGGACCCAGCTTTGAATATTTAAATTAAGCACATGAATAGATTTAAATAAAATTCACTCCAATCCCACCTAAGGGCCGTGATCTTCTGAGCGGCAGCCAGCACGTGCTTTCACTTTCCCGTCCAGGGATAGCAGGCACCACAGTGGTGGGTGGGGGGAGGGGACGGGGTCAGATTTACAGTACTAGTGTATGGCGGGGACTTCTGCATCTTGTTCAGTTTGGGGGGAGAAAAGGTCAAATGTTGAAGGTAAGTGCTTTTAGGGTGAGGGAGAGGGCAAATATTGAATTTAATTGTTACTGTGGGGTGGGAAAGGGGTGACAGGTTTTTGATAAGTACAGTGGGGTGGGGGGTAGGTATAACTTTAAAAATGTAAATTAACCAGCAGGATTGGCTGCCCTTGAAAAATGGTGCCAGCGCACTGAGAGCCTGCCCCCTCCATGTGACTGGGGGAGTGACTACTCCCAGTGGAGGGTGCATAGAATCTAGTTCTGGGCTGGATTTTACAGCCCCACCGATGTCGGGGGTCATGGCCTAGGGCGGGGTGCACAAAATGCCACCAGGAGAGGCCCACCAAGGTGGTGGCCAGGCCTTGTGGAACCCCCTCCTCGCCCCCACCCCCCTGCCGTTCGGGAGCAAGATTTAAATATTTAAATGAATTCATTAATTACTTACCCGCTCCTGCCGTCCATTCTGGAGTGATATTGCTGCCGGCAGCCGACACTCCCGTGCCTTTGGATTCCTGTCTGGAGATCCGAGGCGTGACACTGGTGGGGAGGGTGCAGCAAGTAAGTTTTTCAGTGTGGTGGGGGAGCGGGGGCGGTGGTGAATCAGGGTCTGACTAAGCTCATTGATCTAGGGGGTGGTGGGAAGGGATAAAGTTTAAAGTTGATGAACTTGGGCAGGGGGAGGTCAGTAGTACAAGGCAAGTGTTTTGCGGGGGGGGGGTGCGCGGCGAGAGGGCAGGAAATTACTTCTATGCTTATTCGGGGAGGCGGATGGGAGAGGGTCAGGATCACTTTATTTAATTTTTTACTATCACTATTCCTTTAAATATGTAAATTGCAATGCAGGGTTTGGAGCCCTTTAAAAATGGCAGCGCACCTGTGCAATGCGCCATTGCCGGAGAGAGACCATCCACCCCCTCCACAGCATCAGGGTAGGCAGTCCACCCCGCTCCGAAAAATGCAGCCTGCATGTGCAGGCCACCATTGTTTACGTCTGCCGCAGTAAAATGCAGCCGATTGTATTGATAGGTTACATGATCTACATCCAAATGAAGAGGTGGCAGCACAGTGGTATACAGTAGGGCGGGAGTTGCCCTGGGAGTCCTCAACATCGACTCCGGACCCCATGAAGTCTCATGGCATCAGGTCAAACATGGGCAACGTAAGCTCCTACTGATTAGCACCGACCGCCCTCCCTCATCTGATGACTCAGTACTGCTCCACGTTGAACACCACTTGGAGGAAGCACTGAGGGTGGCAAGGGTACAAAATGTACTCTGGGTGGGGGACTTCAATGTCTATCACCAAGAGTGGCTCAGTAACACCACTACTGACCGAGCTGGCCGAGTCCTAAAGGACTAAGCTGCTAGACTGGGTCTGCGACAGGTGGTGGGGGAACCAAAACGAGGGAAAAACATACTTGACCTTGTCCTCACCAATCTGCCTGCCGCAGATGCTTCTGTCCATGACTGTATTGGTAGGAGTGACCACCGCACAGTCCTTGTGGAGACGAAGTCCTGCGTTCACATTGAGGATACCGTTCATCGTGTTGTGTGGCACTATCACCGTGCTAAATGGGATAGATTTCGAACAGATCTAGCAATGCAAAACTGGGCATCCATGAGGCGCTGTGGGCCATCAGCAGCAGCAGGATGTACTCAACCACAGTCTGTAAACTCATGGCCCAGCATATCCCCCACTCTACCATTACCATCAAGTCAGGAGACCAACCCTGGTTCAATGAAGAGTGCAGGAGGGCATGCCAGGAGCAGCACCAGGCATACCTCAAAATGAGGTGTCAACCTGGTGAAGCTACAACACAGGACTATCTGCGTGCCAAACTGCGTAAGCAGCATGCGATAGACAGAGCTAAGCGATCCCATAACCAATGGATCAGATCTAAGCTCTGCAGTCCTGCCACATCCAGCCGTGAATGGTGGTGGACAATTAAACAACTAACTGGAGGAGGTGGCTCCACAAATATCCCCATCCTCAATGATGGGGGAGCCAAGCACATCAGTGCGAAAGATAAGGCAGAAGCATTTGCAACAATCTTCAGCCAGAAGTGCCGAGTTGATGATCCATCTCGGCCTCCTCCTGAAGTCCCCAGCATCACAGAAGCCAGACTTCAGCCAATTCAATTCACTCCGCGTGATATCAAGAAACGACTGAAGGCACTGGATACTACAAAAGCTACGGGCCCTGACAATATTCCGGCAATAGTACTGAAGACGTGCTCCAGAACTTGCCGCGCCCCTAGCCAAGCTGTTCCAGTACAGCTACAACACTGGCATCTACCCTACAATGTGGAAAATTGCCCAGATATGTCCTGTACACAAAAAGCAGGACAAGTCCAACCCGGCCAATTACCGCCCAATCAGCCTACTCTCAATCATCAGTAAAGTGATGGAAAGTGTCATCAACAGTGCCATCAAGCGGCACTTGCTTAGCAATAACCTGCTCAGTGACGCTCAGTTTGGATTCCGCCAGGGCCACTCAGCTCCTGACCTCATTACAGCCTTGGTTCAAACAAGGACAAAAGAGCTGAACTCAAGAGGTGAGGTGAGAGTGACTGCCCTTGACATCAAGGCAACATTTGACCAAGTATGGCATCAAGGAGCCCGAGCAAAACTGAGGTCAATGGGAATCAGGGGGAAAACCCTCCGCTGGCTGGAGTCATACCTAGCGCAAAGGAAGATGGCTGTGGTTGTTGGAGGTCAATCATCTGAGCTCCAGGACATCACTGCAGGAGTTCCTCAGGGTAGTGTCCTAGACGCAACCATCTTCAGCTGCTTCATCAATGACCTTCCTTCAATCATAAGGTCAGAAGTGGGGATGTTCACTGATGATTGTGCAATGTTCAGCACCATTCACGACTCCTCAGATACTGAAGCAGTCCGTGTAGAAATGCAGCAAGACCTGGACAATATCCAGGCTTGGGCTGATAAATGGCAAGTAACATTCGTGCCACACAAGTGCCAGGCAATGACCATCTCCAACAAGAGAGAATCTAACCGTCTCCGTTTGACATTCAACGGCATTACAATCGCTGAATCCCCCACTATCAACATCCTGGGGGCTACCATTGACCAGAAACTGAACTGGAGTAGCCATATAAGTACCGTGGCTACAAGAGCAGGTCAAAGGCTAGGAATCCTGAGGCGAGTACCTCACCTCCTGACTCCCCAAAGCCTGTCCACCATCTACAAGGCACAAGTCAGGAGTGTGATGGAATACTCTCCATTTGCCTGGATGGGTGCAGCTCCAACAACACTCAAGAAGCTCGACAACATCCAGGACAAAGCAGCCCACTTGATTGGCACCCCATCAACAAACATTCACTCCCTCCACCACTGACGCACATTGGCAGTAGTATGTACCATCCACAAGATGCACTGCAGCAATGCACCAATGCTCCTTAGACAGCACCTTCCAAACCCGCGACCTCTACCAACTCGAAGGACAAGGGCAGCAAATACATGGGAACACCACCACCTGTAAGTTCCCCGCCACGTCACACACCATCCTGACTTGGAACTATATCGCTGTTCCTTCACTATCGTTAGATCAAAATCCTGGAACTCCCTTCCTAACAGCACTGTGAGTATACCTACCTCAAATGGACTGCAGCGGTTCAAGAAGGCAGCTCAACACCACCTTCTCAAGGGCAATTAGGGATGGGCAATAAATGCTGGCCTGGCCAGTGACGCCCACATCCCATGAACGAATAAAAAAAAAGGGGCTGGATTTTATGTCGGGCGGACTGAAGCTGGCCACCGATGTAAAAGTCGGTGACAAACCCGCTTCCGCCCGGCCCAGGGATCCGTCCCAAATTTTATGGGTCCCCGGGCTTTAATTGTTCCAAGGCGGGACTTCCACCTGCTTGAGGGAGGAAGTTCCACCTCATTGAGCTGCTGGCCAATCATTGGGTCGGCAGCTCTTATTCCCAGCAGCGCCACAGGGAGCGGTGGGCACTGCTGGGACTGCAGCCCAGCCAAGGACATGGAGCCAAGACTGAAGGTAAGTTGAGGTTTGTCTCGCCGTGGGAATCAGTTGCAACCCAGCGAGGCAAGAGTGTTCGTTTCAGGGGAAGGGTGGGTGGGTCTCGGGTCCGGGGGGTGGTTGGAGAAGTGGGGGCGGCCCTCAATCGGTCACCCGCGGTCTACGCAAAGTAGGGCGGAGGTGAAAGCGGGCCAGCAAGGTCTCCCGGAGCCTCCTGCTCAATTTTGCGCTCCCCCCGACCTCCCCACTCCGCCCCTGCCACAATCTGTTTCTCTGGGATGGCGTAAAATTCCAGCCAATGTGTTTATTTCTTCAGATTCCATTGAAACAAGTCTAAATGAAACAGTAATTTATTACATTCAACCTCACAAAGGCAAGTAAAATAGAGGGACTAAAATATACTGAGCTCTGTAATGTCAGTGCACATCCGTGCAGGGAATTTTCTAATACTCCTCCGGTCACTGGCAATTGACTACCAACAATGTGGATTGTTATGAAGGTGCTTCTATATTTTTTGTTAAGTATTTGTTTAGCGGACTCATGTTTAAGTTGTGGAGATGGATTCATTGGAAGGATGAAGATTTTATAAATGTTGAACTTTGTTTTGTTGTTGCCAGTTCACTGAAAGGACACTGAGATGTTGTTTGAAAACAACATTTACTGGAAATCATGTGCTTTAAGCTCAATAAGCAACAGAAAACTTGGTGACCTGGGGAAGACGTTTACAGAGACGCCACATGTCAAGGTTTATGGAAGTCAGGAGGTTGACTTTCTATATGTGCTTTCGTTTCTAAGATATTGTCTTGGTTCAGTTTGGGGTGTGAACTATTTTGAAGACAGTTGGTGTTTTGCCTGCCAAGGAAAAATATACCCTCCCCAGCTCATTTTGCCTGCACCTCTCTTAGAGACCCTGAGAAGTCCAGGGTGTCAGCTCCTCTTTCCTCCTATCTTTGGAAAAGCCCTGTGATTCAAGTGTGTGCTGGCTGAAACCCCTGATGCCACATTTCTCCTGGAAAAACTTGCCAGATTAATTCTCAACGCTGCCTGAAAAGAACTTCTCCAGAAAAGATTCCAGTGACTGTATACCCGGATGTCAGACCAAAAGGGACAACTGACATCCTTCCACATCTTTTTTTTTCAAGAATTAGCAAATATTTGGCCAAAGTAGTCTCTTTTTGTCTTTTTCTTATAACAGACCTCTGCAGGCAGAATATTTGTATTTTTTTCAGTGTGTGTCTGTGAGTTTGTGTGGAGGGGACTTTCATGTTTCAATCTGTGTGTTAATGCTATACTTCATTACTGGATAAGTCTTGTTTGATAATAAACTGATAATTTTTTTATTAAATAATAAAACCTGCTTCATGTGGTTTATTCCGGGGTAAAGAGTAGAGCATGTAATTGACTGCATTGGTAACTAGTTAACATTTAAATATATGTTGTCACCTGTGGAGATGTGGAACTAGAAAAGAAAGTGCACTCCTCCCACCTCTGTTGTAACAGGGTGTGAAGCACTTTTATATAAACCACTCCAGAAACAATTGCAGATCAGATTAAAGTTGCCAGTGCACAAATTATTCCCATACTTGGTAAACAGTGTCCAACAGCTTGGCAGAAAGTAATAGTTACATAAGAGGAGGAAATAAGTTTAATGGATCATTACACTGTGAAGATTTATAAAGAGTAATTTTAATTGACTATGAACTATGCTAACTCACCCATATGTCTTTCTGTTGCAACTTTATTATAATTCTTAACAAATCTAAAACTGAAAAGGAGTGTAGGCTTGGCTCAGTTGCAGAAAGTCTCACCTCTGGTTTAAAACAGGTGAGTTCAAGCCCAATTCTAGCACTTAAGCATGCAATTTAGAATAATTCTCAAATGAAGTACCAAGGTGGCACTACATCTTTGGGCATATCATCGCTTGGAGGAGACATAAAACCAGTTGTTACAGTTGTTCAATTGTATATTTAAGATTCTATGGCACTTATTTGAAAAAGAACTGTTCTGATGAAGGGTCACTGACCTGAAACGTTAACTCTGCTGCTCTCTCCACAGATGCTGCCAGACCTGCTGAGTATTTCCAGCATGCCTTGTTTTTATTTCAGATTTCCAGCATCTGCAGTATTTTGCTTTTATAAATTGGCTTTTCACCTCATTTCTGTTGGTGGGATATTGCTGTGCGTAAACTGGTTGCTCCATTTGCCCACATATCAACAGTCACTACACATCAAAGTAATTCCTTGTACGTGAAGTACTATGAGGTACTTTTTAGAGATGCGATAAGGTAATATGTGTGTTTATTTTTGTTTTCTTCATTTGCAGAATTACTTTCTAGGATCTCACCAATATCTACTTGGTTCTTCTAGTTATACTTAGTAATTTTAGGTGACTTAAATAAAAGTCCATTTAGAAATGGACGGCACAGTGGCGCAGTGGTTAGCACCGTAGCCTCACAGCTCCAGCGACCCGGGTTCAATTCTGGGTACTGCCTGTGTGGAGTTTGCAAGTTCTCCCTGTGTCTGCGTGGGTTTCCTCCGGGTGCTCCGGTTTCCCCCCACATGCCAAAGACTTGCTGGTTGATAGGTTAATTGGCCATTATAAATTGCCCCTAGTATAGCTAGGTGATGGGAAATATAGGGTCAGGTGGGGATGTGGTAGGAATATGGAATTAGTGTAGGATTAGTATAAATGGGTGGTTGATGGTCGGCACAGACTCGGTGGGCCGAAGGGCCTGTTTCAGTGCTGTATCTTTAAAAAAAAAAATAAACAGTGTTGGTCATCAACCTATTTGATCTGGGATTCATGTGATGTCAGCTCATTTTTTTTTGGTTAATAAAATGGTCACTTGTTTCAGCTTGAAGTATCCACTAGTTTGTGATGCCAACTCAATCCATTTATATTTGAGCTTATTTCAACAATACAAAGGATGGAATCATGGCTTTCTAACAGTCTGCCTTCCTCCTTCCCTTCACAGTTCAGTTTGAACTGTCTTGTAAATGCTTCAGAAAGACTTACCTTTTAGATGCTTTGCACTAATATGACTAAAAACAGGGGCTGGATGTTATTGTCCCACTGTTAAGAGCAAAAAATGGTGGCCGCACCACAGGAGCTACACCACCACGGTGGGTGTCCACTTAACGTAATGACAGTGGCGGCACCCCCCCCACGACCCCCTGCCCCGCATCACATGTTGGGTGCGACATTGGCAATGCCATTTAAAAGGCTGACAACCTTGCAAATAGTTCAAAATAATGCAGAGTTGACCCCTTCTCCCCCATACACTAAATAATGCAGATTTGACCCCTTCTCCCCATACACTAAATAATGCAGAGTTAAACACTTCCACCCATACACTAAATAATGCAGAGTTGACCCCTTCCCCCCATACACTAAATAACGCAGAGTTGACACCTTCCCCCCATACACTAAATAATGCAGAGTTGACACCTTCCCCCCATACACTAAATAATGCAGAGTTGACCCCTTCCCCCCATACACTAAATAACGCAGAGTTGACACCTTCCCCCCATACACTAAATAATGCAGAGTTGACCCCTTCCCCCCATACACTAAATAATGCAGAGTTGACCCCTTCTCCCCCATACACTAAATAATGCAGAGTTGACCCCTTCTCCCCTATACACTAAATAATGCAGAGTTAACCCCTTCTCCCCCATACACTAAATAATGCAGAGTTAAACCCTTCCCCCAGACACTAAATATTGCAGAGTTGATCCCTTCTCCCCCATACACTAAATAATGCAGAGTTAAACCCTTCCCCCATACACTAAATATTGCAGAGTTGATCCCTTCTCCCCCATACACTAAATAATGCAGAGTTAAACCCTTCCCCCCCATACACTAAATATTGCAGAGTTGATCTCTTCTCCCCCATACACTAAATAATGCAGAGTTAAACCCTTCCCCCCATACACTAAATATTGCAGAGTTGATCCCTTCTCCCCCATACACTAAATAATGTGGAGTTGACACCTTCCCCATACACCAAATAATGTGGAGTTGACACCTTCCCCCCATACACTAAATAATGTGGAGTTGACACCTTCCCCCCCATACACTAAATAATGTGGAGTTGACACCTTCCCCATACACTAAATAATGTGGAGTTGACACCTTCCCCCCATATACTAAATAATGTGGAGTTGACACCTTCCCCCCATACACTAAATAATGTGGAGTTGACACCTTCCCCCCCATACACTAAATAATGTAGAGTTGACACCTTCCCCCCCATACACTAAATAATGTGGAGTTGACACCTTCCCCCCATATACTAAATAATGTGGAGTTGACACCTTCCCCCCATATACTAAATAATGTGGAGTTGACACCGTCCCCATACACTAAATAATGTGGAGTTGACACCTTCCCCATACACTAAATAATGTAGAGTTGACACCTTCCCCCCATACACTAAATAATGTAGAGTTGACACCTTCCCCCCCATACACTAAATAATGTGGAGTTGACACCTTCCCCCCATATACTAAATAATGTGGAGTTGACACCGTCCCCATACACTAAATAATGTGGAGTTGACACCTTCCCCCCATACACTAAATAACGTGGAGTTGACACCTTCCCCATACACTAAATAATGTGGAGTTGACACCTTCCCCCCAGACACTAAATAATGTGGAGTTGACACCTTCCCCATACACTAAATAACGTGGAGTTGACACCTTCCCCATACACTAAATAATGTGGAGTTGACACCTTCCCCCCATACACTAAATAATGTGGAATTGACTACTTTTCCACCTCGGTGGCACCGGCTTCTCCTGGACGGGAAAGTAAAGGCGTGAGTGCCGCACGACATGCTCAAGGTTGGGAACTGAAGGTAAGAGTTTGGGGAATTAAATTTAAATTTATGCAGAGAGGTGTTTTAAATATGTAAAGTGTGGTAATGTCGCAGATCAGTGGAGGTACTGCCACGGAGCCTCGCCACCGCCAGGAAGATCGGGTTTGGCAATCCCGGCGTCGAGCTCCATGGTGGCAACTGCCGCCCCAATTCTTCAGCTGGCTCCCCCCCCCCCCCCCCCACAAGAAACCCAACATCAGGCTGAGAACAAAATCCAGCCCCAGAACTTAAGCAAAGTCAATATATTGCACATGCATGGTAGGCACAAGCAAGATATTTCTTCATGATTTGTTTCCCATTTGCTGTAATAACTGATGCTTCAATTTACTTGAAATTAACCATTGATCATCTTCAGTTTATTTCCCTTAATTTTCCCAATTTGCAATTATATGAAAATGGATATGAACAATGTATTTGACAGTGATGGCTCAGTCGGCAATTCTGCCAAGCTCAGAAAAATCTCAGGTTCAATTTTCTGTCTTGCTGAGTTAGCTTACATTAGATGTAACAGAGTTAAGGAGTACAATCGGGGTCAGTATCACTGCAATAGGTAAGCACAAAAGATCAGCCATAGATCTGATCCTCATCGCCATGTAGTTGTCTCTTATTGGAAAATTCCAGTCTCTGGGTATCATTTGAGAATAGGATGAGATTGGTTGTGATGCCCCCACCACCCTTCCCCCTGCCCCCACCCCCATTAATAAAGTATCCTGTTAACAGCATTTAGTAATATTTTGTATGGTCACTTGGATGAGGTGCAAAAAAATAGTGCTGAGTTATCAGGACTCCATGCCCTTTCATGAGTCTCTGCTTTAGCAAAGGAGAGAAGAAAACTAAGGGAGAAATATTACAAAGTATTTTGGCAATCCTGGCCCAACGACTCATTCTTAGTCCTTGCCTGAATCAGACAACAGATTAAATTCTGGTAAACGTTACTGCCTACTAAAATCCCAAGTGAAATAAAAGCAAAATCGCACAAGTTTATTCTGTGCCAAAATGTCATTTGGAGTAGTAGATCTTTACATTTTAGATCAGATTGATGAGTATACAAACTGAAAAAAGACTTGCCAATGAATACGTGCCATGACTGTCCATAGTGATGAAAACCAATTGTGACATATGCAAATATTAACCTCTCTCAAATTCAGAAATCATACAGATTTTGTGTTAATGATAAATGCATTTGTAAATTTAAAATATAATATATGCAGAACTTAATACTTCAGAAGTATATTTCCCCCAAGAATTCTGCTTCAATCCCTGCAAACTAAAATTAATCCATCAAGACCTAAGAAAAATGGAATATAAAGTTTGATGCTTAATCTTTAAACAAAACTGGTGGCTAAATATGTTTAAAATCTAACCACTTTGTATTTTATTGAAAGTTCACTGTTGGATAAAATATTTCATGCTTCATCTGATTTACCTTACCAAACAAACTACCCACCCACCCACCAAAAATAAAAACCCATGATTATACTTGCAAACCTAATCTAACCGATGAAGTTCGAGACAGGAGAAATTATCATGGGGAATGAGGAAATGGCAGAGACGTTGAACAAATATTTTGTGTCTGTGTTCTTAGTAGAAGACACAAATTAAATACCATAAATAGAGGGTAAAGAAGGGACTTATAAGCATGAGGAACTTAAAGAAATTAATATCAGCAGCAAAAAAGTATTGGAGAAACTTAAAAGGCTAAAAGCTGATGAATCCCCAGGACCTGATGGCCGACATCCTAGGGTTCTAAAAGAGGTAGCTGCAGAAAGAGTGGATGCACTGGATATGACTTTCCAAAATTTCCTACACTCTAGAATGGTCCCAGCCAATTGGAAGTTAGCAAATGTAACACCACAATTCAAGAAAGGAGTGAGAAGGAAAATAGGGAACTACGAGCCAGTTAACCAAACATCATTCAAAAGGAAATGCTGGAATCTAATAGTCAGGAATTCTTAACAATGCACTTAGAAAATAATAGATCAGACAGAGTCAACATGGTTTTATGAAAAGCAAATTGTGTTTGACAAATGTATTAGAGCTTTTTGGAGAGATAACCAGTAGGGTAGATATAGGGGAGCCAGTAGATATAACATACTTGGATTTCCAAAAGGTAATTGGTAAGGTCCCACACAAAAGGTTACTATGCAAGATAAGAACTCAATAAGAACAAAAATAAGAAATATAATAGCATGGATGGAGGATTGGTTAATGGACAAGAAACAGAGAGTAGGGATAAACGGGGCATTTTCAAGTTGGTGGGCTATAACTAGTGGAGTGCCACAAGGATCAGTGCTGGGGCCTCAGCTATTTACGATCTATATTAATGACTTAAAGGGACCAGAGTAATGTATCTAGGTTTGTTGATGATTCAAAAGCTAGGTGGGAATGTAAGCTGTGAGGACACAAAGACATCAAGGAGCCCTAGCAAAACTGGAGTCAATGCGAATCAGGGGAAAAGTCTCTGCTGGTTGGAGTCATACCTAGCACAAAGGAAGATGATTATGGTCGTTGGAGATCAATCATCTCGGTCTCAGGCCATCACTGCAGGAGTTCCTCATGGTAGTGTCCTAGGCACAACCATCTTCAGCTGTTTCATCAATGACCTTCGCTCCATCATAAGGTCAGAAGTGGAGATGTTTGCTGATGATTGCACAATGTTCAGTACCATTCGCAACTCCTCAGGTACTGAGGCAGTCTGTTTCCATAAGCAGCAAGACCTGGACAACATCTAGGCTTGGGCTGATGAGGTGGCAAGTAACATTCATGCCACACAAGTGCCAGGCAATGACCAACTCTAACAAGAGAGAATCTAACCATCTCCCCTTGATGTTCAATGGCATTATCATCGCTGAATCCCCCACTATCAACATCCTGGAGGTTACCATTGACCAGAAACTGAACTGGACCAGCCACATAAATGCTGTAGCTACAAGAGCAGGTCAGAGGCTGGGAATTCTGTGGCGAGTAACTCACCTCCTAATTCCCCAATGCCTGTCCACCATCTACAAGGCACGTCAGGAGTGTGTTGGAATACTCTCCACTTGCCTGGATGAGTGCAGCTTCAACAACACTCAAGAAGCTCGACACCATCCAAGACAAAGCAGCCCACTTGATTGTCACCCCAATCACCACCTTCAACATTCACTCCCTCCACAACCAACGCACAGTGGCAGCAGTGTGTACCATTTACAAAATGCACTGCAGCAACGCACCAAGGCTCCTTCAACAGCACCTTCCAAACCTGTGACCTCTACCACCTAGAAGGACAAGGGCAGCAGATGCATGGGAACACCACCATCTGCGAGTTCTCCTCCAAGCCACACACCATCTCGACTTGGAACTATATGGCCATTCCTTCACTGTTGCTTGGTCAAAATCCTGGAACTCCCTTCCTAACAGCACTCTTGGTGTGCCTAAGCCCCAAGGACTGCAGCAGTTCAAGAAGGCGGCTCACCACCACCTTCTCAAGGGCAATTATAGATGGGCCATAAATGCTGGCTTAGCCAGCGACACCCACATCCCACAAATAAAAAATGTTAAAAAAGAGGCTGCAAAGAGATATAGGCAGATTAAATGACTGGGCAACAAGGTGACAGGTGGAATACATTAAAGGGAAATGTGAGGTCATTCATTTTGGTAGTAAGAACAAAAAAGCAGAATATTTTTAAAAAGGTATGAAACTTCCAAATGTTGATATTCAGAAAGACTTGGGTGTACTCGTATAGGGAACACAAAGTGATGAAAAGTCACAGACCTGAAACATTAACTCTGCTTCTCTCCACAGATGTTGCCAGACCTGCTGATTATTTCCAGCACTTTTTGTTTTTATTTCAGATTTCCAGCATCCGCAGTATTTTGCTTTTATTACAGAAAGTGAGCATGCAGGTACAGCAAGCAATTAGAAGGAAAATGGCATTTTGGCCATTATTGCAAGGGGATTTGGAATAAGTAAGTCTTGTTACAACTATACAGGGCTTTGATGAGGCCATACCTGGGGTACAGTTTTGGTCTCCATTTATAAGGAAGGATATGCTTGCCTTGGAGGCAGAACAATGAAGGTTCACGAGATTGGGATAAGAGGGTTGTCCTATGAAGAATGGCTGAGTAAATTGGGCCTATACTCTCTGGAATTTAGATAAATGAAATTCTGAAGGGGCTTGACAGGATCAACACTGAGAGGTTGCTTTCCCTTGCTAGGAAATCTAGAAAACAGGGCACAGCCTCAGGATAAAGGGTTGATCGTTCAGGACTGAGATGAGCAGAGGTTTCTTCACTTAGGGGGCTGTGAATCCTTGGAATTCTCTACCCCAGAGGGTTGTGGATTCTCCATTGTTAAGTATATTCAAGGCGGAGATACATTTTTGGTCTCTCAAGGATTCAATGGATAGAGGGAGTGAGCGAGTAAGTGGAGTTGAGGCAGATCAGCCATGATCTGAATGGCAGAACAGGCTCAAGGGGCTGTATAGTCGACTCCTACTTCAATTTCTTACATTCTTAAGTTATGAAGTATATTGCCAATATCTCAGAAATTAAGCATACAATAATGAAACTTGCAATAAAAAGTCCATATTATTGGGAAACTGGGTTCAAATCTACCCCAGGGTGATGGAATGAATGTCTCTCCTTTCTAACGGTTATGGAGATAACATAAAACTGGCACTAATATGGTGCCAATGTTTTACTAATGAACCCTACAATGGTTAGTGTGAGAAATGGAAAATTGCCAGACTGGAACTGGGCAGATACTCCTCTGATGTTAGGGTATAGTTGAATGGCAGAGTACAGGAAATTTTATAAGAACCTAATCTCAAAGTTCTTAATACTGACATTGGGTTCCAGAGTGAGAAAGCGGCACTCTTCAATGTGATGAGCCCAAAACTTAATAAGCAGTTCCAGTTCAATATTGTTCATTTTTCCGATTTGTTGGCTGCTGTTATAAATATATTAGTCTTCTCACACATGGAAAAAGTACTAGGAAGGTTGCTTGTGTCCTTGAAACGATACCTAGCATGAATCACCATCTCTTAGATACTGGACAGGGACAACTCTGCTAGCTGTTACCTCCACCATAGCAAGTTAGAACAATTTAATGTGAGCAGTAGTGATGGTACCAAATATAGAATATTTGCATGAAAGCTGGCATCGATAATGTTTCAGAATGACTAGCACTGAGAAGCATAATGCATGATAAAGTAAATCTATATTTATTTCCGAAAAAGCCTTGCATTTTGCCAGCTATGCTTTTACCATCCTTTAGTAATGAACGCAGTATACAGCATATTTTCAATCAACCCAAAGTCTAAATCATTTTAATATTCACATCAATTGGAAAATATATTTGAACTAAAGCTTTACTTGAAACAGCAGAATGCTATACTTAGTAAATGACTCCAGTACTCAAGATGAGAATGCAAACTAACTAAATTTTTTAATATATCAGCAGATGGATCAGCTATCACAATGGTGTTATCCAGTTGCCTTTACCTTATGCTATGCGATTGTGTTCATTGAAAAGTTATTATGGCATTTTGTTTTTATGGCAAGTAATGGCACTTGCACGTTAAACTATGCAAGTAGCCATCTTCTTGTTTTATGGAAAAATGTGTAGTTTGTTGCAATCTTTTATTACTACAAAGTAGTAAAAGTGAAGCGAAAAACATTTATATCGCACCTTTTGTGGCTCTGTACTTCCAAGTGCGTTTTACAGCCATAGAGACACAGTATTACTTCTTTGCCTGTTTTCACATATTGTATTGCAGTTCTTGTCTTCATTATAGTAACATTCCATTACCCCTTCCCACCAATAATATTGCCTATTGACAATTTTGTTTTCAGACATAAAGGACAACAGTTAATGCACCCTAAACATTTGTTGCAGATCTGATTGTTCCATGGGAACACTTAACACTAATAATCAGCATTTAAGCATCTGAATATTCTGCAGATTTTAAGTTTTTTGAAGGTCTTTTTGGAAATCAATTTCCTGGAATCATTTTAACTGTGAATATCCCTAAAAAAAAGGGAAAATTTGTTAATTGCACTGGTCTATCTAGTAATATTAATCCAAATGGAACACATAAATAGCTGGACTTTTATATCAGGTTTTTAGGGAAAATTTATTTTATTGCAGTCATTGGCCGGGATTTGATGGAGCATCAGGGAGCGGGCAGAGGAGCTGCAAAATCAGATGGGATGGCAGGGAGAGGGCGTGCCTGTTGCCTTCCCGCCGCCACTGGCATTTTACCAATGGCAGGGGGGGCCCTCCGCTATGTGGTGAGACCGCCAGATAAACCCTAGTGGGACTCCTTGTGGGCTCATGACAGGGGCACTCCAGATCGGGCACCCTGTGGCCCACAGAGGGCTGCCCCTGTGGAAACATCCCCCCCCCCACCATCACCCACCCTCACCAACCATTGCCTTCCCACACCTTGCCGGGGCCTGCCTGGCTAGCCCCAGCTACCACCACCCCACTTACCTGGGTTCTGGGTGATGTCCATGATGCTGCTCTGACCTGGTTGCAGTCCCATAAGTGGCCACCACTCCAGGAGGTGCTGCTGGGACTGAGGAGCTGCTGGCCCTCCAATTGGCCGGCAGCTCTTGGAGGGGGGGCTCACATGTCTGAAAGGCACCGGAGCCCAATCAGTTAATTGCCTGATGCACGCAAAGTCCAGTTGGGGTTCCCAGAAGCAGTTGAGGAGGGATTGCCCCCAACCTTCTGGCCAATGGACGGAGTCACCGCTGACCAGTAAAACTCGATCATTTGTTCTGAGAGAAAAATGCAGAGCTCGCCAAATGGATGAGACAGAATACATTCCCAATAGTTCAACTTGTTTTTTTTAAAGACATGGCTAATGATTGCAAATTCAACCTTTTTTTTGTCTCTCTTGCCATTCAGAAGATGCTGATTCAGACAGTGGGAGCCCTGCTGTACCTTGCCCAAGCTGTTCAATCGTGGAATGTCACAGCTGATCTCAGCCAAGACCCAGACATGCACTCTTACCTATTGGAAACTATCAGAACTGGAGTGTGAAATGTCAGAGCACTTCTGCAGTTCCCACCACACAGCTTATTCCAGCTGAGCAGGAAATTCACAACAAGGTCTCCAATCCTATCATTCTAGGTGCTAGGGTCAAGGATGTCAAGGAGCAGACATTGCAGGACATTCTGAAGGGGGAACGTGAACAGTCAGAGGTCGTGGTACACAATGGTACCAACAACATAGGTAGAAAGAGGGATGAGGTTCTGCAGCAAAAATTTAGGGAGCTAGGTGGCAGATTAAAAAGCAGGACCTCAAAGGTTGTAATCTCTGGATTACTCCTGGTGCCACGTGTTAGTGAGTATAGGAAGAGGAGGATAGAGCAGATGAATGCATGGCTGAGGAGATGGTGCAGGAGGCAGGGCTTTAGTTTCCTGGATCACTGGGTCTGTTTCTGGCAAAGGTGGAACCTGTACAAGTTGGAAGGGTTGCACCTGAACCGGAACGGGACCAACATCCTTGCTGGGAGGTTTGCTAATGCTGTTGGGGGGGAGGTATAACTAATTTGGTAAGGGGATGGGATACAGAGTGGAGGTACAGTAAACGATGAGGCACAGCCAAATATAGAAGAGAAACTGAGTCAGTCTGGAAGGCAGAGCAAATATAGACCTGTTAAGGCACAATGGAATATGCAAGGATGGATTGCATCTATTTTAATGCAAGGAATCTTACTAGTAAGGCAGTTGAATTGAGGGCGTTGATTAGCACATGGGATTATGATATTATTGCTATCACAGAGACATGGCTGAGGGAGGGGCAGGACTGGCAGCTCAATATTCCAGGGTGTCAAATCTTCAGGCGTGAAAGGGGAGGGGGTAAAAGAGGAGGTGGCATTGCACTGTTGATCAAGGAGTCAATTATTGCAATTAGGAGGGATGATATCTTAGAAGGTTCCTCAAATGGGGCCATATGGGTAGAACTTTCAAACAAAAAGGGGCCAATCACTTGGCTGGGAGTGTACTACAGGCCTCCAAACAGTCAGGGAGAGATAGAGGAGCAGATATGTAGGCAAATCTCAGAGAGGTGTAAAAATAATAGGGTAATAATAGTAGGGGATTTCAACTTCCCCAATATCAACTGGGATAGTCTTAGTGCAAAAGGCTTAAAGGGGGCAGAATTCTTAAAATGCATACAGGAGAGCCTTTGGAGCCAGTACGTAGAAAGTCCCACAAGAGAAGGGGCAGTACCGGACCTAAACCTAGGGAATGAAGCCGGACAAGTAGTAGAAGTGTCAGTGGGGGAGCATTTCGGGGATAGAGACCATAACTCTGTAAGATTGAAGGTAGTTATGGAAAAGGACAAAGATGGACCAGAAATAAAGGTACTGAATTAGGGGAAGGCCTATTTCAATATGATAAAACAGGATCTGGCCAAAATAGACTGGGAGCAGCTACTTGTAGGAAAGTCTACATCAGACCAGTGGGAGTCATTCAAAGAGGAAATAGTGAGAGTTAAGGTGAATGGTTGGACCAACAAGTCCAGGGAACCCTGGATGTCAAGGAATATAGAGGATTGGATCAGGAAAAACAAGGAAGTTTATGGCAGATTCAGAGCGCTGAAAACAGCGCAGGCTCTAGAGGAGCATCGAAAGTGTAGAGGGTACTTAAAAAAGTAATTAGGAGAGCGAAGAGGGGACATGAAAAACACTGACGGGCAAGATAAAGGAGAATCCCAAGACGTTTTATAAGTATATTAAGGGCAAGAGGATAACCAGGGAAAAGGTAGGGCCCATTAGGGACCGAAGTGGCAATGTGTGAGTGGAACCGGAGGACAGAGATGAGGTTTTAAATGATTACTTTACATTTGTGTTCACTACGGAGGATGATGTAGGTGTAGAGATCAGGGAGGGGGATTGTGATATACTTGAACATATTAGCATTGAAAGGGAGGTAGTATTAGCTGTTTTAGTGGGCTTAAAAATGGATAACCACCCAGGCCCAGATGCGATGTATCCCAGGCTGTTATGTGAGGCAAGGGAGGAGATAGCAGGGGCTCTGACACAAATTTTCAAATCCTCTCTGGCCACAGGAGAGGTGCCAGAGGACTGGAGGACAGCGAATGTGGTACCATTATTCAAGAAGGATAGCAGGGATAAACCAGGTAATTACAGGCCGATGAGTCTAACATCAGTGGTAGGGAAACTATTGGAACAAATTCTGAAGGACAGGATTAATCTCCATTGGAGAGGCAGGGATTAATCAGGGATAGTCAGCATGGCTTTGTTGGGGGGAGATCATGTCTAACTAACTTGATTGAGTTTTTCGAGGCACTGACTAGATGTGTAGATGAGGGTAAAGCAGTTGATGTAGTCTACATGGACTTCAGCAAGGCTTCTGATAAGGTTCCGAATGGGAGATTGGTTAAGAAGATAAGAGCCCGTGAGATCCAGGGCAATTTGGCAAATGGGATCCAAAATTGGCTTAGTGGCAGGAGGCAGAGGGTGATGTTCGAGGGTTGTTTTTGCGAGTGGAAGCCAGTGACTAGTGGTGTACCATAGGGATCGGTGCTGGGACCCTTGCTGTTTGTAGTGTACATTAATGATTTAGACGTGAATATAGGAGGTATGATCAGTAAGTTCGCAGATGGCACGAAAATTGGTGGTGTCATAAATCGTGAAGAGGAAAGCCTTAGATTACAGGAGGATATAGATAGGTTGGTAAGATGGGCGGAGCAGTGGCAAATGGAATTTGATCCTGAGAAGTGTGAGGCGATGCATTTTGGGAGGACTAACAAGACAAGGGAATATACAATAGATGGTAGGACCCTTGGAAGTACAGAGGATCAGTGGGACCTTGGTGCACTTGTCCATAGATCACTGAATGCGGCAGCACAGGTAGATAAGGTGGTTAGGAAGGCATATGGGATACTTGCCTTTATTAGCCGAGTCATAGAATATAAGAGCAGGGAGGTTATCATGGAGCTGTATAAAATGCTAGTTAGGCCACAGCTGGAGTACTGTGTACGTTTCTGGGCACCACACTATAGGAAGGATGTGATTGCCCTAGAGAGGTTGCAGAGGAGATTCACCAGCATGTTGCATGGAATAGCGCATTTCAGCTATGAAGAGAGACTGAAAAGGCTAGGGTTGTTTTCCTTAGAGCAGAGAAGGCTGAGGCGGGACATGATTGAGGTATACAAAATTATGAGGGGCATTGATAGGATACATAGGAGGAAATCTTTTCCCTTAGCGGAGGGGTCAATAACCATGGGGGATAGATTTAAGACAAGGGGCAGGAGATTTAGAGGGGATTTGAGGAAATTTTTTTTTTCACTCAGAGGGTGGTTGGAATCTGGAAAGCACGACCTGAAGAAGTGGTAGAGGCATGAACCCTCACAACATTTAAGAAGTATTTAGATGAGCACTTGAAATGCCATAGCATACAAGGCTATGGGCCAAGTGCTGGAAAATGGGATTAGAATCGTTAGGTGCTTGATGACCAGCACAGACACAATGGGCCGAAGGGCCTGTTTCTGTACTGTATAACTCTGTGACGCTATTCTAATTTTGAAGATTTGGACTGTGATTTGTTAATCCTTCGTTTGAATATTCCAACACAGTACAGCAAGAAAAGAGACACTGGGTAGGATTTTATTCAGGATTTTATCCTGGAAATGGGAACGGAGGCAGGTATGGCACACTAAGTGGCAAGGGGTGGCATCAGTCGGCCATGGTGCCTGGGGTGGGGAAGGTCGAGGACGGTCTTCCCGCCTGTGACAATTGATGTCCTTAAAGGACAGTTTCCTGTCTCTGCTATGATTTTACTGATGTCGGAGCAGCCTGCCGCCATGTGGAGACATTGCCAGGTGAGACCTGGTGGCCTCCGAGTGGCTCATATGAAATGGGATGAAGTCTAAGATCTTTTAACATTGAGCTTTATTTGACTAAACCTCTATATTAATGGGCTTAATAAATTAGTTGGACTTGGGCAAAATCATCACTGTAACAATATTGAGCCTGTACTGCGTTGAAGGCTGATTGACCATCTCAGCTTGGGTAATGAATTATTTGTATTTAACACCCTTCTTCCATCTATCATCATCAAACACCAACATATGCAATTTGGTAAAAAAGATTATTTAATGGAAGCCACTCACCTGATACTATTAATTATAACTTCAGGGATACAGTATGTCAGTAATTTGAGATGTGTCGTGTGGTAAGTGAGAGATGTTTTGGAGTGGGAAAGGGCACTTTAGATCTGTGATTCCCAAAGCTCTCCACCACTGTAGTTTTCCTTGTGTCGTGCCTGTCGATTAATTAGATGTTAGCTGTGGCTCAGCAGTAGCAGTCTCACCTCTGAGCTGGAAGGTTGTGGGTTCAGAGTCCCACTCCAACGACTTGAGCACAAAACATAGACTGATACTTCAGTACAGTACTGAGCGAGTGCTGCAGAGTCAGAAGTGCCCTCTTTCAGTTGAGATATTAAACCAAGGCCCTATCTACCCCCACAGATGGACATAAAAGATCCCACAACACTATTTGAAGTGGAGCAGGGGAGTTCCCTTTGGTGTCCTGGTCAATATTAATCCCTCAATATCATTAAAATAGGTTATGTTTTCATTATCTCAATGCTTTTTATAGGACCTTGCTGTGCACATATTAGCTTCTGTGTTTCCTACATTACAACAATGACTGCTGTTCAAAAGGTACTTTGTTGGCTGGGGTTGTGAAAAGCAAGTCTTTTTAATTGATAAAGGTTGATTGCTATAATTGGTCAAAAACTCCATTATTATTGTATCATGCAACTACCAGGATGGTAGAAATCGAACTAAATGGTCCTTGGTCACTTTCATCTTGCAATTCCTATGTTCAAGAATTATTTTGTGAAAGAACAGGTAAAAGGGGAGTGAGAGAATAATTTTCTTTGATATTAATAGTAGCGTTGTTATATTAAAGTAAACAAACAGAAACTTGTCAGAAAAGTTATTGACAGAATACCAGGAATGAAATTAATTTTATAAATTTCTGTTATCTTATCAATATATACACAAAGACCCAGGCAGTGGAATCACATTTACTTCAATGTGAAAATTTGATTCTTTGTATCATAGGAAATTTAATCTTTGTATTCGACCTTTACACTGTAAAACAGAAAATGGAACTGATAAAAATGCAAAGCCGATACTTCATACACAGAGATTGGTTATGAAGTGTTAGCAAAATTATCATTTTTAAATCAAACAAATCCTGTTCCCCATTTTACCCCATGCTGTGATTTGTTTCCATGGCTACCAGTACTTCAGACAAGTGACCATACTTCATTACGAATCTAGACAATGACATTCAGCAGGCTATTTATTGGACTTTGGTGAGCCTCAGAGCTAATTCTATTTCTGTCCTTGCCTGAGATCAGTACTTTCCAGCCGGGCCCACTGGAGAGTGATCACAAGCAGACATCATGACCAGTTTTCCATTTCTTAGTCTAGGGGACACTGAGGCTAACTTTAGCACCCCAGCTGAGATTAGTTAACTCAGTACAGACTAGAATTTGAATTTGGAACCTCCATGGCCCTTAAGGCTCAGTAGCACACTTGTAATGCATTTACTCACTGAGGTCATTTTACAAAAGTAAATACACAAATCTTGGTGAAAGCTGAACAGAATATTTTTAAAGTACAGAAATGTTACTGAAAACTACAGATGCCAACAAACAGGAGCAAATCACCATGTAGGGTGTAAGGAATGATGTGACCAATATTTTCAGAAGTACCAGTCTGTCAATTTGCATCTTTTTTAAGCTGAGATCTTTTTTTGCAGACATTGGATTGGTTACACTTCAGCTGCTTCTGCTAATTGACGGTCACTCAATGAGGAAGCGAAGGGTGAGACACCTCAGCATAGATTTTCACCTGTGCCCATTTTAGATTCAAACAAGGTACTATGGAAAGACTTGAGGACTTCCAGGAAATGGGTCTCAGGCCTCATTTATGCACTCAGGATAAGCTGTCACAGACAGCTCACCAGATGGGAAAAATCAATTTCAGGTGTGTCCTGGGAGGGAAGTTGGGGTGAGCTACTGGGGACGATGGCGACGACTGTGGAGTTTGATTTTTTGGCGACCACAGGAACCACTGAAGAATTGTGAGTGGCGCAGACCCGACATCTGATCCACTCATCCTAAATTTCGGCAATACGTCCTTACACAAGGGTCTGGCTCTTCACTCACTAATGCAAGAGGCCTAATGCTCGTTTTAGCTGGCCAGCTGGCGCCCCTAAAAAGCAGGTCCAACAAATTTAGCAGTGGGCCAAATACTGCTGCTGATTGGGCGCAGGCCATCCCACTGTAAAACTGATATGTTTTGCGACAATTTTTCAAGGTCAAAGCAGCCAGAACACATACAAATTTCTACCTTGTCATGTCTGTTGTAGAAGTGTAGAGATCACAAAGGGTTGTAGGGCTGGTCTAGTGACTCCACTTCAAAAGTAATTCATTGTATGTGAAACACTTTGAGATGCTTGATCAGGTGCTGTCTAAATGAAATTCTTCCTTTCTTGTAAAAAGTGATGGTGCAAGGTGCTCTGTGTGTTATATGTTTCTAATTTAATCATGAGTAAAGAGTTTGCATCACGCCTCGAGTTCAAAGTGTCCAAACAACTGTCTGAGCGCGCCCAGGCAACTCAGTTGTA
This sequence comes from Heterodontus francisci, assembly GCF_036365525.1. NCBI lineage: Eukaryota > Metazoa > Chordata > Chondrichthyes > Heterodontiformes > Heterodontidae > Heterodontus > Heterodontus francisci. The sequence goes on from NC_090373.1 coordinate 41,580,472, forward strand.
AGTGGGCTTTTATTTTTTTTTACACACTAGTTTGCTGTTTTAATTTCATGGGCCGAGAGATTGAGGGAAGAGTTTTCCTTCGTGCAATAGTAGATAAATCTGCAATCCATTTTCAAACATAACTTGAGATATATGCAAATATCTTGGAATGTTGAACTGAACTTTACTTGTAATCATGAATCTCTGTGGTACGCACATAAAGAGTGTATGAAACCACAAAGCTTGGAGACTCCTGCTCTAGTTCATTTTTGAGAAAGTACCAAATGGATCTTTTTTTCTTTGTTTCTCCTCCATCCTGTATTTCTTCACAAATTCTTTTCTTGTCACTGGACAGTTTTGTGGTAAACCAAACTCTGATTTTCATGGGCTCCAATTGCTTGAAGAAAAACCTTCAAACTTCTGATGGGAATGGCCCTATTATCAAATTGGACTAGCTATTCAGAGGCTGAGGGTTCTAATCTCATGTAAGCATGTTGTGTAATTGAATTCAATAACTGGGATCATTTGTCAGCTAGCAACAGAAAAAAAAAATGAAATCTGACAGATTATTGTAAAAACTGAATTGGTTCCCTAATGCCCTTCAGGAAAGGGAACCTGCTACCCCTACTTGGCCTGGCCTGCACAGGATTCTCATCCACACTATTAAGTTACCATCTGAAGTGACCTAACGTGCTTCTTAGCTGTACCATTGTTATCTATAGAAGGTGGTCTACTGCAAGCATTTCAAGGCATATAGGGGTGGGCAGTAAATATGCCTACATTCCACGAACATATGAAACAAAATTATTTTGGATTCCTGTTCAGTATTTCAGTATCATCAGGAGAAACAGATTGATAACAGAAGTGATATTCTCCGAGTGAGTTTGTGTTCATCAAACTGAGAGTTGTCACTACTGGAGAACACACCATTTCTCCACCTTATAACACCTTGTGCCAAAACAGCAGACTACTTCTAAGTCAGAAAAGCTCTCTCTGTTGTCTGCAACAATGTTCTTCAACTGTAACTTTAGAAGCACATTGCAGCATTATAAATGGTTTCCATTTATCATTCTCGCTATCCTGATGATGTGATTGCAAAATTGTGTGTATTATGCTTCTGTACTAGGCTGTCCAAGTTAATTCCATGTGGAACCCTTGGAGCTGACAGAAAGAGGCATTTGCCTTCAATAAGTATTAAGTGAACAGCCAAGGTTCCCAGACTAATCTAGAATCATAGAATTTATAAAACAAGAGGCAGCTAAACAGTTCATTGTACCTGTGCTGGTGATAGTTCTTACACAGAGGTGCCTACTCTAATCCCACTTCCCTTCACTTTCCCTGTATCTTTTTATATTCTCTGTTTTCCAATACTTATTCAGTTCATTTTCAAATAATGCTATAGTTTCTGACTCAATGGTCACTTGTGGTAAAGCAATCCATATTTTAATAACCATCTGAGTGAAAGAAAATCTGTTAACTTCTCTTTCATTCCTCTCATTCATATGCTGTGTCTGTGCTCCCTTGATACTGTTGCACTAACTGGTAGAAACAATTTTTCGCTACTTATGCTCTCAAAACCTTCATAAATTTGAAAATGTTAATTCAATCTCCCCTGAATGTTTCAGTTAAATTGAAAACACTCCAATTTATCAAGCCTTTAGTTATAACAATAACAACTTGTATTTTTATAGCGCCTTTAATGTAATAAAATGGGCACTTCACAGGAATGTTATAAAACAAAATTGGACACTGAGCAACATGAAGAGATATTAGGGCAAATGACCAATGCTTAGTCAATGAGATATGTTTTAAAGAACCTCTTAAAAGAGGAAAGAGAGGTACAGAGATGAAAAGGTTCCAGAGCTAAGGACCCAGGCAGCTGAAGGCACAGCCAGCAGTAGAGGAGCAATTAAAATGGGACATTCAAGAGGCCAGAATTAGAGGAGTGCAGATATCGTGGAGGGTTGTAGGGCGAGAGAAGGTTACAGAGATAGGGAGAGGTGACGCCATGGACAGATTCGAAAACAAGGATGAGAATTTACAAACTGAGGCATTGCTTAACCGGAAGCCAATATAGGTCAGTGAGCACAGGGGTGATGGGTGAATGGGACTTGGCGCGAGTAAGAACACAGCAGCAGAGTTTTGGATGATCCCAAGTTTTCAGTGGGTAGAATGTGGGTAAAGTCCCAACATCATGGTAAAATTGGATTAATTGGTTGGCGGGCAGCCAGGCCACTGCCATTCCTGCCTTTGGAAATATCCCGTGGCAGCGGGAAGACACCTTTCGGCCACAATTTTACCACCCCTCCAACCTTGGGCTGGTAAATTCCCAGCGATAGTTCCAGATCTCAGGTGCATTTCATTGATTGAAATAGCCCAATTCAAACCATTAACTGTTTACCACCAGGTTTTGGGATTTTTCTGACCATTTTTCCACAGAAAGGATTTGGAAAAAACAGACACTTATAAGGTTGGGATTTAAAGCAAAGCGTGTCCACACGAGTTTACAAAAGGAGTACCAAGAGAAAAGGTGCTAATATAACAATGGACTAAACACTGCAGTTGTTTTCCCAAAAGACTATAAACGATAAATAATTTGTTAGCCTGTCTTGATAATTGGTAAACACTTCACACCCATTGCTTTGGGAAGATTCTGGTCCCAAGTATTTGACAGGGTGTTGTCTGACAAAGCTTCCTTTCTCAGTGTGAACACAGGGAGGTAGAAATAAAAGGCAGGGTTTTGCCTTTTGGGTCAGGACCCCTACGTCGGGGTCAAATAGAAGTCCCAACACAGCACGGTATCGGGAGCGCAAACTCAGCAACAATTTTCCCTGATTTAGCCAATTGGTGGTAAGAGGGTGAAATTAAGGATGGCGGTTGAGCTCTCAAAGCTGGAGGGCTAATAGGAGGCCTTCCAGCTCGCAAGGAACTGCAGCCTGCCATTGCAAGTAAGGGAGAGACAGAGCGGATGCCTCCAACTTGAGGAGACCTCTCAGCAACTTTAAAAAATCTAAAATAAAAAAAATGGCCAGAGCTGCCAGCCTGCCATTGTGGAGGGGGTGGGAAGGGGTTTCAAAAGCATCCTCAAGTGCTGTACCCCCCACCACCCTGGTCTGTTGACAGGACTGCCCCCCCCCCCCCCCCCCCACCACCACATTGGTCTGCTGCTGGGAGGAGGGGGGCCTGCAGGCCGAATGGAAAATTCCAGTCAGCCTTTGATAATTGGCCTTCAACCCACCACAACTGGCTACCCGTCACTTATGGGTGGATAGCCCTTTCGCCCCTGATCCCACCTTTGGGAAAATGGCTCCGTGGGGGTGGTGCTGACAAACTGGCATGATGGCTAGTGGCACCAAATTACACGTGCACCTGCCTCCGTTCTCACCCCTATATTGGGGCAAATATTTTGCCCAGAGACATGGGTTGACAGATTGATCCAGCAAAGACTGCAAAGCTGGTCAGGTTTTGGTCTCTCAGGGAATCAAGGGACATGGCGAGCGGGCAGAAAGGTGAAGTTGAGGCCTAAGATCGGCCATGATTGTTTTGAATGGTGGAGCAGGCTCAATGGGCCATATGGTCTACTCCTGCTCCTATTTCTTTTGTTCTTGTATTTTAAACAGATAGCTGTGAGGATAGGCTTTGCACAGGCTCAGAAGAATCATCATGCAGGAGGACAGTTTATCACTGTTTGCTTGAAGCTCTTTAAGTCAACTGATGTGAGGAAATCACATTTTGCTCTTTACTTTGTATTGTTACAGAAAGACAGTTTATGTTGACTAAATTAAGTGAGTCTGTGCACAACTATTGCTCTGTATTTTCACTTGCTACAAAATAAAGCAGCTTCATAATTTGTATCTCACCTCAGCTTACGAGGTATTTTTTTCAGTCCACCTACAAAAAGATTGCAGGGGCACATAGGAACAGGAATGAGCCTTCCAGCCGTTTGAACCTGTTCTGCCATTCAATTGGACCCATGGCTGACCTGTATCTTAACTTCATCTACCTGTTTTCTTTTGCTCCATGACCCTTAATACCCTTGTCTAACAAAATGCTATCAACCTCAGTGTTGAAATTTTCATTTGACCCTGCCTCAGCACATAATTTATGAATATCCAATTCAGATTAGAAGGCAGCACTACTGTTAAACCCTTGGATTATGGTATTGTGTAGGTAGGTACTGGCAATGAGAATGTACTCCAGCACATAAATTGTGTGGTATCCACTTAACAGTGGCAATTGATGTTACTGAGCTCAAGAAGGTGTCTATTGCAAACTCAAATATGAGCAGAGGCATGAGAACACCACCACCTGCAAGTTCCCCTCCAAGCCACACATCAACCCTGACTTGGAACTATATCGCCATTCCTTCACTGTCGCTGGGTCAAAATCCTGGAACTCCCTTCCTAACAGCTCTGTCGGTGTACCTGTCCCACATGGACTGCAGCGGTTCAAGAAGGCAGCTCACCCCCACTTCTCAAGGGCAATTAGGGATAGGCAATAAATGCTAGCCTAGCCAGCGATGCCCACATCCCAGGAACGAATAAAAAAGGCAAACAGTAACCATCCTGCATTTTTAATTAAATGGGGATTTAATAATCCATTTCATTCTTCACTTTGACTTGCACAAAGGTAGCCAGATGTTCTATCTGGGACCTTATCGTATGCATTCTGAAAATAAAAATACGTTAAATCCATCACTTAACCATCCTCACCTAACTATTCATTCTCAACAAATTCTAATCAATTTATAAGACACAAACTGTGTTTTAGAAATAAATTGTGGCTTTATTGCATTTAGTCTCACTGGATCCAAAAGTACTGAATCCTTAAAAAAAAATCAGAATTATTCTCACTATCGATGTAAAGCTAATAGGCCTATAATTCCCAGGATCAAGCCTCTGACCTTATTCAAAATTTGAATTATATCAGCTAACTCTCATTCCTTTGGTGCAGATCAGGATGAATCTCCTGACATTCAGATGATAGAACTTTGATATGAAACAGACCAGAATTTGCCGTGATGCCTATGGTGTGATGGGTTCCAAATGTCATCTTTTGCAGGGATTGTAGTTACATTTTATCCTAATACCAGGTCAAAAGAGCTTTGAAGACGTTTCTGCTATCCTTCTTCTTCACTAATGCCATGTCAACCAGCTCGTTCATTTTTCAAGTGCAGGCAATGGATAATTAGTTCTAGCATTGCCTGCTTACCTGCATATCTAAAGGCACTCATCAAAGCACCTATTGATAGTTTGACTGCCACTCGGTCTGTAGCTAAAAACCTTTCATCAACATCTTGAAAGGAACATCAACTGGAAAGTATGGCTATAAAGTTTGGATCTAATGAACTATCTCAAGCTCTAAATTATTACATTAACCTGGCATCCCATTTACTGGTGAAAGGATCCAAAATTAAGTTAAACTTAAATAAACAGATAATATTCATTATTGCCCTACCGCATAACGTTCTGAAGGAGTCCATAATGGCATTTATATGAATGCTTCATATAATGTAATTTTCTGCAGTACTTACAAGAAGAAAATGTTATTTCTGTTGTAACATTTTAATAGTTTCCTGCTTGAAAAATGTCATGTTTCTATGCAAAAGTTATGCAGGCAAGTAAATATAACTCTCTGTTGCTCATGAGCTTCAATCTGGCAGATGTCATCAAATTTGCTTTTAGCTTCTACAAGATGGTTAACTCCAGTTAAACAGTTGAATCATTGAAACCAGATGAAGGAGAGTGTGCTACCAAATGGATTGGTAACTTCTGTGATGAGAAGATTGGTAAGTAACCAAGAAAGCTCAATCATTATATTGGTCACAAACCTCTCCCCTATAAGAGTGCTAGATCTTTTCATGGATAAACATTCAGTTACTTAGTTTGGTAATCTGTGCTGTGCATGGGAAAATAAAAAGGGTAAAAGATGGACATCCACAGCAGGTCAGGCAGCATCTATGGAAAAATAGCAGTTAACATTGAAGGCCTTAAGACCCTTCTTCAGGACTATTAAAATGACAGATGGACATGCTGTTCATCAATAAATAGCCAAATGTCGTTCATCTGTAATATCTTGGTCTTTCAGATGATGTCGCCAAGCGGCAGTATGTAGATAAGAAATAGGAAGAGGCCATGGAAAGATCCTTAGATGACAGCAGAGATAACGTTGTGGGACTGGGAAGAGAAGGCATTGATAGCAATTCTTGGGCTACAATTACATAAGAAAGGAACCAGGCGAGTGCAGTCCCAACCAGCTGGATGACAGTGGCGAGACATTGGAGGATGATGGTGTGATCAACTATGACAAAGGCTGCAGACAAGTCAACAAGGAAAAGGAGGGATAGTTTACCTTTGTCACAGTCACATAGCATGTCATTAGTGATTTTGAAAAGAGACGTTTCAATCCTGTGGCAAAGCTAAAATTAGCTCATTACTAATTCAACACATTTATCTATTTGTCTATTTTCAAAATCAACAATATAAGGCCTTGATCTTAGTTTTCCTAGTGTTCTCCAACCTTCAGGTCACTACTTGTCCTTCATTACTCCCTGGACGGGAAAGTGAAGGCGCGGGAGTGCTGAACGTCGCTCAGAAGATCTGGATCTGCCGGTAAGGTAGCTCCGGCTTCCATTTAAAATGTATTTAAAAAGCCGATATGAAAATTGAAATCCAGATCCAGCCACAGAGCGGCGAATGTGCCGCCATGAAGCTTCCCCTCCGCCGGGAAGATCAGGCCCAGCATTCCCAGTGTCGGGCTCCGTGGTTGGCCGCCGCCACTCCAATCTTCCACCGCCCCCCTCTCAGTACGGAGCCCGGGGAAGAACAAGATCCAAGCCGAGGAAGCAGAGATTAAAAGTGAGAAATGCAATGTCAGACTCAGGGCATATGTTGAGTTCAATGCTTACACTCCTGTTGCTTTGCAGTTCCGTAAATAATTTGGATTCTGACGCTGCACTGCAAGACAAGTTTTCCACTAGTTGCTATTTATAGAAAATTCAGGAACTCATTGTTATTACGATTAAAAAACTGACAAAATGTTGGGATGTATACCTATACCACTGGAATACAAATTGACTGAGGTTGTGCTGAAACTGCACAATACACTGGTCAGACGAGACTTGGCTTACCACTTGAAGTTGTTATTTCCAAACATTGCAGAAAGTGTAAAGAAGAATAATTCTAAGTGTGCAGGGAGAATAGTTTTTTTTAAAAAAAGTTACAATTTCTATTGCTTGCAGAGAAGACGGGTAAGTTGCGGGGGGGTGAGTGAGGGGGACTCATTTTTGTTCATTTGGTCCGAGGATGTGGGTGAAGCTGGCGAGAACAGCATTTACAGCCCATCTTTAATTACATGAAAAGCTGTTGGCTCCTTGAATGGCTAAAGGCCTTGTGGTAATGGTGCTCCCAAAAGGATGTTAGAAAAGATAGGGAAGGAAAAAAGGAAAAAGGGAGTCTTTTTTTATTCGTTCATGGATATGGGCATCTCTGGCTAGGACAACACTTATTGCCTGGGGCTCTCAAGGAAAAAAAAATCAACAAGCACTTGGCGAGGTTTCAGTTAATTAAAGAGAGCGTGAACGAATTTGTAAAAGGGAGATCATGTTTGACTAATGTAATTGAATTTTGTGATGAAGTAATAGAAAATGTCAATGAAGGAAATGCATTGGATGGTGTTGATATGAATTTTAAGATAGTATTTGACAAAGTACCACATAAAAGACTAGTTAACAAAATTGAGGTTCATGGAATCGGAGGGTCAATATCATTCTGGAGCAAAAAATTGGCTTAAATACAGAAAACAGTGTTACGACCAGGTGAGAAAGATGACTTGGGGTCTCTTTCAGCCTTCACCTGGTCTTATTGTAACTGGGTTTAATTTTAAACACACTGTTCGCTGCTTTCCAATTATAAGGCAAATAAATGAGCACAAACAGGTTTTCTTAGGTTTAAAGAAGAAAAGTGAAATTTATTAAAACTTAAACTCTACTTCACTTAACACCTACGGATACACGCTGTGCCCCACACTAGCATGTATACATGATACGCACATGCAAATAGAGACAGAAAAGAGAAGAAAAATTAAATTGAGAGGTTTGAGGCAATATCAGAAGAGTTTCTTGTTACTGTGCTTCGAGCTCACTGTAGTCCTTTTTTAGGGAGTCTTGCTTTTTGGTGAGGCCCAGTATTCTTCTTAAACCTTGTTCACAGTAGGAGACTTTTCTCTCTTGGGGTTCATGTGTCTTCAATGAGTCTTCAGTTCCGTGAGAGAGAAGTGGGAGAAGACAGAAGAGATATCTTTTCAGTCCAGGAGCAAACAGCTTTCTCAGTTTTTTTTTCTCTGTGGCAAGCTCAAATTCAAAAAAACTCCAACCGCCAGTTAGTCATGTGACTAAATTAGTCTGACCGGGTCTTCTGTGTATTGGGGAAGCAGGGGCTGGGTCCTTTGTTCCAACACTGTCTAAGAGTATGCAAAAAAGGTCCTTCCAGAGAGGGGCCTGGCAATTCCTTGTGATAGGTCCTTTCTTCTTCCCAGCAGCAATTTTAAGTTTTAATGTTCATGTGACGAAATAATGGGTGCCTCATTCTTGGTAGGTGGGGGCCTGCATGCCAATAGCAAGTCATGGTAAATGGTTATTTTTCAGATTGTAGGATGGTAGACCGTGGTGTTCCCCAAAGGTCAGTGCTGAGACCACTGTACATGACTTCGGTATTGGAATATAGAGTAAAATTTCAAAATTTGCCAATGATACCAAACATGGAGGAGTGGCAAACAGTCAGAATGATACAAATTGACTGCAACAGGACTTTGGAAGGCTATCAGAATGAACAGACAAGTGACAAATGGAATTTAATACAGAGAAGTGTGAGGTGATGCATTTTGGAAGATCTCACCAAGGTATGTGATGCAGTCAACCAACGGACTATGGAAGGTACTATCTAGATTGGTGTGCCCTCCAAAATTCCTCATCATTCTCCATCAACTGCACGAAAGTTAGAAAGGTCAAGTCAAGCAGAATGGAGCCGTCTCAGACTGCTTCCTTATCTCCAATGGTGTTAGGTATTGTGTGTTCTGCCACTGACCCTTTTCTCTATTTTCTTCAGTATGATACTTCAAGAGGCAAAGGCAAGTTTGACAGAGGGCAATTACATTCATTTCCAAATAGATGACAGTCTCTTCAACTTGTAACAACTACTGGTACATACAAAAACCACAGAAGAGCTTATCATGGAGCTTCTGTTTGCAGAAGATTGCATCCATCTGGCACACACGGAGGAGGCAATGCAGCTCATTGTAAACTGTTTCTCTAACGCAGTAAATGCCTTTGGCCTTACTGTTAGAGTCATAGAGTTATACGGCACAGAAACAGGCCCTTCAGCCCATCGTGGCTATGCCGGCCATCAAGCACCAATCTACTCTCATCCCATTTTCCAGCACTTGGCCCGTAGTCCATGTAGACTACATCAACTGCTTTACCCTCATCTACACGTCCAGTCACTGCCTCGGAAAATTCAGTCAAGTTTGTTAGACATGATCTCCCCCTGACAAAGCCATGCTGACTACTCTGATTAATCCCTGCCTCACCAAATGGAGATTAATCTCGTCCCTCAGAGTTTTTTCCAATAGTTTCCCTATCACTGATGTTAGACTCATCGGCCTGTAATTACCTGGTTTATCCCTACTACCCTTCTTGAACAATGGTACCACATTCGTTTTCCTCCAGTCCTCTGGCACCTCTCCTGTGGCCAGAGAGGATTTGAAAATTTGTGTCAGAGCCCCTGCTATCTCCTCCCTTGCCTCACATAACAGCCTGGGTTACATCTCATCTGGGCCTGGGGATTTATGCACTTTTAAGCCCACTAAAACAGCTAATACTACCTTCCTTTTAATGATAATTTGTTCAAGTAGATCATAATCCCACTCCCTGATCTCTACACCTACATCGTCCTTCTCCATAGTGAACACAGATGAAAAGTGATCATTCGAAACCTCACCTATGTCCTCCACACACACAGATTGCCACCTAATGGGCCCTACTCTTTCCCTAGTTATCCTCTTGCCCTTAATATACTTCTAAAATGCCTTGGGATTTTCCTTTGTCATTCCCGCCAGTGTTTTTTCATGTCCCCTCTTTGCTCTCCTCATTACTTTTTTAAGTACCCCCCCTACACTTTCTATACTCCTCTACGGCCTCAGCTGTTTTCAGCACTCTGAATCTGCCGTAAGCTTCCTTTTTTCCCACTTATTCAATCCTCTATATCCCTTGACACCCAGGGTTCCCTGGACTTGTTGGTCTTACCCTTCATTTTAACGGGAACATGTTGGCTCTGAACCCTCACTATTTCCTTTTTGAATGACTTCCACTAGTCTGATGTAAACTTTCCTACAACTAGCTGCTCCCAGTCCACTTTGGCCAGATCCTGTTATATCATATTGAAATCGGCCTTTCCCCAATTCAGTACTTTTATTTCTGGTCCCTCTTTGTCCTATTCCATAACTACCTTAAATCTTACAGAGTTATGGTTACTATCCCAAAATGCTCCCCCACTGACACTTCTACCACTTGTCTGGCTTCATTCCCTAGGATTAGGTCCAGTACCGCCCCTTCTCTTATAGGACTTTCTATGTGCTGGCTCAAAAAGCTCTCCTGGATGCACTTTAAGAATTCCCCTCCCTTTAAGCCTTTTGCACTAAGACTATCCCAGTTGATACTGGGGAAGTTGAAATCCCCCACTATTATTATCCTATTATTGTTACACCTGTCTTGAGATTTGCCTACATATCTGTTCCTCTATCTCTCCCTGACTGTTTGGAGGCCTGTTGTACACTCCCAGCAATGCAATTGTCCCCTTTTTGTTTGAAAGTTCTACCCATATGGCTTCATTTGAGGAACCTTCTGAGATACCATCCCTCCTTACTGTGGTAATTGACTCCTTGATCAACAGTGCAATGCCATCTCCTCTTTTACACCCTCCCCTGTCACACCTAAATATTCTATACCCTAGAATATTTGAGCTGCCAGTCCTGCCCTTCCCTCAACCATGTCTCTGTGATAGCAATATCATATCATGTTAGTCTAAAGGAAACAGAAGTGCTGGACAAACCACGGCCCCAAGGAATTTACAATTCACCTCAGATCAGCATTGACAGCAACAACCTTAATTCAATAGAACGGTTTACCTATCCAGGTAACATTATCTCAAATGATGCCATTGTTAACAAGGACAGAGACAATCGACTGTCCAAGGCCAACAGCTTCTTTGGTCACCTCTTGAAGCAAGTCTGGTGAAATCATTTACAAAGCATCTCTACCAAAATTCAAATATACAGAGGGGTTGTCATCACCACCTTCTGGTATGGGTCAGAATCATGGGTTCTGTACAGAAAACAAATGCAACTGCTGGAATGCTGTCTTCAATCTATCATGATCATTAGATAGCAGGACTACATAACAAAAAATGCTGCTCTTAACAGAGTATTGAATGCATTCACTTACAATGCCAGTTGTGCTGGGCAGGAAATGTGTCTCGCACAGTGGATTCCAGAACGCCAAAAGCCATGCTTTATGGTGAACTATACTCTGGTAAGCAAGATCGAGGTATACCTTGCAAACAGTTTAAAGACCAGCTGAAAAGACAGTTCTCTCTGGCTGACACTGACCAATGGGTGTGGGAGCAGGAGGCTGCTGACAGAGCCAACTGGCACACAACAACTAGGAAAGCAAGCTGCAGGTTTGAAACGAACAGAAGTAAGGCTGCTGAAGAAAACTGAAAGAATCTGCTTGTACCAGAGCCCATCCAGACCAGGAGTTCTTGTGCCCCAACTGCTCAAAAGCCTACAGATCAAGAATTGGCCTCTTCAGTCAATGACGATTATGCCAACAACCGCAGAGACAAGCCTTCCCATGATCGTCGCCTGCGAAAAATCTGCCATCATCATCATCGTCTTGCTGCCAATGGTAGTTACTCTCACCTTTCTTCTGGTGTTCACCTCTTCTGTTCATGTTTGAATTGAGGCTGTGATGAAGTCTGGAGCTGAGTGGTTCCGTCAGAAACAAAATTGGTTATAAGTGAGCAGCTTATTGGTGAGAATGTATTACCTGTTGGCATTATTGATGAGTATTTCCATCACTTTATTGATAATTGATCATTGTGAACAGACTAGATTAAATTAGTCTATTTTTGCAGATAGGAGAACATTGCAAATTGTCAGGTAAGTGTCAAAGTCAGTGTCGTCACGACACTAAAACAGATGGGCAAGGGGAGCAGCCAGCTGTAGTGCACAGATTTCAGAATTACAGTCAGGCTGTTGTCAGTACCTCATGCACTCAGCTGCTTCTCAATGCGACATGGAGTGAAAGTAATTGGTTGGGCATTGGCATCTGTGATGGGGGAATCTCAAGAGGAGGTTGATAGGATCATCTGCTTGGTACTTTTGCCTGAAAATTCCTGCATGGTTAAGGATGAGAATATTCATGAAGCTTCCTCCTCCTGTTAGTTAACTGAACAGAACATTGTGGGTTCAAGTCCCACTTGAGACTTGAGTGCAAAAGTCTAGGCTGACACTCCAATCCAGCATTGAGACAGCTCTGCACTGCTGGAGGTCCCATCTTTTGGATAAGATGATAAACTGAGGCTGTGTTTATGCCCTCATGTGGATATAAAAGATCCCATAGCACTACTTCAAAGAAGAGCAGGGGAGTTATCTCCCTGTGTCCTGGCCAATGTTTATTTCTCAATCAACGTCACTAAAACAGATTATCTGATCATTATCATATTGCTGATTGTGGGAGCTTACTGTGTATAAATTTGCATTTCCTTCATTACAAATGTGACTTCACTTCAAAACCATTTCATTGGCTATAAAGCTCAGATAGTGAAGGGGACTGTCAGAGATTACAGCAGAATATAGATAGATTGGAGAGTTGGGCAGAGAAATGGCAGATGGAGTTCAATCAGGGCAAATGCGAGGTGATGCATTTTGGAAGATCCAATTCAAGAGTGAACTATACAGTAAATGGAAAAGTCCTGGGGAAAATTGATGTACAGAGAGATTTGGGTGTTCAGGTCCATTGTTCCCTGAAGGTGGCAACGCAGGTCAATAGAGTGGTCAAGAAGGCATACGGCATGCTTTCCTTCATCGGACGGGGTATTGAGTGCAAGGGTTGGCAGGTCATGTTACAGTTCTATAGGACTTTGGTTCGGTCACATTTGGAATACTGCGTGCAATTCTGGTCGCCACATTACCAAAAGGATGTAGATGCTTTGGAGAGGGTGCAGAGGAGGTTCACCAGGATGTTGCCTGGTATGGAGGGCGCTAGCTATGAAGAGAGGTTGAGTAGATTAGGATTATTTTCATGAGAAAGACGGAGGTTGAGGGGGGACCTGATTGAGGTGTACAAAATCATGAGAGGTATAGACAGGTTGGATAGCAAGAAGCTTTTTCCCAGAGTGGGGGATTTAATTACAAGGGGACACGAGTTCAAAGTGAAAGGGGAAAAGTTTAGGGGGGATATGCGTGGAAAGTTCTTTACGCAGAGGGTGGTGGGTGCCTGGAACGCGTTGCCAGCGGAGGTGGTAGACGCGGGCATGATAGCGTCTTTTAAGATGTATCTAGACAGATACATGAATGGGCAGGAAGCAAAGAGATACAGACCCTTAGAAAATAGGCGACATATTTAGATAGAGGATCTTGATCAGCGCAGGCTTGGAGGGCCGAAGGGCCTGTTCCTGTTCTGTAATTGTCTTTGTTCTTTGTTCTTTGGAATGTCTGAGGTAGTGAAAGATGCCATATAAATTCAAGTCTGTCTTTCTTTCTTTCTTGAATTATTCACTACCATTGTCATGTGGATGGGTTGGGGCTACACAGCTTTTCTTTGATCCATTGCTAATGGAACTGCTTATTTTGTCTGTAGCTTTCTGTTTTCAGCCTTACTCGGCTGGTGCCTCGCTCCATGGTATACCTGATGCTGCACCTGTCACACCTTTCCACACCTTCAGTGAACCTAAGGAAGATTTACTATGTTAAAGGTGGTATACAAATGCAAGTTGCTGTGGTTGAACAAGGGTTGGTTTCATAGCCTAATGGTGATCAAGAGTGAGGGATGAACTAGGCCATAAGACAACATGTTGTGGTATATGTCATGCAGGCCCCCACCTGCCAAGAATGAGGCACATTAATTTTGCCACATGGACATTAAACTTCAAATTGTTGTTGGAAAGTAAAGAGGGCCTATCACAAAGAATTGCCAGGCCCTTAGACAGAAAGACATTTTTTGCATACTAGCAGACAGTGTTGGAGCAAAGGAACCAGTCCGTGCTCCCAATGCACAGAAGACCTGGTCAGACCAGTTTAGTCACATGACTAACTAGCTGTTGAAAACAGAGTTTTAAATTGGCTACAGAGAATTTGAACTCAAAGCTCCTAGATTGAGAATATCTCTCTCCTGTCTGTTCTCATCTATTTCTCACCAGCTTTGGAATCCATTGAAGAGAGAAAAGTCTCCTGCAGTGAACAAGGTTTAAGAAGAATACTGGGCCCCAACGAAAACCAAGAATTACCTACAAAAAAACTCTACAGTCAGCTTGAAGCACAGTAACACGAAACTCTTCAGATATTGTCACAAAAAGGCTATGGGGGTGGGATCCACTTGCCTTTTCAGCCGGGCGCTGGGATCCCCACCTCCACCACAAAACCCAACTCACTGAATTGTAGTTTGAACCAGCATAAGGCAATATAAATGAAGTCAAAAACAAAATACTGCAGATGCTGGATATCTGAAATTAAAACTGAATATGTTGGAAATACTCAACAAGTCAGACTCTCTCCACAGAAGATGCCTGGCCTGCTGAGTCTTTCCAGTATCTTCTGTTTTTATTTTATATTATACATAACATAAATGAAGTACTGTCTGGAACCAATACTCCAGCTAAGGGTTCAGACCTGTAACTGCAGTGGAAATGCTCTCTTAGACAAAGTAAAATGCTGAATATTACTTTAAGTTGAGGCAGTAGGACCAGAAGACATACGTACAGAACAGTGAATAATAACTTAGATGAAATAAAAAGAACTATTTGCAGTTATATAGCGCCTTTCATGACCACCGGATGCACACGGCAAGCTCCCACAAACAATAATATGGTGAGGACCAGATAATCTGTCCTTTGTACTGTTGATTGAGGAATAAATATTGGCTAGGACATCGGGGATAATTCCCCTGCCCTTCTTCAATATAATGCCTTTGTGATCTTTGACATCCTGCTGGAAGGGCAGACAGGACCTTGGTTTAATGTCATCTGACAGACAGCACCACCGACAGTGCAGCACTCCCTCAGTACTGCACTGGAGTGTCAGACTTGAAATAGATGCCTTCATGCAAAAATAAATGTATGGAAGAATTTGCCAGACAGGTAGGAGAAAAAGAGTCTTCAAACAGTCAATTAAAACACAATTGACATTGAACTACCCAAGGAACGGGGCAAGTTGAGCTGAGTGTTTTTCTCATTTTCAAGTTTTTCAACCTTCTACCAGATGGATAGTGAGTAAGAATAAATGGAGTTAGCAGAAGAGTGAGTGAGAAAACAAAGACTGCTCCAGAGACAAAAGAGGGAGGAAAGAGATCATATAAAAATATGAGAAGAATCCTCTCCTAACTTGAGGACTCACACTTCCTGCTCTGCTTTCCCCCTTTTTTGATTTACTCCTCGTCTGCTTTTCTCTCAAATATATCTCTCTTTGTGCTTCACATCCCACATTGTTCTGAGTTTCTTTTCCACTTAGCTCCTGTCTTGAGGAGTCTCCCATTAGTCCAAGCTCCAGCCATCGAAGGTCTTTCTGCCCTTTGTTTAAAATTATCTTCATAGTATTATTTCAAAACCCTGATGACAAATAGGAGATCACAATCCTGTGGATACCAGGATTAGGATTCAAATCTCTTTTTTTCATTTGGATAATTTGAAATAATTATTTTTTTAAAAAAAGAGATCCATTTTTAGAAGTTTAATACAATACTCCTTAGTAGATATGGTGAGGGCAGAGGGAAAGGAAGAGATGTTTTAAAATTTTAAAACATCCAAATGAAGATTAAAACTTCAGTTCTATACAATGAACCATGGAGTTTGAATCACCTTTCTGCAGTTCCAAGAGCACAACTAACGATGTGCACATTAATGAAATAAAACATGTAACTTACTATATTTGTTATTACTTAGAAGGATCTTTCAATTGTCATGCAGACCCCCGCCTGCCAAGAATGAGGCATATTAATTTTGTCATATGAACAGTAATTTTAAACTGTTGCTGAAGTGAAGAAATGACTTGTAAAAGAGACCACCTGATATTTGGGCTGGAAGGACATTTGCATACAAAGAGATGCTGCTTCTGGAGACAAAGCTCTATTCCCTGATCCAATTAACCCAAATGGATTTTGATCACCAGACATTGAAGGTGTATGAAAGCTCACATTCCAAGGTCTGCTAAAATGATACAATCCACAAAGCCAGGACTGGTTAAACCAGATGGTCACATGACTGACTGGCTGGTCCAGGCTTTTTGAACTAGCCACAGGACAGTTTGAATTTGGAAGACGCCAGTTTGCAACTGAAGCTGGAACAAGGAAGCCTCTCTCCTGCTTTCTCCCAAGCCACTGGACCCATGGAAGACACGTAAACCTCAAGAGAGAAAAGACTCCAACACTGAAACAAGTTGAAGTGTGCACTGGGCCCCAACGAATTGCAGGATTTACCAGCAACCAAAGACTCCACATTGAACTCAAAGGACTGTAATAATAATCCCGATATGGCCTCAAACATTTCCCCTTTACTCCTTCTACTTTTTCTGACTCTATCTGCGTGTGTGTTTATCGCGTATGCGTGCGAGCGTGGTCGCATCACGTATTCGTAGCTATTACCCGAATTAGAGTTTAAGATTAATAAACTTCCACCTTTCTTGCTTAAATCTAAGAAAACCTGTCTGAATTGATTTCTTTGTCTTACAATCGGAAAGCGGTGAACAAGGATTCACTAATGGAGAGCTAAAACATGGGTGTTTAAAATTAAACCCTGTTACAGTTATACCAGGCAGAGGCTAAGAGGGAACCCCAAGACCCCTTCTCACCTGGTCGTAACACAATTTTTACAGAAAATGTGAGCTGAAACTTAATTCCATTTATATTGTAAAAATTGCTCAATGAGACTTTTAGGGATTCCAACTTTGAGTTCTCAGAACTGGCTTTGGATTTCCATTGTGCTTTTACTGAGGCAAAGGGAAATGGACAGAATGCCGAATTGATGGAGGAGTGGGGTAGGAGCAGGCAGAGACCTCGAGAGAGTAGAATGATGCAAAATGGGCAGACACATCTAGAAAGATGAGTGGGCTAAGAGACTACTCAAGGGAAGAGTGGAGTGGCAGTGGGCAGTATGACTTCTCGAGAGTAGTCAAATGGAAGTGACAGAGACAAGAGTGGTGGTAGAGAAACATGATTGATTGCCGTCATTATCTACAGGAATTTTGCGATGAAGGTTTGGATAATATAAAAGTTACAGCTTATAATTTAAAAGTCAGGACAGTGTGAATGGATCAAAACTGACCCCGCAATTTCAGATCATCCTGATGACAACAGAACAGTTGAAAGACACACTGTTGAGAGACCCCTATGCAACTAGTATTGCATGGACACCAGGCCCAGTTGTGATTCCTCTCATCCATTCCTGAAGCCTGAATAGCCTGCCAATGTTCACTGTCGAGGTTCACGCACATTTGGGTGAAGTACTGATTGGCAATCAGTGCCTTTGGAACAATATCCTGATACTGAGCTGAGAAAGAGGAGTGGGGAGGATAAATGGCAGACAGAGGTGAAAAATGCAATTTTAGAAGTTCCAAAACTCTAATCTCATGTATTTGTTGCATGATCTGAGGAAAATTTCCCAGTCCTATACTTTGGAGCTTCTCACTTCAATATTGCCCATTAAGTTACATTAAAGAGAGAATTGTAGGCAATATTACATCCTCAGGCAAGCTTCGTGTCCACAGGGAACTGAAAATATATGACTACAACTCATTTCACGAGTGACTCTTAAAGGGGTGCTGCTTTTGTAAAAAATTGTTTGGCAGAGTTGGAGAAGATAGAAGAATTGTGCATCATGTTTGTAATCGTAACAGCATATATAAATGGTATGTGATCAAGTTGAGTGTCTCCCAAAGAAAAGGTGTAACAAAAACTTTTCATCGGTCTGTTGTAGGACCCAAAAAGAAAAGGTCCAGAAAGATGACCGATGGTTCAATTTAAATGGTACATTGTGAGGAAGCACTTCGAAATGCTGAGGAATCTGGCAATATTGGAGGTTTTCAGAAAAGAAGCTCAGAACAAAGAGATATGATGCTAAAGGCTCTTCCACTTATAGAGGAGTGAAAAGGGGTGGGAGATGGGGAGAGCACAATAGAAGTGTGGACTGGAAGAGGTTGCAGAGGTAAGGTAGGGCAAGGTGACAGAGGGACTTGCAAAGAAGGATGAGGGTTTTTAAATCAATGTGTTGTGTCATGCAGGCCTCCCACCTGCCAAGAATGAGGCATATTAATTTTGTCACACGAACATTGATTTTAAACTGTTACTGGAGTGAAGAAAGGACTTGTTAAGAAAAAATCACCAGACGCTTAGCTGGAAAAACATTTCTGCATACCAACAGACAGTGCTTGGAGGGACAAATGAGCTATTACCTGCTCCAATTTAACCTATAATGGACTTTGAGCACCAGGTATTGTGTGTAAGAAGAGACATTCCAGGGTCAGCTAAGACAAGAAAATCCACAAACAGACATGGTCAGACCAGCTGGTCACATGACTAATCTCCTTGACAACTTGGGTTTTTCTGAATTGTACTGAATTGAACCAAGATACTGCTGTTTGCTCCTAGAGCGAGAAGACCTCTCCTGTCTGCTCCCATCTCTTTCTCATAAGCTTTTGGACCCACTGAGGCCACATGAACTTCAAGAGAGAAAAGTCTCCTACATCGAACAAGGTTTAAGAAGAATACAGGGCCCCAACGAAAAGCAAGACCTACCTACAAATCAAAGACTTCACAGCGAGCTCGAAGAACAGTAACCAAAACCATCTTCAGATATTGCCTCAAACTTTTCCACTTTATTTCTTCTGCTCTTTTCTGTCTCTATCTGCATGTGTGTATCGTATATGCATGCTAGCGTGGGCACGTCGTGTATCCGTGGGCGTTAATCGAATTAGAGTTTAAGTTTAATAAAGTTCAAACTTTTTTCGTTAAACCTAAGAAAACCAGTTTGCCTAGTTTCTTTGCCTTATAATTGGAAGTTAGTGAACAAGGATTCACTGAGGGGGAGCTAAAAAAAATTGTGTTTAAAATTAAACCCTGTTTTGTTAAGACCAGGTGAAGGCTGAAAGGGAACCCTAGACCCCTTTCTCACCTGGTCGTAACAGTTGGGTGATAGGGATACAATGAAGATTAGCAAACAAAGAGGTGAAAGTTATACAATATGTATACCGGCATTCCAAATAAGTTGAAGTTTGTGTTCAGTGGAGCTCAGGGTGAAGCAGGCATTGAAGAGAGCTCCAGCAGGGAGAGGAGGCGAGGTTGGGGAAAAAGTGGATTGTATTGCAGAACTGGATCATAAAATCAGTACAAAAGGAGACTAGTCAGTGCATTGTACCTGTACTGACTCTATGCTTGAGCAATCCAAAACTACCCCTCCAGCTCCATGTAATGTTTAGGATTTTTTTTTACCATTTTCTTCAGAAAGGATTTGGAGCCCAATTTGCATTTATTGATGAGCTTCAGGCACCAAAACAGCATGCATTAAGTTGGGAATGGAGCAGGATATGGAGTCAATCCATTTTAACTTCTGCCTGCTGCTTTCCCACCAGTAGAGGAGAGTTAAAATTCCCCTCTTATATTTCGGTTGAGGTTAATCGATCCTGCCAGTAAGTTCCTTGAAAGAAGGTCAGACCAAGTTAACTTGGTTTTAGAAAGGAAAATCATGTTTGACAAATTATTAGAGGTTTTTGAGGATATAACTAGTAGGGTAGATGAAGGGGAGTCAGTAGATGTAGTTTACTTAGATTTCCAAAAGGCATTTGATAAGGTGCCACACAAAAGGTCAATTTGCATAGAGTTGGGGGAATATATTAGCATGGATTGAGGACTGGTTAATGGACGCAGAGAGTAGGGATAAACAGGGCAGACTGTGACTATTAGATTGCCAAATGGAGCAGTGCATGGGCCTCAGCTATTTACAATCTATATTAGCGGCTTAGACGAAGCAACTGAGAGTGATGTATTCAGATTAACTGACAATACAAAGCTAGGAAGGAATGTAAGCTGTGAGAAGGACATAAAGAGGCTGCAAAGAGATATAGATCGGTTAAGTGAGTGGGCAACAAGGTGACAGTTGGAGTATGGTGTGGGGAAGTGTGAGGTTATTCACTTTGGTAGTAAGAATAGAAAAGTAGAATATTTTTAAAAGGTCTGAAACTTTTAAATGTTTGTGTTCAGAGAGACTTAGGTGTACTCATACAAGGAACACTGAAAATTAGCATACAGGTACTGAAAGCAACTAGGAAGTCAAATGGCATATTGGCCTTTATTGCAAAGGGATTGGAGTACAAGAGCAAGGAAGTCTTGCTACAATTGTACAGGGCTTTGGCGAGAGCACACCTGGAGTACTGTGGGCAGTTTTGGTCTCCAGATCTAAGGAAGGATATACTTGCATTGGAGGCAGTACAGTAAAGGTTCACTAGATTGGTTCTTGTGATTAGAGGGTTGTCCTATGATGAGAGGCTGAGTAAATTGTGCCTATACTCCCAGGAGTTTAGAAGAATGAGAGTTAATCTCACTGAAAAGTACAAGATTCTGAAGGGGCCTGACAGGGTAGACACTGAGAGGTTGTTTCCCTTGGTTGGGCAATCTAGAACATGTGGGGATCATGTCAGGATAAGGGGTCGATCATTTAGGACTGAGTTGAGGAGAAATTTTCACTCAGGGGGCTGTGAATCTTTGGAATTCTCTACCCAGAGGGTTGTGGATGCTCCATCGCTGAGTATACTCAAGGCAGAGATAGACAGATATTTAATCTCTCGGGGAATCAAGGGATCTGGTGAGTGCGAGAGAAAGTCAAGTTGAAGCAGAAGATCAGCCATGATCATACTGGATGCCGGAGAAGGCTCGAGGGGACAGATGGCCTACTCCTGCTCCTATTTCTTATGTTCTTATTCTGTTTATTTAAAAAGTTAAATCAAAGTAGACGGCAAATGAAAAAGGTCTTTCACTTTGATTAAATCATTCTCGAGTGGAAGACTGATGATCGGACTTGCTCTTTATTAGTCAGAATATATTTTATGTCCCCCCAGATGGATTTTCTGCTGCTATATCTTTCAACTAAGATGTTTATTCAAAATTTAATTTAAAATTCCCCTGATGGCTTAGTAGGTAAGTGTGTCCTGTGATATGCTGCTAAACCTGCCAGAAGTTCCTAGGTTCAGATCTGTGCTGAGTTAGTTGATTCAGCCAGTGCAGCAGTTGGCGTTTCACAAATGGCTTCCACACCCCTGGGCTGGAGAAAACAACAATAAATTCAGCCAAGTTCCACTCCTGACTGCTATCAGGTAACCTGCTGGTGCGCAGTGCCTGGGCAGACACATGAAAATTAAGCAATTGAGAATGGTGCTGGACAGCTGTAGATGTAGTCCTTTCAGAGAAGGAGCAGAGAAAAAAAAATGGAATTAGAAAAATATACATCTCAATGCATCATAGATTGAAACCGTCTATTTGGTCCATTAAATCCCTGTGAAAGTTTTTCTCTACATGAACTAGAGAAGCAAAAATCTAAACCCTCTCTCCTGCTTGCTTCCCATAACTTTTAATAGATCTCTTCTTCAAGCAACCATATGATTCCCTTCTGAAAGAATTTATGGAATCTAATTCGAATACATTTAAGGCAGTGAATTTCTCATTTTAATGACTCCCAGTTTGATTCAATTTTCTATGACCAATCTTGAAGTCTTTTTGTGAGTTTCTTAAATTTGTGCCTTAACACCACTGGTCACAAAAAAGGTTAAAATTGTAAAAGCAAGATTGTTCCATAAATGGTTGAATTAGGTTATGCCCTAAATGCCTTTTGTTATGAAGGCAGCTGCTGATGCAATCAAATTATTGCAGCAAATTACATTCAGTATTTTGTAACAAGAATGTATTTGTCTTGATGCATGAATATATTACAATATTCCATAACCACCTTCTCCCCGATCAAGAAATCTAAATATACAGCATTAGCCTGGTATGGTGGAAGGTTTTTTGTTTAATCTGTGTCTGAAGCAATGTTTTCCCTGGTCAATGCACAAATACATGAAATCCATGAACTGAAGGAATGAAAAATGGAAGCGAATGGTCCATTCATGTGAGAATAAAACTGAAGATTTGAATTTAACATCAAGCCAGTGATACAGACTGTTCTGGAACACACACTGTCAGAGAAAAAGGAAAAGTACGAAAGATAAAAGTGAGGAGTTATCAGTTCTGGGGCTACATTATTTTAAAGGTCAAGACATCACAACAAATAGAACTATGTACAATACAAAATCTGCTGTGGGGTTTTGTGCTGTTGCTTTGCCTCTGTGCAAACAGCTTAACACTTATTTTTACTGTGACTGCTTGTGTATGCAGTTATAAAAAGAGACTCTCTTCCTGACAAACAATTATATTCAGTGCTAAATTATCATAATTACCCGAATGTGATTTATTATAATGATACAGTTGTGAAAGTTACAATGTGATATTATTTTACTGTAATAGGCTTTTTACTTTGCAGTAGTGACATAAGTGTCCATCAGTATAAAGGTGCTAGCAGAAAACATCATCAAAATCAGAACAACTGGTTATCCAAAGTATTTCCACTTAATGGGATATTTAGGAAAGGATCAAGCAGAAGCTCAATCCCTCTTCCATTCCATTCATTACCTCTCATTTATCCTTCCCATAAAAATAATTAGGCAACAGAGCAGGTTTAACATCTTTTGTGGCTGCAGCAATTCAGAGATTATATTAACTAGCAGAAGTTGCTCATTTATCCAAACTCCAATCCCTGGCATGCAGCTATATTTTGGATCAACACTGCTATGAAAGAGGCAACATGAAAAAATTGCTTTTTCAAAAAAATACATTTAAGTTATTTTTCAGTCACATAAGGCTGGATTTTATGGACCCTCCCCACCCCCCCACCCCCCACCGAGGCGGAATTGGAGGTGGGGGGGTGGGCATGGAGTATCGCAACGGGTGGCCCAGGGGGCGGTAGGGTGGAAGGCCCGTCAACTCCCCATCATCCAGCCATCTTTCCGGGGGTGGGATAGACCGATGATGCCCTTCTCTCCCAGAGGCCAATTGAGGCCCTTAAGAGGCCTATTAACAGCTAATAAGGGGCCTCTTCCCGCCGCCACTGGGATCTTACCAGCACGGGGAAGGGCCTCCACTTTGTAGGGAGGACATCTTGTAAAACGAGGCGCCCTCCATGTGGTGGAGATCCCTCCTCTGTGGGCAATTTGTGGCCTACAGAAGACCCCCATTGGAAACTAATTCACCCCCCAGGACCCCCTTCCCCCAGACCGCACGACCACTCCCAGCCCCCCCTCACCGGGGCCTTCCGTTCTGGCCCTGGTGAACCCCGCCTCACCTACCTCTTGTCCAGGATTCCACCGCTGGGCCTGGGTCCGAGGGTTTTATAGTACTGGCAGTGGCCACCGCTCCTGGTGGTGCTGCCGATACTGCTGAGCTGCTGTCTCTCTGATTGGCTGGCAGTTCATGGAGGCATGATCTCTGTCTTTAAAGGGACAGGGATCCTGCCTCGTGAAACTTACATTTAAAAACACCAGAGGATCAATCTGGGGGGCCGCGAAAATGCAGAGGCAGCCTTCCAACTGCCATTTCGGTCCAGTGTCAGGAACCCCACCTCCTACACAAAATCCATCCCATTGGGGTAGAATTTGACTGTGTGATGGTGTACAACAGGTGATTGCAGGATGATGGTTCATATTACATCTCTCCCCATTTTAATAATCAATGGAAACAAAAATCGGAAGTGATACAAAACAGGCTGCCAATTCGCCAGCATCCTTTTAAACCATCGCCCAGTCATGTTCTACCCCACTGTTTCTTACAAAGTTAACCCACCCTTTGGCAATCCCTCAACAATCAAGTAAGATTGTTTCTCAGCATATAAAAAATATTGAGCTTTAAGATTGGTCACCTCTTTGATGAGCAGTTAGATGGCTTTGTAAATGAATCCTAGAGAGACAAGGTGACCTTGATATTAACAGGAGGGCAGGAAGTTAGGTGACTAACCCGACAAGGCCAGGGACCTGAGGACCCAAATTTAACTACAGTGCCTCATTTAAATAAAAATCTGGAGACTCCGCCCTGACACCCAGACAGATTGACTGCCTGTCCAGTGGGCAGGAGTAGGAATTTAGTGGCAGGAGGCAGCAGCCAGGAATCCATGGAAACAATCCCTGGCAGCCCGTGAAAGGAGGGTTGTGCATGAGATTGGCGTACACCATACATTCATGGGGGCGGTGGAGGGGGGCTGGGGGGGGATGGTTGTCCAAACAACACATTCTATTTGAAAACTGTGCCAGTTGATCAATCACAACATCAATACGTCATGGTGATTGTTAATCTCTCTGTGTTTGATGCACATAATATGCATTTTGCATTCCCTCGGCATAAAACCAGGACAATCACAGGGATGACCATGCCTTTCTCTGTTATATTCTCTAAGATGATCCTGCTTGGGACTTAATGTTCAGTTTTTTTTAACTAGACTTGCATATCAGCATTAGGTTCTGTTTTGAGGTTACACAAAAACAGTCACAAATTTCCAGCATGAAGTTTGAAGCATAAAAATGTGAATACATACAGTAAATAAAAAAACACAAACTAAAGGAAAAATGATTGAATATCTTACATAAAGCCATGCTTCTACAGCTTAGTATCCCATAAAAGAAAACTGAAGAATCTGAACAATGACACACCAAAGGAAAATTCTACTTATCAGTGTCACTATCTAGAACGTAGCAATTGCCCTTAAGTTCCAACATCCAGTATCATATAAAATGGTGATGACTCTTAGCCCTAAAGGAAGAATAATCCACCGTCTTCTTTTGTTCTATTCACAGCTCATTGATAACTCACTATTAGCAATATTCAGTCACAGGCAAGTGCAAAGATCTGTTATACTGGAATTCATTGGCGAGTTAGGTACTGTTAAGCTCACATCTTGAAGATACAAGAACTCAACCTGAAGAGTTATAAAAATAGACTTTCCTTTCAAAAAATGTGGACAATGTGCTTCAAAATGACTACCAAAGGTCAAAAGACCTGGCCCTGTATATTCAACCTGTCTTACTGTATGGCAAGGACAGAAGGATACATTCCGCAGCTAAGAGGTATCAATTGCACCCAGCCTGAACTCAAGAGAAGACATTTTTGAATTGAATGGGTTCTTCTGAAACAAAGAAGGTGTGAAGTAGCCACATCTTGGGCCGTTATCAGTCACCATAGGGAGGAAGATCTATGTCTCCCAACAGAGGCAAGATCTGAGAGAAGTTTAGCTTAAAAAATAGCTCTCTGGAGAGAGAGAAAAAAAATCAGGACAAACATCCTAAAAGCCTGTCCAGCTGGGAGCTGAGAGAAAATCCAGCAAGAAATTGCCCTGCTGTGAATTCTATACTTCAACTTGTGCAGCAGAGAACTGGAAGTCATCCGTTACCTTCAGTTTGAAATTTCAAACAACTCAAGCCTGCAACTTTAAAGAGAAATTTACCTCCAAGAAAATTCAACTGGTTTATCATGAACCCCAAAAACCTACCTCACTTCAAAACACTTACCCCTTTTCCTCTCTATCTGTCTCTTCTTGTGTTTGTGTGTGCACGCGAGTGAATGCGTAAGTGGATGCGGTTGCGGGAATTTCAGGATAGTGCATATTTCTCAGTAGATAATTAATCTTCTACTTTTAAACCTACAAGATGTGTTGCTGTCTGTTTATTTGACAAATAAAACACAAAAGGAGTTAAAACCCTAGTAACAAAAACACTTGCTGCAGTCAATTGGAGTTGGAAAGTGGGGACCACCCACATCCCTCCCCATGTGCCCATAATAGTACAAACTGAACATCTAGCTGAGTAGTTAGGTATAAAGTCAAGTCAAAGGTGCAAAACTAATCTCTGAAGCACAGCTTTTAGAAAACACTGAGAAAATTTGACATAAAAGTAACAATGTGGATGTGTGTGGCAGCAGTAAGCCACCATATGAAAACACAGAAACTTTATTACAAACTCATTTCATAAAGGTAAACTTCTCTGTCGATCAAAAACTGTTAACACAATAATGGTTGACTGCCACATTCTTGAATTTTTCCTTGTTGATCAATATCTTTCAGTGAAACATGGTTTTATAAACATAACTTCCTTTCCACAGTAGGTTACAAATCTTAGATACACTCTTGCTTTTTGAGCACTCCAAAAATACCACTCTACATGTTCTTCCTCATCTCTACAGCTGCATTTAATTTCACCTTTGACAGGGGAAAAGTAAAAACTTTCTTCTGACAGGTGATCCATCCCTCACTTCCAGTCTCTAACCTTATTGTTTCTGTTTTAACCTTTGTTGTCTTGTTTTATTTCAACAACACTACTGTAAGTATTGTCTGGAATTCTTTTTCCTATTTCTTCTGAGCTTCAAATATATGACCTAAATACTTTATCTCCTCCTTGCATGTTCACTGTATTGAAACCAAGAGTCACAAAGCAGGCTGATGCTCTATTTAAAGAAGAGCAGGGAGCTTTTAATATTCTGACCAAGATTCCTCCTTCAAAAATGCATTAGCTGATCATTTACTTCATTGCTGTTTGAGAGATCTTGTGTATACAAAAATGACTGATACATTGCCAGTCACTGCACTTCTAACCAATTCATTATATGAAAATGTCTTTGAGATGTTTCTGAGAAACATGATAAGATACTATACAAATACAGGTTAGTCAGTCTTTCTCACTCATTCTCAAGACCTCAAAAACATTGGGCAGAATCTGATGGACTTACGGGTGGGCTTAGCTGTGGCTCTTTAACTCAGCTACGGCATTAACATCCCACCTCCGGGTTCCCCAATCAATCAGGGAGGGTGCGGAACGATGCGTCCATTCTACCAAAGGAAGGATTTCTAATTAAAGGGACCATGATTACAAGGGCTCACCAGCACTTGGATTTTTGAGGTTGCAGCAACCATAGGAATGGAGAGGGGACCTGAGAAGCCTGTTGCACAGGTCATAATAACATAAGGGATAGGAGCAGGATTAGACCATATGACTCATTGAGCCTGCTCTGCCATTCAATACAATCATGGCTGCACCAGCTTCCACTCCATTTTCCCAACCTCTCCCCATATCTCACTCATACCTGGAGGACCTGCTGCAGGATCTGAAGGGCTGCAGTGAGGTGAACTCTCCCAAGGATGGAAGGAAGAGGACAGTCTTTCCAAACAAGCAGGCATGGATGGAAGTGGCTGAGGAAGTGGTGGTGTTGTGGTAATGTCGCTAAACTTGTAATCCAGGGGACAGGGGTTCAAATCCCACCATGGTAGCTGGTGGAATTTAAATTCAATTCATTAATAAAAAATGCTAGTCTCAGTAATGGTGCCATGAAACTATCATCAATTGTTGTAAAAACCTGTCTGGTTCATGAATGTCCTTTAGAAAAGGAAATCTGCCATCCTTACCTGCTCTGTCCTACAAGTGACTCCAACCCCACAGCAATGTGGGTGACTCTTAACTGCCCTCTGAAATGGCCGAGAAAGCTGTTC
Source organism: Heterodontus francisci (assembly GCF_036365525.1). Classification (NCBI taxonomy): domain Eukaryota; kingdom Metazoa; phylum Chordata; class Chondrichthyes; order Heterodontiformes; family Heterodontidae; genus Heterodontus; species Heterodontus francisci. The sequence continues at coordinate 41,608,320 of NC_090373.1, forward strand.
AGCTGTCAAGGGCAATTAGGGATGGGCCAGCAATGCCCACACCCCACAAAAGAATAAAAAAAAGTGAGCAGCAGAAGCTTGGCCCCTCTAACCTGGAGACTGCACCCTGAGGATGCAGGACCTCTGCAGGGTGGGAAAGATGAGTAGCATGACAGTCAGGTGCCAAGCCCCACACTCTGACTTGCCCAGTATTCTCCTCCACAGCACTCCTCAGAACAACACACTTGGCAGCTCCAATCATGTCTCTCTCTGTACGCACCTCCTCACATCCCCATCTGAACAACCATACTCAACCTGAGCCTATTGCCATGCCTCACAGTCACCCTTCACAACTCCGCTCTTGCAGGAGACAGGCCGATCGTTGAAACTATTTAAGGAGGCTGTGTGCCTCCATTTTAACAGTTATTCCATTAAATAGTTATTTGGTAGTACAGAACTTGAGTATTGCTGAAAATAGAGACATCGGAACCAACATCATAGAAAGAAAGAGGGATGTGGTCCTGCAACCAGAATTTAGGGAGCTAGATAAGAAATTAGCAAGCAGGACCTCAAAAGTAGTAGTCTCCAGAACTTTTCTGCTTTCCATTTTCATTTCTGATTTTATCGCAACTGAGTCTACCCTCAGGTCTCCATCCCCCTGCCAAGCTAGTTTAAACCCTCCCCAACAGCACTAGCAAAACGTCCCGCAAGGAACTTGGTCCCGGCTTTGTTCAGGTACAACCCGTCCAGCCTGTATAGGTCCCATCACCCCCAGAGCCGCTTCCGATGTACCAGGAATCTAAAGCCCTCCCTCCTGCATTATCTTTCCAGCCACGCATTCATCTGTCTTATCCTTCTATTTCTATACTCACTCGCACGTGGCACTGAGAGTGTTCTGGAGACTACTACTGCTGCCTTTAGTGATCTATGGACAAGAACACCAAGGTCCCTCTGACCCTCTGTACTTCCTAGGGTCCTACCATCCATTGTATATTCCCTTGCCTTGTTAGTCCTCCCAAAATGCATTACCTCACACTTCTCAGGATTAAATTTTATTTGCCACTGCTCCACCCATCTTCCCAGCCCATCTATATCATCCTGTAATCTAAGGCTCTCCTCCTCACTATTTACGACACCACCAATTTTCATGTCATCTGCGAACGTTTTGACCATACCTCCTGTATTCACGTCTAAATCATTAACATACACTACAAACAGCAAGGGTCCTAGCACCGATCCTTGCGGTACACCACTGATCACAGGCTTCCATTCGCAAAAACAGCCCTCGACCATCACCCTCTGCCTCCTGTAAATAAGCCAATTTTGAATCCAATTTGCCAAATTGCCCTGGATCCCATGGGCTCTTACCTTCTTGACCAATCTCCCATGCGGGACCTTATCAAAAGCCTGACTGAAATCCATGTAGACGACATCAACCGCTTTACCCTCATCTATACACCTAGTCACTTCCTCGAAAAATTCAATCAAATTAGTTTGACATGATCTCCCCCTGACAAAGCCATGCTGACTATCCTTGATCAATCCCTGCCTCTCTAAGTAGAGGTTAATCCTGTCCCTCAGAATTTTTTCCAATACCACTGATGTTAGACTCAGTGGCCTGTAATTACCTGGTTTATCCCTACTACCCTTCTTGAACAATGGTACCACATTCGCTGTCCTCCAGTCCTCTGGCACCTCTTCTGTGGCCAGAGAGGATTTGAAAATGTATGTCAGAGTCCCTGCTATCTCCTCCCTTGCCTCACATAACAGCCTGGGATACATCTCATCTGGGCCTGGGGATTTATCCACTTTTATGCCCGCTAAAACCGCTAATTCCTCCTCCCTTTCAATGCTAATTTGTTCAAGTATATCACAATCCCCCTCCCTGATCTCTCCACCTACATCATCCTTCTCTATAATGAACACAGATGAAAAGTAATCATTTAAAACCTCACCTAGGTCCTCTGGTTCCACACACAGATTACCACTTTGATCCCTAATGAGCCCTACTCTTTCCCTGGTTATCCTCTTGCCCTTAATAAACTTATAAAACGCCTTGGGATTTTCCTTTACCTTGCCTGCCAGTGTTTTTTCATGCCCCCTCTTTGCTCTCCTAATTACTTTCTTAAGTACCCACCTATACTTTCGATACACCTCTAGGGCCTCTGCTGTTTTCAGCCCTCTGAATCTGCCATAAGCCTCCTTTTTTTTTCTTCTCCAATCCTCTATATCCCTTGACATCCAGGGTTCTCTGGGCTTGTTGGTCCTACCCTTCACCTTTACAGGAACATGTTGGCCCTGGATTTTCACTATTTCTTTTTGAATGACTCCCACTGGTCTGATGTAGACTTTCCTACAAGTAGCTGCTCCCAGTCCATTCTGGCCAGATGCTGTTTTATCATATTGAAATCAGCCTTCCCCCAATTCAGTACCTTTATTTCCAGTCCATCGCTGTCCTTTTCCCTAACTACCTTAATTCTTACAGAGTTATGGTTACTATCCCCGAAATGCTCCCCCACTGACACTTCCACTACTTGTCCGGCTTCATTCCCGAAGATCAGGTGCAGTACCGCCCCTTCTCTTGTCGGACTGTCTATGTACTGGCTCAAAAAGCTCTCCTGTATGCACTTTACAAATTCCACCCCCTTTAAGCCTTTTGCACTAGCTCAGTTAATATTAGGGAAATTGAAATTCCCTCCTATTACTGTACCTTCACTCTGTATCCCATCCCTCTGCCAAATTGGTTTAAACCCCCCTCAACAGCATTAACAAACCTCCCAGCAAGGATGTTGGTCACTTCTAGTTCAGGTGCAACCCGTCCAACTTGTGCAGGTCCCACCTTCACCAGAAACAGACCCAGTGATCCAGGAAGCTAAAGCCCTCCCTCTTGCACCATCTCTTCAGCCACGCATTCATCTGCGCTCTCCTCCTATTCCTATACTCACTCGCACGTGGCACCGGGAGTAATCCAGAGATTACAACCTTTGAGGCCCTGCTTTTTAATCTGCTACCTAGCTCACTAAATTCGTGTTGCAGGGCCTCATGTCTCTTTCTTCCTATGTCATTGGTACCAATGTGAACCACGACCTCTGACCATTCACCCTGCCCCTTCATAATGTCCTGCAGCCATTCCGTGACATCCTTGACCCGAGCACCAGGGAGGCAACAAACTGGAGTTACGTTTGCGGCCACAGAAATGCCAATCTGTACCCCTTATGATAGAATCCCCTATTGTTATACTTTCCCACTCTTTTTCCTCCCTTCCTGTGCAGCTGAGCCACCCGTGGTGCCACAGACTTGGCACTTGCTGCATTCCCCTGAGAAGCTATCTTCCCAACAGTATCCAAAGCATAAAATCTGTTAGAAAGGGAGATGGAACCAGGGGACTCCTTATCTCCCTAGTTCTTCTATTCTGCCTGGCAGTCACGCATTCCCTTTCTGCCTGAGCAGTCTTTATCTGCGGTGTGACCTCCTCCTTGTACATGCTATCCACGATGATCCCAGCCTCGTGGATGCTTCACAGTGTCCTCAGCCATCGCTCCAGATCCGAAATATGGATTTCAATTAGTCTAGTCCTGATTCATCTTTTCTCTTTCTTTAATGCATTCTTGCATTGGGTATTGTAAGTGGTAAAACTGTTAAATTATAATTTATCAACAAGCTGTCGGAAGGAGAAACTTATAAAAAGTGCGCAGTGTCAAATATCCGCACACCTTCCAGCACGCTCAGCATAAGTTTGGCAGGAGTCCAGTGAAAAGCCATGAATTATACCACAACCAGATAAAATTGCCCCAATATTTACAGGGAGGCAGGGAGGATGCAGAGGAGGCCATAAACAGATGGAGGACATTTCATTTTTTAGATTCCTTTTCCACCAGGCAGCTGGACAAATGTTCATAATAAAAGCAAAATACTGCGGATGCTGGAAATCTGAAATAAAAACAAGAAATGCTGGAACCACTCAGCAGGTCTGGCAGCATCTGTGAAAAGAGAAGCAGAGTTAACGTTTCGGGTCAGTGACCTTCCGAAGAAGGGTCACTGACCCGAAACGTTAACTCTGCTTCTCTTTTCACAGATGCTGCCAGACCTGCTGAGTGGACAAATGTTCAGCTTGGCTATCAGTTGGAAGGGATCACCAGAGAGTCCATGAATGGGAGGGGAAGAGAGAGGAGGCGATCTGGATGAGAAAGAGAGTCCACAATTGAGAGCCAGGAGATAGGCCACAATTGGGAGGGAGAAGAGAAGCTGCAATCGGGAGACAGGACAGAGGTCTCAATTGAGAGGGCTGGAGTTGCAGGGAGGCTGCTGATCGAGGTGTGGGGAGGCCAAAGGCTTTCTTAATGGATCAGATAGGGTGCACACCTGTTCCTCCTGGCCCACAAAGTGTTCTGAAACAGGCAGATACCTTGTGGACCAGGCAGCAACCTTTTCCCTTCCACTGCTGAGTTTCTCGACCCCTGGAAACCCATACGACAGCAGTATATTTTAAATCAAGCTTCCAATTGCACTGTGGGGTCTAATTTAGATATGTTAATCATGTGTCCTGCCTCTCCACAGTGGGACATTCGGATGCCCCCAAAATCCCTTGCCGTATTAAACAGGTGGCCACAAGCACAGCGTGTTCCCTGTATTTAACCTGTTAACCTCACCCCCTGCACTCTCCTGCCCAATGTGCAGGTAGTTGATAGTGAAGAGGATAGCGTTAGACTCCAGAATGATATCAATGGTTTGGATGAGTGGGCGGAAAAGTGGCAAATGGAATTCAATCTCGAGAAGTCTGAGGTAATGCATTTGGGGAGGGCAAAGAAAGCGAGGGAATAAACAATAAACAGAAGGATATCGAGAGGGGTAGAAGAAGTGAGAAACCTTTCAGTGCATGTCCACTGGTCCCTGAAGGTGGCAGGACAGGTAGATAGAGTGGTGAAGAAGGCATATGGAATGCTTTCCTTTATTGGCCAAGGTATAGAATACAAAAGCAGGGATGTAATGCTGGAACTGTATAAAATGCTGGTTAGGCCACAGTTGGAGTATTGCGTACAGTTCTGGTCACCACATTACAGAAAAGGACACAATTGCTCTGGAGAGAGTACAGGGCAGATTTACAAGAATGTTGCCAGGGCTTGAAAGTTGCAGCTATAAGGAAAGATTGGATCAGCTAGGGTTGTTTTCCTTAGAACAGAGAAGACTGAGAGGTGACTTAGGTGTACAGAATTATGAGGGGCCTAGATACAGTAGACAGGAAGGACCTGTTTCCCCTAGCGGAGAGGTCAGTTACCAGGGCGCACAGATTTAAGGTGATTGGGAGAAGGATTGGAAGGAACATGAGGAAAAACCTTTTTACCCAGACGGTGGTGGGAGTCTGGAATTCACTGCCAGGAACGGTGGTGGAGGCAGAAACCCTCAACTCATTTATAAGTTACCTGGACCTGCAGCTGAAGTGCTGTAACCTGCAAGGCTATGGACCAGGTGCTGGAAGGTGGGATTAGATTGAGCAGCTAGTTTTTTCGTCCCACACAGACTCGACGGGCTGAATGGCCTCCTTCTGTGCCAGAATTTTTCTATGGTTCTATGGAGGGTGTGCAGTTAATATTGAAGCCAATGGATCCTGGCCTCCAATGCAAGAATCCACATGGCTTTATTTGGGGCAGAATCTTCACTTGCCCCAAATGTGGTCCCTTATGTAAAACAGAGTGTTATCATGAGGAAAGGACTTCAATGCTATAAGTTCCCTGAGGCCCAACCTGCCATCCACTGGGCAACCAGGTTAAAACACAATGCAAAAGCTGTCATACCAGCTTCTGGTTGGCAGACATGGAACCCAATTTTGGATTCAGGGCAACCTAGAGGTTTGTTGAGCCCTCTCATTTTATGAGTAATGAACTCATGCTGTAGGATAGCACACATGGGATCCAGAACCATGGCTGCAGAGGATAGCCTTGGTCTCCCAAAAAATCACCCTAATCTTGTCTCTCTGGGTCAAACAGTGCTGGCAGTGTGGACAGCTTTAAAATAAAAGCTTCATGCTGTTCCTAGGGAAATGAGTATTGAGATGCACATGGTGACTGATGTTTTTGGGTGAATCGTCTCCTTTTAATGCAGATAGTGGTAGTGATCAAGGGAGCAGCTGGGTGCAATCTATGAATTTTGGACCATCAAAATCGTGACAGCTTTGTAAATTTGCACTGTCCAATCACATGCTGCTACTGATTGTCCATGGGAAAGGAAATTAAATTGTTTGCTCCAACAAGCAAGGCATCTGCTATTTGCGAAAAGCATTTGTGCCGGTGTTTAAGGTGTGCTGTAGGTTCAGTTGCAGTGACTATTCTTTTACAAACACAGAACTGTGCATCATTGTCACCATTAGTGGCCTGAGGCAGATCCTAGCTCAACTGTCACAACTCCAAAACATTATCCAAATAATTAATTATCCAAACATACACTGGGATAATAGCAGTGTGAAGGTCAGTGAGGGGCAAGAGTGTGTTCAGGAAGATTTTCTACAACAGTATGCTGCGAGTCCAACAAGAAAGGAGGCACTGCTAGACCTGGTTCTTGGGAATGAGGTAGACCAAGTGGATCAAGTATCAGTAGGAGAGCGTTTCGTGACCATTGTATCATAAGGTTGAGGCTGACTATGGAAAAGGACACAGAGCAATCCAGGGTTTGAATAAGTAACTGGGGGAAAGCCAACTTCAATGGAGTAAGAACAGAGCTCGGGCGAATAAATTTGAGTCAAATGTTGGCAGGAAAACCAGTAGATGAACAATGGATTCCCTTCAAAGAGGAGATTGTTTGGGCATAATCAAGGTATGTTCCCTTGAAGAGGAAAAATAGGGCAAACAAACCCAAAGGACCCTGGATGACAAAAGAGGTGGAGATTAAGATAAAGAAAAAAAAGTGTGCTTATGACAGATGCCAGATTGAAAATACTATTGAGAACAAGGCTGAATACAGAAAGTCCAGACTGGAAGTGAAAAAGCAAGTAAGAGAAGCAAAGACAGAGCATGAAAAGAGACTGGCATCTAGCATTAAAGGAAATCCCAAAGTTTTCCATCAGCATATAAACAGCAAAAGGGTGGTAAAAGGAGGAGTGGGGCCGATTAGGGACCAAGAAGGGGATATACACATGGAGGCAGAGGGCATAGCTGAGGTATTAAATGAATACTTTGCATCTGTCTTTACCAAGGAAGAAGATGCAACCCAGGCAATGTTGAAAGAGGAGGTATGTCAGACACTAGAGGGGTTTAAAATTGATAAAGAGGAAGTATTAGATAGGCTGTCTGTACTTAAAGTGAATAAAGCACCAGGACCAGATAAGATGCATTCAAGGATACTGAGGGAACTGAGGGTGGAAATCACAGAGGCATTGGCCATAATTTTTCAGTCTTCCTTAGGCTCGGGGGTGGTGGCCAGAGGACTGGAGAATTGGAAGCCCAGCAACTACAGGCTAGTCAGTTTAACTTCAGTCGTGGGAAAACTTCTCGAAAAAATAATTTGGGACAAAAATCAATAGTCATATGGACAAATGCGAGTTAATTAAGGAAAGCCAGCATGAATTTCTTAAGGGCAAATCATGTTCAACGAACTTGCTGGAATTTTTGAGGAGGTAACAGAGAGGGTTGATGAGGGCAATGCTGTTGATGTGGTGTACATGGACTTTCAAAAGGTGTTTGATACAATGCCACACAACAGCCTTGTGAGCAAACTTGTAGCTCATAGAATAAAAAGGATGGTAGCAACATGGACACGAAATTAACTGAGTGACAGGAAACAATGAGTAGTGGTTAATGGATGTTTTTCGGGTTGGAGGAAGGTTTGTAGTGGTGTTCCCCAGGGTCAGTGTTTGGAACCTTGCGTTTCCTGATATATATTCATGACCTAGACCTTGGTGCACAGGGCACAATTTCAAAGTTTGCAGACGAAAGAAAACTTGGAAGCATTGTGAACTGTGAGGAGGATAGTGTAGAACTCCAAAAGGACCTAGACAAGTTGGTGGAATGGGCAGACAGGTGGCAGATGAAGTTCAATGCAGAGAAATGTGAAGTGAATCATTTTGGTAGGAAGAACACGGAGAGACAATATAGAATAAAGGGTACAATTCTAAAGGGGGTGTAGGAGCAGAGAGACCTAGGTGTATATGTGCACTAGTCATTGAAGGTGGCAGGACAGGTTGACAGCGCAGTTAATAAAGCATATGAGGTGCTGGGCTTTATTAATAGAAGCATAAAGTGCAAGAGTAAGGAAGTTATGTTGAACTTGTATAAGAAACTAGTGCGGCCTCAGCTGGAGTATTGCGTCCAGTTCTGGGCACCGCACTTTAGGAAAGACATGAGGGCATTGGAGACAGTACAGAAAAGATTCACGAGAATGGTTCCAGAGATGAGGAATTCAGTTCAAGAATGAGAGGGCACAGATTTAAAGTATTTGGTAAGAGAAGCAAAAGTGACATGAAGAAAAACTTTTTCACGCAGCGAATGGTTAAGGTCTGGAATGCACTGCCTGAGAATGTGGTGGAGGCAGGTTCAATTGAAGCATTCAAGAGGGAATTAGACAGTTATATGAAAAGGAAGAATGTGCAGAGTTATGGGGAGGAGGCGGGGGAATGGAACTGAGGGAATTGCTCTTTCGGAGAGCCAATGCAGACACGATGGGACGAATGGCTTCCTTCTGTGCGGTAATGATTCTGTGATCCTTATGCTTCTCTCTTCAATTCATCACACAATCTCCCAGTCTTCAGATGGTTCTGAAGCAGCCTTCTTTTCTTCCCTATTGGGCTTTTTCCTTCCATATGTCCTTCTAACATCTCTTTCAACATTGCATCCTCTCTCAGCACATGCCCAATCAAATTTATTTTTCCCTTTTGGTGGCATCAAACTGTGTTCTTCTTGTATCATTGCTAAAAAATCCCCAGTATGTTTCTTGTCTATTCACTGTACTTTCTATGTGTGTCTCTAAACCCACATTTCAAATCTCTCTGGAAGTCTGATTTCTCAGCTTTCATCTTTCAGCTCCAAATCATACAATATTTCATATCAAACATTTCCCTAATCTTTTGTTTAACTCTCTGTTCCAGCGAGTGGGTGCTCTGTGCACCTCAGGCACTGCATGTCAAGCCTAGTATCTGTGGCCCCTTCTCTTCTTCCAAAAAAGCAAAGATGCAACAGAATTTCCAATATGAAATCCATTATGTCTTGTATCAAATGGCACAAAGGAAAGTAGCAACGTGATTGGCAGCAACAAGAAATAATGTTCCAAAAGCTGTTGCTAACAATGCTGATATTTGGTTCTTCAAATTCTCTCCTACCTTCTCCCCAGGACCCCACAACCCTGCATGCCTGTCTTTAACAAGCAAAAAGAGAAAACAGCACAAATGAGGTGGAAGGACAGAAATGAGACAGAAAACTGCATGATGTCATTTTCACTGCTTTTGGATGCAACCATCAGCAAAATAGACAGGTAATTCATGTGAGCTCTGGAAATGATGCCAGAGGATAGGACAAGCTAAATACTAGGTGGAGATCTGGTACAACAGAAATTCTGTTCAATTTCAGAATTGGCAGTACCAATTGAGCAAGCCAGGCTAATATGTGCATTGCTCCAGGCATGGTTAATTGCTTGGCAAACACAGCATCAATGCAACTCAGCTAGTCTAGAGAATTATCTTATCACCATTGACTGATCCAAACATCTGACCTTACTATCCAGTCTACCAAATATTGTACCAAACCATGTGAATATCTTTGTGATTCAAGTGCACAGCCAACATATCTCTCGCTTGCCTTATGCTCAGAGCTGGTTGATGTTTTTTCAGCTGTCAAATGCTTGTTCACTTTGCTGTAGTGCAAATTACAGAATCTTCAAGAAATAATATGTATTGTTCAGGTTCAGAATAATACACTAAGCCAAAATTAAGAGGTATTTTTATATATAGTTTCTTAACCCTGAAAGTTTCACTTCTTCTCTGAAGACACTCATTCACACTCAGCTATGTTTTCTTGGGCTCCAGTAACACATTGGTACCTCACATGTGAGCATCTGTGAGCTAAATAGATAACGTTGACCACAAAGTATACCACAGCTAAACCTGACCCTGTCCTCACCTGGCACCTGCAATGATGCAATTTCTGATCAAGACAGTATCAGGTACAGAATGCTGGTCGACTCTTCCCCTTCTTAACCTCTGGGCATTGAGGTCAATGATCACACCCTATACAGCCACAGATGAAATCAGCTAAGATAAGGTTCAAACATGGACCTCTAGCTTGTTTGGCATGGTACGGCGTGATTCGTATTTTTGCTGACTCAATTATCACGGAAAACTACACACTCCTTTCTTGTCCATTTCACCCAACCACCCTCCCACTTCACTTTCACAGAGCTGGAGGGTGTCTCTTGAAGAGTCACAGGCCACCAAAAATGCCATTCTGAAATAGCTGTCAGGTTGCATGTGACAGTGACTCAGCAGACTGACTTCATTCTAATTTACCTTTGGCTCACAGGAAAACAGTGGGCTTTGCTCAGCACTTCTCCCTACAGTACCATTCAGATCAACAATGCAAAAGGACTGGGAACCTAACTGAAAATCTCTCCAATGTGTGACACTTGATGTTGTTGCTATCAAATGCAGTATCACCATGTCCAGCTTGATTAAATTTTTATTATTATTCAATGGTCTTTTATTCATATAAAGTATTCAGTGTGGGGTTACTTTGTCTTATTTCCCAGATTACATCAGCAGTGCTTTGAAAATAGAATACATTTTAGGAATTTTTCACAATGCTAATCTAAATATCTTCTGGTTAGTTTGGCAATATACTGACATCAGCATTGTGCTCCTGATCCTAACTAGTGGGATAGTTATACCCTAGCACTGAGATTGGCAATCTGATCCTGATTCTAGTGGTTATTGGGATAGTTACACGTGATACAATCATCTAATTCATGGTTTGTATTAATCTTTTAGTGGTCACTTTCAGTTTTGGGGAATTAAATGTGTGCAGCTGTAAGAATTTCAAAAGGTTGCAGACCACCCAGGATTTAAAGTTAAGAGATTTCTTCATGAATTCTTACAGACACAGAGTTTGAGAGGTGAAACCCATAAAATAGCAGCTGGGCTTGGTTAGTTGGGAGTTGTTGCCAGAAGATCTGGGAGACATTGCTTTGTCATTGTTAGCAATATCAATTATTCATGTGGGTATCAGAAATCAAAGAGATGTTTTGGAATTTGGAGGTAATTGGTTTAAATTGCTATCTTAGACATGGAACATGTACCACATCGCTATGGAGATAGATGATACAGGGAGATGCCTTTGGTCAGGTGTTTTTTAATCTCTGTGCAGGCTGACAGACAGTCAATTGGCTTTTGGAAAGCAGTTGGCTTTGAGAGCAGCTGGGCTTTGAAGCTATTAGGCCATCAAGAACCAGGGGTGTTTCTGTTTTGATTAAGATCCGTGCTCAAGCTCGGAAGTCCAGATTCGGGAGGCATTGGAAGAGAACTGGACGATTTGCCTAGCTGGATGTTAGAGGGAAAATCCCCAGGAGATCTCATACCTCGGAAGACAATTGAGAAATTAAGGATAAGCAAAGCAAATTCCTCAGAGCTGGGGTATACTTTGGATTTGGTCCCAGAAGACGTGAACAAATCGCCAAGATCCTGTAAAGTATAGGGGAACTCTTGGGTTAGAAGTAACAGTCAAACAGGAGCGTTCTGTTGAGATTTTAAGTTGAAAATATAAGTATTTCCAAATTGTGATGTTAAGTTAGTGTGTTGTTCTTTGTTCAACTCTTGTACAATAAAGATTTTTGTTTAAAATGTGAAATCTTGTGGTGTAATTCTTTCAATAACAACTGGGAATTTGACTTTCGCTTTTTAAATGTTAATGGTCCCTAACGGGATTGTAACAACGCCTATACCGAGATTGGCAATCTGCTCCTGATGCTAGTGGTTAGTGGGAAAGTTACACACCTACACTCAGATTGGTACTGTGCTCCTGATCCTAGCAGTTAGGGGATAGTTACACACCTACACAGAAATTAGCAATGTGCTCCTGATCCTCGTGTTTAGTGGGATAGTTGCACACCTACACTAAAATTAGCAATGTGCTCCTGATCCTCGTGTTTAGTGGGATAGTTGCACACCTACACTGAAATTAGCAATGTGCTCCTGATCCTGCTGGTTAGTGGGATAGTTATACCCTTACACTGAGATTGGCAATGTAATCCTGATTCCAGCAGTTAGTCAGATGATTACATACCTACACTGAGAAGGTGTGTTTTATTGTCAATATATTTACAATACTTCCCATAAGATGATTTCAAGATGGTGGACAAAATCTGTGAGAAAGAAATAATTTCACTTGACAAAGGAACTTAATAAGAACATAAGAACATAAGAAATAGGAGCAGGAGTAGGCCATTCTGCCCCTCAAGCCTGCCCGCCATTCCATAAGATCATGGCTGATCTGTCCCAGTCCTCAACTCCTCTTTCGGGCCTGCTCTGCCTAACTCTCGACTCCCCGAGATTTCAAAAATCTATCGACCTCCTCCTTAAATATATTTAATGACCTAACCTCCACAACTCTCTGAGGCAGAGAATTCCAGAGATTCACCACCCTCAGAAAAGAAATTCCTTCGCATCTCAGTTTTAAATGTGTGCCCCCTTATTCTGTAATTATGTCCCCTAGATCGAGATTCCCCCACTAGTGGAAACATCTTCTCAACATCTACCCTGTCGAGCCCCCTTAAAATCTTACATGTTTCTATAAGATCACCTCTCATTCTTCTAAACTCCAATGAATAAAGGCCTAACCTGTTTAGCCGTTCTTGATCAGACAGCCCCTTCATCCCAGGAATCAGCCTAGTGAACCTTTTCTGAATTGCCTCCAATGCTAGTATATCCTTCTTTAAATACGGGGACCAAAACTGTACGCAGTACTCCAGGTGTGGCCTCACCAACACCCTGTACAGTTGTAGCAGGACTTCCCTATTTTTAAACTCTAACCCCCGAGCAATAAAGGCCAAAATTCCATTTGCCTTCCTAATTACTTGCTGCACCTGCATGCTAATCTTTTGTGTTTCATGTACAAGAACACCCATATCCCTCTGTACTGCAGTACTCAGTACTTGTTTGATGTTGAATATTCTTTGCCAAATTAAAATTAAATGAATAAAGTTAATGTTAAATTTTGTACTAACACAACTGTGGTACAAATGGAATATATAGTAGTAATCCAATGCGTACCAATTCACATATGCACCAGATCTTGTGTTTTGGGTCGGGACCCCGTGTTAGAGTCAAATGCAGATCCCGACTCCGCACTGTGTCGACAGCAGCAACCCTATATGAATTTTGCCTCGATTGGCTAATTAGTGGCCAGAAGGCACACTCACCATCCAGTTAAGGATGGTGGGCTCTCGAAGCTGGAGGGCCAATAGGAGGTCCTCCAGCATTGAAGGAGCTGCAGCCTGCCATTACATGCAAGGGAGAGAGAGGGCACCTCCATCTTGAAGCGGTTTCAGTACTTTTAAATCTTCTAAACAAAAAATGGCAACAGCTGCTGGATCCCCTTTGTGGAGAGGAAGCCCCTCCATTGAAAGCCTGTGGCCGCAGCTATGGCTAGGGGTTCATCAAAGGCATCCTGGAGTGCTGCCCCCCTCCACCCAGTCTGCCACTGGAAGGTCACCTCCAGACAGCTGCTGTGCTCATGATGCCGCAGGGGCCCTGCGGAGCAACTGGAATATTCCAGTCAGCCTCTGATCAATGGCCTTAATTGGCACTTGAATCACCTTAACTAGCAATCCAGCCTTCCCAAAAATGGCTCTGGGGCAGGATGGTGCCAGTCAACCAACACGCCAGCCAGCAGCGCAAAATTACACATCCACCTGCCTCTGTTCCCGCCCCCCATATTAGGGTATAAATTCTGTCCCATATGGCTTTGCACCCTGAAGGAAATAAAATGAAATAATTTGGACATGTCCTTATCATGTGACTGTTGGAAACATAGAGCATGTCCATCAAAAAGTGAGAAAAGACTTGAGTGAAAAGAAAGAGGAAACTCCTAACTCATTATGAAGACCATATTTAAACACACAATGAAATTCTGCTGTCTTGCATTAGAAAGCAAACCATTTTGCTCCCTGGAAAATATCAATCGAATTTTAATTCACACCAATCTTCTAGAGATAATGACTTTTATATGTTATTGACTGATAATCAAAAAAATGGGGGAAAAATGACTTACAGACAGAATTCTTGTGGTCGCTGTCCTTGCTGGGAAGCATTTTGACTCCTCTGGACTTCAGCTCAATTGCCTTTTTCACTTTTTGGGAAAAAAATGAAGAGTTAAAGATGAAAAAGCATATGTAAATATAACAACTCTGTATTATCACAACAGAAATGAAGCCATTTCAAGAATTTATTTAAGTGCTATTAAGTTTGTGCTGCAAACAGAAAAGGTTTATTATAATCTATACAATGTTTTTTTTTGCCTTGGGCAAATGCCAAGGTTTCCTATCTGTTGTTAGATATCTCTAACTTGCACAGTTTACATATGTTATGAAAATATATTGCATGTCTGTCTATTGATCTATGCCCTTAAGATATCATTGTTTTTCATGTGTTTAGTCTCAGGAATGCTGAAAAATGTCTCTTTATATTTCAAAAAGCCTTTTAGAAAACTCCAACAGGCTGATTAAAATGAGTGGAATTATATAACAATGGGGAAGCATTTAGCATTCAATTCAATTGTTATTTGTAAATCTGATATCTGTAAATAATTGATCTCATTATCTATTTTACTTTGTTGATTGAAAAAAGGTTAATGTTACTTGCTGATCATATCTTTGGAAAACTGACCAAACTGGAGGGTGGGAGTCAATCAATCAATTAATTTCAGTTTATCGTCCACACGGAAAGTCATTTCAGGTACATTGCTTATTCATTAAAATTACATATGAGTAATAATAAAAAGAAAGAAAATTACCGGAACACAAAATGTCTAACTTGATTAAAATATATGTTAAGAACTAATTCCAGTCCATTAAAATAATCAATGAGTCCAATTATGAATGCATATCCTCATCCATTCATCAGGCTCCTGTTAAAAGTTCTTATAGAAAAAGGCATGAATGAGTTCAAGAACTGATTTGTCCTGCATCTAAGGGATTGCAGCCGTTTCCCTAAACACAGCCAATGGTAATACGGAGACAAGGGGTGATTCCCACTGTTCATGACACTGTTGTCAAAATTCTTTGAGAGCAGATTTTGTCAAGAAAGATCTGCTCATCCAATACCCTTCTTGCCTGGTTCAACATCCCTGTACTCTTGAAGAATCTCTATCCCGGAGACAACAGTACCAGGAGTGACACCTAAAAAGGACAGCACTCTCAACTACAGCCGTATAGAGGAGTTTCATGATTGTGGGATCTACTCAAAAGGATTTTAACTTCCTGAGCTGGTACAATCACGTATGTCCCTTGGCCATCACATCACTACCCTCAATTCAACTTAGCATCTAGTTTGATACCTAAATACTTATAGCTGATGACTATTTCAATGAATCTTCTTAAGAACAATATTAACTCTCAGAAGGAAAATAAGCAGACAATTTTTTTTAAAGGTAAAATTAAAGTCATAAAAATGAGTAGGGGAAGAAGAACTATTAGGGGAATAATGAAATAAGGAGAATCTTTTCTCCTTTTATAAAGCATTGACATCTTTGTGCTCATCAGGGGAAACATGATCAGTGTTCAGGAATGAAAAACAGACCATTTCAAGCACCCATTGTCAGCATCAAGCATTCCCAGGTCAGGTAATATCCCAGCTAGATCCAGAGTAAAGCTTCTTCTACTCTATCACAACACTATGCTTTAACCCCAACCTTATAGGAACACCTTGGAATGCGAGATTTATTCCACTCACCATGCCAACCAATTTTAGGCCTACCAAAGTGAATTAGACAAGTGGTGTTGAATTAGGGGCAGTTACATGCTGCAGGCCCACGCTCACAAGGAACTGGACTCATGACCCAAACTCAAAGCCGATTGAACCCATACTGTAAAGAGGCTGAGAACAAACTCATCTCCAGCTTGGGTTTGAATTCAGGTCCGAAGATGAAATGGCAGTGAATAAAAAAAAATTGGCGTAAGGACAGAAAACAGCGAGTTGCAGTAAATGGTTGTTTTCAGACTGCAGGATGGTAGACAGTGGTGTTCCCCAAGGGTCAGTGATGGGATCACTGCCTATTTTGCTATTTAGAAATGACTTGGATCTTGCAATGCAGAGTAGAATCACAAAATTTGCCAATGACACCAAACGTGGAGGTGTGGCAAACAGTGAGGATGATGTGAACCGCCTGCAACAGGGCATAGATAGGCTAGCAGAATGGGCAGACAACTGGCAGATGGAATTTAACACTGACAAATGTGAGGTGATGCATTTTGGAAGAAGGAATAGGGAGAGGCAATATATACTTAATGGCACAGTTCTAAAGAGTGTGCAGAAACAGAGGGACCTGGGGCAGGGGTGGTGGTGGAGGATGTGCATCGATCTTTGAAGGTGGCAGGACATACTGAGAGAATGGTTAGTAAAGCATATGGGATCTTGAGCTTCATAAATAGAAGCATTGAGCATAGAAGCAGGAAAGCTATGCTGAACCTTTATAAATCTCAAGTTAGGCCCCAACTGGAATGGGGCCCCAACAGCTCTGGTCACCACACTTTAGGAAGGATGTGAGGGTCCTTCAGAGGGTGCAGCGGAGATTTACCAGAATGTTTCCAGGGATGGAGGATTTTAGTTACAAGGTTAGGTTGGAAAAGTTGGGGTTGTTCTCCTTAGAACAAAGGAGATTGAGGGAAGATTTAATAGAAGTGTACAGGATTATGATAGGCTTAGATAAGTTAGACAAGGAATGGTGCAAGGATGAGGGGACACAGATTAAACATTTTGGGCAAGAGATGCAGGGGGAATATGAGGAATAACTTTTTTTATGCAGTGAGTGGTAATGGTCTGGAACTCACTGCTCCCAAGGGTGATGCAAGCAGAGACAATCAATGACTGCAAAACGAAATTGGATGGCCACTTGAAGGAAATAAACATGCAGGGCTACGGGGATAGAATGTGGAGAGCTGGCATGGACTCAATGGGCCGAATGGCCCCCTTCTGTGCTGTAAATTACTCTATGACTCCATCACTCCTTGATAATGTTGAGATTCATCTACACGCAGTCCAGTATAAGGAGCTGTCACATTATC
This sequence comes from Heterodontus francisci, assembly GCF_036365525.1. NCBI lineage: Eukaryota > Metazoa > Chordata > Chondrichthyes > Heterodontiformes > Heterodontidae > Heterodontus > Heterodontus francisci. The sequence continues at coordinate 41,625,549 of NC_090373.1, forward strand.
AGCAAACGTAGAAATAAAGCAATTCTCTTGGAATTCTCCCTCATTGTGGGAAGCACCTAACCTCACTACACAGTGACACAGTGGAGATTGTGAATGTAGTGATGTGGAGAATCCCAGATGTGAACCCACATGCAATCATTCTGTGGCACTGCACTTTGGGATCTTTCAATGAATGGCATCAGTGTGAAAAAGCATTCCTTTAAACTGCAAGTTATTTTTGCTCAGATATGAAAGGAAAATCTTGGGTATAAATAGATATGTGCTAAATTCATATAAACCCAAATATCTGTATTTTGAAGGAATAAACATGACAATGGCCCATTTATTTTTGAATACCATGTCCGATCTTGAAATGTCAAGGTCCAGTAATAATATTTATAATGGTGACATGAACAAAAACTCATTAAAAAACTCTTACACTTTAAAGTAGCTGTGACCTCTAATAATAAAGTAAGCTGGTGCAATGAATTAGCGTTGGTTTTGGAATGGAAGTGAAAAACTGCAAAAACATCATTGTCAAGGTTAATGAACAAAGAGCCCAGACTACATTACACATTTCCTTTTTATCCATTGAAGAGAAGTGATTCCGTGGGTTGCCAGCAACAGGAAATTGACACTGATTTTGTCCTTTTATTGAATGCTGGAGCAAGTAAGTGATTATCAAAGAATCTAACAGTTGACAAGAGGGCAGGCCAAGTCCACGGTCCTACATATCCACTGTTCAGTTTTCCTTTTTTTCTGCCAGGCAGTACAAAAATTATCATCTCACTGCTGGACAATCTGCTATCATCCCCTTTGGGGAAAACATAAGAATCTCTTGTGATTATTTAATAAGTCTGTCAATAATATCTTGTGATAGCACAACAGTACTACAGAGGTTCTTTTATTCGTTTAGACAACCATTTCATAATGAGGAGAATCCTGAAAAGTCCCTATCAATTGACCTTTGCCCTCATGTGGAAAGCGCCAGTCTCATTTGACTCTATTTACAGCAATAAAGCAGATGTGGAGTGCCTCCCCGACCAGAAAAATCAGCCATAGCTCTGATTTAATTTGCACTTCAATCCCCGTAGCATCTGGTCACTTGTGACACATCTGAAGAATATGATGCTTCTGTCGCTCCTCACTGATCATCTCTGTTGTACTTTAAAGAGCTTAAAAAAGAGAATGAAAAGGGAAAGAAAACAGGACAGGTTTGATAATCAATGCATTTGTGAATTAATTGAGTGCATCGCCACCATTCCAATCTAAAAAAAATGTTGGAAATGCATTGCTGCTTAATAAGCATCTGGAAAAAATGGTTCATTCATTCAGGTACAATGGAACGATATGACAGAGCCAAAATGAGAAAGAATACTGAGCCTATGGACACAGGCTAAGTACGAGCAAATACAGTCTGTGAAGGAAGCAGTGGTGTGGATGTAGGACACACTAAAGCCAGAAGCCCATGGAGAAATGTGATTTGCCCCAACAGTCATAGTCATATAGTCATAATGGCACAAAAGGATGCCATTTGGCCCATCGTGTCCATGCCAGCTGTCTGCAGAACAATCGAATCACACCATTCCCCGGCTCTATTCCCATAGCCCTGTAAGTTTATTTCCCTCAAGTGCCCATCCAATTTCCTTTTGAAATCATTCATTGTCTCCGTTTCCACCACCCTCATGGGCAGTGAGTTCCAGGTCATTAACATTCGCTGCAAGAAAAAGTTCTTCCTCACATCCCCCCTGTGTCTCTAGTCCAAAAGCTTAAATTGCATCCCCTAGTTTATGTGCCATCAGTTAATAGGAACAGCTTTTCTTTGTCTACCTTATCTAAACCTGTCATAATCTTCTAAACCTCTAACAAATCTCCCCTCAATCCCAGCTACGCCAAGGAGAGAAACCCCAGCTTCTCCAACCTAACCTTGTTGCTAAAATCCCTCATTCTGGTAAATCTCCTCTGCACCCTCTCATGCAGGGCTCCCAACACCAAACCAAAAAGGTGGGGAAAAGCCCACCACGGCACTCCACCCACTCCCCCGCCACCCCCTCACCAACATACAGCGATCCTCCAGTCTTTTTAAATCTAAGTTTCACGAGCCCGGTTCCCCATCCCTTTAAAGACGGGATCCTGCCTTGAAGAGGTGCCAGCCAATCAGAAGGCTGGAAGCTCAGCAGTATCAGCAGCGCCATTGGGAAAGGCCTTGGACTCTGGCCCAATGCTGCAGACCCGGACCTCAGGTAAGCATGGCAGGGTCACTGGGACCAGTCTGGAAGGTCCCAGCGAGAGGGAGTGGGGGGGGATTGGTCATACAGTCCACGGAGAGGGGGATTCCAGGGGGTAAAGTGGTTCCTGACAGGAGTCCTCCAAGGGCCACAAATTGCCCATGGAGGAGGGAAGCCCTCCCCAAGCCTGCAGGTAGAGCACCTGGCCTAAAGCATTGTTTTCCAACATACATCCCACGGGCCAGACTCCAACTCTCCACAGGTTTCCATCCGGCCCGCGGATGTAAACTGCCAGAATATCAGGCACTTCGGCAGGCAGCTATAGGTTCATTGGACCCTGCTCCCAGAAAACATGGCTGCGAGAGGTGGCATTCGCAGCCTGCTTGTATTTTTCACATTTATGGTGAGTGCACAGATGTGGAAAGTGGGGAGTGGAGGGAACGGAAAGTAGAGTGGAGGGAGCAGAGAGTGCAGAGAGTGGCGAAAGTGGCGCGAGACAGAGACAGAGAGAGACACAGAGAGGCAGAGAGAGAGAGGCAGAGAGAGAGACAGAGAGAGAGAGGCAGAGAGACAGAGAGAGAGAGAGCGGGGGAGACAGAGAGCAGGCGGAGAGGAGAGTGGGAAGAGAGAGACAGGCAGAGAGGGAGGAGAGAGCGCGGAGGGGGGAAAGAGAGAGAACGGCAGAGAGTGCTGAACTCAATTAACAACCTTTTCAGGGGATCTAGTATGGCTTCGTTCAGCATGGCAGAAAAGAGTGGTCCAAACTATTAGATTGGTGTAACATCCCTCTGTTTAACTCTTGATGATGGAAAAAAACAGACAGACACCACTCCTGTAGTTATCACTCAACTCCACAGCCCATCAGCCAGATTTAGTCAAGAACTGTCACAGTCTCCATCTGTTCACAGTGTCAAACTGAAGAAACTTATGAATAGATTACTGTTTTGTTCATTAAATATCTGCTGAATGTGCCCTCCAACAAAGATTGGGTTCAAAGTCCTTCACTTGGATCAAAGCACCCACTGAGTCTCAGGAAGACTGTGATAATCTTGTTCAGATGGTTCAGCAAAATTCGAGCAAGCATGACAATACAACCATTTCCAAAGTCCAAATGATTACCAGAGCATATCTCTTCAACTCAAATTAGTTGGAAGAGTCTGAAGAGGTTTTTTTTTGCAATGGCTGAGCCATTGGTTCATCTGGAATGCTGAATGAAAATAAGTAGTAAAAATCAGAACTGAAAAACAAATTGAATTTTTCAGAATAGATTCTGAAGGCAAAAGGATTCTGCACTAATTAAATGGTGAGCTTATTTCAAAGGACAAGGGGAGATGGTGGCATAGTTGTAATGTCATTGGACAAGTAAGCGAGAGGCCTAGGCTAATGCCCTGGGACACAGACTCAAATCCCACCACGGCAGTCGGTGGAATTTAAATTTACTTAATTAATTTTTAAAATCAATTAATTAATAAAAGTCTGGTCTCGGTAATGATGCCATGAAACTACAAGATTGTGATAAAAACCCATTTGGTTCACTAACGTCCTTTAGGCAAGGAAATCTGCTGTACTTACTTGGTCTGGTCAACATGTGACTCCAGACCCACCACAATGTGGTTGACTCAACTGCCCTCTGAAAGGGCCCAGCCCCGTAAGCCATTCAGTTGTGCCAAACTGCTACAGAAAAATCAAAAAGGAATAAAACCGGAAGGACCACCTGGCATCAACGTGGGCACCGGAAAAGACTGGCACACCCAACACTGCAAAGTCCTCCTTACCAACATCTGGAAGCTTATGCCAAAATTGGGAGAGCTGCCACAGACTAGTCGAGCAACAAACTGACAAAGTTATACTCATAGAATTATCCTTACAGACAATGTCTCAGACACCACAATCACGAACCGTGGGTATGTCCTGTCCCACCAGCAGGATAGACCCACTAGAGGTGGTGGCACAGTGATATACAGTCAGGAGGGAGTTGCCTTGGAAGTCCTCAACACTGACTCCGGATCCCATGAAGTCTCATGACATCAGGTCAAACATGGGCAAGGAAACCTCCTGCTGATTACCACCTACTGCCACCAGCCCAACCCCCACCCCCTCACCTCAGCTGATGAATCGGTACTCCTCCGTGTTGAACACCACTTGGAAGAAGCAAAGAGGGTAGAAAGAGCACAGAATGTACTCTGGGTGGGGGACTTCGATGTCTATCACCAAAATTGGCTCAGTAACACCACTACTGAGTGAGCTGGTCAAGCCGTGAAAGACATATCCACCAAACTGGGTCTGTGCCAACTGGTGAGGGAACCAAAAAGACCTCTTCCTCACCAATCTACCTGTCACAGATGCATCTGTCCAGGACAGTATTGGTAGGAGTGACCACTGCAAAGTCCTTGTGAAGCCAAAGTCCCATCTACGCATTGAGGATACCCACCATCATGTTGTGTGACACTACCACCCTGCTAAATGGGATAGATTTTGAACAGATCTAGCAGCTCAAAACGGGGCATTCATGAGGCGCTGTGGGCCATCAGCAGAAGAATTGTATTCAACCACAATCTGTAACCTCATGGCCTGGCATATCCCTCACTCTACCATTACCATGAAGCCAGAAGATCGATCGTAGTTCAATGAAGAGTGCACAAGGGCATGCTGGGAGCAGTACCAGACATACGTCAAAATGAATTGTCAAATTGGTGAAGCTACAACACAGGACTACTTGCGTGCCAAACAGTGGAAGCAGCATGCAATAGACAGAGCTAAGTGATTCCACAACCAAAGGATCAGATCAAAGCTCTGCAATCATGCCACATCCAGTTGTGAATGGTGGTGGACAATTAAACAACTAACAGGAGGAGGTGGTTCCACAAATATCCCCAATGATGGAGGAGGCCAGCACATCAGTGCAAAAGACAAGGCTGAAGCATTTGCGAGCATCTTCAGCCAGAAGTGCCGAGTGGATGATCCATCTTGGCCTCCTCCTGAGGTTCTCAGAATTACAGATGCCCATCTTCAGCCAATTCAATTCACTCCAAGTGTTATCAAAAAATGGCTGAAGGCACTGGATACTGCAAAGGCTATGGGACCTGACAACATCCCGGCAATAGCACTGAAGACTCCACAACTAGCTGCAACCTTAGCCAAGCTGTTGCAGTAAAGCTACAACACTGACATCTACCCAGCAATGTGAAAAATTGCCCAGGTATGTCTTATCCACAAAAAGCAGGACAAATCCAATCTGGCCAATTATCACCGCATCAGTCTCCTCTCGATCATCAGCAAAGTTATAGAAGATGTCATTGACAGTGCTTTCAAGCAGCTCTTAGACAGCAATAACTTGTTCACTAACACTCAATGTAGGTCCCGCCAGGGCCTCTCGGCTCCTGACCTCATTTCAGGCTTGGTCCAAAGATGGACAAAAGAGCTGAACTCCAAAGGGTAGGGGAAAGCGACTGACCTTGACATCAAGGCAGAATTTCACAGAGTGTGGCATCAAAAACCTCTAGCCATATTGAAGTTCATGGGAATCAGGGGAAAACTCTCCACTGGTTGAAATCATACCTAGCACAAAGGGCGATGGTTGTGGTTGTTCAAGGTCAATCATCTCAGCCCCAGGACAATGCTGCAGGAGATCCTCAGGATTGGGTCATAGGCCCAACCATCTTCAGCTGCTTCATCAATGATCTTCCCTTCATCATAAAGTCAGAGTGCAGATGTTTGCTGATGATTGTGCAATGTTCAGTACTATTCACAGCTCCTCAGATACTAAAGCTGTCCGTGCTATCATGTACGGAAGGAGCCGTGATGAAACAGACAAATAAATGAAAAAATTATGAATTTAAAAAGGCAACTGCTAAACATAACCACAAGAAGATGGACACTTATACAACAGTCAAAATAGGGTGGTGGTCACGTGACCTGTATTAGAAATAAACCAACTTGTCTGCCAAGATGGACCTTGTAAACCTCATCTATACCAGCTCTGGGGAGAACCCTTTTGATATTGAAAGGAAGACTATTGATGACTCTTATTGACATCAATGGATTAACTAAGGATGATGCAGACAGTCTGACTCTCAGTCAAAATCAGAATCAATAGGTGTGAAGTAGCTACATCATAACAGAATGGTACTCATCTAAACATCAGTAGATAGCCATGGATACCATATCCTGGTCCTTTGTGTGGTCACACCGGGGAAGAAGGCCATGTGTCTCCTAACAGAAACTCTAATGTGATGGATTTTTACCTTAAAAGGTAGCCCTCTGGAGAGAGAGAAGTGATCAAGCCAATACAATCAGAAAGCAGTCCAGGCAGAAACTGAAAGAGATCCTGCCAAGCAAGGAAGAAGCCCTGCTGCTAATTCAACAGTTCAACTTACTGCAGCAGACACGTTAAGAGACCACAACCTCCAGTCTGAAGTTTTAACTACCAGAAAATCTATAACACCTCAACAAGTTCAAGACTACAAACACCCAGGTCACCATCTTTAAAAGAGACAGTCCTCCTATGCAAATTCAACAGGTTTACCATAAACCGCGAACAGCTACCTCACTTTGAACTTTAAACCACTTACCCCTTTTCTCTCTATCTATTTTTGTGTCTGCATGTGAGAGTTTGTGTGTGCATGAGTGAGGTTATGACCATTTTGGAAATTGTGTAAAAATAGCTTTTTTTTTAATCTATGAGAAAACCTATCATTTGTCTGTCTATTTGACCTTAAAAAAAAAACTCAGGGACTAACTCACTATTTTTAACAAAACACGATTGGGTCAATTGGGAGGTGAACAGTGGGAACCACCTATACGTCTTACCAGCTGTCCGTATGCATCGAGACGTGGAACAACATTCAGACTTGGGCTGATAAATGGCAAGTTATATTCGTTCCACACAAGTGCCAGGCAATGACCATCTCCAATAAGACAGAATCTAACCATCTCTCCATGACATTCAATGGCATTACCAGCACTGAATCCACCATTGTAAACATACTGGGAAGTTACCATTGACAAGAAACTGAACTGGACCAGCCATATAAATACTGTGGCTACAAGAGCAGGTCAGAGACTCGGAATTCTGCAGTGAGTAACTCACCTCCTGTTGCCCCATTGCCTGTCCACCATGTACAAGGCACAAGTCAGGAGTGTGATTGAATACTTTCCACTTGCCTGGATGGGTGCAGCTCTAACAACACTCAAGAAATTCGACTCCATCCAGGACAAAGGAGTCCGCTTGATTGACACCCCATCCACCACATTCAACATTCACGCCCTACACCACTGATGTACAGTGGCAGCAGTCTGCACCATCTCCAAGATGCACTGCAGCAACTCACCTAGGCTCTTTTGACAGCACCTTCTAAACCCACAGCCTCTATCACCTAGAATGGCAAGGGTGGCAGATGCATGGGAACACCACCACCTGCAAGTTCCCTCCACGCCACACACCATCCTGACTTGGAACTATATCGCTGTTCCTTCATTGCCGCTGGATCAAAATCCTGGACCTCCCTTCCTAACAGCACTGTGAGAGTACCCGCACCAGATAAACTGCAGTGGTTCAACAGGGCTGATCACCACAATCTTCTCAAGGGCAATTAGAGATGGGCAACAAATGCTAGCCCTGACAGTGAAACCCACATCCCATGAAAGAGTAAAAAAAAAAGCTGATTTGACTAGGACCTTATTGGTAAAGGGAAACCATCAGCATTACGATAAATTTTAGCAAACATTGGCAAAATGTTTTTTTTCAATTGCAATACTAGGATAGGAGGAAATTAAATCAATCAGGGTCCTGATTCTGATACAGTTACACTAGCTAGAAATATGTATTTGTACATATTGGGTGAAAAATGAACAGCATTTCCAATCCAAGTCTGGAAAGAATTTCTTGTAAATGATCATACCAATGGTTCCTTTAGGTCCAGTGGTTCCTCCAGGAGAATCGGGCAGTTCTGTACTTTGTGTCTGTGCATTTTCCAAGTTATCCTGAGTGGTTTGACCTCTCAGACAACCTGTGCAGGCCAGTAACGTCCTTTCAAAATTGATGGCTTCTGCAAATTATCTCCAAAGATCCAAGCCATAATAGGAAAGTCATTTGTGGCATTCAAAGATGCACATTAATATTAAAGGCATGTTCATCACCTTGAAGCAGCTAGGACATGGAACTGTTGTAGGCACAGTTCACTGATAGTGCTAAATGTCCCAACAGTAAAGAGAAAGTAAATTTAGCACAACGGATATTATACATATTACATAAAATGTCGAAAAAAAGTTATTCCAAATTAATAAAGCTGGCACAAGTTCAGACTGTAATGAACTAATCAATGAGGGACAATCAAGAAGATTGAGTTATAATAATTCAATACACAAAAAGAACAAGTGAGTTCTACTTTTTTTTGTTAATGATCAACAATACAATCAGATATAATACTCCAGAACTACCTATGCCTCCAGCCAAGCTGTTCCAGCACAGCTACAACACTGATAACTATCTGACAAAGTGGAAAATTGCCCAGGTATATCCTGTCCACAAAAAGCAAGACAAATCCAATCCAGCCAATTACTGCCCCATCAGTCTATTCACATCATCAGCCACGGTTGGAAGGTGACACTGAAAGGGCCATCAAGCAGCATTAACTCACCAATAACCTGCTCACCAAAACACAGATTGGGTTCCACTGGGACAAATCACCTCCAGATCTCGTTACAGCCTTGGTCCAAGCATGAGCAAAAAAAGCTAAATTTCAGAGGTAAGTTGAGAGTCATTGCTTTTGATATCAAAGCAACATTTGACCGGGTTTGGCAAAAAGGAGCCCTAGTCAGGTTGAAGTCAATGGGAATCAGGGGAAAACTCTCCACTTGCTGGAGTCATACCTAGTACAAAAAAGATGGCTGTGGCTATCGGATGCCAAATATCTCAGGCCCAGGACATCGCTACGGGAGTTCCTCAGACCCGTATCCTTGGCCCAACCATCTTCAACTGCTTCATCAATGACCTTCCCTTCATTAGAAGTTCAGAAGTGGAGATGGTCATAAGATATTGCTATAAGTGTAATGTTACGTTTATGTGTAATTATTGTCAATAAAAGATACCACTGAATGCTTAATTTCAATAGTAGTCAATACATTCTTTTGAAACCCATTATTTTGACGAGTAACTTATAAGCAAGAATACCCATTTAACAGTATGGTCTCAATCAAACATTTTGTTCGACTAAAAAGGTATTTTATTGGCTATACTAATATAGTTATTGGTGATTTCCTTTGCACAGCGTAAAATAGTGCAATGAAAATTGCTGTGTCCAGCATTGTATAATATTGCTTTCAAAACAAAATACTGTTTCATTGCTTGAAGGATCAATAGGTTGTTTTTCACTGTCACCTACAAACCCAAAGGGACCGCCCACCACATGTAATAAAGGAACTCAGACAGAACCAAGGAGCAGACAATTTGTTGGAAGTAGATCCTGACAGATCCGCTTCAGGGAAAGAAATATTGGAACCATATGTTTTCAGTTTCTATTTACAGCCTGAAAAGCAGATTATACCTTCACACATCAAGAGCCTGGAATCACAGCAGGAGCTGCACTTAATATTTTTTTTTAAAAGAAATAACTATGACTGAATACCTTCATAAATAACTGTCATAAATTCACTATTCTTATGTTACTATTAATATGATCTACCATTCTAGTCTCAAAACTGAGCTAAAATGATCAGACAGAGGATTCATTTAAACTGTCCGCACATGATTTCATTTCCACCCACAAATTTTCCTTTACCTGCCAATCACTGTATGCTGCTTTAGGAAACTAGCATATGTACATCAGTTGCAAGCCTGCTTAGTCAGTACTTATCATCTAGCATTTTGAATGAAAGCTGACAGAATTGAAAAGAAAAATACACCAGTAATGGAACTAGAATGTCATCAACACTAACTGCAAGCCATGGAAGTGTGAAACCAGCACTCAAACACAGAGAGGCAAACAACCCGTAGAAAAATGTAGAATAACAAGGGAGCCACTAAAAATGTTCAGCTATATGCAGCACTGCTGGTCACAACACAGCCTACTGGGCACAGGGAATGATCCTTGCACCTGAATGGATGGACCTGAGATGCACATAAAATTGGGCATTGGGCCTATTAACACCGAATTGGTGAGATACGAGCACCTTGCGGGAGTCTGCAGGCAGCTCACCAGAGAAGAAGCTTCCGAGATTGAGTTGCTGCGTCGCAGGCAGGAGCTCTCAAACAAGTGTTAAATGCACATCAGCAGAGGCGGTGACCAGCAGGGAGACAATTCAGGGCGGGGGGAAAATTAACTGGGGGTGTGGGCTGATCAGGAAGGGGATGACTGGGACTGGATGGGGTCGATAGCTAGGGTAGTGGCTACAATCGGCGGGGTCTGGGGTCGTAATTGGTGGGGGTAGGTGTGAAAGGGGTCTGTGAAGGCTGGCTGCAGTTTTAACTTAGGTCAGGAGATGCACTCTTGCACATCCTGGCTGCATATACAGGGAAATATTTTTAACAAACTTGCACTTTTGGTGGTGGTCTATAGCGTTTCCTTTAAGGCCCACTTGTTGCATGTAAGCCTGGTTTTCCTTCATGTAGACAGCTCACCTCGCCTCAGGGCAAAGCAGTACTGCAGAGCGAGACTTAAACACCTGTTAGGCCCTTTTTTTGAATATGCAAAAGGACAAACACCTGCTTGAAGCACCAGCTCTGATGCTTAGTTTTTGTCTGCACCAATATGGTGCAAGTGCCCATCTGGCTCGTAATGAGCCATGCATTTCCTGCTCACCATATCAGAGACAAGATCATTCAGACCATCTTAATTCGACCATCCAGAAAAACTCTGCAGCCTCTTATTGCTGCAGCTAATCATTTCTTGAATGACTCCAGGGTTTTTGCCTCTTCTAGATCCACAAATCTATTCCAAATATTGATCATTTTTTTGTGTGAAGAGATTCCTGCTATAAATCCTATATTATTTTTTACTAGCTTGAACAATTTAATTTAAAGTAGTATTTATTTTCTCCATTTGATTAATTATCTTGGATACCTCTGTAAGAACATCTCATAGTCTGCTCCTTTCCAGCCTGAAAAGCCTAAGCTTCTATCGCTGAGTCTCATAACTCAGCTTTGACACCACAGGTCAGCCCTACACTGCTTGCAGTGCTTCAGCCCAGTATTCAAGGTGCAGCTTGACCATATATTTTGATCCCAACTTCCTCCAGCTTATATCCTACTGTGTTAGCGATACAGTGCAACTTCTATTGGCTTTGTTGATTCCGGCTCTGAATGGATTGGGCATGACCGAGTCTGATAAAATCCATAGTATTTTTCAAAATGATTTTGACACAGAGCATAAAATCTGAAATTGGCTAAACAATTGAAAAAACCTAGTTAAAGAGATTATGATTACCACAAAAGCATGTCTTTCTCTTGGTGGTGTTAGCAAATTTACCATTTTAAACACAACATTTAGCTACAAAAGAACAAGAAACTAGAGGTTCGCTTTTTTTTAATGTTGATAATTTTAGTGAAAACTTGGTGAGTAGAAAAATGGGGTTCCCCACACACACCTCTCCAGGAGAAATTTTGACTCCAAGGTGACACAAGCAGCGTGGCAGAACAGTGATGGACGTAGGTTTGATCTCCACCCCAAAGTTCCCATTCTCAGGAGTGCCACTGAAAAGGGGAGATAATAAACAAAGGGAAGACACAGTCTTACCAGGCTGGGGTAGAGAAGAGTTCTTATCATAACTCCGTTCTCACATACCTTTGGAGAACTGACTCAGAGCAACATTGGCAGAGGTTAGGCTTCTCTATATGACCTCTCAGCCATACTAAGTAGCTCTTGGAGATCAATGCTGATTCAGCCCAAACAAAAAGGTCCCAAATGATTTCTCTTAACAGGGAAGAAAGACATTCTAAAATTAAAAGAAAGGAAACATTAGCAGCATGTAAAACATGCTGAAACATGTGAAAGAGGGAGATCAATTAACATTTCAGGTGTAACTCTTCCTCAGTTTGAATTTCAGAAGACAACCTTTTTTCCTTCAGGTGACTACTGACTGCTGGATATTTCTATTACTTTGTTTTTATCTTGGATTTCCATGATTGTTAATTTTGATCTTTATTTGCAGAAGCATATTGAGATGAATTATTTGGCTTCTGGTGAAATTATATGCTTTTGTTTGACTTGGGGGACCTCTCACCTTGGTACTGTGCGTTAAATCCTCTGCGTCGATGGTTGCTGTCTGACGTGAAGTGTAGCCGCAGCCAATTCTTGCTACTGATGACAGGCGAAGGCAAATTCAAACCAGTCATCCTGAAAGAAAAGGAAAGTTCTCATATCAGCACTGCATGGTGGAAGAGTCATTTGAAAAACCAAACACTGCAAGGACATGCAGCAAGACTGATAGTTTCATAATGTCCATTCAGGTGATAAATAAATATTTCTTTTGGTCTGTAGCCTGTTAAATAACATTAACCTAGTAAGTTCTGTGGGAAGAAATGTTCAATGTCACCAAGAAAATATCTGAGAAAATGAAAAATGAAAACAAGAGTGCCACAAATTTGCCAGAGAATCCCTGCACTTGGAAAAAGAGAAAGGGTCCTTCATTCCTGATTACTATCGAGTTAGTGATCCCTTCTACAAACTACATTTAATAGTCAGTTGAGATAAATTCTGGCCCAGAGGTGATGCTGCCCATGATTGGCTCACACATGAATAATAGACACTTGGTTGAAGTACCAGAGAGTTACCCTTGCCTGCAGAGCCATACATCAGCATCTTAAGGAGATGATTGAAAGCACTGGAGAAAAGTAAACAGAGAGATCAAACAGAATCTGAAACAGGAGGGAGTTACCTATGGTGTGTGACCACTTTAACCAAAATCAAAAAAAACTCCAGTGCTTAAAATAAAATATTTTTACAGAAAATAAATTTTGAAGTTCATGTGATTGATTTGTGCTGTACAGAATCTTCACTGTAGATGCAAATGCCTTCAGGCATGTATAGGCCAGCTAGCAGAAGCTCTTACGATAGTTTGGAGTCCTGGCAGGTATACTTGATGGCAAGCTAACATCTAATTTGCTCTTCATATGCTTGTTTTGTCAGAAATAACATTTTATGCTGCTAAGAAATATTGCAATATATTACTAATCATGTTAAAATGCTTCCTTTTTTTGTCTACTTTCCCCTTATTAATAGTAATCCAATTTTGGAATGGCAGATTCCTCAGTCTACTTAAAACAAGGCCAATATACATAAATATGTATCACAGACCACAGCATAGAGTTACTAACTGAAAAGTAGCTCCACCAGACTGAGCCAAGGTCTGAAGGTGGAATAATATTATGTCCACTTATCTGACACAAGAAACAAACAAGGCTTTCCATAACCTAATAGAGTTTATAATGTAGACTGAAACCTCCATTTGTAGCTGTCTACCGGAGTACCTAAGGTAACTTGTCAGATTGGTAGATGATGCAGCTATAAGGAAGTATAATGTATGTTGGCATTTACTTCCTCTAAAAGGTCACACACATACAAGTTCCTAGACAGCTAGCATACTTAACTGTGTTCAGCCAGCATAACCTGGATGACACAACTTAAGTAACTAGACAATGTAGTTCACTCCCACCGACAGATCAAAGGCATCATTGATCAACTCTGGAATCAATCAGGACATGGCTCAGCCATTTACGATGGACGGAGAGTGGGTTGTATGTGAGGATGGAGAGGAAGGTGGAAAGCTGGAACAATACTTTTTCTCCAACTTGAGTGTATCTTTACGTTACCTGGGTAAAGTCTCACTTTTAAAGCATTTAATGTAGAATGATAACTGTTAAGAATGCCAATCTGTACTAGCAACATGATGTGTCACCATCACACTATCTAATAATGCGATAGTTCCTTTGGAAATATGCTAATCTGATTCATGGGAACTTGTTATGATTTACAGGTTGTATTATAGGTTAGATTACCATGTAAAAATCATCACTATAGCTGATTATGAGACTTTTAAATCATACTATGATCAGCATTAATCAGTCAAACTATAAGATACAAGTGTCATTATTTTTCTCTCAGTACATCTATTAGTGGTACATTCAACTCCGAGCTAATAGCCTAAAATTAAAAGCATGACTGCTCTGCATATCCCAAACATATCAGGTAAGAAATTCGCAGTCCTCACTTACACAGCCAGGCTCCCATTAGTTACACTGTTCTTGTTCGATAAATACTGTGGTGATGCCCAGACAATTCCACTGTCCCAGCTAAAAAGTGGAACTGGTATTAAAATGCCAGAACATCCGTGTATTTTTAAAATTCAGAAATGTAAATGGTGGTCTAAAGCAAGGTCAAAGGAGTAAAGTAGGAGAAGAAGAGGTAAATCAATTCCTAGTTATTTGCTCAAATACTGAAGAGCAAATATTGCAATGTGGAGAAAGAAAATTTTAGGAAGAAAAATGAGTGAGTGTGAACCTATTTTTCAACAGAATGAATCTTGGACCTACATCAGTATCAATGTGTTTTGTGAGTTTGTTTGTGTGCAACTGGTAAGTTATTTATGTATGTGTCAGTAGAACTTTGTCAGCCTATGTGCCCAGGAGAATTCATGAATTCTCTCGTCACCCAGACTTTCCCAAATTCAGAGGCACATAGAAAAGGTGGAAGGCAAACTTGGGAGAGGAGGCAGAGGTAGTAAACTTGCAAAAAGAGGAGACGAGGAGTGAAATGCATAAGAGAGACAGAAATGATTACACAGCAACACCACAGGAGATCATTTAATGCCACATAATAGCTGGGAGGAGTTTTAACCCCCAACAGGCAGGACAGGGATGGCTGGAGGTTAAAACTTCAAAAAGGGAAACCGGACTCCAACCCGCATACACCTCTGCTTTTAGCAAAGATGCAATGGGGGGGGGGGGGGCTGGCGGGGAGCGTGTTTTCCAGCACTGCTTGTGAGCCAGAAGGAGCAGGAGTGCTTCCTCCCCCAACCCAACAAGCTAACCAGCTTACTCTTCACAGTGCACAGAAAACCAACACCCCCCCCCCCCGACTCCACCACAACCCCTTAACCCCTCCCAACAATTGGACCACTGAGATCAGATCCCACCCTACAATTGGACACTCCCTACCCTGAACTACTGGTGGCCCTCAAAGCCCTCTCCAATCCTCGCACCTGTCCTCCTCAGCCCCCCACACTGTCCCCCAATCCCAAATCACTCCATCTCTCCCTCCCTTCTGTTAAATGGATCCAAGCCAAATGGCGAAGAATGAATTCAGACACAGATCCTTTTCTTGAAAATTGGGTTATTCGCAGAATGCAGCATGACATATCTCTGCCTTCTGCAAACTCACACCATGGCCAGGATTTTAAGGGCTCCCCTGAGGCGGAATCGGAGGCAGACAGAGGCGTGGGGGGTCATGGCAAATCCTAACAGGTGGTGGAGGGGATGGCAGGGCCGCCCTGTCACCCAGCAATCTTACTGGGGGCAGGATAGGCTGACAATGGCCTTCCCACGCAGAGGCCAATTGAAACCCTGAAGTGGCATAAGGGTCAATTAAGAACCTCTTCCCGCCACCGCTGGGATCTTACCAGCAGCGGGAAGGGGCCCACACTGCATGGGGAGGACGCCTTGTAAAATGAGCTGCCCTCTCTGCAGGCTTGGAGGGGGCGGGGGCGGGAAGAGTCGCTCCTTCGTGGGAAATTTGTGGCCCACGGAGGACACCCATTTGGAACAACTTTACCTCCTGGGACCTCCCTTCCTCTGGATTGAGCGAGCACCCCCCAGCTCCTCCTTGTTGGGGTCTTCTGCACTGGCCCCAGCAACCCCGCCTCACCTACCTCTGTTCCGGGGTTCCAGCACTGGGCCTGGATCTGAGGCCTCTGCAGTACCAACAGTGGCTAACTCTCCCAGTGGTGCTGCCAATACTGCTGTGCTGCCAGCCCTCTGATTGGTTGGCAACTCTTCGGGGATGGGATCCCCGTCCCTTTAAAGTCTTTAAAAGGACGGGGATCCCGCTTCCTAAAGCTTCGACTCAAAAAGACCTGAGGATCGCTCCAGCCGGGGCACAAAAAGGCAGAGGCGGGGTTTCCCCACCCTTTCGGCCCGGTGCCTGAAGCCCAGCCTCCAGCACAAAATCCAACCCATTGTAGCCCAGCAGGCTCTCTTTACATTGCCTTCACCTGTTTATCATCATAATTAACCTACAATTAATACCTCCTCTCCATTTCAAGCTGTAGCGTGGGGTCACAGGCCTTCCTGCCCGACAGTCTCTCAATCTGGTTGGCTGCCGGCCACTAAAATGTGTCAAAAAATTTCAATTGGGTCCTGCCATTAAATCTGGAAACTATGACAACACCTCTGCTCCCTCCCACCTCCCTGTAATTATCAGGGCCATCATGTCCTCAGATTCTCAGATTGAAGGCATCCTGAGATCAGTAGCTGTGGGCTGAATTTTATTTGGGTGCCGCGCTACTCCTGCCCTTTCTGGCACCCTCCCCACACACAGGGTGCTGAGTGTGTCATTGCCCCCTCACAAGCACAGAGCGTACACTGTTAATGGAGGGATGATACACGGTACCTCCCTTCATTCTAGCACAACTTCCCCTCCAGTAATCTCAGACCCCCTCCCTTTCAGAATGCAGAGTTAGACCCCTGTATATTCCCCCCTCCCTCCTCCCTTCCATAATGCACAGTGAGGACCTGCCGGCTTTTCAGATCGTGAATGGGACGGCACGTGACGGCCACCCGTTCAACGAAAAATCTGGCAGTGTCGGTGGAGAGGCGGCGGGCTGCATAATCAGCAAAGGTAAGTAATAATTACCATATGTTGATTTGGTGCCGCTGCCATGCGGCGGGGGGGGCGAGGGGGTGCACCGAGGTCCCGCCGTCACCGGTAATATGTGGCGGGCCCTTCTCGACATTGCGGGTCGAGGCTGGCCTCTCCCCGCAACATTTTACCGACCTGCGGCGTCGAGGGGCCAGTAAAATTCAGCCTTGTGCCAGGAAGGCAGCATCCTGACATTTCCAGTCCTCCAGCTTGCTTTACGGGTATTATTTCAGCTTGGCTAGATTTCTACATAGAATTTCTGAATGCATAAAAAGAAGTTCTAAACATAAGTCAACTGAGATCATATTAAACCTGTACAATTCTAGTTAGATTGTGCTTAAATGTTATATTCCCTCTTAGACTTTGTACTTTCAGAAGTTATAAGTGCCCTGGAAAATTTTAACAGAATGAGTGGCACAGTGGCGCAGTGGTTAGCACCGCAGCCTCACAGCTCCAGGGACCCGGGTTCGATTCTGGGTACTGCCTGTGTGGAATTTGCCAGTTCTCCCTGTGTCTGCGTGTGTTTTCTCCGGGTGCTCCAGTTTCCTCCCACAAGCCAAAAGACTTGCATGTTGGTAGGTAAATTGGCCATTATGAATTGTCACTAGTATAGGTAGGTGGTAGGGAAATACAGGGGCAGGTGGGGATGTTTGGTAGGAATATGGGATTAGTGTAGGATTAGTATAAATGGGTGGTTGATGGTCGGCACAGACTCGGTGGGCCGAAGGGCCTGTTTCAGTGCTGTATCTCTAATCTAATCTAGAGCCCAGGGCTGGGAATCATGAGCTAAGATAAATTGAAGGGAATTAGATGATTCCTGTTCGATAAAAGAAGGTTAAGGTGGCACAATGTGAATATTTCAATTGATAAAAAATGGGTATATTAGCTGTATCAGATGCAAGAGCATAAAACTGAAGAGTTAAAATAAGGAAATTAGACAATGTTGTTTTACTCAGAAAGGAGTTTTGGGCTAGAAACTACTCTTGGTGATATGAATGTTTAAACGTCTTTAAATAAATTGGTTAATTAACTCTTTTAAAATAAATAGATTAATGCTTGTGTTAAAATAACTGATAGAGGAATGGCATACTCGTGCATTAAGCTTTCGTCTTCTAGTATTGCCAGCTGAGATTCTGCAGAAGCATTGCACCAAGTGACTAACGTACTGACAGTAAATTAAAAATAGGAAGTGCCTTTAACATCCTCATGATATCCCAAAGTGCTTCACAGCCAACAGATTACTTTTGAAGTGCAGTCACTAGGTAGGTTACTCGGCACTCAATCTGCATACATCAAAGTCCTACAAAAATAAACAATTTTTAGATTAGATTAGAGATACAGCACTGAAACAGGCCCTTCGGCCCACCGAGTCTGTGCCGAACATCAACCACCCATTTATACTAATCCCATATTCCTACCAAACATCCCCACCTGTCCCTATATTTCTCTACCACCTACTTATACTAGTGACAATTCATAATGGCCAATTTACCTATCAACCTGCAAGTCTTTTGGCTTGTGGGAGGAAACCGGAGCACCCGGAGAAAACCCACGCAGACACAGGGAGAACTTGCAAACTCCACACAGGCAGTACCCGGAATCGAACCCGGGTCCCTCGAGCTGTGAGGCTGCGGTGCTAACCACTGCGCCACTGTGCCGCCCTATTGATAGCAATGACCAGTTGCTCTGTTTTTGGTGGTGTTGTTTGAGGGATCAGTGCTGGCCAGGATAGCAGAGAGATCAAAGGAATGTTGTATAGTTTTTATAATGAATGGCTGTACAGCAATGTTAGCTTTACACCTGGGCAGAGTGTTATAAATCTACCCCCTAAGTGCCTGGACTCATACTGAATATTGAGCTCAGCAAAGAACTGGAGACTGACTGCTACCCATGGGGACATACCCATGCTATGTTATGAGTTCCAACACCTTCAGGAAGAGAGGAGTGAATCAGAAAGAGGGTTTTAAAAAAATTTCAAACCAGATGATTTTTCCTTCGGAAAGAAAGTTATTCGGGCTGATTTTCCTTGCTCGGTGCTGTTCTAGACAATGAAGGGAATTTTCACTTTTTAGCCCGCTGGAAGCGAGGGGTCAGGTAGCTCATGGGAAGCTGAGAAATCAGGGTTTCGCTGCAAAGCTCTACAGCCTGTGTGTGACATCACTGACAGGCTCCCCATCTGGAAGTCATCCTGGGGAAACCCACGCAGTCACAGGGAGAACTTGCAAACTCCGCACAGGCAGTACCCAGAACTGAACCCGGGTCGCTGGAGCTATGAGGCTGCGGTGCTAACCTCTGCGCCACTGTGCCGCCCAATGGTGGATAAATATAAGGCAGGCAGCCTCATTATAATACTTAAATTGCCAACCCGCCTCCTGAGCATGGGTTGGTTGCCTCGCTCCATTAAAATTGGAAATGAGCAGGTTGTGAGGGTGGTTCAGATTTTTTAAGAGTTTGACTTCCCACTGACCCAAAACTGCTCATTTTTGGGGTTAAAATTCCCCCACAAAGTTAAATCTGTGCACTAGAAGTGTGCTGTGCCTTGGGAGGCAACAGGACACCAGGATTTTGTGACTTCATTAACTTGGAATGAGCAGAATTCAGGAGCAGCTCGAGGCAATCTTCTGAGTGTTGGGTCAGTGAGGACAGGAAAGCAAGGAACAGGTTAGGCAGGAGCACCATTAAGGGGACAGGTACTGTAACAGTGACAGAATTAGAAAAAGATAATGTGGGTTTGGGAGGAGAAGAAGGATTTTTATAGTGTTGGCATCTTAATTTAATTCATGTGTGTCCAAAACTATGATTTGCATGTCAGTGGTCTTGATTTTTAATTGAACAATCTGACCTGGAAGTGAGCTCAGGCTCCTGTGTCATGACTTGGATGGCAGCAGGACCCCCAGTCACAGTCTGTGCACCCGCACAGTCTGTCCTGCTGGGAATTGGTAAGTGGGTGGGACTGTTGCACTAAGCAGGTGGAGGAACAAGGGGAAAAAGTGCGTGCATGAAAAATGATGGAGTAGGAATAGGAGGAGGGTGTTGGTTTAACTGGCATGAAGCAGGTGTACGTTGGGGTATTGGGGATAATCCCACTCTGCAGTTGTTAGTGGCTCCAGCAGTTAGCAAGAAGGCTTCTGGTCATTTTCTCTCACCTGCACCCAAATAAGCCATATTCCAGAAAGAATGGTGGGATGCGGTAACTGAGGAACACAGCCTCCAGCGCTAACTAGAAAGAACGAACAGCAGCTTTTGGCAACAAGTCAGAACGGCGGAAGCAATTTTTATACAAAAAGCAAAAAATCAAAATCTCAACCATTTCTTGGCTGTACCTTGAGAAAGGTGGTCCCAAAATAGCAATTCTGAAAGCTGAAATGCCAGGTTTATCTCAGAGACATATGGGGCAATTTTATGCTCACCCCCATGGCAGGTTTGGAGATGGGAAGAGCAGAAAATCGGGAGGGATGGTGACAGCGTAGAGTTCCTGCCGCCGCCAAAATTTAGTTAGGGGTGGTCTGTGAATAGCCTACCTGCCCCACCACCAATTGAGACCCTTAACTGGGTAATTAACCCTTAATTAAGGGCCTCTTCCTGCCGCAGCCACAATTACTCGTGAGACGGGCAGCTCTGTTGTCGCACGTGAAGCACGGCGTGAAAAACCGTGCGGGTTGCTTCCTGGCTGCGTGCTGGGGGGGGGGGCGGGTGGCCACTGAGGGCTACACCCCTGCCCTTGCTGCCGACACCCCTCCTCACGACCCCCACCCCATCCACGACCCCTCCCACCCTGACCTACCTGAGGCCTGGGTACAGCGACGATCCTCGGCCTCCAGGATGGTCATGTTCAGCAGCAGCCACTGCCTCTGATTGGCAAACAGCTCTCCAAGGGCGGGACTTCCGGCGATGGAGTCCTGAACAGTTGGAATTTGTGGAGGAGATCTTGGGCTTTCCAATTCATTGACGGGTATTTGGTAGTCATGGTGCAGAATCCCATCTGCAAGAATCCTTAGTTGGAGTTTTCCCCTTTAAATGACTCTTTTTTTTCAGGGTTTCCCTGAAGGAAAAAAAAATTGCAGGTCTGCTGTGTCTACAGCATCGGACTTCAGCCATGCCCTGTGTTCAGTGCTTGCAGCGTGGGCTATCAGCCTGCGATCAGGGAGACTCTGCCCACAAAGAAATTATGGTGGGAAAACACACGGCATGCAATGGCAGTGCAGCTCCGCAGCCCCGACGTTAAGCACATCTGCTCGCTTTTCCCAAGCCCGCTTCTGCCCAATTCCTGCCTTTTCTTGCTGGTCACTGTTGAAATAAACAATCCCCGTCATGTACTCACACTCTCCTGAGCACCGAATTCAGTGGATGGTCCTTGAACCTGACAGTGTGGTATCTCCCCTGCTACCTCCGGCGATGTGTCGCATTGTCCTGCCTTCAATGGACTCCGTCCGGAGAGTTCGCTGATCCCGATGTCTGGCTTGAGTTTGCTGCCCCCGTTGAACACCATTGCTGAGCCTCTCTGCTGTACTGCGACTTCGATGTGTTCTGATGCCTTGAAACTTGTAGTGTTCAAATACACATCGCTGCCAACATACTGTGTTATTGCTTTCTTCAGCAATAAGGTACCAAACAATATTGAGCAGAAAGTTAGTTAAATAGTGGAATCTTTATTGTGAAGTAACAAGTTTACAAGAGAGCTCTATCGTACACGTGTGACTTGGTGACTGACATGACTCCAACTGCCCTCTCACATGTTGGTTGACATCACTTCCTGTGATGATATGTGAATACTCAGACTGTTAAAGTGATATCACAACACATCCTCCCCATCAATTTTCACCCCATCCACCTCTACCATCTCTGCTTCTACCAATATTTTGTCAACATCCTCTTACTTACTAAATACCAATACAAAGTACTCATTCAGTGTTCTAAACTTGCCATGCGCCTCTAAGCATATATCACCTTCTTTATCCCTAATATGCCGCACCCTGCCTCTTCCTACCTACTTACTATTTACATGCCAATCAAAGATTTTTGCATTCCCTTTTATGCTAACTGCCATTTATTCTCATATTCTCTTTTGCCAGTTGAATTTTCCTCTTTACTTCGCCACTCAACTTATAATATTCGGCCTGGTTCTCACTTGAAGCATTCACCTGACGTGCATCACACATCCTCTTTTTTTGTTTCATCATATTCTCTAACTCCCTTGTCATTCAAGGAGCCCTGGGATTGCTTCCCCAACCTTTTGTCCTTATTGGACTGCACCGAGCCTGTACCTGAAACATCTCCTCCTCCAAGATCACCCATTGTTCCGTTACAGTTTTTCCTGTCAGTCTTTGGTTCCATTCCAACCTTGCAAGATCTCCTCTCATCCCACTGAAGTTAGCCCTCTTCCAATTTAGAAGTTTTACTTTAGATTGTTCCTTGCTCTTCTCCATCCCTAAGCTAAACCTTATGGTATGATGATCACTCTTACCCAAGTGTTCTCCCACAGGCACTTGGTCCACTTTTCCCACCTCATTCCGCAGCACCAGTTCCAGCAATGCCTCCTCCCAGTGGACCGAGAACATTCTGGTCAAGAAAGTTCTCCTGAACACATTTCAGAAATTCCCCCCCCTGCCCCCCACACTTTCCCTTTACTCTAATAATATCACAATTGACTTTTGGGTAATTCAAACCCCCCATTCTCACTACTCTATAGCTCTTGCACATCTCTGTGATTTCTCTGCAGATTTGCTCCTCTATCTCTCTCTCACTATTTGAAAACTTATAGCATACCCCAGTAGCATGATCATACCCTTTTTGCTTCTTAACTCTAATCGAATGGATACTGTCCTTGCACCCCCAAGGACATGTTCTCTTTCCAATGCTACAATGTCTTTCTAATCTGTACTGCCTCCCCACCTCCCTATCCTTTTTCTTCCCTATCTTTTCTGAACACTTTGCATCCTTGAATGTTAAGCATCCAGTCATCACCATATTTAAACTATCTTTTCATAATTGCTACTACATCATATTCATACTCAGCTATTTAGGCTGTGTCGCTCACCAAACTTATTCATCACACTTTGTGTGTTTACGTACATGCATTCTAAAACTACCTTTGTATTCCACATATTCCTTCTTAGTCTGTTCCTATCTAATATGGTATTACTTCCTTCTCTAGTACTACCAACACTCTCACTCCTTTGTGCACCTTGTTCTTCTTTTCTACTTCTATATACTGGTGCCCATCCCCCTGCAAATTTAGTTTAAACCCTCTCCAACCACACTAGTGAACCTCCCCGTGAGGACATTGGCCACAGTCCTGTTCAGGTGCAACCCGTCCCTTTTGAATAGGTTCCTTCTGCCCCAGAACTGGTCCCAATGTCCCAAGAACCTGAAGCGCTCCCTCCTGCATCAAACCTCAGGCCAAGCATTGATCCTCCCTATCTTCCTATTTCTATTCTTGCTTGCCCACGACACTGGGAGTAATCCAGACATTTCTACCTTCGAAGATCTACTTTTTAAAATTACTCCCTAGCTCCTGAAAATCCAACCATAGGATCTCAGTACCTGCTCTCTCTATGTCATTGGTAGCAAGGTGTACCTCAACTTCTGGTTCACTCCCCTCCCTCTGCAGAATATTCTGCATCCTCTCCGTGATGCCCTTTACCCTGGCAACAGGAGGCAACACACCATGCGGGACTCATGATGACAGTTACTGAAATGCCTGTCAGTCCCCACCGACAATGGAATCTGTTATAGAAATCATAGAAATCTACAGCATGGAAGGAAGTAATTCGGCCCATCATGTCCATGTGGCCAACATGTAGCTATCCAGCCTAATCCCACTTTTCAGCTCTTGGTCAGTAGCCTTGTAAATTACGGCACTTCAGGTGCATATCCAAGTACTTTTTAAATGCTATGAGGGGTCTGCCTCTACCACCCTTTAAGGTAGTGAGTTCCAGATCCCCATCACCCTCGGATACATTTCAACTGAGCCTGGGGATTTATCCTCTTTCAAAGATGTTAAACCCCTTAATACTTCCTCTCTCACAATGTTAATTTCATCTAACATTTCACACTCCTCCTCCCTGATTGTAATGTCTTTTGTGAAAACAGATGCAAATTATTCATTAAGAACCAAACCAATGTCCTCTGCCTCAACACACAGGTTACCCTTATGGTCCTTAATTGGTCCCACATTTTCTTTAGTTATCTTCTTGCTCTTTATATATATATATATATATATAACCCAAAAGATCTTTGGGTTTTCCTTAATTTTACTTGCCAATATTTTTCCATGCCCTCTCTTTACTTTCCTTATTTCCTTTTTAATTTCACCCCTACACATTTTATACTGCTCTAGGTTTTCTGAACAATTTGCCCTAAAAATGCACCTGGCACCAGAGCAAGCAATCTGAGGGAACAGGTATCAGACATGAATTTGTATCCAATTTACATTGTGGGACCATCTTCAGTTGAACTCAGATTCAACCATCTGAAAATAGTTACCGCATGACAATTCTGGAGCAAAATGGAGGGAGAAGAATTCCCTTGTTTTCCCAATGTTTCTCAGAAAGTATTTGGGAACTCACCTCAGGAAAATTATCCTATTACTGAAGATTCTACTTGGCATATTTGATAAATTAAACTTCATTCATTAAACTTAAACTGTTCTGAGAGTTAAAATATTCGTTCTGCAAATTTTTCTTGACATCGTCATGGTCTTTATCAAATTACGTGGTTATGCAACCTAACCACTGGCAGGAAGAATATAAATCTCAAAATCTATATGTTGTTAAACATCTTGAGAGTTAAGATAGGAAAATAGGAACAGGGTAGGCCATTCAGCCCCCATAAACCTGTTCTGTCATTCAATTAGATCATGGCTGATCTGTATCTCAACTCTATCTCGCTGCCTTGGTTCAATATTCCTCAATACCCTTGCCTAACAAAAGCCGAGCAATCTCAGTTTTGAAGTTTTCAATTGGCCTAGCTTTTCAGGAGAGTTCCAGATCTTTACTTTGTGTAATGAAGTGATTCCCGGCATCGCTCCTGAATGACCTAGCTCTAATTTTGAGGTTATATCCTCTTGTCCTGGACTCCCTTACCTGATGAAATAGTTTCACTCTACCTATCCTATCAACTCCTTGAATCATCTTAAACTCCTCAATTATATCAAAAAAGCAAAATACTGCAGATGCTGGAAATCTGAAATGAAACCAGAAAATGCTGGAACCATTCAGCAAGTCAGGCAGCATCTGTGGAGAAAGAAACCGGGTTAACGGGTGGAATTTTGTGTTGGCGGTGGGGGTCTCAACATCGGGGGAACTGTCAGCTCTTGTATGGAAGGCCCGCTGAACTTAGTGCCAATCAGGCACTTATCTACACAGCAGCAGGTCTTAGATAGGATTTCGGATATCATGGCCAGAAGTCCCGGCCTTGCAGAGCTGCCAGCCAATCAGAGGCCAGCAGCTGCAGCACCATCGCGGAGGCGGTCGCTGCTGCTGTAACTGCAGCGACCAGACATCCTGGAGCGGCTCTGGAACCAAGCTCAAGGTAGGTCAGTGTGGGAGGGGTGTTGTGGGGTGTGGGTCGCCAGGGAGGCGGAGGGGTGGCGGGTGTTGGCAGCAAGGACAGAGGATGGGCAACCCCTCCCCACCCCCCTTCCTGATGCTGGGTCCCTCGTTCAGGAGCTAAGTAACTTTTACTGAGGGAACCCCACTTGCAGCACGGAAACAGTCCGCACGGTTTTTTGTACCACGCTTCCTGTACGGCGACAGGGCCGCCCGTCGCACAGGTAATTGCAGCTACAGCAGGAAGAGGCCCTTAATTGGGGATAAATTACACAGGCCTTTCCGCCCCAGACTAAATTTTTGGCGGAGACGGGGTGATGGCGGGGATCCCCCACCCCTCCCCCCGACACCATCCCACCCGATTTTATGCTCTCCCTGCCTCCAAACCTGCCACAGGGAGAGCATAGAATTCCACCCAACATTTCAGGTCTGTGACCTTTCATCACAGTTCTGATGAAAGGTTACTGACATGAAATATTAACTCTGTTTCTCTCTCCACAGATGCTGCCAGAGCTGCTGAGTATTTCCAGCACTTTCTGCTTTTTTCCTCAATTATATCACCTTATTGTCTTCTATACTTGAGGAAGTACAGATGAGTCTCTGCAACCTTTCCTCATAATTCTTAACCATAACCTTATTTTGCATCTTCACGATCATTGGTTATGCTTTTTGAACATTCACCATTGCGAATTGATGAGTGCACACTTCCCATCAATGTTTTTACATTTGCTTTCACAGTGTAATTATAAACTCTGGCCACTATGTGGCTCTGAAGTCACTCTCCAAGCTCCACCAATTTAACTCTATCATACTAAATATAAAGGAAACCAAATTCGACTGGCAATGAGCAATGTACTTGTAATCCAAAATAATAAATCCTGCCCAATTTATCAGACATGGAAGATCAATCATTAAATACAATGTGAGAACATCAAGAGTGCACTGAACTATTATCTTCTTTTACAGATGTGGGTTTTTTGTTATACCTGGTTTGGATTTGCATATGGTGATAGCAGGCCTACACTGCCAGAAATACTCTGCACAATGTGATTAATTTATTTACTACATCATATTCTCACAGAGTACTCAAGACCTGTTTGTATCAAGTTCCCTTTTCTGCTACTTTAATAAAAAGCATTAACCTCCATTGTAAACAGGCAGATTAATGTGTCCATTAAAATAAGGAACAAAGGAATTTGATGCATTCAGCTTAAGTGCTCATGCAATGATATTACACAGTGCAATTTCCAGGTTAATATTTGATGGTAATTGACTTCTGTATACAATATTGGATCAACTAATGACAATGGAAAGATGAATTCTTTTTTGAGGTTTATGGTTGCAGAAGCTGTTTACCTTAACTTGTCATTGCTGGTGGCAAAATTACTGTTATGATACTACCAAATAAAATTAAATTCTGAAAGATAAAAGTTAATTACAGGCACTGGAGTCAAATAGCCCAGTCATTGTGAGGTCGCAGGTCATAGCTACCATTACGAACCGATTATTTTCTTATCTTAGTTTGCTGATGGAAGAAAGTGCAACAAACTTCTTTGCTTTTGGCCAGCACAGTGATACTCCATTGGGATATTTCAAGTAATGTGCTTCAGGAATTAACTGACCTGGCTCAAATGGACCACCAAGATGGCAAAATCATTCCTTTTACCACAAATACTAACAAAAGCCAAGCTTTTAGAATGTACATCTATCTCTTTGAATAAGTGGCAATTATGATAATTTGAGAATATTTATGGCCAAAATTAACCTTTAGCTTTAAATGTAGGTTGTTGATTAAAGCAGTTAGCTCCACATGAATTTTCCTCTTGTTATGCACACAGTTGTTAACTAAATACACTATAGGGATCCCTTAATTTCACAGTTTAATAGCACAGAGGGGATGAAAGAGAACCTATGCATAAAAATACATTTACTTGCAATTAAAAGAGTAAGTGTCTTGGTCTTTTCATTAGTGACTTATTTATTTATAATACACGAGTAGAATGCTATTCAATAGTAGTTTTATGTAGGATTGCGGGATTCAATCAAAGCAGCAATTGTTATTCACTATCAGATGTATTCACTGCCTGATATGTTTCTACACCACCAACCAAAAGCAGTGAGATGAAATGAAGCGAATTCTGTGAAGTCCATCAGCATATATTAGAAGGAAGAAAACAATAGAGTGGAATGCATTGAAGCATGCAATATGTTAGAGGTTTAGGTGAGTTTTACAAAGCTCTCTGAATGCTTTTACAAATCACCACATATACCCCATGCTAGGATAGATTTTCCAGAGATGGAAAAATTGGACACAGTGAGTCTTGAGAGACACCAACCTTGCGTGATGTTCTGAGTTGAGGAATTTCAATATGTCTTTCAAGTTCCTGGCCCAGATTTCACTTATTAGAAGCCCACTGATTGTGGGGTTGGATTTTCTGTACAGCAGCAGCTCATAAGAGCTGCAGTGCAATTTTTTTTTACAGTTTGTGATTTAGACAGGCTTAGATTTGTTGTTGTAAGGCTCCTTCGACAGCACCTTCCAAATCCACAACCTCTACCAACCAGAAGAACAAAGGCAGCAGACACATGGGAACACCATCACCTGCAAGTTCTCAGCCAAGTCACATCCATCCTGACTGGGAACTATATCGCTGTTCCTTCACTGTCACTGGGTCAAAGTCCTGGAACTCCCTCCCCAACAGCACTGTGCGTATACCTACACCACATGAACTGTAGTTCTTCAAGATAGTGGCTCACCAGCACCTTCTCAAGGGAAATTAGGGATGGGGAATAAATGTTGGCCTTGCCAGCAATGCTCACATCCCATGAACAAATATTTAAAAAAAAACAAAAGTTGGCCTGACATAATAGTATGAAGTCAGTTTGTAACATACGCAGCACACAAAGAACAGAACTTTTTCCAGGGTCAATGCCTGCAAGCAATCATCTCAACTACTTTGATTGACTTCAGGCCTTTGTCAAGATGGTTCTTTATTCAATCACTTCAGGTCTTTGGCAAGATATTACAGGCCTGAATGCTGCAGATCCGATTCATGTTGGCAATCGTAATAACTGAACTATCAAAGTTGGCTTTGTTTTGCAAACAAAGCCATTGTATCATTTGTTTGCTGAGTGTCTCTCTTGAAAGCCTGCAGAACTTGAGCTTAAGTAATGGCAGGAAACCTCTTAGTGAGCCGTGGGTTAAAAGGTTGAGAAATATATTCAGCTGCATTTTGCCAGTTCATTAGTTATTTCTGTTCTACAGCCTGTGGAGAGATGAGCATGTGAACGCTTCATGAGGTGGACTCAAATTCATATCTAAATTCTGTGCTCTGGATGCTGGTCCAGATTTTGTGTCAGGAGGAAAGTTGGTGAAATGTTACGTCTTATATATTTTGGACAAAAAGCTGTATGTTAAATGTTGTAATTTAATAAAATTTATCCTTTGCTGCTTTTACACTTCTAAAAATTCCTGATTCTTTGATTAAAACCAATACCACATAGTCTAATGGAGACTTATTTTTCTCTTATCTAAAAATTAGGGAAACAAGG
Source organism: Heterodontus francisci (assembly GCF_036365525.1). Lineage (NCBI taxonomy): Eukaryota > Metazoa > Chordata > Chondrichthyes > Heterodontiformes > Heterodontidae > Heterodontus > Heterodontus francisci. The sequence goes on from NC_090373.1 coordinate 41,654,706, forward strand.
TCTCAAGGCATTTCCAATAACCAACTTACAGTTACAAGAGTGCTCTGACCCTAGACAATACTACATTGTCAGTTATTGTATGCATCAAGTCACACATTGCTTATAGGGAGCTGAGGGATTGCCAATGGGAGGGATCCTTGATATTGACCACGAGAGATGCAACCCAAAAATCAGAACAGAAACTATCCTATTCACCTAGTAGATATCTATCTAGCCTTCCTTTTTCAGTTACAATTAGCTATAAAATGTAGATGCAATGACCAACATCAGAATTGAAGGCATTTACTAGAATAGCTTTTTCCACCATGCCACAGACCACATGCATATTATTAAAATAGGATTCATGGCAGTGGACTGGATGGTCTCAATAGTGCCCTGCCCTTTTGGGATAATTGCTACATGGGCCAAAAAATGCAACATCCTCTAAGGTTGCTGGCAACTTTCCATTGTAGAAATCATAGGAGTCTCACTGGTAAATAAGTTATCTGTTCCCTACATCGATGCACTGAGGATTGATTGATGTAGCAGATTTCTACTCTGTGGCTTAGAATGAACGAATGGAATAAAATGTCGCCTGTGATCACCTACACAGCCTTTTGCTGTTAACCTTGTCTGAAGATCAAGCTGGAGGATATTGCATAACTCTGTAACTATGTGCTTGGTGAAGCAGAGCTAAAACATTGTAGCTCTGTTATGATCTATTTAACATGGCTCCTTGAGGAAGCATGGTTGTAGATAGTCGCCCTTCACTATAAAACAAGACCTGCATCTCACCCTCTTCTGATTTTTTTCCAAAATGGGCACAAAGAAAGCAACAGCCAGATGAACTATGAATTTTGGTTGCAGCGACTGAAAATGGAGCTGTCAGTTACCCAAGTAGGAAATGCAGAGAAAAAAAATGAAAACCAGGGACCAAAAATATCAAAAACATTAATCCTGGAATCAAAATGCCAACTACAAATATTCCAACCCACTTTTTAAGATCACAAACATACAAAAATCAACATGTGCCTACCTGGCATTAACCAATTTTACACAGGCTGAGAAAGCACAAAGCACATTCTTGGCAAGTTACACAGAAAATCATGCCTTCAAATCAATTAAAGTTCTGAGAGAGTTCGTAATGAGACTCTTGCACCTTTTGCGTGAGGAGACTCTGCTATTTTGATCAGTTTGCACACCTGCATGACCCCAGCACTGACTTTGCTATAACTCAACACATTCACTGGACTGTCTGTGGAGCATCAGGAACTGGCAGCTCAGGAAGGCAAGGAAAAACAAGCTTAAGATTTGTCAGAAAAGGGAATTTTTTTCCTTTGGTAGTGTCATGCTTGAGCATTGGGGATCAGTGGCACAACTGCAATGTAAAAATGCCTTGTAACTCAATTTTGACAGAAGTGACCTATTGCCGATATAGCAGCATGTTGCTTCATTGCATGGTACAATAAATTACCAATTTCACCCTACTTAGTGACAGTTCTATGCATGTACTGAAATCTCTTGGAATCCCCTGGGCATCTGTTTTTCATCCTACACTATGTTTAGTCCACCCTCTATGCCTCCTATTTTCACATCCTAGAACTATTCCTGTACATTCTCTCATGTGTAGAGAGAAGGGGTCTGGCATTGAATTCAGGCACCAGTAACTGATAATGACAGTCAAATAGGCCAGAGGAAACCAATGTGAACGAGTCAGAATGGGTAAGGCACAAATATTATCGGGCAGATGCAGGGAAGTGAAACCAGGTGTGAAACTCTAATGCCTTGTAACTCTAATGCCTTGGTGGGTGTTATGAATTTGGGTCTGCCATAGATCCCTTCTCAGATTCAGTAGTGTCAATCCCACCTGTAAGTAGTCTCAGCATCTTACTGTTATGCAAGTTGACACACATTAGCCTCTATTTACTTGTAGGACAGTGAGTTACACCTATGATCTGATTGAATCTCTGTGTCTTTAGTAGATGTATTTTTTGATTACTCCGGAAGTGTATTGAGTTCATATTAGATGAGACAAGGCTTGGTCTTGAATCATTAAGTAGCTTTATTCTATTATTCAGTGAATGCAAAACAATAGCCATAATGGAGCAGTCATTTAGTTCAAATCGTACAACTTCTCTACAGCTGGTAACATAAGAAATGTGAACCAGATATGCAAAGCCATCATGTAGGGCATCTTGTTTAAATTAAATTAATAATTCCTCTGCATGTCCTATATATAACTAATTGTAGAACCTCTCTAACTGAAGTCTCTCCCTCTCACAGACCGACACAAATGAAAGCATTTTCCAACAGTGTTCAGAGGTTGATTTTCTAGTGCCTAGACATATTGGCCGAGATTTTGGGAGGCCCCCTGAGGTGGGATCGGAGGCGGACACGGCACGGCATATCGCAACAGGTGGCAGGGGCATGGTGGGGCAGAGGGCCCGTCGCCCAGCGATCTTCCCAGTGGCGAGATAGGCCGAGGAAGGCCTTCCTGCCCAGAGACCAAATGAGGTCTATAAATGGCCTATTAATGGCGAATTAAGGGCCTCTTCCTGCCACTGCTGGAATGTTACCAGCGGGGACTCTGCCATGTGGAGAGGATGCCTTGTAAAATGAGACGCCCTCCCTGTGGGCTTGGAGGGGGGCCCTCCTTCGTGGGAAATTTGTGACCCATGGAGGGCCCCATCCGGGAACAACTTTACCCCCCAGGATCCCCTCTCCCAGATCCCCCTGCACTGCATGACCACCCCCCTGCCCCATCTTCGCCAGGGCCTTCTGGACTGGCCCCAGTGACCCCGCCTCACCTACCTCTTGTCTGGGGTTCCAGTGCTGGGTTTGGGTCTGAGGCCTCTGCAGTACCAGCGGTGGCCACCACTCCCAATGGCGCTGCCGATACTGCTGATCTGCCGGCCCTCTGATTGGCCGGCAGCTCATGGAGGCTGGTTCCCCATCTTTTAAAGGAATGGGGATCCCACCTCCTGCAACCTTGATTCAAAAAACCGGAGGATCGCTCCGGGGGGCATGAAAAGGCAGATGCAGGGTTCCCCCCGCCTTTTCGGTCCAGCGCCGGGAGCCCCAACTCCAGCACAAAATCCAGCCCATTGAGCTGCTTGTTGCTTAGAGTTCTGAAGCACAACAGTGCTTTAAAGGAGAACATGAGGCAAAGTATCAAAAAGAAAATAATACAAGATGTGATCAGAGAGAGAAAATAAATGAAAATGTTATTTATATTTCATTGTGTTTTCTCTGTCCCATTGAAGAAATGATGCAACCTCTTCATACTGAATTATGCTCATTGCGTTACAAAAAGAATATAAGCCCATCCACTCTTGGATAGTGCCAGTTTGAATGAAAAGCAGCACACTTTTAGATCTCAGCAGAATAGGAGAATACATTCTAAGTCCTGAGGTTGCACATTACTGTCTTAGAATATTATGAGAAATGCCCAGAAACAAAAGAACAGACTTATCACATCTGGTCAGGAAAAGAATTAATTCAGAAAGGCAAGGGTTTTTGCAATATATATTGAAACACCCACCCTAAATACCCTTGTTAGAACAATTTGCACCTTGTTAGAACAATTTGCATTTATATAATGCCTTTAACGTAGTACAACATCGTTCCAATTAATATTTGCAGGCAAGGCCTTTCTAATTGCATAATTTAGTTTAAGTTTAGTTTAGTTTAGAGATACAGCACTGAAACAGGCCCTTCGGCCCACCGAGTCTGTGCCGACCATCAACCACCCATTTATACTAATCCTACACTAATCCCATATTCCTACCCCATCCCCACCTGTCCCTATATATTTTCCCTACCACCTACCTTTACTAGGGGCAATTTATAATGGCCAATTTACCTACCAACCATAATAGTTCTGTTAATGCTGCAAAATTTATTCTAAAGTGTATCAGGTAGCTTTCTTTGGTATTCATAGACCTAAGTGAGGATGTGGACAGTGGGGGGGGGGTGGGTGGTGGTGGGTGGTGTAGCGGGGGGTGGGTGGTGTAGCGGGGCGGGGGAAGCAATCAAGGTCTGAATTGCTGGAAACCAAAGTTGACAAGATGGGGGCCTCAAAATTCTAGGCTGCCCGCTGCCCATTAGAAATGCAATAATCTAGGATTCCTGGCCCCTGACCCTTCAGTATGTGGTCATCATTGCCAGATCCCAGTAACAGGGTCATTTTAGCAAACAGAGTGGGCTGCACAATAAATGAGCCTACTTACACTGACTAGCAGGTGGAAAATCAGAGTGGCACCCATTGCACTGATGGAGGGTGCCAGCAGTCTTTATTGGTCTTAAAAGCAAGATAAAAATTTTGCAAATTATGCAGAAGAGAAACCAGAGCACTCATTTCAAGGTAGCTGATCATCTTGCTGAGAAACCTTTCTGGGGGCCTCCAAAAGGCTCCAAAGGATTTCATATATGCTCTTAGCAAGTGTGGCATCAACTGGGCACAGTAAGAATGTAATGGGTGGAATTCCTAGAGTAGAATGGTAACCCCCTCCAAGATATATATCCAATGTTGACTGCAGACATAAGGTAACGACTTTTCATTTGGTTGTGCAGGCATAACCGGAGGCATGCGGGCCAGCAATTTCACGTTACCGGCCGGTGTCCAAGCTTGCCATCAAGTTCCTGCCTCAAGGTCATTTTGGAACAGGCTACTTTGGGAGGTGGACCGGGGGCAGGGGCGGGTGTGGGGGGTTGGAGGGGTGGGGGTTGATGGTGTGGAGATGGCGGTATCTACCTGCCCGCAGGTGGAATTTTCCAGTCAGCATGCAGGCCTCGCTGAGCCGATGAATGGAGGCAGCCTCCCAGAGGCAGACATTGGGGGCCAGCACTCCATCATTAAAGTTCAACCCCCCATCCCCACCAGCCGCAATTGCTGGAGGGCCATAGCTACAGCCACAGCCGTCCTGGTGGGTCTCCCCCTCCACAATGACCATTAGGCAGCTGTGGTCACTTTTTATTTTCACTCTTTGAAAAATTCTTCAGAGGGCGCCTCCATCTTGAGGTGCCCTCTCATTCCCCTACCTACAGCGGCAGCTCCCACCTCTGTTGGTGGGCTGCCAATCTTGCAGTGCTGGAGGGCCTCGTACCGGCCCTCCAGCCTTGGGAGCCTGCCCTCTATCCTTAATTGTATGTGCCTCCTTGAAAATCGCCCTCTGGGTCTCAGCACCGGCATTTGTGGGATCCTGACCCACATTTCCTCTGAACGGCAGGATCTGGACCCAGCAAAGAAAATTCAGACCAAGGGATCACATTTGGAAATCTCCCCCAATGACTCGTCCAAATTCTTAATACACCATTCCTGGGACGCAAACTTTGCAGATCCAGTTTCTGCCCCAAATTGTTGCCCCTCTACTAACTACGAATTTCTGCCCACATTCAGGGAATTTTGGTCTCAAGAAGCTTACCTCCCTCCTGCCTAATGTTTTCATGTAAATTTCTTTTGTGCTTTATATTAAAATTGCTTTTTTTTAAACCTGGCTATTTTAAACAGATTAACAACTGCACTAAAGCAGAGTGTAAAGAAATTGCAATGTGAGCATGTCAAGTGATGCTCTATCAGGTGGGATTAAACACTCAGTGAAGAAGACGACATAAATCAAGAAGCAACAAACATTTGACACCAAGTACAGCTCAACAAATCCTATGATTTTAAGTTCAGCTTCGGAGAAGAGCAGGGGAGTTACCCCATCATCCCAGCTAATAGTTATCCCTCAAACAACATTACTACCTGGTCATTATCGCATTTCTGTTTGTGGGAGCATGCTGTACTTCCATGTTTCCTACATTACAATTGTGACTAGACTTCAAAAAAACTACTTCATTGGATGTAAAGCACTTTGGGACATACTGAGATGGTGAAAGGCTTTAGAAATACAAGTCCTTAATTCTGTTTTCGCACTATTTGTAAACATGGGAAACAGCAAATACACATTAGTCCAGAACAGCACTGCACTTCCTAACCCAATCTTCCTGGTGTCATCTCTCATGAGGACACAAATCTCTCCCTGTCAGTGCTTCTGGCAGCTGGAAAGACTCCATAATCAATTAATAGTTTAAGACTTCTCACAACCTAACCCAGTTTAATCTGCCATAGTTTGTGATTTTACAGCATTCATAGGACTTGAATTAACTAATCTAACACCATTCAGATATCAGTCTACAGGGATAGAATAACTGGCTACAAGTTATAGGATGCTCTTTAGTTCAAATGAACGTTTCTATTGTTGAAAATCACAGCTGTGGGCCTCACTTCTCAATGATTCTGCAGAATACAAGGGATATTTGAACATTAACATTCAGGGCAATCAGGCTGGCACATGATCAGTGCAAGAGCGTCACTATGACACAAAAGTCAATTTTAATTAGAAATGTCTAAATTTAAATGTAATTTGAATATTAATACAAGCTTCCACACATTAATGCAATGTTCTGCATGTACGATGGAGAGCAATTGTTCCACAGATTATTGAACTTAAATTATTTATCAGCTAATCCGCCTTCTGACGTGTGGAATTGGACCAGAAATTGGACTGGGTTCCAAAAATTCACACAAAATCTTCAAAAATGAATTGTATTGATTCAACACTGAGAGAAATTGAAGGGCAGAGTTTCCTTGTTCTGCATCCAACTCAAAGAAGGGTAGAGAGACTGGAATTTTTATTACATCTTTCATGACCGCTGGACTCACCAAACCACTTTGCAGCCAATTAAGTACTGTTGCAGTGTAATCACTGTTGTAATGTAGGAAACAGAACAGCCAATTTGCACACAGCAAGCTCCCACAAACAGCAATGTAACAGTGAACAGATCATCTGTTTTTAGTTACGTTGATTGACCAATAAACATTGGCCAGGATACTGGGAGCAACTCCCCTGCTCTTTTTCAAAATAGCATCGTGGGATCTTTTACATCCACCTGAGGGGCTTCAGTTAACTGTTACATCCAAAAGACAACACCTCTTTCAGTACAGCACTCCCTCAGTACTACACGAGAGTGTCAGCCTAAATCTTTGTGCTCAAGTCTCTGGCGTGGGGCTTGAGCCCAAAACCTTCTGACTCAGAAAACAAGAGTGCTACCAACTGAGCCAAGGCTGATAGTCACTGGGTAGCCTGAGTGCTGAGAATGCAAAATAATTTGGGCAGGTTGGAACACATGCCTGTAAAAGAAGTCACCTGATCTTCCTTCCATTTTAAATCAGACAAATTCCTTCACAGGCATGCAATCAAACCTACCCAATTTTTGATATTCACGACACTCAGGCGATCGGGTTTATTGGCCCTGGACCCAGGAACATCTCCACTTACGTGTGAAATGACAAGCAAGAAATACGCCTGAATTTAATGCTGAGTTATTTTTTGTGGGGGAGAATTTTTGCAACCTATAATTTTTTTGAATCCTTTAAGAATCCAATGAGGAAATAGGTCATTCATAGTTAATGAGGCCTTATCTTGACAGAAAATTTAGTTTTTGTTTAATATAAAAAATGTTTTTAAAATACACAATTCAGTTGACTTTTAAGAACTTTTGAATACAGAAGAAACTCATGTTGCCTTAGTGAAACAAGCTTTTTTTGCATAAAAGTGGTAAGATGCAGTCTTGCAACAGTGATTTCAGGCCATCACCCAGAAGCCAGTGGTGTGGTGAACAGCTTTATTTTAACCCCCAAAAAAGGGTGGGTTGGGGTTGGGCAAGATGTAAACATTTTAAAAATCAGAAACCCAACTCCAACCCGCCCACTTCCGGGTTTAGTGTTGGTGGGACAGGGTTGGGTAGCCAACCTGCTCCAAGGAGTGCAGGTTAGCCATTTTATTATTAGAATGAAAGTACACACCTCAGATTTAACCTCTCTTCTAGGTTTAGCTTTGGCCAGCCAGGTTTCCCAGGCCTTGGGAAACCCAGCAAATAAAGGGAGGTGAAGACAGCTTGGGAGAAGAGGTAAGTGCCTTGTCAGCACTTCTTATTGGGCCAAGAGAAGCAGGAATGCTTTCACCCTGCCCCTCAAACCTACCTTCTTCCCTGCTATCTGACACCACCCTCCCACAGCCCACACCATCAGACAAAGCCCCCCCCCCCCAATTCAAAGGACCACCCTCCCTGGGATCAGGGATCAGAAACTTCTACTCCTGGAATCCAACCAACCCAGCAGTGATTCCACCAACGCGGCGGCAGTCTATCTCCAGAGACCCTGTCCGACAGGGAGCCAAGCTTTTCAAGTTGGCTTTGAGGTGGGAATCCTACTTAAAAGAAAGATGCACCCTATAGGGTTAAAACTCCACAGCATGCAAGGAAAACTCCTCCCCTCCGCTTACACAATGCGCCCCTGTCAATATTGAGGCCTAGGTTTCTGCACAGTCGCCCAGTGAGGGGGTTGGGGGGTAACAGTAATCATCTCAGGTCTCCCTCGACTATTTCTTAGTAGATTGGCTAATCAGCAATGCCACCAGAATCGAAGGGACAGATTAGCTGAGTTGGCCGAGATCAGCTGGGAATGGTTCAGAATGTGGAATAGTTTAAAAGGAATCTCTTTTCTCTTTTGGGCCTCCTTATCTCGAGAGACAATGGATACGCGCCTGGAGGTGGTCAGTGGTTTGTGAAGCAGCGCCTGGAGTGGCTATAAAGGCCAATTCTGGAGTAACAGGCTCTTCCACAGGTGCTGCAGAGAAATTTGTTTGTTGGGGCTGTTGCACAGTTGGCTCTCCCCTTGCGCCTCTGCCTTTTTTCCTGCCAACTACTAAGTCTCTTCGACTCGCCACAATTTAGCCCTGTCTTTATGGAAGACAGGGCTAAGTTTAAAAGGAATAGGCCACTGGTAAATGTACATCTGTGAAGATCAGTTAGGAGCAGGAATAGGCTCAACTGTGACAGCACATAGAGTTAACAATCTGAAGATACTACTATTTGAGATTACGCATTAAGCTAACGATCAAATAATTACCTTGTCGTCCCCTTTCATGTGCTGTCTGACCTGCTATGCATTTAGTGCATATTTAGTTTCACCCTTAATGAGTGCATTTGCAGCATTGGTGTTACATGAGGCAAGTTCTCACTGGCACTCAAAGTCTACATCACGCAAGTGCATCTTTACATTAAGCATCAAAGTGCATTCAATATACAAAGTGCTATTTTGCACTGATGGAGCTGAATTTTGTGGAGCTGGCGGGGGTTCCTGATGTCGGACTGAAAAGGCGAGGGGATCTCCACCTCAGCCATCTGGAGCTCCCCAGTGCAACTTAATGGCGTTCAGGCACTTAACTGCCCAGGGCCAGAGTCTCCAACCCTTTAAGGATGGGGATGCTGTCTCCAAGAGTTGCCAGCCAATTAGAGAAACGACAGCTCAGTAGTATTGGCTGCACCATCAGAAGCAGTGGCCACTGCCAGTACTACATGAAGCCTGGGACCACACCCAGTGCTGGAGCCCCGGACCCCAGCTAAGTCCAGTGGGACTACCGAGGCCAATCCAGCAGGCCCAGGCGAGGGGGGTGGGAGGGTGGTTTTTGAGGATGGGGTGGGGGAGGTGAGGTTGTTCACAGAGGAGCACCCTTTGCTGCCAGGGGCTCTCCATGGGCCATAGATTACCCACGGAGGAGTCCAACCCCTACCCCCAAGTCCTCAGGGAGACCACCTTGTTTTACTGGGTGGCCTCCCCATGTTTCGGAGGCCCCCCCTCCACCCACGGCGCTGGTGTATTCCCAGCAGCATCAGGAGGAGGCCTTTAAGTGGCTATTAATTGGCCACTTAAGGGCCTTAATTGGCCTCTAGGCAGGCAAAGCCATCATCCGCCTTTCCCAACCCCCACTTAATCACAGGGCAATGGGCACTCATCTCTACACCTTCCATCGCTATTTTATGGGCCCCCCTTGCCTCCCATCCCATCTCCCGGGGGCCCATAAAACTCGACCCAGGGAAGATAGTTAGTTAGCACAGGCACAATCAAATGAATGACCATTTCTGGTGCTGTATCATTCTATGATTTTATGACACTGTGAAGTAGGGGTACATCAGTGCCCTCAAAGAATGGAATTAAACCGTTGGAAGAAGACAGAAATAGCCAGAGAGGAGGTAACAGTGGTAAATATCAAGAGAAGTACAGGCTCTGGTATATACTGGGGGCAGGGTTTTGGAGAGAAGGAGTGGAGCTATGGTCAAATTTTAACTCCATGGCATTTGTGTTTTTTTAAAGCAGTTTCTTCACCTGGAGACCAGCCCAATTAACAGAGATACAGAGGTGGTGTGCGGTGGGGGGAGGGGAGAGCGCGAGGGGAGTGATGGGAGTAGTGGAGACATCTGAGGAAGCCGGAGATCAGGGGAGCTCGGAAGAGATCAGAGGGATGGGTTGGAGATTGGTGGGAGGAAGTGATGAGGATCCAGGAAGAGATTGATCAGGGATCATAGCAGAGAGAGGGATCAAGGACAGATTGGTGGGGGTTCTGAGACTGGGAGAGAGATGGGTGGGTTGGCTGGAGAGTTGGAGATCAGTGGGGGAGATCAGAGGTTGGAGATAGAGGGAAGGTTGGTCATGGGGGGCAGAGGTGAAGGGGAGGGTGGGGGGGGTGGTTTACAGAGTTGTCTTGTTCAGCTGGGAGGAAACAATGATAGATTCTGGTCCAGAAACAGTGCTTTCAAGGCACTCCCTTATTGCCTCCTTTTACCTGCCGAGCCTGGGCAAACCCAGCTGTCATTTATTAAAAACAGAAACCTTATGAAAATGGAGGCACACAGCTTCCATAAGAGGTTTCAACATCAACCCAGCTCTCGAGAACAGATTTGTCACTCGAATCCGCTCCCAACCCTGTAATTGTTCTGAATCCATTTAAACTGAAAGTGGGTGAATCCATGGCAGATTGGATTCTTTTTTCAGATTTTATCATTTTAACTTTTCACACAGCACAAACGCACTGGTTTGGGGTTGACGGAGGGTGGGGTGTTGGGTGGGGTTAAAATTACCCTCATAATTTTATAGTCGTTTGGTAGTACAGAACTTGAGTATTGCTGAAAATAGAGACATGGGCCAGAATTTTACAGTGGGCGGATGGGAGCCGGACCCGCTTCTGCCCAGCCTGGGGATTCATCCCGTATTTTACAGATCCCCAGGCTTTACTTGGCACGAGGCAGGACTTCTACCCACCTGAGGGAGGAGGTCCCGCCTCAGTGAGCTGCCGGCCAATCATTGGGCCAGCAGCTCTTAGTCTCAGCAGTGCCACTGGGAGTGGTGGCCACTGCTGGGACTGCAGCCCAGCTGACTGAGGAGGATACCAAGGAACCAGGACTGAAGGTAAGTTTGAGTTGCCTCACCAGGGGAATCGGTCGTGCTCTGGTGAGGCTAGGGTGGTCATTTGCGGCGGGGATCTTGGATCCCGGGATTGGGTTGTGAGGCGGGGGCGGCCCTGGATTGGGCACCTTGTGCCCGACTGCCAGGCCCTCTCCCCGGGGTGCGTAAAGGCTGGCAGCTATAGCTGGGCGGCCTTTAACGTCCCCGGCACACCCGCTTGCCACGGGTAAAATACCCGTGGAGGTGGGCGAGGGCCCTTAAGTGGCCATTAAGTGGCCACTTAAGTATCTTGATTGGCATCGGGCGGGCGGGTCGTTTCTCACCCCCGGCACCCCCCGCCCGACCTCCGTAAACTTGGTCGGAGGCGGAATCGGGGCGGTTAGCTATCCCGGAGACTGCCGCTCAATTTTACGCCGCCCCCACGCCACCATCCGACCCACTGGGGCGTCATAAAATTCCAGCCATGTTGTCAAAGCTTTTCGTCTTTGTCATCAGGACAATCCGCAAGAATACCAATGTAAGGTAAAACAACATTATACTGTATCAGACGAGAGTTCTGATTGGTTGGCAAGTGAACTCTGATTGGTAGAGGCATTGCGAAAGAGAATGTACCATTTACAGTGACTGACATTTAACTGCCAAGCTTTGTTTGAAATTTAAACCAGGCAGCTTGGATCTGATTGGTCAAGGCATTGCCCTGAGGAATAAACCAGCGAATGGTTGTCACTTATTTAGTTTAGCTGAAACAGGCGCAATGTTTGTACATGTTCTTTCTGTCTGCAATATTCATATATGTAGCTTCAGTATGCGCAAATGCACCACAATGCGAGGCCTACTGACAATCTTAAATTAGTTGTCAGCATGATGCTGAGCACACTGAGGATTATTTAACAAACGTTGTCCAATCGTGGAATCACATCACATGTTGGACACTATGTTTTGAGTTTTGCAAGCACGGGCTGGTTGGGTACGGCCTGTATCTTGCCCGTTGTGAACAGCTGAATGGACATGTTGTTTGATACGATCCGCCAGTCTTTGGGATATATGGCCTATATACCTAGCATCACTCTGGCACTGAAATTCATATATCACATTACTCATTTGTGTGACAGGTCGGATGTCTTTTTGGCTTGACGACAGCCTAGTATCAGCGTGAAACAGCTTGCTTCATCTGTTGCTCAAATTTTTGAGACACATTACCCTTCCACGGTAATTTGAGGTAGATTGGGCACTTTTAAGGGCTGAAAATGATGGCCTGAGACCCGTTTATAAGTTTGTGTGATATACAGCGAGAAATGATCTGATCAGGGTAGCCGTTGTCATGCAGGATGTCTTTGATTCGCCCTATTCCAGCATCAACACAATGTTCAATATTAGATGTGATTCCGTGATTGGACAACATTTGCTAAATAATCCTCAGTGTGCTAAGAATTATGCTGATAACCGATTTAAGATTGTCAGTAGGGCTCGCAGTGTGTTGTGTTTGCACGTACTGGAAGCTACATATATTAATACACAGGGCCCTGTTCTTTCCAGACAGAAAGAACATGTACAAACATTGTGCCCATTTCAGCTAAACAAAATAAGTGACAGCCATTCGCTGATTCATTCCTGAAGGCATTGCCTTGACCAATCAGAGTCAAACTGCTTGGTTTAAATTTCAAACAAAGCTTGGCAATTAACTGTCAGTCACCATAAACTGGTGCATTCTCCATGGCAACGCCTCTACCAATCAGAGTTCACTTGCCAATAAATCAGTACTCCCTTCTCATACAGTATAAAGTTGTTGTTTTCTCTTACATTGGCATTCTTGTGGATGGCCCTGCTGAGTGCAAGACAAAAAGCTTCGACAACATGCCTCTATTTTCACCTCATAATTTTCTTTTCCCATCAGACCCAGTTCAAATTAAGTTTTATAGAAAATAGAAAATGCGGGTTAACAATGCAATTTAGCAAATTAGATTTCAGAGAACTGAAATTTAGATTCCAACCTTTTCATTTACAAAAACTTTGCCCGAAAGAGCAAATGACAATGTATTGATTGTAAGCCAGTAATTGTATTCCTCAAAATTATTACTGAGACAATGTTTCATTGTACTTCCTTATGATAATTTGTGTCTATCTCCAAGATGTAGAAAACTTAAATTAATAAGCAGCATCTTCTCAATGTCATGATTGACTATTGGAATCTAAAGAATAGAATAACTATCTTTGTCTGATTGTAAACCCCAAGAAACTTAACAAAGTAAAATAGATCCAACAGTTATCACATATCCATAATTCTCAAGTTGTCACCAGCAAGATTCCAAAGATGAACCAGCTGGCAGCACTGCTGCTGCAAATATTGCCAGTCAAAATCAATTGCAAGTGGTACATTACTTTCAGTTTATACAATGCTATCTCATAATCCAAAATAATGATTTTACATTGAAAATTTTTTTTTACCCTGACTCGTGGATCATATGCTGGCCAAAAAAAACTGTGACTGGCTACCTTTCTGACAGCATATGCGTGTGAGTAGAAACATTGCAGGTTTTCAGTTGCTGTTGACTGCACTCTAAGAAAGAGCAATAGTGTTATCTTCCAGGTGTCGTTGCACTTAGATTTATAACTCCTTCTGTGAAGGGACTTATAACCTTTCACAAACCCAGTCTTGTTCAAATACACCAAAAATATCTTGCATGTACACATATCCATCCCAATAACCCCTTCAAACTCATCACACAAACTAGTCCTAATAATACCTTCACAGACAGCACACAAACCGATTCCTGTAAAGTTTTCACACAAACCCATCCAAATAACTCCTTCATACACATCATACAAACTGTGTGACAATCATCTGGTTCATGGTTTGAATTAATATTTTACAGGTCACTTTTAGTTTTGGGAAATTAGTTGTGTAGTTGTAAGAATTTCAAACGGTTGCAGACCACCCAAGATTTAAAGTTCAAAATTCTCTCCCTGAGTGCTTACAGAGACAGAATTAGAAAGGTGAGAGCTTTAAAACTGCAGGTGGCCTCATTTAGTTTGGCGGTTGGAACCAAAAAGTCTAGGAGAGTTCTGTCATTGTTGACAATATCAATATTCATGTGGGTATCAGGAATCAAAGAGGATATTTGGAATTGGAAATAGTTAGTTTAAATTGCTACCTGGGCATCCCACATGTACCACATCGTTATGGTGATAGATGCTGCTAGGGAGATGCCTTTTGGGTTAGATGTCTTTTTTGGGTCTTTTTCTGACAAAGACAGTCAGTTTGTTTTTGGATATCAGCTGGGCTCAGGAGCAAAGAGGCCAACAGGAACCAGGGATGTTTCTGTGTTGAGGCAAGTCCTTGTTCAAGCTGGGAAATCCAGATTTGTGAGGTGTTGAAGGTGAACTGGAGGATTTGCCTAGCAAATCCCCAGGAAATCTCAAACCTCATAAGACAGCTGAGAAATTAAGGAAACTGAAGTGAATTCCCAAGAGCTGTGGTACATTTTGGATTGATTGGAGAAGTGAACAAACTGCCAAGATCCTATAACGTACAGGGGAATTCTTGGGGTGGAAGTAACAGTCAACAGGAGTGTTCTGCTGAGATTTAGAGTTTAAAGCATATGACTTCATGTTCTGTTAAGGATTTTAAGCTTAACATATAAATGTTTCCAAATTGTAGTGTTAGGTTTTGCTTTATTTAACTCTTCTACAATGACGTTTTTTTTGTTTAAATCATGAAATCTTGTGGAGTAATTCTTTAGTAATAACTGGGAATTTGACTTTCTATTTTGAAAAGTTAACAGTCCCTAATGGGATCGTAACAACTGGTCTTCACACACACCATACAAACTGGTCCCTAATAACCTCTTCACACGCATCATACAAATCGGTCTCAATCATTTTTCAGATACACCACATATTTGGCCCCTTAAAATTAATAGGGGCTACTTCTGATAATTCAAATATATTTTGTATTAAAATATTGAATTATCTAATAATATGAATAGGGAAATTTAATTAACAAAATAGAAATTTAGTACGTAAAAAAAATTAAATTAGCAGATCTAATTAAATAAGCCACTTTAAATTAAAAGTAGACTGTATCATATTTCTGGAGATTTAATTATGGCTCAATATACATGGATGGATCAACAGATAAATATAGATATACAGAAACATAGGAATATCTTCAGAACTTCACTTTCCCATGGAGTACACCACTCCTCAAAAAGCATTTCTTTGTCCCATCTTGCAATTGCTTATTTAGTAAATTAACTATGTTATGTGGTGCTGGAGCCTAATGATCAGAAAGGAAGTGCATTCAATCCCTATTGTAGATTGTCTGCTCTTAGTTAAGGCAGCAGTGAGGACTCTACAATTGCCCTCAGTATCAGGTGGGCTAAGAAACTTTCCATCCACAGAAGGGATGCTTGCACCACCTTTAGATACCATATCAAGGCCCCAGAACAACGTTTATTTTATTCTTTCACAGGATGTTAGCATTGCTGGCTAGGCCAGCATTTATTGCCCATCCGTAATTGTCCTTGAGAAGGTGGTGGTGAGCTGCATTCTTGAACCACTGCACCCACAGTGCTGTCAGGGAGAGAGTTCCAGGATTTTGACCCAACGACAGTGAAGGAACGGTGACATAGTTCCAAGTCAGGATGGTATGTAGCTTGGAGGAGAACTTGCAGGTGGTGATGTTCCCATGTATCTGCTTCCCCTTGTCCTAGGTGGTAGAGGTCACGGGATTGGAAGGTGCTGTTGAAGGAAACTTGGTGAGTTGCTGCATTGCTTCTTGTAGTTAGTACACATTGCTGCCACTGTGTATCGGTGGCGGATGGGGTCCAATCAAGTGGGTTGCTTTGTCCTGGATGGTGTCATGTTTCTTGAGTGTTGTTAGAGCTGAACTCATCCAGGCAAGTGGAGAGTATTCCATCACACTCCTGACTTGTGCCTTGTATATGGTGGAAAGGCTTTGGGGAGTCGGGAGGTGAGTTACTCGCCGCAGAATTCCCAGCATCTGACCAATGGTAACCGCCAGGATGTTGATAGTGGGGGATTCAGCAATGATAATACCATTGAATGTCAAGGGGAGATGGCTGGATTCTTTTTTTTGGAGATGGGCATTGCCTGGCACTTGTGTGGCACAAATGTCAAGGCTATGGGCCAAGTGCTGGCAAAATGGATTAGGTAGACAGGTCAGGTGTCTTTAATGCATCGGTGCAGACTCGATGGGCTGAAGGGCCTCTTCTGCACTGTATTATTCTGCGATTCTGTGAAATGTAACTTGCCACTTATCAGCTCAAGCCTGAATGTTGTCCAGGTCTTTCTGCATATGGACAGTGGGCTGCTTCAGTATCTGAGGAGTCACGAACGGTGCTGAACATTGTGCAATCATCAGCAAACATCCTCACTTCTGACCTTATAGTGGAGGGAAGGTCATTGATGAAGCAGCTGACGATGGTTAGGCCGAGGACATTACCCTGAGGAACTTCTGCAGTGATGTCCTGGGACTGAAATGATTAACGTCCAACAACCACAACCATCTTCCTTTATGCTAGTTATGACTCCAACCAGTGGAGAGTTTTCCCCCTGATTCGCATTGACTCCAGTTTTGCTCGGGCTCCTTGATGTCATACTCGCTCAGATGCTGCTTTGATGTCAAGCGCAGTCATGCTCAACTCATCTCTTGAATCCAGCACTTTTGTCCATGTTTGGACCAAGGCTGTAATGAGGTCTGGAGATGAGCGACCCTGGTGGAACTCAAACTGAGTGTCAGTGAGCAGGTTATTGCTGAGTAAGTGCCGTTTGATAGTACTGTCGATGATACCTTTCATCGCTTTGTTGATGATCGAGAGTAAATGATGGGGTGGTAATTGGCCAGGTTGGATTTGTCCTGCTTTTTGTGTACAGGACACACTTGGGCAATTTTCAATATTGCCGGGTAGATGCCAGTGTTGTAGCTGTACTGGAATAGCATGGCTCGGGGAGCAGCCAGTTCTGGAACACAAGTCTTCAGTACTATTGCCGGAATGTTGTCAGGGCCCATAAACTTTGCAGTATTCAACGCCTTCAGTCGTCTCTTGATAATTCGCGGAGTGAATCGAATTGGCTGAAGACTGGCATTTGTGATGCTGGCGAATTCAGGAGGAGGCTGAGATGGATCATCAACTCAGCATTTCTGGCTGAAGGTGGATGCAAATGCTTCAGCCTTGTCTTTTGCACATGTGTTGGGCTCCCCCATCATTGAGAATGGGGAACAAAAACAAAAAGTGCTGAAAATACTCAGCAGGTCTGGCAGCATCTGTGGAGAGAGAAGCAAAGTTAACGTTTTAGGTCTGTGACCTTTCATCAGAACTGGCAAATTTTAGAAAAGAATTCGGTTTTAAACAAGTGAAGGGGACGGGGTGGAGGGGGAGAACAAAGGGGAAGCTGTTTGATAGAGAAGAGGGCGATTAAATAACAAAGCTGTCCTAGGACAAAGGCAGAGCGTGTGTTAATGCTTGTGGTGAAAGACAAAGCATTAGTCCAGAGAGAATTTTAACAGTGGAATAATGAGCAGCTCGGACTACATGAAAAGCAGGCAAATGGTTAAAAAATAAAATATTTTTTAAAAAGCCCGTCATGCTCTGAAGTTGTTGAACTCAATGTTCAGTCCCCAAGGCTGTAGAGTGCCTACTTGAAAGATCAGGTGCTACTCCTCAAACTTGCGTTGATGTTCACTGGAACACTGGAGCAGGCCAAAGACAGAAATGTTGGCATGATAGCAGGGGGAGCGTTGAAATGGCAAGCACTGTTGAGAATGGGGATATTTGTCAAGTCTTCTCCTCCTGTTCATTGTTTAATTGTTCACCACTATTCACAACTGGATGTGGCAGGACTCCAGAGCTTAGATCTGATCCATTGGTTGTGGGATCGCTTAGCTTTGTCGATCATCTAACATCATCAATACTGTCTTAGAAGGATCTTGCGAATCAAGTGGGAGGACCAAAGAACAAACATGAGCATTCTCCAAGACAGACGTGCCAGGTATAGAGGTCATGATAATCTCACATCAACTGTTTGGACAGGACATCTCGTCAGAAAGCCCAATTCAAGACTGCCCAAACAAGCGCTCTACTCAGAGCTAGGCCAGGAAGCCCATTCACAGGGGCCAAAGGAAATGTTTCAAAGACAATCTCAAAGCCACCTTGAAGTTCTGCTTTATTAATATCAACACATAGGAAACAGATGCCCAATAGCGACCAAACTGGCAATCCATCATCAAAAATGGCGTTGAGAACTTTCAATTAATACGAACAGCCACTGAGAGAGAACAACGAGAGAGATGAAAAGACAGGGCAGCTGCTTGAGCCAACAATCCGCTGCCACCACCTCTCCCAGCCAACAACTGATGTCCTCACTGTGGGAAAACCTGCAACACTGAGATAGGGCCCATGAACCATCTGTGAACCCACAGCCAACACTGATATCTCATTTCTACCCAGCCATCCGCAAGGAAGAATCATGAAGGATTGCCGATGATTACTGGGCTAGGAGCGGGGGAATTAAGCAGGTTTTGTCCTCCTAATGGCTATTGAGTGATCTGCTGGAAGTGAAAGTATGTGCAGGTCAAATGAGGTCTGGACCGGGTTCAACCATGGTGGCCATTGTTGGTTAAACTGCTTGTCATCATAGTTGATTAATGACCTATTGGGGGATGCACTGGAATGCCATCCCCTTCTTCAGAAGAGAAGGGGAAGATAATCCATGCAGTATAGTGAAGAAATGGAATAAACAATTTTGTAAATTTTCTCGGACAGTAAAAGTGTGGAGAGGTGAAGATGGGAAACCGGTGAGAGAACAGCAAAAAGTTTTCAGACGAAAGAATCAAGAGGTAATTTTTTTCATTGTTTCATGGGATGTGGGCATCACTGGCAAGGCCAGCATTTGTTGCCCATCCCTAATTGCCATTGGCAACTGAGTGGCTTGTTAGGTCATGTCAGAGGGCAGTTAAGAGTCAACCACAGTGTTGTGGGTCTGGTGTTACATGTCGGCCAGACCAGGTAAGGATGAGAGATTTACAGCCCTAAAGGACATCAGTGAACCAGGTGGGCTTTTACGACAATCAATTATAGTTTCATGGCACCATTACTGTGACTAGTTTTCAATTCCAGACTTTTATTAATTAATTGAATTTATTAATTAACTGAATTTAAATTCCACCAGTTGCTGTACTGGGGTTTGAACCTGTGTCCCCAAAGCATTATCCTGGGTTTCTGGATAACGAATTTCATGAAATTACCACTACACCACAATCTCCCCATAATATTTGCAAAGAAAGAAATAAACCATTGAGGAGGATGGAAAAATCAGTGTAGACCCAGCTTTGAGATAGATAGTGCACTGCAGCAATGAAATACATGTACAACGACCAGAGGGCAAAGAGGAAGTAAGTGGATAGTTTTTAGATCAGACGAGAGTCTGTGTCACATCAGAGATGTAAATACTGAACCCACTGCTACAGTGTACATATTGTTATGACCCGGTGAAAAAGAGGTCTAGGGGTCCCTCTCAGTCTTCACCTGGTCTTACTGTAACAAGGTTTAATTTTTAAACACACCATGTTTTTAGCTCCCCCTTGGTGAATCCTTGTTCACTGATTTTCAATTATAAAGCAAAGAAACCAGCACAAACAGGTTTTCTTAGGTTTAAAGAAGAAAAGTTTAAATTTATTAAACTTGAACTTAAACTCTAATTTGGTTACATGACGTGCCCACGCTAGCATGCATACACGATATTAATGTGCAAATAGAGACAGAAAGGAGCAGAAGAAAAATAAAGTGGAAAGGTTTGAAGGAATTTCTGAAGAGTTTTTCTTTTGGTTCTTCAAGCTCACTGTAGAATCCTTGATTGTAAGTAGATCTTGCTTTTCGTTGGGGCCCAGTATTCTTCTTAAACCTTGTTCGCTGTAGGAGACTTTTCTCCCTTGGGGTCATGTGTCTTCAGTGGGTTCAGATGCTTGTGAGAAAGAGATGGGAGCAGACAGGATAGATCTTCTCAGTCCAGGAGCAAACAGTCTTTCAAAGATCAAACCCCCTGTGGATAATTCAAAAGACCCTGGAGCAGCCAGTTAGTTTTTAGTGACCAGCTGGTCTAACCAGTCCTGGATTGTATCACCTTAGCAGTCTCTGGAATGCTCCTCTTACACACAATACCTGGTGATCATGGTCCATTGTGGGTTGAATGTGTCAGGGAATGGACCTTTGTCCTTCCAATCACCATCTTTAAATATGAAAATGTCTTTTCCTGCCACAGCTGATCTGTTTAACAAGTCATTTCCTCGTTCCAGCAACAGTTTAAAATCAGTGTTCATAACAAAATTAATGTGCCTCATTATTGGCAGGTGAGGGCCTAGCATGACAATACTATTATATCACAAAGTTACAGTTAGTGTGCTGAGATAACCTTTTAGAAAAATATGTCACCTTTTTTTTATTCATTCATGGGATGTGGGCATTCGCTGGCCAGGCCAGAATTTATTACCCATCCCTAATTGCCCATGAGAAGGTGATGGCGAGCTCCCTTCTTGAACCGCTGCAGTCCGTGTGGGGTAGGGACACCTGCAGTGCTGTTAGGAAGGGAGTTCCAGGATTTTGACCCAGCGACAGTGAAGGAACGGCGATATACTTCCAAGTCAGGATGGTGTGTGACTTGGAGGGGAACCTGCAGGTGGTGGTGTTCCCATGCATTTGCTGCCCTTGTCCTTCTAGTTGGTACAGGTCACAGGTTTGGAGGGTGCTGTCTAAGGAGCTTTGATGAGTTGCTGTAGTGCATCTTTTAGATAGTACACACTGCTGCCACTGTGCATCGGTGGTGGAGGGAGTGAATGTTTGTACATGGGGTGCCAATCAAGCGGGCTGCTTTGTCCTAGATGGTGTCAAGCTTCTTGAATGTTGTTGAAGCTGCACCCATCCAGGCAAGTGGAGAGTATTCCAACACACTCCTGACTTGTGCCTTGTAGATGGTGCGCAGGCTTTGGGTAGTCAGGAGGTGAGTTACGCGCCGCAGGATTCCTAGCCTCTGACCTGCTCTGGTAGCCACGGTATTTATATGGCTACTCCAGTTCGGTTTCAGGTCAATGGTAGCCCCTAGGATGTTGATAGTGCGTGATTCAGCGATGGTAATGCCATTGAATGTCAAGGGGAGATGGTTAGATTCTCTATTGTTGGAGATGGTCATTGCCTGGCACTTGTGTGGCGCGAATGTTACTTGTCACTTATCAGCCCAAGCCTGGATATTGTCCAAGTCTTGGTGCATTTCTACACGGATTGCTTCAGTATCTGAGGAGTCACGAATGGTGCTGAACATTGTGCAATCATCAGCGAACATCCCCACTTCTGACCTTATGACTGAAAGAAGATCATTGATGAAGCAGATGAAGATGCTTGGGCCTAGGACACTACCCTCAGGAACTCCTGCAGTAATGTCCTGGGGCTGAGATGATTGTTGTCCAACAACCTGATTGTAATCTTTGCAACTCAATTTATTACCAATGGATGTCTCTTCTATTTGTGGGCTTGAAAGGTATAAACAATATACAACAAATAAAATGATCGATATAATAAGTATGCGGTAATGATAGATATTCATAATTTTAAGAACAGTTCAATACACCTGCCCATAAATGAATGGAAGTGGTAGGGGGGAGAGTGGTGGAGTTGGTGGAATGATGCTAAAATAATTTTCTGTCAAAGTCGATTGAGTTATGCCTGGGAATCATTGAATAATTAATATTTAAAACACTCACTGGAGGGAATAGCCTGCAAATGACTACTTAATACAAGCTCCCTTTCACTCTGTTCTCCTTTTTGTATCTGTGTATGTCTGCTTCC
The DNA here is from genome assembly GCF_036365525.1 of Heterodontus francisci. NCBI lineage: Eukaryota > Metazoa > Chordata > Chondrichthyes > Heterodontiformes > Heterodontidae > Heterodontus > Heterodontus francisci. Next base: position 41,676,828 of record NC_090373.1, read on the forward strand.
ACTTTTTTTGGTATTTTTTGCCATACTCTGTCCATGGGCAAGGGCTGAGCAGGTGACCTAAGCTCCAATTTGAACTCTGTCTCAAGAAATGGGTTTTGAGTGAGTTAAACTCAGGCTTTTAGTCTCCACTCTTTGTCAATATCATTCAGAAATCCATCGCCACAAAGTCCACAAATATGACCTAAGGAGACTTCTACGATCATTCCTTCCTCCCTGGGACTGCACTTCTATTCAACAGCTCTGCATTATGGCACAGATGAAATTGATAATCCAGTGCAGGGCGAGGGGCGTCGTGCAGATTAAGCGTCTGAAACCAACAGGAAATTTAGTTATCTACTCTGAAAATTAGGAGAATAGATGTAACATGGAAACCTAGCATGTACTTGATAGAGACATGCTCAATGGGTGGAAGACTTTTAAACATTTGATAACATCATTTAAATGTAAGCAGATTAATGTGTCAATGTTACCTTAAGGGACACTCAACAGTTTAATTAAATATGACAATTTTTGAGAGACATCCTCAGTCTATGCCTTGTTACAATGATGCACACTGAACATCTGGGAGCCTAGAATTTTAAATGTTTAATAATGCATTTCCTATAATCATAGCTTATTGAAAATTTCCTTTAAATTCCTTGCATGAGTGAGTTGCATGGTAAACTTGTTTATTTTTAAACTATCACTCATCAATGTGAGTTGGCACAATCCACAGACCTCACTACAATCTGGTATGAGTTCATCTGTTTCCATATTTGGGCGGCACAGTGGCGCAATGGTTAGCACCGCAGCCTCACAGCTCCAGCGACCCCGGTTCAATTCTGGGTACTGCCTGTGTGGAGTTTGCAAGTTCTCCCTGTGTCTGCATGGGTTTTCACTGGGTACTCCGGTTTCCTCCCACCACCAAATGACTTGCAGGTTGATAGGTAAATTGGCCATTATAAATTGCCCCTAGTATAGGTAGGTGGTAGGGGAATATAGGGACAGGTGGGGATGTGTTAGGAATATGGGATTAGTGTAGGATTAGTATAAATGGGTGGTTGATGTTCGGCACAGACTCGGTGGGCCGAAGGGCCTGTTTCAGTGCTGTATCTCTAAATAAAATAAAATATCATGCACCCCTCACCCTTTTGTAAACTGACTGCTTAAGAAAAACTAATACAATGACCATTATTACGGGAGAATTTCCTGCAAAATCCTGATTGGAACACTTCCCTTACCCCAGAAGAAACAGAGATGCCTACCCTTCTCACAATGGGGTCTATATTCATGTTTCTTCTACTATCTTCCCACTTAATCGAGTATCTCTCTCCCCCTCTGCCTCAGCAAGATCATTTCTCCCAACCAGTCTTTCTCGATCCTGCCCAACAGAATATCTGTCCACTGTCTCCCCAATACCACTCAAAAGCATCCACTTCTCTTTATTCATCCACCCCTAACTAGGATGTTTGTCTCTCTTCCCACTCATGCACAACAGAGCGTTTCTCTGTGTATGTCCATCTGTCTCTCTTTAACAACAGTCACTTCCTGCCAGTTTCAGGTGGGTCATGCAGATGTGGGCCAGGAGTTAAAATGTCCAGGGCCTCACACTGCAGAGGTCAGCGAGATTTTGTGCTCATCTCAGCCAAGCTAATTCTGAGTTAAAATGCAAGTTTATGATTCTCACAAAACTATCAGCTGAGCTTAAAAGCTTTCTACCTTGCCTTTTTGTGCAGAGCAAGAAAGTAATATCAGTCTGATTGTTTGAATTGACAACTTCTACTCCTACTTTTCAACTGAAGCCCTGGTCTACATGATCACAAAGTCATACAGCACAGAAAGAGACCATTCAGCCCATCATCCATGCGCTGGCTCTTTGAACTCCCCTGTTCTCTCTGCATACCCCTGCAAATATTTCCTTTTTGAGTCTTTATCCAATTCCCTTTTGAAAGTTGTTATTGAATCTGCTTTCACCACCCTTTCAAGCAGTGTATTCCAGATCATAACAACTCACTGCATAAAAAAGTCTCCTCATCTGAACTGATGAGTTCCATTAGCTTCCTGTCCAAACTCCCAGCTGACTCATACAACTCCAAATCCCAGTAAGAAAAGCAAATTTTCTTGTGAAACTTTAACACTGGAACACACGGATTGAAATGTAAAATGTCACCTTGAAACAATGCTGTGGGTGTATATCAAGGGAGGAGAGGGTGAAAAGATCTTGACAGCAAATCTTTGAAAAAAAGACCTGTCTTTATGTAGCACCTTTGATGACCACCAGACATCTCAAAGTGCTTTACAGCCAATAAAGTACTTTGGTTTTGAAGTGTAGTCACTGTTGTAATGCAAGAAATCTAAGTTCATTTAAGTTTCAGGGCACACCACATCAGTACACCAACAGGATCTACCACCACGACAGCTTTGTATTTCCAAGTTCGTTTTCAGCTAAGCTTTATTTTGCGAATTCAATATTTATTTGTTTCTACATTTCTGCAAAGGAAAACACTAAAATTGATGTCACAGAGCTCACAAAGCAGCTGCAATTAAGTAACTGAAATAAATAATTGGTCAGATAAACTGTCACACAAATGATTAATACGCATCAGACGCATCTACACTGAAATGTGATAATTCTTCACTGTACAATATATGATGAATGTTTGCAATAAGATGGATGCTGTGCAAATTAAAACTTTAATACATCGTATTTGACTTGATTGTGTGTTACATCTCTAACATAGGATAAAAGAGAGCTTTATTTTATGATTATGCCTGAAAGTGAGAAGAGTACTCAGGAGCGCTGCTGCCCCAGTGGTAAAGGTGCTGCACAGTATAAAACGGAGATGAGAAGAGAAGATCCCAGGCTCAGAAGTCAATCTGCACTGGATTAGTTGATCTCAGCTAGGACAGAAGCTAGGGTACTGCAACTGGTCTCAATGTCTTGGAGCCGGATAGGAGTTAGGGTTAACATTCCTGATTGCTATCATGTGACTCCTACTGGAAAGTGCACACATAAACATCACGTGAGGCCAGGAGCAGGCTTGGTTGTGATCCCTGTAAGATTGATGTTCATTGGCTAAATTCACAGGCCAAGAGTGGTCACTGGGGCAAGATATCAAAAGGGTGATCAGCACATGAGATCTAGCAAGAGTCTGCAATTTCAGCGATGGTAGTGAAAAATGGGAACAATAAAAGAGGATATTCATTTCAGTTTGATCTATGTATGACCCAACAAGAAATAGGAGCAAGAGTAGGCCTTTGAGCCTACTCTGCCATTCAATATGATCATGGCTGATCTTCTACCTATAAGATCATAAAAAATAAGAGCAGGAATTGGCTGTTTGGTCTACAATGTTGTTAAGTTCAGAATATTTTTCAATTGAATTTGTCTACTTCTTTGAAATAATACTCTCGTTGTAAATGTGAGTTGCTTTTATTTCATTAAAGATGTGATGTTTGAGTGGTGGAACAGAGATGGAAGAGTGCCACAGCAGTAATACAGAGGGGTGGGCAGGGACATAACAGAACATCATGACAGCGAGGGCAGCCAGAGTGAAAGATAAAGCATCATCAGCACTGAGCCAATTTTCAGTCATATTCAGGATGTAAACTTGAAATGAGATCACAGAAGGGGAAATCATCAGGCAGAAAGGGGAAAGTATCCAAGGGTAAGTTGAACAGGAGAGGGTCAGAGGAGGGACAGTGTGCCATGAAGAAGAATGTTCCTTTTGAAGCTGAGAGATGGCATGGCAGCAAAGATAGAAGAGGAAAGCAGTGGGTTCAGCTGGGAAACGGGGGGGCGGGTGAGGGTTGTGGGGGCATGGAACAGTTGTGTAAAGGAGGAAAAGGGAGGCAATGATAGGGACAAGGAAACAGCAGCTGATGAACAATAGGAAGGCAAAGACACGAGAAGGTGGGCACCAGCTGTTATATGTGTGCAGTGGAGCAACAGAAAATAAAGTTAGAACATTATTAGTATTTGAGTGAAAGAGACTGAAGAATTGCATTAGGGAATGGTGGATGGAGGTTGTGGCTGGCTTGGCAGTCATGGATTGACCAGAGTTCCAGTTCAACCAAGATCTCAGGAAACTTGTGAGCTTGAGAGCAGAGATCCAAATGCAGACTGGAGGCTGAGGGGACTAGAGTTTAACATATAATGACACATATTCCTCAATGCTTAATTGAAGAACTATTCGATCAAGTTCAATCACTAACATTCATGTAAAGACTGTTTTTTGCAACATTAAGATTTTATTCACCTGAAGTACTGAGAAATAAGAAACATTCTCCAAAATCTGATTCATGGGATTGTGATATGTACTGTTCAAAAGTGGTATGGCCAAACAGTGTAACTCCATGTTATGATACGTCTGTAAAATTAGCATTAACAGTATAACTAAACATCAATCCTACTACTCTATTTCAATGTGCCTCAACCTGAAATCAAAAGAGCTAATTCCTGTACAAGGAATATATAGTGAGAAAATTGTGATAGGGCTTGTGCTCATTGGAAAGTCGATTGAGACTATCCATTCTTAGGGATCCATCAGTAGACAAAGCCTTCCAGAGATGTCCTCATAAGATACCAACATGAGAAGAGTTAAACCCAACCTTTACTCAAGTGAAAGACTTTTCCAAATTAGATGCAAAAAACAGATATTGGTCCGTACACTTGAAAGAGGGTCGCAAGCGCTAACAACATTCAGAACTCCCTTTGGCAGGTACTGTTTCCTCCGTTTACCATTTGGGCCATCGATCAGCCAGGATATATTTCAACAGCATATGTACCGGATAACAGAAAGAGTCCCGGGCTGTGTGTGTATTGCAGATGACATCGCAATTACATAAATTTCTTCGGTGCTATTTACTCAAGTTCAGGTGTCCTGGATCCTGGGAAAATCAAAGAAATCCAGACAATGCCGACAAGACAAGGACGACCTCCAACGGTATCTCAGTCTATTCAACTTCCTTGCTCCATACATACTGAGCTCCTCGGAGAAGGCTTTTCCACAAAGAGAATTGTGAAGAAGTACATGCCATTCCTATGGCAGGATAATCACCAACATGCGTTCAGTGCATAGAAACAAGCACTGTCAGCCAAGTCATGTCTTCAATACAATGACCCTTAGAAGGAAACAACATTAGAAGTGGATGCATCGCAGAAAGGTCTTGATGCATGTTTTCTTCAAGACAGCAAGCCTGTTGCACTTGGTTCAAAGAGTCTGTCTCCAGAACAAGCAAATTACTCCAATATCGAACAAGAAACTCTCACTCTTGTCTTCGGGATCACCAAGTGCCACACATACGTATTCAGAAAAGAGTTCACAATCGAGACAGATCATAAGCCACTGGAGATGATCTGGAGAAAGATGCTCACAAGTGCAATGCCTCAACTTCAGAGGTTACTCATCAAGATTCAGGACTACAACTGTGATGTCAGACACAAACCCAGTTATCAGATGATCCTATTAGACACTCTAAGTAGACTGCCCAACTCTGGGAAGGCACAAGAAATGCTATTTGACTTCCAGGCGGATGAAGTTTGTGCATGCTTGGAGGATGCCCACAACGTAGATCTCATGTGTTTTGGTCAAAACAAGAGAGAGGAACTCCAGACAGAAACTTCTCAAGACCCCAAACTCTGAGCTCTATGGCAAATCGTTATAGAGATTTGGCCTGAGACCATTCAGGAGATCCCTACGGATTGAAGAACGTATTGGTCATACGGAGACAAAAACAGTATATCCAATGGCGTACTATTCAAAGGATGCCAAGTACTCATTCCGGCAACACTTCAGTTTGACATACGTGGACAGCTCCACTAAGGACACATGGGAATAGAAAGAATGACATAACTCGCCCACGAGTCTATGTTCTGGCCCAGCATCAACAAAGACATTGACCAGATAGTGAAATCTTGTGATGTGTGTCAGGAACATCAGGCTAGTTAACAGAAAGAGCCTCTCCAACTGCATGACATGCCATCACCATCATGGATCAAGATAGCAACAGATCTGTGGTCTGTGGGCAGAGAAGACTATCTGTTAGTGACTGACTATCACTCCAAATTTCGTATTGTGCAGATGCTTCGAGACACATCAAGTACAGCAGTGGCCAACTGCAGTTAGTGCCATCTTTAGCCTTTTTGGTGCCCTGATAGAAGTGGTGTTCGGCAATAGCCCACAATATACCGGGAAAGCGTTCCAGAATATGTGTGAACAACCATCAACCATGTCTCAGCATCATCATCCTGATATCCTCGTTTGAATGGAATGGTTGAATGTATGGTCAGGACAAACAAACTGCTGATCAAAAAGTGTTTGCAAACCAGGCAAGATATCGAAGTCATTATTGCATCTTCGCGCGTCGCCATTAGATTCCGGATTGCCATCATTTGCTGAGATTATGTTTGGTCAATCAGTGAGAACCACACTAAGTTATCATCTCACCAAGTCATCTTTGATCACAAACCATTTACATCAGAAGCAAGACAAAATTAAAAGACACACACAACATGGATGTGGGTGCAGAATTACTGCCAGAAGGTGAGGGTCCTAACCTTGCAAGAACAGACATGGATCACAGCAGAGGTGTCCAAGGTGTGCAAAGAACCACATTCGTATGAGGTAACAACATCAAATGGTGCAGTTCTGCGAAGGAATCAATCTCATCTCAGGGGACTCTCTACTAGCCATGCACAAGGCAACCAAACAGCATCGCCTACACGTACCTGTGTACACGTACCTGAAGATGAAGACACAACACACAGATAACTGAGGACAATCCTCCCAAACACAATCTCCAGAAGGAGAGGATGGACAGTTCGAGAACACACCCACATGTCATTGCCACAAGGTCTGGTCGAGTCAGCCAACAAGTCGGTATGATTCCAAATGTAGACAACACCTTGAAGAGAAGTGTTCTAAATGTTCTTCTTACAGTTGAATATTTTATGTAAATAGTATTATAGTTGTCAAATTTCCTATATCTCAAGGGTTGCTTATTCATTTACATATTAATGTTATACTACACGGCGTTGTCATTTAAGGGAAGGGGGATGTTTTGATAGTGTATTTGTTAGTATGTTGAATATAATCATTTAAATATATGTTTATGCTAATGACTATGTCATCACAGGAAGTAATGCAATATCACGGGATTCAGTTCTCCTGCACAGTGAGTTAGCAAGTGTAAGCCGAAGCAACAGCAAGTCTCCTTTAAAGCTCTGCATTCAAACCTTTATGCCTGTCCTTCAGCTTTGTTTGTATTAGTCTAGAAAGAAATAATACAACATGTACCTCTCCTAATTTTCATTTCTCCTCACTTCAATGGAAATGAAAATCAGGAGAGATGTGTATATGGATGAGCAATCCAATATCAGCCAGTCAAAGTTACTCCCCAAAAGTCTGAAGCTCATAAAAGGTTAATGGAGCACATATTTGTTAAAAAATTTCCTTTACTATAACATTGCTACTAAGATTAAAGAAAAAATGAATTGAATGAGTAAAGAGCTGGGTTGCAATGCAAGTGATTACTGCCACATGAAATGTGCTTTAAAGTAATTTTGGTTGCTATAGGAGACTAAAAAAATGACAGCCTAGCTCAGCAGAGTGGAATGGATGCCACTGATTCTTGCTTGCCGCTGATGCCTCCCAGAAGGCACTTAATAATAGTATGAGCTCTTCTAAATTATACCGTCATTCATTTCTTTTATCTGAAGTTCCAACTGGATAACATTTGAATATTAGGATCCTAGGATGGCTTTATGTCAGCATGAGAGTACATATAATAAACTCACTGCTGTTAAAAGTCCTTTTACTGAATCAGAACGAGAGATATAATTATTTTATGATTCTATTAAGTAACTTAGTCATTAATCAAATAACCATTATACTTAAATTGATTTCTCTCCCCACTGTTCGAATACCATTTTCTTCCTGACCTTCTGCTAATGTAAATGATATGATCCTGTGTGTTTCTTCCATTGACATTTTCAAAACACATTGGAGTGCTGGAGATGCTCTATGGAGTGGGAAATTGCAAAGTCACTGGATGTGGCTCACATTCTTGAATTTGTCCAGAGTCTGCTTCTGATATCAGGACAGATAGAAAAGATTTTTATCACATCTACATGGGTTGGATTTCACTACACCTCCCAGAGGTGAAACGATAGCGAAGTAGAATTGCCACATGAGTTCTCTCAATTGTCTGCCATAAAGTTGGCAGAAAAACCTGGAGAAATGATATAGGCAGTAACTCCATCTCTCCAGAGTTTCTGCCGACATTCTGCTTAAATCACAGCAGACAATTGGGAGAACCTCCACAGAGAATCCAGGCAGGTGTATTTAGCCACTTTATCGCCTGAGGATGTTGGCAGATGCACCATATGGAGATCACAGATGCCACTGTGACAAAAACTTTTGGAGATTACTGCATCATTCTATTGCTTCTACCCAAACGTCTTAAAATTTCAGTGTCGGCTTTAGAGAAGCCTGTTTTTTGTTGGCTGCAGTCTGCTCAAACTTTCACCAGCAAAGAATTAAGCATCCTTTTAATGCTTAAATATTATGCATGACTATGCTATATACTTTCATAACCCAACCTAATCTGATGTGACAGGAGTTAAGACTTCGACTATATGTCCCAGGTTTAATAGACATGCTTGTTACAGTTCAGGATTTCTTCCTTTTTTTTAACTGGTGCTCATAATAGAAAGTCAATTTCCATAAAGTAGCTAAGTCTTCCACAAATGGAAATGTCCTATGGATGCTGGAACTGTGAGACTGGGTGCTGGCTGTGCGAAGAGCCTCAAAACATATTAGGCCTTTCATCTGCATATGCTAAGAGCCAAATGCCCATTTCAGGTGGGGGCACTGGTTGTCCAATTTTTACCATTACCAATATGGCGGGTGATGCAATTCCAGCTCGTAATGAGCGTGTACTTCCTGTCTGCCATACCAGAGGGAAGTTTAGCTGCCTCTTTCGTGCCCAAAAATCAGACGCACTGCCATCAAATTTCTAGGTCAATGAAGACTCCCTCAGGGATACTGATGGATCATGCCAATTTTAAAATTTATTTGCTCCACCTAAAGTCATGTAAAAATATAATACAGAAAATCTTCACCTTTCACAATATTTCAATGTCTTACTGAACATAATGTCACATGACATTCAGACAAGCCATATGACCACTATTCCTCGCCAAAAATTCCTTGCAGTATTAGCTCATCAAACAGTCTCATTAATTATAAAGGGACTAAAAGATAGTACAAAAAAATGTTAATTTAATCAGTGGAAATGAAATGATTTTTGCCAGCTAATTCTAGGCTGAGAACTTCCTCCACATTTGCATCCAGAGACACGTGTAACCTGGATGCAAACAAATTATGATTTTCAGGATTGTGGAATTTTGGACACATGTGATTTAGACATGTAATTACAATATGCCCAAATCTCTTTGATGCTTTCTGTCATCAAGCCCTCTGTCCAAACAAATCTGTAAAATTAACCACACCACTAGCTGTCAAATGATCCTCCCACTGTGCTTATCCGGGAGTCTCTGTGACCATATTTTCAGGTACAAGAGGAAACACAGAGTCATTTGTCTAGTCTATTGATTCCAACTGTTTGAGGGGTTTAAAAAAAGAAATTAACTTCACTGAGACCAACTCTGCATTTTCTGTTTCTTTTAATGCATTTTTATGGCACATTAAAAACTGAAAAGCTTCCCCAATTACTGGATCTTTAATGGAGGTCATGCTGAAGAGGATTATAATCCCAGCCCCTCTTTGGGACCATCCTGGATCAAGCACACTCCCTAAATAATCACTCTCACTCAAGGTTGAGAAAGACAGATCTCAGAGACACTTGGGCCTGAAGAACTTATCTAATTCTCCCCAAAGAAAAAGAACTAGCGCAGGATATTACCATCTTCCAGACAGCCTTTTTAACAAGTTTTGCTGGATAATAACAACCTGAATATTATAAGGGTCTGGGCATCTCTCCTCAATGATGTACCTTCCCACTGAACAGTGTACAGAGATGGGTTCTCGAGTTTGAGGTATGAAGGCTAAATGAGACAATATATTTTCTAAATTATATAAAAGTTATTAAAGAACCGAACATGCAATTCACATTTGATGGGTAAAACAATCACAACAGTAATAGCTCTAGAAAAAGAATGTATAATCTTATTCCTAGTAATCCACATTTTAACTCTAAATATTGTGACAGTAAAATATTTAAGATATCCATCAATATTTAAAGCAGCACTTACCTTAAATCCCTGAGTAGAAAGCTACAGAGTTTAGCAAGATACCTCTATCCTAATTATGGGGAGAACTATCGTCGACGCACCATAGTATCTCGTAGCTATACCGTGAGAAAAGCTGGAATGACTCCAACGATTCTAAAGATCCACTGTGTTTTTTCTATTCTTTCATGGGATGTGGGCATTGCTGGCTACGCCAGCATTTATTGTCCATCCCTAATTGCCCTTGAGAAGGTGGTGATGAGCCACCTTCTTGAACTGCTACAATCCTTGGGATATAGGTACACCCACAGTGCTGTTAGGAAGGAAGTTCCAGGATTTTGACCCAGCGACAGTGAAGGAACGGCGATATAGTTCCAAGTCAGGATGTTGTGGTTTGCAGGGGAATTTGCAGTTGGTGGTGTTTCCATGCACCTGCTGTCCTTGTCCCTCTAGGTGGTAGATGTTGGAGGTTTGGAAGGTGCTGTCAAAGGAGCCTTGGTGAGTTGCTGCAGTGCATTTTCTAATATTTATACAGTTTCTAAGCTACATATCTAGTTTTTTTTTATGTGTGCGGGTTTACCTCTCTTGCATATAATTTCTCTAATAAGGCGATAAAACTGACAATTTCTAGTTGTAATCCACATTATTTAATTTCTAAGAAAAGGCTGAGCCAGCAGGAAGCTGTGAGCACAGATGGTGGTCAACATCCCTCAGGTAGCAGGATGCTGAAAGTTGCAAATGATGGTACACTTCCTAGCTACCTCATTGTGTTTTAAGATTGTAGCTCAGTTTCCCGGATTTGACAGGTAATTCAAGTCCATCCGTAGAAAATCATGTCATTCATTGTTCAACTGCAGTAACTTATGATGATTATTTATGAAACTTGTATTATCAGTGCTTTGCTGAGGTGATGATGCTAATAACTTGTTGAAATGAGCTCCTGTCGTTGCATTCTTAGGAAGAGGCAGTTATGCTGCAACCTTGACTGCAGGGTGTTAGGGTCTTGTCTACAGGGGCATGTTATAGGCATGCCTATAACTTTTTTTAACATTCCAGACAGATCAATCCTGCTTTTAATTTTTTAATCCCTAATTCATTGGAAAATAACTCTTTTAACCTTATAACCCCTTATTATGGCCGGATTCCTTCACACTGCTGTGACTGGAATTGTTTTCCTTAGAAAAGAGAAGGTTGAGTGAATACTTGATGGAGGTATTCAAAATCATGAGGGGTCTAGACAGAGTAGATAGAAAGAAACTGTTCCCATTTGTGGAAGGGTTGAGAATCAGAGGATACTGATTTAAGGTGATTGGCAAAGACGCAATGGCGACATGAGGAAAAAGTTTTTTTATGCAGCCTGTGGTTAGCATCTGGAATGCACTGCCTGACGGTATGGTGGAGGCAGATTCAATCATGGCTTTCAAAAGGGAATTGGATAAGCATCTGAAGAGAAAGAATTTGTTGGACTATCCGGGAAGGGCGGTAAGTGGGACTAGCTGAGTTGCTCTTGCAGAGAGCTGGCATGGACATGATGGGCCTCCTTTTGTGCTGTAACCATGCTATGATTCTGATGAATGATAATTCAATTGGTTCAAACTTAAGTTGAAATATACTGGCATTGGTTCGGTGTTTCCTTGTGCCCTGAATGTTTACTCTGACTCAAATACCCATTTGCACCCATTTTATGCAACTGAGACTGGGAGGACACTTTGGCACAACTTTACTGTGAAAATAGGTACAACAATGGGCACATTGTCTGGTCTAACCTCAGGGTTGCGCCCAAGAAGGAAGCTCCAGGCCTTGATACTATTCCTCACAATAGGGAGTAATTTTGACTAAGGGTGTTTGCGTGAAATAGGTGATTTTAATTCAGCTGCCCATTATACATCTCGACTTTCATTTAAATCAATATCAGCCAAAGTCAAATTGCTCCCCAGGTTTCTCAGTAGTGTCAATGTTTCATTGCAACCATATTACTGCTTCAGGCAGACAATGCAGAGTGAATACTGATGTCCAGCAATCACTAAAATATTGTGCACAGTTCTGGTGTCCTCATTACAGAAATGTTATCGAGGCACTGGAGAAGGTACAAAATAGATTTACAAGGAAGATACCAGAACTGACAGCTTATAACTATTAGGAAAGACTGAACAGCCTGGGACTGAGGGGTGACATAATGCAGGTCTTTAAAAATAGTAGATGTATCAACATGTGGGAGAGATCAGAACTAGAGGTCATAAATGTTTAGTTTAGTTTAGTTTAGTTTAGAGATACAGCACTGAAACAGGCCCTTCGGCCCACCGAGTCTGTGCCGACCATCAACCACCCATTTATACTAATCCTACACTAATCCCATATTCCTATCACATGCCCACCTGTCCCTATATATTTCCCTACCACCTACCTATACTAGGGGCAATTTATAATGGCCAATTTACCTATCAACCTGCAAGTCTTTGGCATGTGGGAGGAAACCGGAGCACCCGGAGGAAACCCACGCAGACACAGGGAGAACTTGCAAACTCCACACAGGCAGTACCCGGAATCGAACCCGGGTCCCTGGAGCTGTGAGGCTGCGGTGCTAACCACTGCGCCACTGTGACTATAAGATAGTCACAAATAAATCCAATATGGATTTCAGGAGAAACCTCAATACCCAGAGAATGGTTAGAATGTGGAAGTTACTACCACAAGCAGTAGTTGTGATGAATAGTATAGATGCATTTAAGGGGAAGCTAGATAAGAAAATGAGGGAGAAAGGAACAGAAGGGAATGTTTATAACATGAGATGATGTAGGAGTGGTGGGAGGATGCTTGTGTGGAGCATAAACACTGGCATGGAGCAGTTGGGCTAAATAGCCTGTTCTGTGATGTAAATTCATAGAAACATAGAAAAATTATGGCACAGGAGTGGGCCATACAGCCCATTGTGTCTGTGCTGGCCAAAAATGAGTGATACTGCCCAATCCCAGCTCTTGATCCATAGCCCTGCAGGTTACAGCACTTTAAGTGTATATCCAAGTATTTGTTTAAATTACAGTGAGAGTTTCTGCCTCTACCACCCTTTCAGGCAATGAGTTCCAGAACCCCACCACCCTCTGACAAATTTCTCAACTCCCCTCTACTCCTTCTGTCAATTACTTTAAAACTACACCTACTGGCTATTGATCTCCCTGCTAAAGGAAATAGGTCCTTCCCATCCACTTTATCCAGGTCCCTCATAATTGTGTAGACCTCAACTAAATCACTCCTCGGCATCCTCTTTTCCAAAGAAAACAACTCAACATATTCAATCTGCTCATGGCTAAAATTCACCATTTCTGACAAAATCCTTGTAAATCTCCTTTGTACCCACACTATTCTGCATACTTCTATGTAACTTTACAGTCCTCAGATCAGCAAAGTAGTCACAATCCAATTTTTAAAAAATTCACCACAATGGCTTGTATTTCATTTCTGGGTGTGATCCCAGTCCACACAGTTGGAATGAAGTTTTGGTGCCCCATAATGATTATATAGGAAATGGGCTTGTTCAGTCAAAAGCCAGTGCAAAATTAGTGGAGCCACAACAATATACTGACAATAAGCAGCAGTATTCCTTCCAGAAACCTTGTGGCTTGTGTAGAAAAATAGAAAAAAAGAATCACATTGGATAACGGTGCTCCTCTGAGTTTCATGTTCAGTACATTTTTGGAGCAGATAAATAAAATTGTTTTAGCTTGCATCTTGCCTATTTGGTATTTGGTCTAGGTGTAGTTAATGCTGAAGTGGTCATATTAGATTAGATTAGAGATACAGCACTGAAACAGGCCCTTCGGCCCACCGAGTCTGTGCCGACCATCAACCACCCATTTATACTAATCCTACACTAATCCCATATTCCTACCAAACATCCCCACCTGTCCCTATATTTCCCTACCACCTACCTATACTAGTGACAATTTATAATGGTCAATTTACCTACCAACCTGCAAGTCTTTTGGCTTGTGGGAGGAAACCGGAGCACCCGGAGAAAACCCACGCAGACACAGGGAGAACTTGCAAACTCCACACAGGCAGAACCCAGAATCGATAAGTGGGAAAATATCCCAGCATTGAGATTCTTATCTCAAAGAGCACTAAAATTCAAGTTTTGTTTTGTTAAATGATCAGGCGTTTTGTTATCAGCACTGTCTCCTAATTAGATATACCTAAAGTAAATGTGTCTGAATTTTACATGCTCTATTTGGCATTTTAGATCAGAATACATAGTTTGACAGAACATAGCCAGCTCTGGATTAGCATACAGAGTAAAAGGCATGCTACAAGGTCGCAGTGTAGTCAAGAGCTTCAGACATCATCGTCATGTAAGGAAAACTCAGACATTTTAAAAATAATCAGAGTTATGATACAGCCTGTGATTCTCCTACATAGTTTTTATTTTATGTAATGCACATATCAAATTTGGGATGCCTTTATGTGGGTGCCTACCATCTGCCATGCAATATATTTATCTCTCTCATATATAAGATGCCGACACATAAATATGTCCATTTTCTGTGCACTGCACAGCACAACTGGAAGATCTTTAAAACAATTGTGATAGAGGTACACTTGGATTTAAGGGGAATTGTCTGCACCAAGAAAGCATTTAGCAAATGTACATACGTGCAGGTGGAAAAGCCACGAGAGCTGTGCATCACCTTTGAGAGTTCAGTGGTTGGTCCCTAACTCATCATGTGTTAGCAAACTGGTGAAGAGAGTGCCCCTTTAATGTTTCAGTGGGAATCTGTCTGTCACTAGCATTTCTACATGTTTTGCACATTGCAACTGCCTTTTTCATATCAATAAGCTAGAATTTTAAATTTGTATGTGTTAATCAGAGCTGGAACATTACTGTAACCATATTTTATGGCATGCAGCACACAGAGCAGAGAAAAATATTTAAATTCTATCTGAATTCTGGCAGTTACTCACGAACAACAAAGTAGAAATCAACATGAAGATCTCTTCCAACAAAGCCACAAAATGTCTTTCAAAATGCAATTCATGGAGAAGATTTAAAAGCTAGACACCTTGGACACGATATAACTATCCAACAAGCCATTAGTAGACTTCAGTCAGAAGTAAACAGGGAACAACCCACACTGACCAAGACATGCAGTCTGACTTCCATGAATAATAAAGACTCGATCATAAAAAGCCTCATGAAAGGGGCATTTAAATTCTGCTGCACTGAAGATTTACTTGAAGGGAAAGAAGGATCATAAACAGCTTTCCCAAAGAGCTTCTTGAAAACTAATACCCCGTAGATTTCCCTGCAAAAGAAAGCTGCAGTAACAGTCTTTTCTTCAAGATCTATTTTGCTCTTGGAATGGCCAATGGAATGTAGAAAAATATTGCTGACAAAGCCACAAGAAAGGTCTGATCTTACAAGATCCTCTCAGTAAACCCAAAATGATTATTTTGTTCTCTGGAAACACACCAAAAATTGTGTTTTGGAATTTCCCTGCAAAGGATTTGATGAGAAATGCATAAAATTATAGTAATTATATAATCTAGAATTATCCCCCCTAAGAGGCTGTGGATACTGGGACAATTGCACCATTCAAGATGGAAATCAATAGATTTTTGTTGGATAAAGGTATCAAGGGATATGGAGTGGGTAAATGGAATTGAGTGGCAGAGCAACCATGATCAAATTGAATGGTGGAGCAGGCTTAAGGGGCTAAATGGACTACTCCTATTCCTGTGTTCCTATCTGTATGTAGCTATGATCCACTACATTTTTGACCTTGTTCTTCTTAAATATATACACAGCTCTATACATAAATATCACTCCAAATACAAGAAAAAAAGAATGCACTTCCCTGAATCACCTATCCCAGAGGCGAACTAGTGGGGTCTGTAATCTTGATAAGCAGATGAAGAAAAAAAGACAGACAGACATACTTGCATTTATATAGCGCCTTTCACAACCATCAGAAGTCCTAAAGTGCTTTACAGCCAATGAAGTACTTTTGAAGTGTAGCCACTGTTATGATGTAGGAAACGCAGCAGCCAATTTGCACACAACAAACTCCCACAAACAGCAATATGATTATAATCAGATAATCTGTTTTGTGATGTTGATTGAGGGATTGAGTTGATTGGCCGGGATGTCAGGTAAAATTCCCCTGCTCTACGAAAGTGGCATGGGATCATTCACATTCACCTGGCAGGGCAGATGGGGCCTCAGTATAATATCTCATTTGAAAGACAGCATCTGCAACATTGCAGCACTTCCTGCACTGAAGTGTCAGCCTAGATTTTGTGCTGAAGTCCTGGAGTTTGAACCCACAATCTTCTGATTCATAGGCAAGAGTGTTACCAACTGAACCATGGGTGACACTATAGAAGCATTCCACTAGGCAGGCAAAAGCCATGAATACATCCAGGGAGTCAACAAATCCCCAAAATTAAAGGAGTCCTGGGATTCTCAACCCTTAAGCTGATGTTACTGGAAAACCAGTTGAAGGACATTAGCACTTGGAATACAGTGTCACCACAGAACCGACAGCTGGAGGCTAAGCCTCATCTTATTTTCCCTCTCTCTCCCATCGTGCACTTTGTCAGGGAGCCAAAACAAGCAAGGAAGCAGTTCATAGCAGCACGAATGTGCAGGTATACCTGTGCAGGACTGAGGATCCCACTGGGTCCTCCAATATTTTCTCAATTAGTATCAGCAAAGGCGGCCCAGGTACACCAGTGTAATTGGACTTAGAGTCTGGCATGAGCTGGGCATCACTGTGTTTCAGCTATTTCCTTCACAGACTAAGATTTTGATGTTTCAGCTAGAACTGGAAAAATTCCAGCTCACTCAGCAGGACATATCCAAATCAAATTCTTCTTTCACGGGTCCCTAATGCTCCTGAAGAGCTCTTCATTCACAACCCCATTGATACCCAGAAACACATCTGCTTACTGTGGTCACCACAATAGTAAGTCTAAAAGGAGCATGGGAAAGAGATCTGGGTCACAAAATAACAGAAGAATACAACAACTTGTATTTATATAGCACCTTTCACATAGTAAAACACCCAAAGGTACTGCACAGGAGCCATTATCAAATAAAAATTTGACACCTGACCACATGGAGATCTTAAGACAGCTAAGCAAAAGCTTGGTCAAAAAGGGAGGTTTTAAGGATCAGCTTAAAGGAAGAGAGAGAGAAGTAAAAAAGCAGACAGATTTCGGGAGGGAGCTCTGGAGTTTGCAGCCTAGGCAGCTGAAGGCACTGCCACCAATGGTGAAGCAATTAAAATTGGAGATGCGCCAGAGGCTGGAATTAGAGGAGCACAGAGATCTTGTAGGGTTGCAGGGCCAGAGTAAGTTACAGAGACATCAAGAGATGAGGCCATGGATGGAAAACAAGGATGAAAATTTTGAAGTTGAGGCATTACTGGATTGGGAGCCAATGTAGGTCAGTGAGCACAGGGGTGATGGGTGAACGGGACTTACTGTGACTTAGGATACAGGCAGCAGAGTTTTGGATCAGCGCAAGGGTATGGAGGGTAGAACCAGGAGGGTATTGGAATGGAGAAGTCTGGAGATAACAAAGGCATGGATGAGGGTTTCAGCAGCAGATGAGCTGAGGCAGGGCAGGAGTCGAGCGGTGTTATGGAAGTGAAAATAGGCAGTCATGATGATGCAATGGTTACATGATTGGGGCCTCATCTCAGGGTTAAGTACGGGACAAAAGTTGCAAAAAGTTTGGTTCAGCCTCAGACAGTTGTCACGGAGAAGGATAGAGTCAATAGCTAGGGAACAGAGTTTGTGGTGGAGACTGAGGACAATGGCTTCGGCCTTCGCAATATTTAGTTGGAGGAAAATTCTGCTCATCCTGCACTGATACCTGACAAGCAACACAATAAACAGAGATAGTCTCAATCTTAGTAGCAAAGAAGTCAATGGGTTCCTCGCACTTGTTGATGATGATAGAGGAGGTAGGGAAAAGCAGTTTAAGAAGTTGGCTTGTCGTGAAAAGCCTGGTGTTACTTTTACATTCCAGGATGATCCTGGAATAATGAGCAAGACCTGATCGTGCTTTAAGTGGTCCTACCAGATCTGGCGATGAATGGCTAAAGCAGATGTCTGTCATAAACATTCAAGGTTGTGTCCCTTGGACTTAAGCTTGAATGCGCTGTGGTACATTCGATGAATATGTTTGCGTTGACCCTCATGAACTTTTACTGCAAGTTGTGTTTGTAAGGATTTGTTTCCAGATTTTACTTCATTCAGCACTCATCTTCACTGTCTGAAAAAATCCGATTCATAATTTATAGCCTGAGATATATAATCTATCGAAACATTATTTGTCTATCTAACTGTAAGGCAAATCACCCACCTGCCAAGACTGAGATGCACATTATTTCGCCACATGAACAAAAACTTAAAATTGCAAGCCCTGACTGGAAGGACATTTGCATAGTACCAGGCAATGTTGAAACAATAGGGACCCAGTAGTTGCTTCCCCAAAACACAGAAGTGGTTAGACCAGCTTTAGTCACATGACTAACTGGCTGTTGCAGAGTTTTGAACTGAGAGTTTTAAATTGGAGAAAATGGGATTTGAACTGAGACAAAGCCGTGTGCTCACGGAGTAAAGATCTCTCTTGGAACTGAAGCAAGAATTACCTCCTCTCCTGTCTGCCTGCTTCCATCTCCTGAATCTTGTGAAAACACATAAACTCAGAGAGGGAAAAAAATTTCCACTAACAAGGTTTACGAAGAAGACTGGGCCCCAACGAAACACTAGACCATATCTTCAATCAATGACTACAGCGAGCTCGAGAAACAGTAACAAGATATTGCCTCAAACTGTTCTACTTATCTTTTCTTCTGCTCTTTTCTGCCCCTATTTGTATGTGTGCATGTTAGAGTGGGCATGCCGCTTATCCGTAGGCGTTAACCGTATTAGAGTTCAAGTTGAAGGTTGAATAAATTTCATCTTTCTTCTTTAAACTAAAGAAAGCCTGTTTGTGCTCATTTCTTTACCTTATAATTGGAAAGTTGTGAACAAGGGATTCAGAAAGGGGGAGCTCAAAACAGTATGTTTAAAATTAAACCTGATTACACTAAGACCAGGTGAAGACAGTAACAGACCCCTAGACACGGATCCAGAAGCTATGAGGCATTTTGTACTATATTCAACAGTATAACAGCCTCATTGTTCACTCAAGTACATTATTATCACATTACTTTGTGAATAGGTCATGTTTCAATTCGTAGAATGTGTGAATTTAGTAGCTGAAATAGTTCTTGTTCTGGACAGAAGGAAAAGTATTTGAAGAGTAGCTGGATTATAACAATAGGTGCATGATTACCCATGTGATGTTCTTTAAATCTTATTCAGTTTATCAGGGGAGATACAAAGCAAAGGCATTAACCCAAAGGAAGGGATTGAAATAAGAGAGGTTCAGTCTTGCATATGCATGTTCCTCTTGCTGCCACACTTAATTCCTGTAATACATTTCCCATCACACCTCTTTGTGATGCTAATATGTTCTCACTGATTTGGTTACCTTTGATTGAAACCTCCATACTTTGGGAGTAATTTTAAACTAACCTGGATCTAAATGGGTATTGTTATAGGTACCTGCATGGGTCCTAGTTATGCCTGTCTTTTTGTGGGTTATGTCTAACATTCTTTGTTCCAGTCCTACTCAGGCCCCTGCCTCAACTCTTTTTCCAGTAGATTGATGACTGTATTGGCACTGTTTCCTGCTCTTACCTGAAACTGAAAAACTTCATCAACTTTGCTTCCAATTTTCACCCTTCTCTTACCTCTGTATGGTCCATCTCCGACACTTCCCTTCCCTTCCTCGACTTCTCTGTCTCCAATTCTGCAGAAAAGGCTGTCTACTAATATTCATTACAAGGCACCGACTCCCACATCTACCTCGACTACGCTTCCTCACACCCTGCCTCCTGTAAGGGCTCCAGTCCATTCTTTCAATTTCCCCGTCTCTGTCGTATCTGTTCTGATGATGCAACCTTTCACAACAGCACTTCTGATGTGTCTTCCTTTTTCCCCAACCGAGGATTCCCCTGCATTGTGGTTGACAGGGCCCTCAAAAATGTCTGACCCATTTCCTGCACCTCTACCCTCACCCCTTCCTTTCCTTCCCAGAACTGCGACATTTGTCCTCACTTTCCACCCACCCCCTCAGCCTCCACCTTCAAAGGATCTTCCTCCAACATTTCTGCCACCTCCAGCACAATGCCACAACCAAACACATTGTCAACTCCCCTGTTAGCATTCCGAAGGGACCATTCCCTGCGCGACACCCTGGTCCACTCCTCCATCACCCGACACCTCATCCCCTTCCCACAGCATCTTCTCATGCAATCACAGGAGGTGTAATACCTTCCCTTTTACCTCCTCTCTCTTCACCATCCAAGGCCCCAAACACTCCTTCCAGGTGAAGCAGTGATTTACTTGTACTTCTTTCAATTCAGTAGACTATATTCGTTGCTTGCAATGCGGTCACCTCGACACTGGAGAGACCAAATGCAGAATGAGTGACCGCTTTGCGGAACACATCCGCTCAGTCTGCAAGCACGACTCTGAGCTTCCGGTTGCTGGCCATTTTAATTCACCACCCTGCTCTAATGTTCACGTTGCTGTCCTCGGCCTGCTGCAGTGTTCCAGTGAAACTTAACACAAGCTCGAGGAACAGCACCTCATCATCTGATTAGGCACTTTAACACCTGGACTCAACATTGAATTCAACAATTCAACACCATGACCCCCCATTTTGATTGTTTTTTATTAACCATGTTTTTCATATTTTTGTTTTCGGACAGAGCTGTTCATTCTTTTTTTTTCTTTGGCCTCCTTGTCTCGAGAGACAATGGGTAAGCGCCTGGAGGTGGTCAGTGGTTAGTGAAGCAGCGCCTGGAGTGGCTATAAAGGCCAATTCTAGAGTGACAGACTTTTCCACTGGTGCTGCAGATGAAATTGGTTGTCAGGGCTGTTACACAGTTGGCTGTCCCCTTGCATTTCTGTCTTTTTTCCTTCAAACTGCTAAGTCTCTTTGACTCGCCATTCTTTAGCCCCGCCTTTATGGCTGTCCACCAGCTCTGGCGATCACTGGCAACTGACTCCCATGACTTGTGATCAATGTCACAGGACTTCATGTCGCATTTGCAGATGTCTTTAAAGCGGAGGCATGGACAGACGGTGGGTCTGATACCAGTGACGAGCTTGATGAACAATGTGTCCTTGGGGATCCTGCCATTTTCCATGCAGCTCACATGGCCAAGCCATCTCAAGCGCCGCTGGCTCAGTAGGGTGTATATGCTGGGGATGGTGGCCGCCTCGAGGACTTCTGCGTTGGAGATATGGTCCTGCCACCTGATGCCAAGGATTCTCCAGAGGCAGCGAAGATGGAATAAATTGAGACGTCACTCTTGGCTGACATACGTTGTCCAGGCCTCGCTGCCGTAGAGCAAGGTACTGAGGATACAGGCTTGATACACTTGGACTTTTGTGTTCCGTGTCAGTGCGCCATTTTCCCACACTCTCTTGGCCAGTGTGAACAAAGAACAAAGAACAAAGAAAATTACAGCACAGGAACAGGCCCTTCGGCCCTCCAAGCGTGCGCCGATCCAGATCCTCTAGCTAAACATGTCGCCTATTTTCTAAGGGTCTGTATCTCTTTGCTTCCTGCCCATTCATGTATCTGTCTAGATACATCTTAAAAGACGCTATCATGCCCGCATCTACCACCTCTGCTGGCAACGCGTTCCAGGCACCCACCACGCTCTGCGTAAAGAACTTTCCACGCATATCCCCCCTAAACTTTTCCCCTCCCCTCGTGACCCCTAGTAATTGAATCCCCCACTCTGGGAAAAAGCTTCTTGCTATCCACCCTGTCGATACCTCTCATGATTTTGTACACCTCAATCAGGTCCCCCCTCAACTTCCATCTTTCTAATGAAAATAATCCTAATCTACTCAACCTCTCTTCATAGCTAGCGCCCTCCATACCAGGCAACATCCTGGTGAACCTCCTCTGCACCCTCTCCAAAGCATCTACATCCTTTTGGTAATGTGGCGACCAGAACTGCACGCAGTATTCCAAATGTGGCCGAACCAAAGTCTTATACAACTGTAACATGACCTGCCAACTCTTGTACTCAATACCCCGTCCGATGAAGGAAAGCATGCTGTATGCCTTCTTGACTACTCTATTGACCTGCGTTGCCACCTTCAGGGAACAATGGACCTGAACACCCAAATCTCTCTGTACATCAATTTTCCCCAGGACTTTTCCATTTACTGTATAGTTCACTCTTGAATTGGATCTTCCAAAATGCATCACCTCGCATTTGCCCTGATTGAACTCCATCTGCCATTTCTCTGCCCAACTCTCCAATCTATTTATATTCTGCTGTATTCTCTGACAGTCCCCTTCACTATCTGCTACTCCACCAATCTTAGTGTCGTCTGCAAACTTGCTAATCAGACCACCTATACTTTCCTCCAAATCATTTATGTATATCACAAACAACAGTGGTCCCAGCACGGATCCCTGTGGAACACCACTGGTCACACGTCTCCATTTTGAGAAACTCCCTTCCACTGCTACTCTCTGTCTCCTGTTGCCCAGCCAGTTCTTTATCCATCTAGCTAGTACACCCTGGACGCCATGCGACTTCACTTTCTCCATCAGCCTACCATGGGGAACCTTATCAAACGCCTTACTGAAGTCCATGTATATGACATCTACAGCCCTTCCCTTATCAATCAACTTTGTCACTTCCTCAAAGAATTCTATTAAGTTGGTAAGACATGACCTTCCCTGCACAAAACCATGTTGCCTATCACTGATAAGCCCATTTTCTTCCAATTGGGAATAGATCCTATCCCTCAGTATCTTCTCCAGCAGCTTCCCTACCACTGACGTCAGGCTCACCAGTCTATAATTACCTGGATTATCCCTGCTACCCTTCTTAAATAAGGACGTAGCAGCGGACACCTTTCCCATGCGCTTGTTGATTTCTGCTTCGAGAGACAGGTTACTGGTGATAGTTGAGCCCCGGTAGGTGAACTCTTGAACCACTTCCAGAGCGTGGTCGCCAATATTGATGGATGGAGCATTTCTGACGTCCTGTCCCATGATGTTCATTTTCTTGAGGCTGATGGTTCGGCCAAATTTGTTGCAGGCAGCTGCAATCCTGTCGATGAGTCTCTACAGACATTCTTCTGTGTGGGATGTTAATGCAGCATTGGCAGCAAAGAGGAGTTCCCTAATGAGGACTTTCCGTACTTTGGTCTTCGCTCTTAGACGGGCAAGGTTGAAAAACCTGCCATCTGATCTTGGGTGGAGGAAAATTCCTTCTTCTGAAGACTTAAACGCATGTGAGAGCAGCAGGGAGAAGAAGATCCCAAACAGTGTAGGTGTGAGAACACAGCCCTGTTTCACACCACTCAGGATAGGAAAGGGGTCTGATGTGGCGCCGCTATGCTGAATTGCGCCTTTCATATTGTCATGAGGTGATGATACTTAGTAGCTTTGGTGGACATCCGATCTTTGCTAGTAGCCTGAAGAGACCACGTTTGCTGACGAGGTCAAAGGCTTTGGTGAGATCAATGAAAGCAACGTAGAAGGGCATCTGTTGTTCGCGGCATTTCTCCTGTAGCTGGCGAAGGAAGAACAGCATGTCAATGGTGGATCTCTCTGCTCGAAAGCCACACTGTGCCTCAGGGTAGACACGCTCAGCCAGCTTCTGCAGCCTGTTTAAAATGACTCGAGTGAAGACTTTCCCCACTATGCTGAGCAGGGAGATTCCATGGTAGTTGTTGCAGTCACCATGGTCACCAGTGTTCTTATAGAGGGTGATGATATTGGCATCGCGCATGTCCTGTGGTACTGCTCCCTCATCCCAGCACAGGCAAAGCAGTTCATGGAGTGCTGAGAGTATAGCAGGCTTGGCACTCTTGATTATTTCAGGGGTAATGCCATCCTTTCCAGGGGCTTTTCCACTGGCTAGAGAATCAATGGCAACACTGAGTTCCGATTTTGTTGGCTGTTCGTCCAGCTCATCCATGACTGGCAGAGACTGAGCTGCATTGCGGGGGGTCGCAGTGACAACATTTTCCATGGAGTATAGTTCTAGGTTGTGCTCCACACAGCGGTCCATTTGATTGCGTTGGTCAGTGATCGTGTCCCCTGATTTAGATTTGAGGGGGGCGATCTTCCTGATGGTTGGCCCAAAAGCACTCTTAATGCCAATTAATGCTGTTTTTTTCTAACCATGTGCCAGTCTTAAACAAGTTTTTCATATTTTTGTTTTCGGACAGAGCTGTTCATTATTCTATCAGTAACACTCTGTCTGGACTCATGCTTTGCCTTTTACTACTATTATTGGCACTTTGCCTTTTATTCCATGACATCTTTGTCATTTAATCTCTCCCGCCCTCTGCCAAAATCTCACCACCCCCCCACCCGCCTCTCACTTGCTTAAATCCTATTGCATTTCTAATATTTGCCAATTCTGATGAAAGGTTACAGACCTGAAATGTTAACTCTGTTTCTCTTTCCACAGATGCTGCCAAAGCTGCTGAGAATTTCCAGCACTTCCTGTTTTTACTCCAAATGGATGGGGTTGGATGGACTGACCATTTAACAGCCGCCCAATTTTGACTTCCTGTTGGAAAGTAAAACCGGATGGGATGTAAAAGAGGTCACCCAATCCAATTCCCTCATCTTCCTGTCGGGCAGGTTAGCTTAAAATTTCTCTTTTTCCCTCCAACACAGCTGACAGTATGGGTTTCTGCCTTTGGCTTTTATAGCTTTTAAGTAAGTTTTTCAAAATGATTTATATTTGTTTTTAATGGGGTTCCACATGTTTATCCACACCGCCACCTCCCCCCTCTCCCACAAAACATCATGATCCATGGTTTCCAATCCAGCCTCCTGCTCCCACTTCAGCAGTTTCACAACAATACACCAATAACTGAGCAGTTTTTTTTAATGCAAAACTCGCTTAAAGCTCGCTGTCCCAAATCTAACTGTCTCTAATTTAGGACAGAAGCAATATGTATTCTGGAGCCTTTGTGTGCCTCTGATAAACACAGAATGCTTCTCCAAGAGAGGGAAAGAGATAAATAAGGACTTCTTCCTCAAATCTATGTATCAAACATTGGGCAGCTGAGCTACCAATCTAAATTATTACCTCGAATGACAAGCCACCCCCTTGATGTGGGCCTGGCACCACCTGTATACCTGTTCAGCTGAGCTCCCTGATAAATATATTGATAAGAAATAGCTAGGACCAGTCTTTAGCAAATCTGATTGTTGCAAAGCTAATGTAACAGCTAACCATAAACAAACTGATGCCTATGATGGCTGGCTTGACTGCTATCCTACTCTGGACACCAGACTAATAAACATTTGCTATTGGAATTTTTACCCTTTACTGTCTGTTTTGTCACTGGGGAGTGGTACTGTCACTGGAAGCTCTGGCAAAACCCAACTCTTTCAGGTGGATCTCAGTATCTTTAAGTAAAACAGTCCCATCACATTTATTTTATAAAGCTGTCAATCACCAAAGCTGTTGGTGGCTGAGCATTACATTGTAAAACAAACAAAACCAGGAAAGGGACAAATTAAAGCCATCGATGGGAGATTGACACCTGACTTTTAAGGTATTTATTCACACCTCACTTCAGGATATTCATTACACAATGGGAAACATGTAAATAAATTTACTTCCACACATGACGTGTACTTCAGTTCATTAAGCTTCAAATTACTGGCCACAATCATCCCTAAGTGATTGTATTTTAGATTAAGATAAGAAAAAAAGCTGTAAGTAAAATATCAAAATATTATTTTGATTATCTCTGTCCTCAGTGCTCGCTGAAGGCTTCTTTTCATCTTTCTGGATCTTTGTTCTCATGTCTCAGACCTCAATATATACAGTTAATAATTGAATTGTTTGATGCACTGATGAGAAACCTTTTCAATTGGACCAATGTAATTCTCAGTCGGCACATTTAATCTTACCAAAATCTACTGACAGAAATTCTAAGTAAAATATCAATAGAAGAAAAGCCCAATGAGCATAGGCAAGAAATACTATCCACAAGTTCCATATTCACTGGTTCTAAGCATCTGGATGAGCACACATCTTTATTTTCTGGAAAGTGATGAGATCTGGAAAGAGTTATTGGGATGATATCAATATTGCTATCATCCTGATAGCAATAACCTTAATGGGCCCTTGTTTCATTTATTTCCACTGAAGTTCACAGTAACAAAATCATTCTGCAAATGATTTGCAACTTTTAGGTTACATCTAACTTGTGTCAATTTGGTGTATACAAAAGGCTGTCCTTTGCCCCACCTCTACAGCATCCTGTGGTGTCTATCACTCCCTCTTGTAACTCACAAAAAAGTACAGACTTATGTGCAGTTTACCTGCAAGCGTATTCCTTTTTTTATTCCTTTTTTAACAAATGTTAAGAATATTGCATGTTTGCATATATAACCAGCCCCAGAACCCTCTGTGATTTCTGCGCTCCTCCAATTCTGGCCTCTTGCGCATCCCTGATTTTAATCACTTCACCATTCTCAGCCATGGCTTCAGCTGTCGGGGCCCTAAGCTCTGGACTTTGCCCTCCAAACGCCTCTGCCTCAGCACTTCTCTTTTCTCCTTTCAAACACTCTGAAAAAACCTACCTCTTTGACCAAGCCTTCTGTCCTAATACCTCCTTATTATGGCTTGGTATCTTGTTTTGATTGATAATACTTCTGTGAAGCACCATGAATCTTTTACTATGTTAAATGCACTATAAAAATGCAAATTGCTGTTGTGGTTGACCTGGGAGTACTTAATACTGATCATTACGGCCCAAAATAGATGTTCCATTCTCATGCAGTAGAATCTTTCACCTTGCACCTCTGTCACCATTCTGTTTTTTGTGCCTTTTTCGTTGTTTTTGAATGGCAGCTAATGATTATGATTCTGCTTTTCCCATTCACATCTCCTCTAGAGATGCCTTTTACTTCTTGTCCCAACCTTTCTCGAGATGCAGAAATCAACAAGCGCATGGGAAAGGCTTCCACTGCTATGTCCAGACTGGCCAAGAGAGTGTGGGAAAATGGCGCACTGACACGAAACACAAAAGTCCGAGTGTATCAAGCCTGTGTCCTCAGTACCTTGCTCTATGGCAGCGAGGCCTGGATAACGTATGTCAGCCAAGAGCGACGTTTCAATTCATTCCATCTTCGCTGCCTCCGGAGAATACTTGGCATCAGGTGGCAGGACCGTATCTCCAACACAGACGTCCTCGAGGCGGCCAACATCCCCAGCTTATACACACTACTGAGTCAGCGGCGCTTGAGATGGCTTGGCCATGTGAGCTGCATGGAAGATGGCAGGATCCCCAAAGACACATTGTACAGTGAGCTCGCCACTGGTATCAGACCCATCGGCCGTCCATGTCTCCGCTTTAAAGACGTCTGCAAACGCGACATGAAATCCTGTGACATTGATCACAAGTCGTGGGAGTCAGTTGCCAGCGTTCGCCAGAGCTGGCGGACAGCCAGAAAGGCAGGGCTAAAGTGTGGTGAGTCGAAGAGACTTAGCAGTTGGCAGGAAAAAAGACAGAGGCGCAAGGGAAGAGCCAACTGTGTAACAGCCCCGACAATCAAATTTTTCTGCAGCACCTGTGGAAGAGCCTGTCACTCTAGAATTGGCCTTTATAGCCACTCCAGGCGCTGCTCCACACACCACTGACCACCTCCAGGCGCTTACCCATTGTCTCTCGAGATAAGGAGGCCAAAGAAGAAGAAATCATCTCCTTTTGCCTTGGACCATCATTCCTTTTGCCATTTAAACTCTCCTGCCTTCCACCCGATCAGAGACCGTCCTCTTTGTTCTTCCACCGACACCGCCCCCCTCCTCACCCCCCAACCCTTTCCCTGCCTCTGTACATGCTTAAAATCTGTTGTGTATCTAACTTTTTTCCAGTCCTGACAAAAGGTCATCAACCTGAAATATTAGCTATGTTTCTCTCTCCAAAGATCGTCATCACATTGTAATAACCAGGACAGTGCTTGGCAGTCCCAAACTTACAAAGCAGAGTTATCGACAACACATTTGCCAACAGGCACTGGAAAGGATTCACTGAAAACTGATTGAAGTATCTGCTATGCTGTAGACAAGCACAACTCGCTGACCCTAAAGACATCATGATATCAGGGTGATGGGCTCAGTCTCAGCTACATCACTGGAAATGAAGAGAGAACTGCCCATAATGAATGAATATGTCAAAGCTGTCAGAACGCTGTCAACCACAGGCAGCACTTGTCAGATCACTAAGGCAGGTGGATTGAGGGGAAGACAACACAATTATAAAGTCCAGTCACCATTTTATACAGATGGTGACTGGGGCAGGTCAGAATAAATGAGAGACAGAAATGTTAATATGGAAAGTCATAGCTCTAAACTCCTTATGTTTGAGTATTAGCTTCAGTCTGTTTCAGTGTGGTTCTATTTGAGTCTAAAAATGAGGTGGTTAAGCTGCAACTTCAGGAGCAAAATCTATAAATTTTGTGAAACCTGACTGCATTTCATGCAAATTCTGCAAAGAAATTATGAGACTAAGCAATAGGTGGTTGAAAAAGACAATCCGGGAAACAACCCACAATGATTATTTGTAATCTTTTGCCACCCAGAGTGTAGACTGCTAACTTACTCATGTTTTGAACACAAATCGATCCTTCTTTTAAATCCATACATGGAACCTCCAGCTTCATGCTGCATTCAGCTTTTTTTTAAACAAGGAATGACCATAATTTAATTAACTTCATTCAGTGACGTGAAACAAAAGTCTCTCTCTCTCACACAAACAGTGGTAAGTGATAATGTTCTCATTTCTAGCCTTCCATCTCACCTACTCCAACTTTTCTTCCCTATCTGCTTTATCAATAGTACTATTTATTCTCTGTACCTAACTGTCTTGTTCCACCTAAGCTACAAATACTTCATTGATCCATGCTGTTGCTTCTCCCCTCTAACTATGTTGAAATCAATATCCACCCACCAACTTCTGCTCGACCTAATTCTTTTCCAGTATCTCAAAACTTACTTACCTCCCTCCTCTATTCCTCATATAGCTTTTAAAGCCCAAGGTTGGTATCTTCTCAACACTATTTCTTGATTTAGCTTGTCTTTCTCCTATTTATGACTTGCTGGTGCCTTGCAAGTCTTAGCCTTCATTTATCTTTCTCAATGAATAAAAAGAATATTTTTTGTTCATCTTCCTCTTCAAATTGCAATCCAGCTCAGTGGTTTACTAATAATCATAGTAACGAATAACAACATTACAAATACATCTATCCAGCATAAATTTTAATGTTTGAATTTTCTTGTTATCCCTCGGCAGTGTTGATTACTAGGTGACAATTACGTCAATATTTCAAGGGCAGGACAATTCAACATTTCTTCATTGAAAATGAGGGCTGTACCAACTGGCAGCCTTGGAATCTTTATTCCAAAAAATGCCCCAATTGTTTTTCTAATGTTCCTGATGTGGTGCTCATGACTTCTAAATTGCAACTGCATTCAATGTTAGCTTGAGATCTTATGCACCATAGCTGTTTGCACACATAGTCCAAGGTGATGCTGAGTTTCCATTTCACCACATAAATCACCAACAATTTAAACCAAGGATATTGTTTTGTTGATTGCAAGTCTCTCCCGCTCCCTGTCTTTGTCATAGTCTGACATCCTATGAATAAAGGATCTGAAACACATCGAGCAGCAGGTCGACTAAGGTCTGCTCATGAGGGGAGGCGACTTGTCAGTGATATATTATTTGACTAGCACAGCCTTATTTTAAAATACTCTCTCTGGAAAGAAAGAATTACATTGATGCAACACCTTTCACAACCTCAGGACATCGCAGAGCATTTTATAGCTAATGAAGTACTTTTGAATGTAGTAGCTGCTGTAATGGAGGACACGTAGCAATCAATTTGTGTGTGGTAAGCTCCCACAAACAGAAGGGAGATAAATCACCAGATAATCTGTTTCAGTGATGTTCACTGAAGGATAAATATTAGCCAGAACTCCAGTGAGAACTCCTCTGCTCTTCTTCAAAATATCGTCATGGGATCTTTTACATCCACATGATAGAACAGACGTTTAATGTCTCAACTGAAATATAGTACCTTTGACAATGCTGTACCCCCTTAGTACTGCACTGAAGTGTCAGCCTAGATTCTGAAATGGAACTTGAACCCACACCAGTCTGGCTCAGAGATACAAGTTTGATGGCTGACATTCCAAAGGCCTCTATGCCCTATATCTATGTCTACACACATGCACACTGTTACGGTCAAGTGAGGAGTTGTCAAAGGGCTTCCCTCTTTCCCTTCTCCTCGCTAGACCACATCAGCGTTAATTCTTTCTTAAAGTGGATGTACTGGCCAATTCAGTGGTGTTTGATTACTTATTTCCTATGATCATAACAAGAACCAATCCGACAGGCTTTTTTGAGCTAACAAAGAAAGTGGTTAACTTTATTTTACCTAAACTGAACTAGTAAAATAATAAACAATGTGCCAACTTTCACTCTCACACACACACTAGATGTTTACACACACACACAAATAGGTAATAGAGTGGGGAAAGGTAGATTGGTTAAGTTAGAGTCCTTATAAAAGGTATACAGTCTGTGGAGTTTGGTGATTCGGCTGTTTCTAGCTGAATTCTGTGATTCTGAGGCTTTTAGTTTGAAGGGGTAGATGACTGGTTTGGTGGGTCATTTGGAGATAGCGATGTGGATGATTTCCTCCAACAGGGTTTCTGATTGTAGTCGGAGTATGCAAAGGTGGTCAGTCAACAAGCAGGATTTGAAAGCTTTCAAACTGGAATGGAGAGAGAGAGGGACCCCCACTTAGGGTCTGCTCATGTCAGAATCTAGTTGCTTCTCCTCTGCTGTAGAAAAAACACCAGCTTGAAACCACAGATGGGGAGTGGCTTGTCATATTACAGTCACTCAGCGACTCAAAACATAGCAGTTAGCAGTATTTCTCTCTTGCAAAAAAAGAACAAGCAGTTCCTTTAAACTTCCTGGATCTTGGTTCTTGCTGGGGAATGAGCAGACATTTTGTCTCCCTCCTCACAAGCACTGCAGTACAGGATGCAGTATTGCAAATTAGATAGCCAACTTAAGCTGCCAGCAAAATCATCTTTTTAGCTGGTCTTCTAAAAATGTATTTTTTAAATAAAATATAAATTCAGATATCCAGTCAGTGGATTAAAGAAAATTATCATTCAACAAAGCACATTGGCTTAAAAATATTCAGTGAAACTTTCTAAGGATTAGGAAAACTATCATTTAAAACTATGTTGAAAATCTCACCAATTAATTATAAATGTATGTAACTTTGATTCCTAATGTGCAATCTTCTAACTTATTTTGCTATATAGATTACTCATAATGACTTGCTATGAAGATCATAAGAATCATTATGTGCCTCTTCATATTGGACCCCCTTCTCTCTGCTCTACCTCAAGTTTCTGTTCTAATTTCTCACCCACCCACCCACCAAAGAGGAAAGGACAGCCTCAGCTGCTGATTATTACTCAGCCCTGTTCACTTGTCTACACTATTCCATGATGAGTCAAGGGAAGGTGTGGTTTTGTGGATTGAGTAGATTGTTTTCAGCCCAAAAGAGAGTGCTATAGTACAGTAATATATCCAGCAGCTTGGACAGACTAACAAAGCTTAATCAATGAAAGCAAACTATATGAAATAGGTCTTGGATCAAATTTATACTGGTTGTGTCTTTCAGATCTGAGACTTGACATTGAATCTAGTTCAGAATGGTGAGAAAATATTTGATGAGAATTTGGTAAATACGATTCTGTGGTTCATTGGCCAATTATATGGGGCAGTGGCAAAATGGGCACCACTCTCCTTACGGTCCACCAGTTTATCCTGCTGTTTAACAATGGAAGGCATGCAGATACACAACCATCCCAGAATAAAGCAGTACGAGTACACTGTTTTTTCTGCAGTA
Source organism: Heterodontus francisci (assembly GCF_036365525.1). Classification (NCBI taxonomy): domain Eukaryota; kingdom Metazoa; phylum Chordata; class Chondrichthyes; order Heterodontiformes; family Heterodontidae; genus Heterodontus; species Heterodontus francisci. Next base: position 41,709,125 of record NC_090373.1, read on the forward strand.
ACAGCATGATTCTCCATGTCTTATGTAGCTAAATAACCAATGAATCAGTGTCCACTGTTTAGTTTCAAGGAATAGGGAAGCTGTCTTCAAAAGATAATCACGGCTTTTGACTTCCACTGAACAGTGTTGGTGGCAAATCCATGCCATTATGGAATACAAAACCAGGTCATTATAGTGGAGATGGGTCCAATGTACAACTATGTGGCCTATTATCCCCACACCACCAGCACACAACCCCCTATAACTCAGCACTAAATAGGTACTTAGAGGCACAACCTGAATGCAGAACAACCACCAGAAGCAGGCAGATTGGTGGCGTCCAAATTAACTCACATCACAAGTTTAACTGTGTGAGAATCAATACTGGAAAATACTTCAATGTTTAGAATAAGTAAAACCCACGAGAAAATATTATAGTTGAAAACAGCTATCAAATTGGCCAATCTTTAAATAATTCAGCTCCCATTTTCCACTGTAAGCAGAAGGACTGTGAAGAAGATAGCTGGTGTGGGAAATGGAAATGGAAATGTTCACACGGTCAAAGGGGTTCTCCTGAAGTTGGTGTTGGGAATGCATTGTTTGTGTAAAGTGACGGGAGCTTTACTATTCACCTGATGCATACCTATGTTGAGAAAGTTTGACGCTGACACTGAGGATAAGAATTCTTCTAGTAGCAACATTTTGTGAGGATTTCCTCTGTTCAGTGTTTCCAGCAAAATTGTCAACACATTGTAAGTTAACCCAATGATTTTGCTGGAAATACTGAACACCAACTTATCAACTGATTTAGAGTGTCACTACATGTAACAGCCAGAACCTGAAGTAAACATGCTTTGCCTCTTACTCGCTCATAAACAAATATTTATATCCTGGTTGATCTGCCATGGTATTGCTCATGACTCCATCACAACATAATTCTGACTACTCACAGTAAGATGATGCATCACTTTACTAACTCAAAACACACAATAAAAATGTAAAAAATAAATGAATACCTGGCTAACATCTGGAGGTGTGAAAGTGCTTACTATCTGCCTCATCAGCCTGGACCAGGAGAAGGCTTTTGACAGGATATCGCACACCTACATGATGGACGTGCTTTCCAAAATGGGGTTTGGGGAGGGAATCTGCAATTGGATCCAACTGCTCTACACAAACATCAGTAGCGCAGTCTCAATCAACGGGTGGGAATTGGAAAGTTTCCCGATCAAATCTGGAGTCAGACAGGGCTGCCCTCTGTCCCCGGTCTTGTTTGTTTGCTGTATTGAACCCTTTGCTGAGTCTATTAGGAAGGATGCGAGCATAAGAGGGTTGACAATCCCAGGCAGCGGAGGCACTCAGGTCAAAACCTCCCTGTACATGGATGACGTCGCCGTTTTCTGCTCGGATCCGCTGTCTGTGCGCAGACTGATGAGCATCTGCGACCAGTTCGAACTGGCCTCGGGAGCCAAAGTTAACCACGGCAAGAGCGAGGCCATGTTCTTTGGGAACTGGGCTGACCGATCCTTTGTCCCCTTCACCGTCAGGTCAGATTACCTGAAGGTGCTGGGGATATGGTTCGGAAGGGCCGGGGCGTGCACCAAAACATGGGAGGAGCGAGTAGTCAAGGTACGACAAAAGTTGGGCATGTGGGGGCAGCGATCTCTCTCCATTGTGGGTAAGAACCTGGTCATCAGGTGCGAGGCGCTCACGTTGTTGCTCTACGTGGCGCAGGTCTGGCCCATACCCCACTCCTGCGCCGTGGCAGTCACCCGAGCCATTTTCCGCTTCGTCTGGGGATGTAAAATGGACCGGGTCCGGAGGGACACGATGTTCAAATCTCTGGACAAGGGCGGGAAAAATGTACCCAACGTGGCCCTCATCCTGATGACCACCTTCGTGTGCGGCTGCATAAAGCTGTGTGTAGATCCCAAGTACGCAAACTCCAAGTGTCACTACGTGCTGAGGTTCTATCTGTCCCCGGTGTTGCGAAGGATGGGCCTGGTCACATTGCCGCGGAACGCTCCATGCAGTTGGGCGGTGCCGTACCACCTATCCTTCGTGGAGCAGTTTCTGCGGGAAAACACTTTTGACCACCGGTCCATCAGGCAGTGGTCTGCACGGAATGTCCTCAAGGCCCTACGGGAAAAGGAAACGGTGGATCATGTTGGATGGTTCCCCGAGCAGACCGTCAAAGTCATTTGGCGGAATGCCTCATCACCAGAACTTTCAAACAAGCACCAAGACGTAGCTTGGCTGGTGGTGAGAAGGGCCCTCCCCGTCAGATCCTTCATGCACACCCGAAGTCTCGCCCCCTCCACACAATGCCCCCGCGTTGGCTCTGGTGGGGAAGAGATGGTCGCCCACCTCCTCCTGGAATGTGCCTTTGCAAAGCAGGTGTGGAAAGAGATGCAGTGGTTTTTGTCAAGGTTCATCCCAAGCAGCTCTGTAACACAGGAGTCTGTGCTCTACGGGCTGTTCCCAGGGACGCACACCGAGACAAACATCAACTGCTGCTGGAGGACTATCAATTCGGTGAAAGACGCCCTTTGGTCTGACCGAAACTTGCTGGTCTTCCAGCACAAAGAGTTGTCCACCACCGAACGTTGCAGACTGGCACATTCCAAGGTCCAGGACTACGTGCTGAGGGACGCACTAAAGCTTGGGGCAGCCGCAGCAAAGGCTCAATGGGGAAGACCACAGTGTAAGGTTCCCCCACCAAGCTGGACTGAGGGGCTGGATCAATGGGAAACCCCTCGAACTGTATCGTTAATATTCTCAATTGCTGTAAATGCAAAACTGTAATTGACATGACAATTGTGAAACAGAAGGGTTGGGAAGAAACTCATGACAGTATTGAAGGAAACTGATCTCCCTTGCAATGTTTGTATTTTTTGGTGCTGTTTGGAAACTGTTTGGCAATGTAATTTTTACAGATTTTTATGAATAAAGTATATTTTGGAAATAAAAAAAATAAAAAAAAGTGCTTACTATCTGCACCTCTGAGCAGCCTATTACTCCCTGACTTCTAAGGCTCACTGATCAAACCTGAGGAAAGGGAAAAGTTAATGACCATTCCACTGTCTCAAAGTTGCATTCAGATCCATCAGGCCCTGAAACATTCTTCTCACATCACACAAGGAATGGCCCAGTAAGCCTCTGCCCCACAGAATATGGCAAGATCCAAAACCATGATGTTCTTAAATCAAGTAGTCGGATGATCAGGTTTTTTTGTTAATTGTGTGTCTTTCTTTCACTAGATACAACATTGTCAACCTAAGATTTCCTGACATAGAATGATATTCATCTCTGAAATTCCCATTTAAAAAAATGCTCTGCAAACATGTAAGTAAGGAACGTTTCCAGTCTATCAAGGTCATCTTTTTGCCTAAGTTTTTTCTATACAGACTTCAGCACAACATGATGTAGAGGGATGTGATTACTTCACCAAAGTATGAGTCATACATTGGTGACTTACTGACATCCCTCTACTCTATGTTGAGTCAGAATCTGTCAACTTGATCTGCCACTTTTTTTTTCAGTGAAGGCTCCATGCACAGAGAACTATCAGTTTGCCATATGTGCAGTTTATAAACAGCTGTCATCCACACAGTGAGTTCCCTATTCCAGCCGTGATCTAGTGAAAGGACTAAGATAACTAAATATTCTTTACATAGGGAATTAAAAACAACTGTATGAGCTAAGTCACTAAGAGAAGCCCTCAGTCACCTCCTAATGGTTAGATTAAGGGTAGCAAGTACAGTGACTCAGAAGTATCATTAGCCTCAAACTAGTGTAAATAAACATGGTGCAAAGAGACTTAGGGAGATGTTTCTTTTCAAATGGAGAAGGCTGAATAAGTAAACCCATAAACTCTGCAATATATGATAAAAATATACTGGTAGATTGGAAGGATTACAAATCTATAATTTTAATTAATACTATAAATTGCCCAGACTTTGTTCTTGCAGTTAATGGTATCATCTAACGTTCTGATCAGATCATTGCCTTGTTAATAATCATTGCTCATACAGCTATCCATTCCAACCATCAGGGGACCATGCCAGACAATGTGTGGCATCACAAAAATATTCAGATCACTGCTAAAGATGGTGATGTGCATGGTAAGAGTGGTGGGACCTCTAAATGTAACTCAATCTAACATTACAATATTTTAATGGTAAATTATGTGACATTTAGAAATTCCAAGAACTCTTACCAACATTACAAGGGTTAAAGATGCCAACCACTCACAAAGACAAGGGCTGTTTTGCATTGTAGGGCATCAAGTAGGCAGTGAGCGATCAGACTGTCATGCTACTCAGTAGCTTGACTGATTTGCATGGTCAGGCCTTATTATAATAAAATCGGCTAGCTGCCAGTGTCAAATGAGCACCGACAGGCAACTCATCTATCGGGAATTGGTGCATTTCTGATGGCTCTTCTTCAGAACTGAGCCCATCATGTCACCTTGGGGGGAGGGTCAGGCAATTGCAGGTGGCTGCTGTCAAGCGATGGGCTGCAAAAAAAATCATTTAAAAATATACCTTCGACGTTAGGGGGTTTATTTAAGGCCCAGTCATTGGACCTCTCAATATTTATTTCCCAAATTGCAATGGGGTCCTAAAGATGTCATTGGACATTGTTTGAAATCGATTAATGAGGACTTTGCCTAATTTGGATGGAATTGCTCGCCATTTAAATTGAGGTCTGCTCAAAAATCACATTAAACAGGACTCAGGCAGCAAGTCGGTAGCACGTTTGTTTTAAAATTTTCATCTCACTCGTACTCCATTCATGCTGAAAAACAGGGTGGTAGTGACAAGAGAAGTACACCACAGATGACGGATTGTCAAGCAGTCTGATCTAATAAATAAATAGGCATAAAAAGACTAAAAAGGATAGGCAAGTTGGTAATTAATTGACTTTGGCAGAATACTTCCTGACAGTAAAGGTCAATACCTCAATACAGTTTCCTTTTGAAAACAAGAGACCACCAAAGTCAATATTGTAAATAACCTAATTCCAAAGCCAACAGAGGAACTGGGACATTCCATTGTGATAGTGGCTATGAGGAACAGGTGAACAGCTACCACTGGAGGGACTTAGCTTTATTCCACCATTTTAGATCTGGCTGTTGGCTAGCTGACAAATCACCCCAAAAATATCTACCTCGCATTATAATGAGGTCTGATGCAGCAGCAATCAGAGTTAGATTATGAATGAAAGGAACTTTGAAGTATAACTTACATAAATAGAATTCTGAATACAGGTGGCGATTAAGACATCAATTTTATTTTTCTAGCAAGTGCAGCTCACATCAATAATCTGAAGCTATCACAAAGAAAAGGATTTGTTTATCCTGTATCATGCTAGGTAGTAGAATTTTGCAATATGGTGGGACTCATTGTACTGTGAAATCAACCCTGCTTGCACTGCAGGATTGATCCACTAGTAGGAGCTGTCAAGAAAACATGCTATGCCAAATGAGGAATTTTAATTCATCTGTTGGAAACTTACATTAAACTTAAAAAGGAAAGCTGGAATATTACAAACAACTTTTACAAAGACTTTGCTGCAGCTGAAAATGCCCACCACCATTTGCATTTGAAAACCTTGCACATTCCAAGGCATCAAAAGTGAAGACACATGCCTGTAACCAAAACAATGGTATGCCCTATTGATTGAGCTACCTGAGATTGCTTTCATTAGCAGGATATTCAACGCCATCCTGGGACATTGAGATTGAAATGGCAAATCCCTCCAGGGAAACACATGGACACCATGAGGCTTCAGAGATTGAAATTCCAAAGCTTGAATCTTATTAGAAGGTACCAGAGAATACACTGAGACAGTCATGTGACTGTCCATCTCTGTGAAAGCAGGAAGCTTCTATTGGACGAGCAGACAAGCCAGTAACTCACTCTGTGCAGAAGCCAGAAGGACTGTCCCTCTCTCTCCAGAAGGCCTGGAGGGGCATGCAAAGCCTAGCTGCCAGCTGCTAGATCTAGGAACAAGACACTGAGAAGGAAGCCCTCTGTTCAACTCAAGACAAAGACACCAAGAAGGAAACCCTCTGCTCAACTATCTCCAAGAACAACTATGAACACAAAACTTCTGGACCATGAATTCAACCGGAAGACCAAAAAAGTCACCAGACAACACAGACTGTGTATTATTTTTTTATTTGTTCTGTACTCTAATCCAACACAAATCAACTCCTCATCACGTTGTAATCTATTTGTGCGTGTATGTGTGATTCTCGTGTGTGTGTGTGTGTGTGTGTGTGTGTGTGCGTGCGTGCGTGAAAGTGTAGTGTAATTTTATTATTTTATTTTATTTAGATTTTTAAGTATAATAAACTCACTGCTTTCTTGTTTAAACTCAAGAAAATCTGTCCGATTTACAAAGGTACAAGGCAAAACACTCACTGAAGTGGTAAGCACATCCACTGTTTATAAAGGAATAAACCCTGTTCCAGACAAACCAGGAGGAGGACTAGAGGGAAGCCTTGTGACCCCCTCCTCACCTGATCGTAACATGGCAAATATCAAACAACTATTCTTATACATGTACATGTAAAGACACGAGGATTGTTAACAGGTAAAAAGATCATTAGGCTGATAAATCTGCCTCTGTTTGGTAGATCTCAATCCCACCAATCTGCCTTCTGTCCATTTCCTTAACGTCTTCTCCCTCCAGAAGTGGATTTTGAACCAATTTACAAGGTCAACTTTGACCGCTTTCCCTTGGAAAGGGACGAGGGTTCCACAAAGATTAAAAAGGGTTCATAGACCTGCTACATTTCTCCACAGACACTGTCCGACCTGCTGCATGTTTCCAGCATTTTCTGTTTTCTTTTCATTTTGGCTTATTACACAAGCTTGTATCAGAAGGAGGGGAAGATCTCCATGAGTCAAAAAGTGGAAAATGTCATGACTAGTCTGCCTAGAAGGGCTGAATGATCAACCCATTTGCAGCTAGTCAAACATCAGCCAGCACTGCTACAGGTCTTTACGTTGATACCTTGCAGTCTTCAGAGATGCCGATAAAAACTAACCATTAAGCTTGGTCTTGGTGCTCCAGAGATAGATATGTCACTCTTATTCAACCAACAGTGCTATCATTGGAGGTGGAACTGGTTCCAACTGCAAAACTTCAGGATAAATACAACACTGGTATGAGAAAAGTCATTCATTTCTTCAAAATGTAAAGAACAGCAAGTTGCAATTAGGAAAGAACAGATGGCCTGTTATCTCAGTTCTGATACCGAGGTACAGGTATGAGTGTACTTATTCAGTTCCTGAGTGAGTTAGATCGTGCTGCAACTTCAGGATAATGCTTTGAAGTTACCTCTGAAGTGACATCTTGAATGCAGAGCTGAAATAACAACCGAAGTTCTATAAAGATCCCCAAAAGGTAGAAACACTTGTCTTTGCTCGATGCAAGGCTCTTAAGGAGAAAAGAAATAGCTGCACCAGAGATATTAGTTTCAGGTTGTTCTGTATCTCTGGTGGACTTTTGAATTAGCATCAAAACCAACAGTGAATCAATTGATTTTTTTTGCTGCAGAGTCATCCTCGGTGTCATTCACTTGTTATTAAAGGAGTTGGGACCTGAACTTTCCTCCAAGAATTTATTCTACTCTGGGCAGTCCCAGAGCATTGTTGTAAGGAAAATGAAATACTGTGCATGAACAGAAGGGGAAGGGAATATGAGAGACAGAAGGACTGGCTGAGAAGTAAGAAATTGCCACCTCTTCTTCCCCCAGATTTCCCAAATGGCTCTTTTACATTTCACGATGTCAATCTTGGCTCAGTGGTAGCACTCTTGCTTCTAATTCAGAAGGATGTGATTTTAAGTCTTACTCCAGAGACTTTAGCTTATAATTTAGGCTGGCACAGTACTGAGGGAGTGCTGCTGGAATATGCTGTCTTTTGGATGAGATGTTAAAGTGAGCCAAGAATTACAATACAACCCAATAATATCTGTTCCAGCCACCCTTTGTCTGTTAATTGTTCCTGCAGTAATACAATGAGTGACAGCTGATCTAGACTGGTGCAAGACCAGTAAAATAAACTATATAATATTAAAATTTTAGGTCTGCGTGCACTAACTGTTAACTTTTTCCATTATTAATTCTCATGTCCATATCGATAATGAAACTAATACATGCTGTAATTACACCGCCCTGCCAGTAGTGGTGCTGCAGTAAAGTTTATGGAAGGCAGCGTCGATCATAAATGTAGATAAAGGAATTTATAATGGGGAATAAATGACAGCAAGTGTGGATGGGTGAAAGATATTCTAATATATTAATATTTTGCACATTTACTTTACTTCTACATGCATTTGCAAATACTATTTATCAACATTTTATATTCATTAGTACAGAAATGAGGATGCATACTGAATTATGAGACTGAAGACAAAGAAAGCAGTGGTACGCAGTCATGGTGGGATCTTCCTTTGGTGTTTCGAGATCTGTGGTGAAGCAATTTCAATCGTCATGTGGATATCTGACCATAAGGCTGTCTTCTATCAGTTATTTTCAGTGATCATGCTGCTATAAAAATCATGGACATTTGATGCATTACCTCACCCCATAATTGTGAAAATGGTAAAAGAAGAAAATACCATGGCCAGAAACTGGCAGGGTATTTAAACTACTGTTTCACTGCGGACCAACAGTCACAGATGGAAATCCACTATATAAGCAAAAAAGGCCCCACTTATGGCTCTGCCTGCAAGGATAACTGTTACACTCAATGCTGCATGGGACGATATGTCCTGAAACATTTAAGCAGTCAGAAATTACAATGTTAAAGTGATGTAATCACCTCGACAGGATGCTTTCAGCTACACTCTGTAAAGGCTGCTAGAGAACAGACATAAAAAAACACTGCCAGGTAACGAAAGTATGAGCTGCATAGGTATCATAGATGTTCTGCAGCAGGAGATATTTCTGCACCTGCGTGAACATTGATAGTTCTCTTAACACTTCTTGTTATTTTTTCTTGTTGCTACCCATAGACTTAAACTGGAATGTGATGTCATGACACCTCAGCTATTACTCAGCTGCTCAACAGTTCCTTCATTTCTGCCTTCAATGCCCTCATCCCCAAATTATTTATTCTTTCCTATCCCTGTGGTGCCCATTTTTTCACACCCCTAAGTGTAAGGGCTGTGCTGAGCGTGCCTGGTTTTGTCATCCACTGCCAAGGCAATGCACCCAAGCACCTGCTGCCACCTTTTGAACTATGCCCCCAGCAAAGGTCAAAAGAAGTCAAAAATGTTTTAAGAAGGTAGGTATATTGAGATCAAGGTGAATCTGCAACCTAACTACATATACCCACCTTTGCCCTAGATCCCTTAATAGCTTTAGTTAACCAAAATCCATCAATCTCCGATTTAAAATTAACAATTGATCTAGAATCAATTGATGTTTGCAGAAGAGAGTTTCAAACTGTTACCAACCTTTGCATGCAGAAGTGTTTCCTAACTTCATTCCTGAAATGTCAGCTCTCATGTTTATGCTGTGTGCCCGAGACCTAGATATCCCCAACCAATGGAAATAGTTTCTCTCTATCCTTCCCATCAGTTCCCATTAATATGTTGATAACTTTGATCAAATCACCCTTTAATCTTCTAAATTTCACGAATATAACCCTAGTTTGTGTAATCGTTCTATGTGATTTAACCCTTGGAGTTCAGGTATCATGTTGTTAAATCTACACTGTACTCCCTCCCATACCAACATATCCTTCCTGAGGTGTAGTGCCCCAAAGTGAACACAATACCCAGGTCTAATGAGGGCTTTGCATTGCTGAGCATGGCTTTTAGCCCCTTATATTCTAGTTCTCTAGATATAAAGATCAGCATTCCATGAACCCTATTTTTTGTGCATTCCCATCACATCTTAATGATGTATGTACATGCACATTTAAGTTTCTTTGGACCTCCTCTGCTTCTAGCTTTTCATCATTTAGAAAGTACTCTGAACTATCCTCTTATGTACCAAAGGGGTTGACCTCACACTTGCCTATATTGAAATCCATTTGCCACAGTTTTGCCCATTCACTTAATCTAGTTACACCTCTTTGGAGTTTTATGCTTCCACTAACACAGCTTACAATACTGCCTATCTTTGTGCAATTGGCAAACTTGGATATGTAACTCTCTATCTTGTCATCAAAATTGTTAATAAATATAGTGAATACAGCCACAACTCAGATGCCTCTGGGACACCATTAGTCACATCCTGCCAATTAGAGTACCTGTCCATTATCCCTACTCTCTGTCTCCTGTTGCCCAGGCAATCTCCTCACCAGATCAATAATTTTCTCTCAATTCACTAACCTTCAAATTTAGCTCATTCTCTTATGAGGTACTTTAACAAATGCCTTCTGGAAGTCCATAGAAATAACATCCACTCAGCAAAGCTACATTCCAATGAGAAAGAAAGACTCTCTTAGAAGGACACACCATCTGTGGCTAACTAAAGAAGTTAAGGGTATCAATTTGAAAGAAAAAGCATACAATTCTGCGAAGATTAGTGGTAGGTCAGAAGATTGGACAAAATTTAAAAACCAGCAAAGAATGACGAAGAAAGTAATAAGGAGGGAAAAATTAGTGTATGAGCGAAAGCGAGCTAGAAATATAAAAATGGATAGCAAGAGTTTCTACAAGTATTTCAAAAGGAAAAGAGTAACTAAAGTGAGCATTGGTCCCCTAGAGAGTGAGCCTGGAGAATTAATAATAGGAAATAAGGAGATGGTGGAAGCGTTGAACACCGTGTCTGTCTTCACTGTAGAAGACAAAAATAACATCCCAGAAATACTTGTAAATCAAGAGGTGAAAAGGAAGAAGGAACTTAAAACAATTATAATCACCAGGGAAAGGGTACTGAGAAAACTATTAGAACAGAAGGCCATCAAATTCCCAGGATCTGATGGCTTGCATCCTAGGGTCTTCAAAGCAGCAGCTGCTGAGATAGTAGATGCATTCGTTGTAATTTTACAAAACTCTCTAGATTCTGGAAAGGTCCCATTAGATTGGAAAATAGTGAATATAACTCCTCTATTCAAGAAAGGAAGGAGACAGAAAGCAAGAAACTACAGGCCAGTTAGCCTAACATGTGTCATAGGGAAAATGCTGGAATCTATTATTAAGGAGGTTATAACCGGGTACTGGTAAACTCTTAATGTGATCAAGCGCAGTCAACATGGTTTTGTGAAAAGGAAATCATGTTTGACTAATTTATTAGAGTTCTTTGAAGAAGGAAGCAATGTGGATAAAGGGAAACCTGTAGATGTGGTGTACTTGGATTTCCAGAAGGCATTTGATAAGATGCCACATCAAATGTTACTACACAAGCTAAGAGCTCATGGTGTAGGGATAACATATTAGCATGGATGGAGGATTGGTTAGCTAATAGGACGCAGACAGTGAGGATAAATGGGGCATCTTTGGGTTGGTAAGCTGTAACTAGTGGAGTGCCACAGGGATCAGTGCTGGTATCTTTATCAATGACTTGGATGAAGGGACCGAATGTACATTTGCTAAACAAAAATAGGTAGGAAAGTAAGTTGTGAAAAGGACATAAAGGGTCTGCAAAAGGATATAGATAGGTTAAGTGAGTGGACAAAAATTTGGCAGATGGGGTATAGTGTGAAAAAAAGTAAACTTGTCAACTTTGGCAGGAAGAACGGAAAAGCAATATATTATTTGAATGGACAGAGATTGCAGAACTCTGTGGCATAGAGGGATCTGGGATCTGGGTGACCTGGTACATGATTCACAAAAAGTTAGTATGCAGGGAAAGCAAGTGATTAGGAAGGCAAATGGCATGTTTTCATTTATTGCATGGGAATCGAGTATAAAAGTAGGGAAGTTTTGCTACAGTTGTATAGGGCATTGGTGAGACCACATCTGGAATACTGCTTACAGTTTTGATCTCCTTACTTAAGAAAGGATATAACTGCAGTAGAAGCAGTTCAGAAAAGGTTCACTTGATTGTATCCTGGGGTGAAGGCATTATCCTATGAGGAAAGGTTGGACAGGTTGGGCCTGGATCCATTGGAGTTTAGAATAATGAGGAGACTTGACAGGGTGAATACTGAGAATGGGAGAAACTAGAACTAGGGGGAACAGTTTAAAAATAAGGAGTCTCTCATTTAAGACAGAGATAAGGAATTTTTTTTTATCTCAGAGGGTTGTTAGTCCATGGAATTCTTTTCCCCAGAGAGCAGTGGAGGCAGTGTCATTGAATATTTTTAAGGCTGAGTTAGATAGATTTTTGATTGACAAGGGAGTCAAAGATTATAGCAGGTACACAGGAAAGTAGAGTTGAGACCACAATCAGATCAGCCATGATCTTATAAAACAGCAGAGTAGCCTAGAGGGGTAGAGTGGCCTACTCCTACTCCTAATTTGTATGTTCGTATAGACATTTCTCTATCCACTGCTTTAGTCACCTCTTCAAAAAATTAAATTAGGTTTGTCAGGCATGACCTACACTTTACAAATCCATGATCAGCTGAAATTTTTTCAAGGTGTTCAGTCATTCTGTCCTTAATTATAGACGCTAGCAGTTTCCCGACAATGGATATTAGGCTGACTGGTCTATAATTCCCTGGTTTCCCACTACTCTTACCTTTTTTAAATAGTGCAGTGACATGTATAATTTTCCAATTTAAAGAACAATTCCTGAATTAAAAGAACTTTGGAAGATCATAGTTAGGGCATGTATGTTGTTCTCAGCTACTTCTTTTAAAACCCTGGGCTGAAAACCATCTGGTCCCAAGAATTTAATGCCATTATTTTCTTCATTACCGTCAATTGTTTATGTTAATGATGGTGAGCCCCCGTCCCTGATACAAAGTTAGTTTCCTTGGAATGTCCAGCAGCTTTTCTACTATAAATACTGATGCACAATAATTATTCAACATGTCCACCATTTCCTTATTTTCATTTTAATATCACTATTATCAGTTTTAAAGGGCCCACATTGCTCACAACTGCCCTCTTTTTTCTAATATAATTGTAAAAGTAAACATTTTTAGTGTGGTCGCTTTGCTCTGAGATCTGTAAGAATGTGGAAGTCACATAAGCAGCTTTGCAGCAAGATTGAGCATGCAGAGTAAAGCATTATTTTAAAAGAAAGTGACTAGGGTCGGGATTTTGCTGAGCTCCCAACATCGGGCTCCGTAGCAGCGGGTGCCGGAAGATCGCACCGGCAGAGGCCCGCCACCAAGCCCAACGCCGTGATTACTGGGCCTAAACTTCCCGGCGCCAGCGAGGCTCCATGGCGGCCCCACCCCGCCAGTCGGCGACTGGACCATACTTTAAATATTTAAATAACGGAAATGAATAAATTAATATGCCTTTCACTGCAATCTTGCCAGCTGTCAGTGATCTTCTGTGTTGCGGCTGGAAGTCAACCGCCTTCACTTTCCCGTCTAGGGAAAGCTGGTGCCACCGAGGTGGGGAAGGGGGGAGCTTGGGATTTTTAGAGTAGTTGGGGGGGAGGGGTCAAATCTGGATGTGTAGTGTGGGGGTGGGGGGGAAGGGGTGACCTCCACATTGTGTGCAGTTGTGGGGGGAAGGTCACATTCAAATTTAAGCGTTTTGGGGGGCGTGGGGAGTAATGGAATAGCCATTTAATTTCTTTGTATTTGCGGAGGACTGACCAAAAATCGATTTACAGTATTTGGGAGGGGGGTACAGACTTCAATCGTGCAGGTTTGGCAGCCCTTTAAAAATGGCGCCAGCACCTGCACAGAAGCAGTTGACGCCATTGCCAGCGTTGCAGAGCCCACCCCGCCACATAATTGGGGAGGCAGGCTGTCACCACGCGCTAGATCGCGGTGCAGCCACAATTTCTTTCACCCGCCACCATTCCTGGTGCGGGAGAATAGAATTCAGCACTAGATATCTGAAACAAAGCAGGAAACACAATAAATATCTTCAGAGAGAACAGATGATGGAGGTTTTGGCTGAGTCCCTTCTTCAGGGCATCGATATGAAGAAAGGACTAGTTCAAAATCGTGACGTGTGTGTTCTCCTCATCGATGCTGATTCATTTGCTGTGTGTTTCTTAAACTCTCAGAGTCTACTTGTCAATATAAATGGGGGAAACTGTTCTAATTTATTAATGCTGCATTAGTCTATAAACTAGTCTATAAACTAAGTAAAGATTCATCAGTGTGATCTTTTTAAGTTGCTTAAATGCATAGTATTACAACAGGCTTCTAGGCTTAGTGCTGGTTTTGCTTACAGACTAATGTTGGATTGCACCAATTCACCCAGCACTCAAATTATTCCAGTTTGATCACCTACTGTTGCTGTGAGGCTCAAATCCCTACTGTAATTAACAGCTTGATTAAAACCTTAATTTTCATAAACAGACAAGACATTTAATAACGTCAAAAAAACTTATTCAGATGTGTTAAACAGTATGAAGAAGTCCAAATGTGGTGCCAGAAATTTTAATTCAAGATTGTGTCGCCTGCAGAGTAAGTGAAGACATATAAGCCAGCACAGTTAAAGGAGAAGTGTCAGTCTGTCAGGAACTTTTTTATGGAGCCATGCTCCTCTGGAAGCCTGCCCTGAAAACTCTACTGTCTTGCTACAATGTGGGCCACACTAAAAAGTTCCCATTACTCTGCCACAGCACAAGTTTTATAATATGTTCTTCGGTTGAAAATAAGATTAAAATCCAGAAGTGGAAAAAGTAACACCCTGTGTTGCCAGTCTGTCTATTGCCTTTTGCGCTGTGTATATGCTTACTGAAGCATTTAGCAAGACAACTTGAAGTAAACCAAAATTATGGTTTTACTGTCCAAGCCATATTCACAAATCAGATCCTACACATTTGCTTACAAGCATCAAAATCATTTGAACAAATTACAAGTTGCAATGTTTGTTTATACATCCTGGAAGTTACAATTCACATTGATAACTCATTCACAGATAAATTTCAGAATGATTTTTCATCAACTGAAAGCAGCCACAGTTTCTTTCAAGTTTGGATTAAGGCAGCTTCCTCCTTATTTCTCTGAACAATATAATGAATAAGGAATGCATTTCTTATTTTTTTATCTAGAATGCAATCACAATAATATGACATAATAGATTCATTCCTTTCTCTGCCGTCTGTTTAAAATTTATTTTTGTGGTATGGCATTAATTTATTTAATGATTCTGGTTGCAAATTGTTCAGAAAAACTAGCTTGCGAACAGGTTCATTATGAATGCATCAAGCTGATGTTTAATCAGCAAGCAGATATCTGGAAAATAAATATTGTAGCTTTGCTTTTTGCTTCAGTAACCTGATCATCATAGATTGTTTCTTAGGCTTGCACTGATATGCTCATTAACACTCGTTAGCTAATATACAATAAAATACTTGCAAGGATTTATCCAACAGTAGTTGCTATCTAAAGATAATTTCTTGCTCATCAGGATATAATGTTCAAAGAGAATCAAATTCAATCATATTGAGCTGTTCATTTAAGCGGCAAAATGCTTCTTCCACAGATCTCAAATCAATACTGACAGAGATAATACCTTCAGGGTAATGGATATTCCCAAATTATTTTTGTAGAAGGCATCTGAATAGGGAATAAATTTCCTTCAGCTTAGAAAGGGATATCTCATTAATCAGGTCACTGAAAGTAGATAATGGTGGTGAAGTGGAGGGTGGGGGAGGGAGGTTGTAGGGGAAGTCATATTTAGTTTAATTTAGAGATACAGCACTGAAACAGGCCCTTCGGCCCACCGAGTCTGTGCCGACCATCAACCACCCATTTATTCTAATCCTACACTAATTCCATATTTAGTGTCTTCTTTTGGGCCTCCTTATCCATTGTCTCTCGAGATAAGGAGGCCCAAAAGAAGACACTAATTCCATATTCCTCTCACATTCCCACCTTATATTTGATAAGTATCATCTCCTAAACCCACCCACATACATGTATGAAAGATTGTGTGGCGTTTTGTGACCTAAGGCAGCAAGCAAATCCGTTATAAAATGGAATGGCAGCATTTTAAAACCAAGGTATGAGCGTCAGTATTGTGAAATTGAAGTGGGAAATGCTGAAACTGCACAGCAAGTGAGACAACATCTCAAAGGGAAAGACACATTAACATCCTGTCACCTCAAGCCGGCAAGTTGGTTGAGAATGCTGGAACAGCGGTTGTGGATTGCTGGTGTAATATAAATAAGACCCAGCCTTGACATCAGGTGGGCAGATCGCACCACCTGACCAAAGTTCCTCAAAACTAAAATCAACACCAGTGTGTTAAGAACCATACAGCAAGGCAAGAAGAGAAACAATGAAAGACGAAGAGAAGGCAGGGAAATTAGAGAGTGGCAACAAGCAGAGAGATAGCTAGAGGACAAGAAAACCTATTTAGCCCATAAGCAACCAACTAGTAAACAACGAACAATTCTGTCTAATATTCTGGATGATATTCCATAATGATTAGAAACCCAATATGAAGAACATTCTCAGTATTGTTATCGTGTGAGTGAATTTAATAAGGTATCTTTCCATCCACAACCTTATCCTAAACATCTGAGATACATTAATCTGTGATTTAAAAATAGATATGTAGACAATCATTGAAACAACATACAAATCACAGGCCTACCAGCAAAAAGCATTGCTGGCAAAGGATTACAGATTTACCATTCATGCTTTTTAATACTTTCATGTGCAGCAGCACAACATTTTGTCACTCTGTGTTCTCTGGGGATGAGATTCTGAAACAAAGGATTCCTGGAAGCAATTACAAAGACCTTTGAAAGATATTTTGCATTTTTCTTTACTTAGCTACCTGATTCACAAATGCTTGTGGCTAAAGTTTCTTTTACTTACTCATTACAAATGACTGATTAGCCCTTCGACCACTGACAAATTTAGTAAACAAATGTTTCTCTGAACACGGCTAGAACACAAGAAATAGGAGCAGGAGTAGACCATATGGCCCATTGAGCCTGCTCTGTCATTCAAGACGATCATGGCTGATCTTGGGCCTCAACTCCACCTTCCCGCCCGCTCGCCATATCCCTTGATTCCCTTAGCGAGACCACAAATCTGTCTATCCCAGCCTTAAATGTATTCAATGATGCAGCATCCACAACCCGCTGGGGTACAGAATTCCAAAGAGTCACAACCCTTTGAATGAAGTAATTTCTCCTCATCTTAGTCCTAAATGATTGGCTCCTTATCCTGAGACTGTACCCCCATGTTTAAGATTCCTCGACCAATGGAAACAATCTCTCAGTGTCTTCCCGATCCAGCCCCTTCAGAATCTTGTATGTCTCAATTAGACCGCCTCTCATTCTTCTAAACGCCAGAGAACATTGAGCCAATTTACTCAGCCTCTCATCATCGGACAACCTCCTCATCCCAGGGACCATTTAGTGAACCTTCAATGCATCACCTCCAATGCAAGTATATCCTTTCTTAAATGTGGAGACCAAAAGTGCACACAGTACTCCAGATGTGGTCTCAACAAAACCCTGCACAATTGTAGCAAGACTTCCTAATTTCTATACTCCAATCCCCTTGCAATAAAGTCCAACGTGCCATTTACCTTCCTAAATGTTTGATGTACTTGCAAGCTAACTTTCTGTGTACTATGTGATGATCATCCAGCTTTGTTGTAGCGCACACACTGCTGTAACCAGCCTCCAAGATGATGCTTTCAACAAAGGCTACTGGGAGAATTAATCCCTATATTAAATAGAGTTAAGAATAGGTTTTTTTACCTATCTGACACCAAAGTATCAAGGATAATAATGGAATTTTAAATTGGGTCTTCTCCCTCAATTCTTAGTTCATTGATTGCATCAGTTTAACAGCTTGTGACTCCTTCACTGCAAATCTCCCTGCATCTCTCAATTTATCCAGCTTATCAGGCAATACATTTCACAGCAGCAACCGCCTGTCTAACATCTGAAATTTATCTATTTAATGGTACTGTTTTCTCAGGTGCTCTCCTAAATCCACTAAGTTGTCTTGTGGATATGACCCCATAAGTGCAGACAGCCCTCCAGTCTTCTTGTGTGAGCATAAATAGTGATTGTCAAGCACAATCCTGTTATATACACACACCTGATTTTAATTGCCCCCTCTTGGCAGACACTGGGTGGAAGGGAGGTGGGACGTGGGGAGACGCGGGGAAACAGTTAAGTAACTGGTGTCAGCTACCACCACCTGATTACACTTCCTTCCCGCGTCGTCCCCCATATTAGCCTGCTCTTTTCAATAGGCAAGTGGGACATGTGCAAGAAGGAAGCAGGGTCCTGTTTGAAAAATACGCAGTTTGGGTCTGATGCTATCATTAGGACCCGATCTGCAATTTCAAGCTGAGGCCTAAGTTGGGGGGCAGTTGCGGAGGGAGGCAGTGGGTGGCGGGGGTGGGGTGCAGCATCGGCTTCTCCATCAGGCAAAACCTGCCAGGGTTCGGATCCTGAGTCAAAAGAGTAAACTTAACAATTATATTTCAGGTTTTCTTGTGGGCCAGGAGGGACAGAAACAATATCAGAGCTAAGGAGTTGGGAACCATGAGACATTGAGATGTGATTTAAACACACTAAGGATACAGGAAGGAGTGAAAACATGTGGCATGGGATAGTTGTAGCTGAGAAGAAGCAAGGAAAGAAAGTTTATTTTATTTATTTAGAGATACAGCACTGAAACAGGCCCTTTGGCCCACCGAGTCCATGCCGACCATCATCCACCCATTTATACTAATTCTACATTAATCCCATAGTCCTACCCTCAATTCCCCTACCACCTACCTACACTAGGGGCAATTTACGATGGCCAAGTCTTTGGCTGTGGGAGGAAACCGGAGCACCCGGCGAAAACCCATGCGGTCACAGGGAGAACTTGCAAACTCCGCACAAGCAGTACCCAGAATCAAACCCGAGTCGCTGGAGCTGTGAGGCTGCGGTGCTAACCACTGCGCCACTGTGCCGCCCAGTTCACTGGGGAAATGACCACAGTGGTATTTATAAATTAGAAAGAGACACAAAAAGTTGTGGGAGAGAAAAATTAGAAACCAGACAACAGAAAAAAATTATGCATGAGGCAACAAGAATAGTTTCAATTATTAAAAACATGTTGTGTACTGTAATACCACTCTGATTACAGCACTGGATGAAAGTATAGACTTTCTCTTCCCTCAGCATGCTGCTTCTGCTTCTACTCGAGCACTGCACCTTCCTTTTGAGTATTACAAGTTGCTAGTCAGCAGATGCATGTTCCTGTTGATGAGCAATGGTGGTTTGTTATGAAACCCTGCTTGAATTTAATTGACTTTGATTTACAATCCTTTTGAACTTATACTGTTCTCGAGCTTATTTTGCACTTTTGTGTTTTTTGTCTGTGTTTCAATGGAACAGGATTTTTATCTTGTTCTGACCATTCTCATTCGACAACACAAAGAATCGTGACAAGAACTTTTATTCAGAAATCTCCTTCACCATTCTCTCAGCCAGACCCGTCTTATAGTCTTTGACTGTAGTTTCTGCAACTTTGCAGTTTTGAATTCATTAACTTCTGCACTCAAGAAACATATCTGCTCTATTTTGATTTTCTACTGGGACTCCTCAATGGTGACCTGCCTCGTTGATTCATGTACCTCTCATTTCCTTAGATGTAACTCAAAGCTATTTTGCAAAATGAAGCATTATATTTGCCCACCATTAGGGTAGCAAATACTTTCCTGAGCAAGTTACAGAGAATGTGACTATTTGATTCCATGACAAACCTTTGGGACTGTGTTATAATCAGAGGCATTCTCAGGGACCTGGATTTAAACAGGAGTGTCAAGCAGGTAACATGCACAATCCTCTCCACAATGTGCCCTAGAATGGTGGAATTTAAACAAGCATTAGTATTTGATATTCCCCCCACAGAACAAAACAAATGCAACTTGTTTGTGGTACACCTGCGTTGGGTAGCAGCATCATCAATGAGAGCGCCTGCTAGCTGGAGCTGGTTTTCTGTACAGACAGGCTGACAGAGAACTCTTACATTTGTCAAGAAAACCTGCTATGTTAAAGGAGGATGTTTTAATTCATCAATTGGAGACCTACATTAAACTTTTAATGAAACAAAAAGAGCTGGAATCCTGTAGTTAACTTTTAAAAAGAAAAGCTGGCAGCCAAGATGGCCACTGCAATTTGCATTTGAGCACCTTATACATTCCAAGTCCTCAAAGAGGAGATACATGTAAGATGAGCCTGTACCCATAATAATGGCCTGCTCTACTGAGTGAAGCACAGTAGATTGCTTTCATTAGCAGGACATTAACCTTGAAAGGGCTAACCCTTCCAGGTATAAACATAACATCTTGAGGCCTAAGGGATTGCAATTCCTAACTTGAATCTCATTAGAAAGTTCCAGACTATACACTGAGGTAGTCATGTGACCGTCTGTCAATCTCTGTGAAAGCTGGGAGTTTCCCTTGGACAAAGCAGACAAGCCAATAACTCTTTTCTGGGCAAAAGCCAGAAGGGGCGAGTCTCTCTCTCTCTCTTTCTCTCTCTCTCCAGAAGACCTTATGCGAAGCCGAGCTGCTGGTTGCTGGATCCAAGACAAAGACACCAGGGGAAGGAAGCCACCTACAATTCTGCCCACAAGAAAAGCCTGAATCAGGTGGGCCAGCCACAAACTGCACATTTACCAGCCAAATACTTCAAGAACACAACTTCAGCGAGAAGACAACAGAATCATCCAACCCCACAGACTGTGTATTAATTTTTATTTGTTCTGGACTCTAAACCAACCACAAATCTACTTCTCATCATGCTGAAATCTATTTGTGTGTGTGTGTGAGATTCGCATGTGAGTGTGTGTGTGAATGTGTAGCGTAAGTTTTTTTTAAAAATCGTGTTTAGATTATTAAGTATAATAAACTCACCTCTTTCTTGTTTAAACTCAAGAAAACCTGTCCAAATAGTTATTTTATAATCAAAACAAAGGTAAAAGGTAAAGCACTCACTGAAGTGGTAAGCACATCCACTGGTTAAACTGGAATAAACCCTGTTGTGGTCAAATAAGAGGAAGGACAAGAAGGGAGCCTTCTTCACCTGATCGTAACACATTATTTTTAAATCTGTCTTGTTATGACCTGGTGAGAAACGTGTCTAGGAGTCTGTTACTATCTTCACCTGGTCTTATTGTAACAGAGATTAATTTTAAACACACTGTGTTTTGAGCTCCCCTTTTTGTGAATCCTTGTTCACAGTTTTCCAATTATAAGACAAAGAAACCAACTCACACAGGCTTTCTCAGGTTTAAAGAAGATTACATTTTATTAAAACTAAAAACTTAAACTCAAATACGGTTCACGCCTAAGAATATACGACACGCCCATGCTAGTATGCACACACGATATACACATGCAGATAGGAACAGAAAAGATAAGGTGGAACAGTTTGAGGCAATATCTTGTTGCGGTGCTTCGAGCTCATGGTTTAGACCTTTTTGTAAGTAGTCTTGCTTTCGTTGGGGCCCAGTGTTCTTCTTACGCCTTGTTCACATAGGAGACTTTTCTCTCTTTGTGTTTCACGTGTTTTCACAAGATTCAGTTCTGTGGGAAGAAGATGGGAGCAGGTAGGAGAGAGGGCTTCTTGCTTCAGTTCCAGGAGAGATCTTTACTCCACGAGCATACGGCTTTATCTCTTCAAATCCTTTGTTGGGAGCTCAAATTCAAAAAAGACCAGCAAGCAAGTCACGTGACTTGGTTTGACCACTTCTGTGTATTGGGGAAACAACGACTGGGTCCCTTTTGTTCCAACACTGCTAGTACTATGCAAATGTCCTTCCAGTCAGGGGTTTGCAATTTTAAGTTTGAATGTTCGTGTGGTAAAATAATGTGTGCCTCAGTCTTGGTAGGTGGGGGGGAGGGCGCTTGCCTGACAGTCTCTTCTGCAGTTAGTTAGCACAGTGAAGGTCAGCAGGAATCTGCATCACATCTACTTACTGAGAATGACTGACTTCTCAGCCGTGTTTTCAATTGCCTGTAGGGGTCGGAACAGGAGTGGACATTCTTTGACAATAGTGCTCCCGGGTGGCATGTCAGTGTCCCGATGCCTCTGGAACGTGCCTGAGTTTTCAAACTGAGAATGCGGGGTGGGGGGTTGTGGATAAGTCAGAGATCTGCTCGCCTCCAATCAACGGCCTTTTAAGCTTCTTGAGGAGCTTGTTAACGGGCTGGGGATGGCGAATGTAACTCCACTATTTAAGAAAGGAGTGAGAGAGAAAACAGGAAACTACAGACCTGTTAGCCTGACATCAGTAGTAGGGAAAATGCTAGAATCTATGATAAAGCATGTGATAATTTTATTGATTCATTCATGGGATGTGGGCATCGCTGGCTAGGCCAGCATTTATTGCACATCCCTAATTGCCCTTGAGAAGATGGTGGTGAGCTGCCTTCTTGAACCGCTGCAGTCCATGAGGTGTAGGTACAGCCACAGTGCTGTTAGGAAGGGAGTTCCAGGATTTTGACCCAATGACAGTGAAGGAACGGCAATATAGTTCCAAGTAAGGATGGTGTGTGGCTTGGAGGGGTACTTGCAGGTGGTGGTGTTCCCATGCATCTGCTGCCCTTATCTCTCGAGGTGGTAGAGGGTGCGGGTTTGGAAGGTGCTGTCTAAGGAGCCTTGGTGAGTTGCTGCAGTGTATCTTGTAGATGGTACACACTGCTGCCACTGTGCATCAGAGGTGAGGGAGTGAATGTCTGTGGATGGGCTGCCAATCAAGCGGATTGCTTCGTCTTGGATGATGTCGAACTTCTTGAGTGTTGTTGGAGCTGCACCCATCCAGTTATTAAAAAATAATGGTAGGATTGGGCAGAGTCAACATGGATTTATGAAAGGGAAATCAGGTTTGACAAACCTATTTGAGTTTTTTGAGGATGTAACTAGCAGAATAGATAACGGGGAACAGATGGATGTGGTGTATTTGGATTTTCAAACGGCTTTCATAAGATCCCACACAGGAGGTTAGTAAACAAAATTAGAGCACATGGGATTGGGATAATATACTGGCATGGACTGAGAATTGTTAAACAGACAGAAAACAGAGAGTAGGAAAAAACGGGTCATTTTCAGGTTGACAGGCAGTGACTAGTGCGGCACCACGAGGATCAGTGCTTGGGCCGCAGCTATTCACAATCTATATCAATGATTTGAATGTCGGGACCAAATATAATATTTCTATGTTTGCTGATGTCACAAAGCTAGGCGGGAATGTGAATTGTGAGGAGGATGCAAAGAGGCTTCAAGGGGATTTAGACAGGCTACGTGAATGGCCAGGAACATGGCAGATGGCATATAATGTGGAAAAATGTGAGGTTATCCACTTTGGCAGGATAAACAGAAATGGTGAGAGATTGGGAAGTGTTGATGTCCAAAGGGACCAGGTGTCCTTGTTCATAAGTCACTGAAAGCTAACATGCAGGTGCAGTATGCAATTAGGAAGGCCAATGGTATGTTGGCCTTTATTGCAAGAGGATTTGAGTACAGTAGTTAAGAAGTCTTGCTGCAAATGTATAGAGTCTTGGTGAGATCACTCTTGGAGTACTGTGTGCAGTTTTGGTATCCTTACCTTAAGAAGGACACACTTGGCAGAGAGGGAGTGCGACAAAGGTTCACAGACTGATACCTGAGATGGCAGGATTGTCCTAGGAGGAGAGATTGAGGAGACTGGGCCTGTATTCTCTTGAGTTTAGAAGAATGAGATGTGATCACATTGTAGCATACAAAATTCTTACAGGGCTCGACAGGGTGGATGCAGGAAGGATGTTACTCCTGGTTTGGGTTTCTAGAAACAGGGGACACAATCTCAGAATAAGAGGCAAGCCATTTAAGACTGAGATGAGGAGAAATTTCTTCACTCAGAGAGTGTTGAAACTGTGGAATTCTTTACCCCAGAGGGCTGTCGAGCGTCAGTCATTGAGTATGTGCAAGACTGAGTTTGATAGATTTCCAGATATTAATGATATCAAGGAATATGGTGCTAATGCGGGAAAATAGCGTTGAGGTAGAAGATCAGTCATGATCTAATTGAATGGCAGAGCAGGCTCGAGGGGCCGAATGGTCTACTCCTATGTTCCAAAGGTGATTTTCAATTAGTAAATCACTAAACCCAACCACTCTGGTGCACGTGCACAGTTGTCGAGTTCAATGTGGGCAGAAATTAAGGTTTTGTTTAATGCTGCAAACCTTTGGGGCCTGGGGGGGGGCCTGGTGGGGGTGGGGGGGGAGATCTTGCTCCAGATCGAGCGCAGTACCTTTCAGCTGGTCGTTGGCTCGCCTTTGTGTGTGGTGAAGTTGCTGGCTCTTCACTGTGCAGCCTCCTCTCTTCTGCAAGGTAGCAGCAGGCCCCATCATGGCTGCTGTTTGCCTTTGCCATTTGTACTCTGCAGTTCCCGCCTCCTGGTAGCGCTCAGCACTACTAATTGGACGCCAAGCTCACCTCTGGCCCAATTAGGGCATTTACATTCGAGGATTACGTTGAGTGAGCAATGCAAATGTGGCACGGGGTCAGGATCAGGATCAGGAAATTATCCAAGCGTCAGGTCCCCGACCTCAAATTAAAAATCAAGCCCCTCAAGTCCAAAAGAGAAGCACTAGAACTGGTAGGGACGTTTTAACTCATAAACATTATCAAAACCTATTTTGGGGCACATATAGGAATAACTGCATGTGAGGTATCAACTCACTGCAACAGAGCCTGGAGGGGCTTGTCTCCTTTATTTTGAATCAGCACAACTGAGTTTCTGAAAATTGTACACCTCCAAAGTAATGATATGTGGCTTATTGTTCCACCCAATCCTCTGCAATGTGGAATGCAGATTTCATCTCAGGAATTAGATCCTTTTTTATATATACTTCACTCATAGCTCTGGCTTTTTCCTTTCCTGTGTTTCAGTATAAAATATATTCCACTTCAAAGGTCTCTTTGAATTCTAGTGCATTGGCACTTCCTTCGTGCCTCACAAAACATTCGCATTTGTCGACATCTGTCACATTGGAAAAACAAGGCTGCTTTTGGTCAAATGTGAAAAGGACTGATCCATCTCTAAGTAACATGAATGTCCCATGGGAAAAAGTAAAGACCAAATGTAATCCTAGCTTGTTTCAGTAATCACAAAGACAAAAGAAAACATGAATAATTCTCATACCCTACGTAGCTTTTTCTGCTTGTCAAGCAAGATATGCACTGTTATTCCCACATCCCTTAAAAAGTCTTCTAAAAACATCAAAAACTCTTACAATATTCTGAACTGCAATAGCCTCAGAAGCTATGTCAGCTCCTTGGAGAGACTGTTTTGATAAGAAGAAACCTCTTTTTCAAGCCTTCAGCAACAAAAGCGCACTATAATACTGCACTTTTTGACCTCGTTTGAGGACTTACTGTCATTTCAGAGCTCTCATCTGAATATTTTTCTCTTATTAGGGACATACCAATTATATTAACGTGAGAAGCATTTCCATGATCTTATATTAAATTATTCAGGATTTACATCTATTTGTAATGGCAAATAACAAGGACAGCTGAAAGTCTTATTTGTAAATGTTCAGGGAAGAGGATGCAGAGCAAACAAAATGGAATAATTTGAGGTAAATACAGTATTTGTGCAAGTGTTTCCAGTGGTGGTTACATGAGCACAAGCTTGGAAAACAACACAGTGATGCTTCACAGCAATGAGGAACACAAGGAAAAGCATATTGCAACACAAGATACTGGGCAAGATTTTCCTGCAGGCTTCTGAACCCCACTGTTCTGGCTCAAAGAGGGGCCAGAAGCCCGCAATGTGTGGGAAACACAGGACAGTAGACTGACTCTTTAAGCTGGAGGGCCAATAAAAACAGTAGCAGGATGCCATGGTAGGTAACTGAGAAAGAGGGTGCCCCAAAGTGGAGGCATTCCTCTCTCCAACTTTTTCCGCATTTAAAATAAAAAATGGCCTTTACAGCCAGAACACCATTGATGTGTGGATAACCTCCAGGCAGCTAAACTGTTGTCCCCCATCACCTGCGGAAACCCAGAGGCCGACTGGAAAATCCAAGATGGCCTCTATTAACAGGCTTCAATAGGCCTTTAAGTGGCTTAATAGGCTACTCATCAATTGTGGGCAGGTAGCTCTGCTGCCCACCTTACTCCCCCAGCCCTCCCACCAATCCTACCTCCAGTAAAATGGCCCAGGAGCAGGATATAGCCAGGGAACCAGCATGCAGGTTGGCGACATGACATCCTGCGCCTGTCCACCTCCGTTCCAGCCCCCAGCGGGGGCTAAAAATCCTGCTCATTATGTTGACTGGTTGCAAATGCCTGCTGAATTCAACATCTGATCCTCTGTATTCCACAGAGACAGAAACAAATCCCTGATGGTGCAACTTTTTTTTTTATTCATTCATGGGATGTGGGCATCGCTGGCTAGGCTAGCATTTATTGCCCATCCCTAATTGCTCTTGAGAAGGTGGTGGTGAGCTGCCTTCTTGAACCGCTGCAGTCCATTTGGGGTAGGTATATCCACAGTGCTGTTAGGAAGGGAGTTCCAGGAATTTGACCCAGCGACAGTGAAGGAACAGCGATATAGTTCCAAGTTAGGATGGTGTGTGACTTGGAGGGGAACTTGCAGGGGGTGGTGTTCCCATGCCTTTGCTGCCCTTGTCCTTCTAGTTGGTTGAGGTCGCGGGTTTGGAAGGTGCTGTCGAAGGAGCCTTGGTGCATTGCTGCAGTGCATCTTGTAGATGGTACACACTGCTGTCACTGTGCGTCGGTGGTGATGGGAGTGAATGTTTGTAGATGAACTGAAGAGCAAACCACAAGCTTGAACCATCATTCTCTGCAGCATTACTTCGGAACTTCCATGTGTTGTGTAACATTGCACTACCATAATGGAGATACTTCTAACATCTCGCCAGCTCTGTCTTTTTGAGCTCAGCATTGTGGGGTACAGGAATGTTTTGGATTGTTTAGATGTCATGAATTTTTTACTCTTTGGCGAATAGTAAACCCAGGCTGTAAAGTAATCAGGTGTCAGCCGTGGCTAAGTTGATAGCACTCTCATGTCTGTGTCATGAAGGTTCAAGTCCCACTCCAGTGGACAAAAATCAAGGCTGACACTCCAGTGCAACACTGAGTGAGCACTGCACTGTTGGAGGTTACCTTTCAGATGAGACATTAAACCATGGGATAAAAGCAAAATACTGCGGATGCTGGAAATCTGAAATAAAAACAAGAAATGCTGGAATCACACAGCAGGTCTGGCAGCTTCTGTGGAAAGAGAAGCAGAGTTAACGGCACAGTGGCGCAGTGGTTAGCACCGCAGCCTCACAGCTCCAGCGACCCGGGTTCAATTCTGGGTACTGCCTGTGTGGAGTTTGCAAGTTCTCCCTGTGTCTGCGTGGGTTTCCTCCGGGTGCTCCGGTTTCCTCCCACATGCCAAAGACTTGCAGGTTGATAGGTAAATTGGCCATTATAAATTGCCCCTAGTATAGGTAGGTGGTAGGGAAATATAGGGACAGGTGGGGATGTGGTAGGAATATGGAATTAGTAGGATTAGTATAAATGGGTGGTTGATGGTCGGCACAGACTCGGTGGGCCGAAGGGCCTGTTTCAGTGCTGTATCTCTAAACTAAACTTAACGTTTCGGGTCAGTGACCCTTCAACCATGGGTCCTTTCTGCCCTCTCAGGTGGACCTAAAATATCCCACAGCACTATTTCGCAGGAGGGTTAGCTCCAGTGTCCCTGTCAATATTTATCCCTCAATCAACACCACAAAAATAGATCATCGTCATTATCACTTTGTGGTTTTTGGAATTTGCTGTGTGTAAATTAGCTGCCACATATCCTACATTACTACAGTGACACTACTTCAAAAGTACCTAATTGGCTGTAAAGTGCTTTGCGACATCATGAAAGGCACTATATAAATACAAGACTTTCTTTTGCTTCTTTTTCAAAAACAGAACTTTGTCTCCTGCTAAGAAAAACAGCAAAGAGAAAAAGCCAAGGTCATAACTTTGGACACTATAACAGCAACAAACCATGTACTTTTGTCCACTGCTACAGAAAAAAGACACAGAAGAAGAAAGATCTTGTCTTTGAACACTGCAACAAAGAAAAATAATGAGATTTGGATGGGAGTTGGCACTTATAAGACCTAGCCTCAAACACTGTATAAAAAGGAAAGAGAACCGGAAGACAACAAGGAAAAATCACTTTAGCAGACACTCCTGGCCCTCCCCAGAACAGCGGATGGTTAATCAGCATTTGGAACCATCCTTCCAGTTGTGAGAATTATTTAGATTTGTTGCTTATTGTTGTTGGGCAATCAAATAAAGTGTTTAGCAATCTTAGTACCAGCTTCTGTGGTTGTTTTCTCTGCTCAAGGTTAGAATGGGTAATAGCGTTGTTTCCCTAAACATAGGGAAAATTAATCATAATAACCCTACCGCAGCAGAAGGCTGGTAGTTCCTGTATCAAACCACGCTGCACCATCAGCACTGGGACTGCTAACAGTTGTACTAGTCATTCTCTATAAACGATGAGGAAACTCTGGCAAGAAGAACATTTTACTTGCAAAGTATTGCAGTACTTGGAATTAAGCAACAGTTCTTTAAACTGTAAAACAAATAAACCCTAAATATCATACAACTTTTACAATTTTTATCACTCTCCACAGCATCTCTGCATGGCCCAAAGGGAGATTTCTGCCTTTAAAAAGAAAGACTTTCATTGATATAGTGTCTTTCGTGACCTCAGAAGGCCCTAGAGCATTTTGTAGCTAATTTTTGAAGTGTAGACACTGTTATAATGTCGGGAAATGTGTCAGCCAATTTGCACACAGCAATGTAATAATGACCACAACATCTGTTTAAGTGGTGTTGGTTTGAGGGATAAATATTGGCCAGGACACCAAGCAATGTTCCCCTGCTCTTCTTCAAAAATATGCCATGGGATCTTTCACATCCAGCTGAAAGGGAAGATGGTGCATGGTTTAAAGTCTCATCCAAAAGATGGCACCTCTGACACTGTCGCACGTCTTCAGTCCTGCACTGCAGTGCTAGCTTAGGTTATGTGCTCAAACTTCTGAAGTTGGACTTGAACTCAGAACCTTTGAACGCAGAGATGAGAGTGCTGCCATTGCACCATGGCTAACATCAAATTCGAGACAGTTTCAGATAGTCGAGATAAATCTCACCTTTTTAAAAAAACAACCTCAGCTAGGTGTGTCTCTGGGATGTCTGAGGAAGTGGGGATACCAGTGCTCCACGGCATATTTCAGAAGATCCCAGGATGCTAATGTCTGGGAAAGGCCAGTCAGCCTTTGGCACTATTTCAAAGAAGAGCAGGGGAGTTCTCCTCAGTGTCCTGGCCATACAGAGATTCTGTGAAGAGCCATAAAAATTGCAAAAGCAACACTGTGCTGTTAAGGATGTTCAACCATCCAGAAAAATTCTAACCATACTTTCCCACAGGTGAGGCATCCAATTGTTCCTTAAATAATTCCAGGATTATTATCTCCATTGCAGTCACCACAGTCACCCTTGTTCTTATAGACGGTGATGATATTGGCATCGCGCATGTCCTGTGGTATTGCTCCCTCATCCCAGCACAGGCAAAGCAGTTCATGAAGTGCTGAAAGTATAGCAGGCTTGGCAGTCTTAATTATTTCAGGGGTAATGCTGTCCTTTCCAAGGGCTTTTCCACTGGCTAGAGAATCAATGGCATTACTGAGTTCCGATTTTGTTGGCTGTTCGTCCAGCTCATCCATGACTGGCAGAGACTGGGGTGTATTGAGGGCAGTCTTAGTAACAACATTTTCCTTGGAGTACAGTTCTAGGTAGTGCTCCACCCAACAGTCCATTTGCTTGCGTTGGTCAGTGATCTTTTCCCCTGATTTAGACTTGAGGGGGGTGATCTTATTGATGGTTGGCCCAAAAGCTCTCTTAACACCATCATTCAGTCCTCTGATGTTTCCGGTGTTGGAGGCCAGCTGAATACGACTGCATAGGTGTTGCCAGTAGTCATCTGCACAGTGCCTGACTGTTCTTTGTGCAGCGCTTCTGGCTACTTTAAGTGCGATGGATGTTAACTGGCTGGGGACTTTCTTGTACTTCAACAGTGCAGTGCGCTTAGTGGTTATGACAGGTTCCAGCTCTTCAAAGTGAGATTGAAACCAGTCTGCATTCTGTTTCTCACATTTGCCAAAGGCGGTCATTGCTGAGTCATAGATGGTGTCTCTGATGTGGGCCCACTTCATCTTGCATCCCCTGCAGCAGTGTTTTGAAGGGCTATTTCAAGGGAATTTAGAAACTTATGTAACAGCTGTGGATAAGAAATTCTGTTTGTGTTGATGCTTGGGCGGCCCTTCTGCTTGGAGTGATGTAGCTTCTTTGGTTTGAGTCTAACTTTGCTGAAGACCAGGGAGTGGTCAGTGTTGCAGTCTGCACTGTGGAAGCTGAGTGTGATTTGGACACTGTTTATTGAGGCTCACCTTGTGACGATGAGGTCCAGCTGGTGCCAATGACGTGATCTTGGGTGTCTCCATGAAACCTGGTGACAGGGTTTAGTTTGAAAGAACGAGTTGGTGATGCAGAGGTTGCAATAGGTACACAACTCAAGCAGTCTCTGTCCATTGTCATTCATCCTTCCAATGCCATAGCGCCCAAAGCAGGAGGGCCATGAGTCATGGTCGGCCCCAACCCTGGCATTAAAGTCCCCCAACAGGAACAAATGTTCGGTATTAGGAATGCTACGAATGATATTTTGGAGTTCCTCGTAGAACTGGTCTTTAACTTCAGGTAGGGAGCAGAGTGTTGGAGCATAGATGCTGAGTAGGTGTACTGGACCAGAGGTGGTGAGCAGTCGGATGGACAGTATGCGTTCTGAGCCATTTGAAGGTGGCTGTATCATGCAAGGAGTTTCTGATGGCGAAGCCCACTCCATGCTGTCTTGGTTCTTCAGGATCCCTACACTGCCTGTAGTAGGTGTAGTCTTGCTCTGTTCGAGATCCGCTCACAGGGAGGCGTGTCTCCTGAAGTGCTGCAATGTCCACATTGAGTCCACTGTGCTCATTGTTAATGATGGCAGTCTTCTCAGAGTCATTGTTTTGTGTAAGGTCTTCCGATGGGCCAGGACACAGAGTTCTGATGTACCAGCTTGCAAAACGTGTCTGCAGAGACTCATTGACAGAACTGCGACTGCCTGCAACGAATTTGGCCTCACCATCAGCCTCAAGAAAACAAACATCATGGGACAGGATGTCAGAAATGCTCCATCCATCAATATCGTTGACCACGCTCTTTAAGTAGTTCAAGAGTTCACCTACCTAGGCTCAACTATCACCAGTAACCTGTATCTCGATGCAGAAATCAACAAATGCATGGGAAAGGCGTCCGCTCCTATGTACAGACTGGCCAAGAGGGTGTGGGAAAATGGCGCCCTGACATGGAACACAAAAGTCCGAGTGTTTCAAGCCTGTGTCCTCAGTACCTTGCTCTCCGGTAGCGAGGCCTGGACAACGTATGACAGCCAAGAGCGACGTCTCAACTCATTCCATCTTTGCTACCTCCGGAGAATCCTTGACATCGGGTGGCAGGGCCGTATCTCCAACACAGAAGTCCTTGAGGCGGCCAACATTCCAAGCATATACACACTACTGAGTCAGCGGCGCTTGAGATGGCTTGGCCATGTGAGCCGCATATAAGATGGCAGGATCCCCAAAGACGCATTCTACAGCGAGCTCGTCACTGGTATCAGACCCACTGGTCATCCATGTCTCCGCTTTAAAGACGTCTGCAAATGCGACATGAAATCCTGTGACATTGACCACAAGTCGTGGGAGTCAGTTGCGAGAGATTGCCAGAGCTGGCAGACAGCCATAAAGGCGAGGCTAAAGAGTGGCGAGTTGAGACTTAGCAGTTGGCAGGAAAAAAGACAGAAGTGCAAGGAGAGAGCCAACAGCAACCAATTTTATCTGCAGCGCCAGTGGAAGAGTCTGTCACTCTGGAATTGGCCTTTCGAGCCACTCCAGGCGCTGCTCCACAAACCACTGACCACCTCTAGGTGCTTACCCATTGTCTCTCGAGACAAGGAGGCCAAAAATGAAGAAGAAGAAAAGTATCTCCACTCACTATTCTTTCTGGAAGCCGATTTGACATGTTCGCTAATCTTTCACGAAAGAAGAATTTCCTGATATCTATCCTAAGAGTACTGTACTGTAGTTTGAACTTGAACTTAATTGAAATATTCTGGGTTAATTTTTTCCATATCCTTAACAATCTTGTATACCTATATAAGATCATCTGTCTGAGTTCTTACTTCAGGCTGAAATTCCCATTGCTCCTGTCTTTTTCCATAACTCAAACACCTGAAGTGACTCATGGCTCTTCCCAGCACTGCCTCCAATGCTTCATGCCACTCTTGTCTGTGCATGAGCAGAGCTGGACACAGTATCCAAGGTATGGCCTGACTAGAGAACTATATCGTTTGATTATTTTCTCCTCTGGCATATATTCTACTGTTTTGGCTATGTAATTTAATATTTGATTGGCTTTGTTGAATACTGGTCTGCTCTGGCTGGACATGTTTAGCATTGAATCTACTGAGATTCCTCAGTCTCTTTCAGCTCCATTTTTAGCTGTTTCAACACCATTCACAAAGCTAGTTTTAGGCCAAGGGAGCAATTGTAAATCTACCCCATGATGTCAAATATGAACATAAGAAATAGGAGCAGGAGTAGGCCATTCGGCTCCTCGAGCCTCCTTTGCCATTCAATAAGATCATGGTTGACCTGATTGTGGTCTTAACTCCATATTCCTGCCTGCCCCCCTGCACCCCCATAACCCTTGACTCCCTTGTGGATCAAAAATCTGTGTAACTCAGCCTTGAATATATCCTATGACACAGCCTGCACTGCTCTCTGGGGAAGAGAATTCCAGTGATTAACTCCCCTCCAAGAGAAGAAATTTCTCCTCATTTCAGTCTTAAAAGGGAGACCCATTAATTTGAAAGTGTGCCTCCTAGTTCTAAATTCCCCCATGTGGGGAAACATCCTCTCAGCATCTTCCCTCCTAAGCCCCCTCAGAATCTTATATGTTTCAATAAGATCACCTCCCATTCTTCTAAACTCCAATGAGTATAGGCCCAATCTGCTCAACCTTTCCTAATAAAACAATTCTTTCATCCCAGGAATCAGCCTGGTGAACCTTCTCTGAACTGCTTCCAATGCAAGTATATCCCTCCTTAAGTAAGGAGACAAAACTGTACGCAGTACTCTAGGTGCAGTCTCACCAATCCCCTGTACACTTGTAGCAAGACTTCCATTCTTTTATACTCCATCCCCCTTGCAATAAATGCCAGCATTCCATTCGCCTTCCTAATTACTTGCTGTACCTGCATGCTAACTTTTAGTGATTCCTATACAAGGACACCCAGATTCTTCTGGACCACAGCATTCTGCAGTGTCTCTCCACGTAAATAATACCCTGCTTTTCTATTCTTCCTGCCAAAGTGTATTACATTTACAAACCTTACATTTTCCCACATTATACTCCATCTGCCAAATTTTTCCCACTCATTTAACTTATCCATCTCTTTGTAGACGCACCTTCTGTCCTTCTCACAACTTGCTTTCCTGCCTATCTTTGTAGCATCTGCAAATTTGGCTTTAATACACTTGGTCCCTTCATAGAAACATTGAAACATAGAAAATATGAGCAGGAGTAGGCCATTTGGCCCTTCGATCCTGCTCTGCCATTCATTATGATCATGGCTGATCATCAACTCAGTAGCCTGTTCCCACTTTTGCCCCTTACCCTTTGATCCCTTTAGACCAAAGAGCTATATCTAACTCCTTCTTGAAAACATTCAATGTTTTGGCCTCAACTGCTTTCTGTGGTAGCGAATTCCATAGGCTCACCACTCTCTGGATGAAGAAATTTCTCCTCATCTCAGTCCTGAAAGGTTTACCCCGTATCCTTAGACGATAACCCCTGGTTCTGGACTCCCCCACCATTGGGAACATCCTTCCTGCATCTACCCTGTCAAGTCCTGTTAGAATTGTATAGGTTCATTCGAGTCATTAATATAGATCGTAAATAGTTGAAGCCCCAGCACTGATCCCTGCGGCACTCCACTAATTGCAGTTTGCCAACCTGAAAATTCCCCATTTATCCCGATTGTTTCCTGTTCGTAAGCCAGTCCTCCATCCATGCTAATCTATCACCCCCAACACCATGAGCTCTTATGTTGTGTAGTAACCTTTTATGTAGCACCGTCTCAAATGCTTTTTGTAAATCCAAATGCACTATATCTGCTGGTTCCCCTTTATCCACACTGCTTGTTACATCCTCAAAGAACTCTAATACATTTGTCAAACATGATTTCCCTGTCATAAAATCATGTTGACTCTGCCTGATTGCATTACGATTTTCTAAATGTCCTGCTACTACTTCCCTAATGACAAATTTTAGCATTTTCCCAATGACAGATGTTAGGTTAACTGGCCTGTTGTTCCTTGCTTTCTGTCGCCTGCTCCCTCCCCAAAACCCCTTCCTTGAATAGAGGTGTTACATTTGCAGTTTTCCAATCCATTGGGAGCTTTCCAGAATCTAGAGAATTTTGGAAGATTGGAATCAATGCATCCATTATCTCAGCAGCCACTTCTTTTAAGACCCTAAGATGCCGACCATCAGGTCCAGGGGATTTGTCAGCCTTTAGTCCCATTAGTTTTCCTCGTGATTTTTCTCTAGTGATGGTGATTGTTTTAAGTTCCTCCCTCCCTTTTGCCTCTTGATTTTCTGCTATTCTTGGGATACTTCTTTGTGTCTTCTACTGTGAAGACAGCTACAAAATACTTGTTCAAAGTCTCTGACATTCCCTTGTTTTCCATTATTAATTCCCCAGTCTTATACTCTAAGGGAACAACAATTACTTTAGGTACTCTTCCGTTAAAAACTCCACTGTTGCCTTAAAAAATGGCTTATATGTGAAAGAAATGCCAAGGCAAATATCACAGCTTGGGCTGCTGAACTTGATTCCTGGCAAAGGCAACCAATAACCATGACAAACAAACTGGGAGTCACATTAACTATGTACAATATCTTGGGATAGAGTTTATGCCTTGGCTGCAATCAACAATCTGGGCACAAATTGCACTGGTTTTCTGAAGTGAAGTTATGGTTTGAGTTTCCAATTTAACTTACTTGTATAATCTTCCACAAACCAGCAAAATCAGCCAGCATGACAGAACATTTTGCTTGCCTAAAAATATATTTATTGATACATCAAACAGTGGTAACCTGGTACAGTTTTATCAATACAGTTGAAAATGGTTTTATTCCACCACCTATGAGTAATCTGATTATGAATCATTGAAAGTAACATTTCAAAAAAGATACAGAACCATTTACTAGCTTCATTGGTGTATACTAGTCAGTTTCTTAGTAATATAAAGACTTTAATACATGCTTAAACACTTTTAGAACGTGCCTACTAGGGCCTTTATGCCTTAAAATGAAAGCTTAATTTTAAACAGCTTCTTAAATGGGCACAATCAATGGAAACTTGCCATGCTCATAAATTTGATCTGGGAGCACAGTCAGTTTTGTGGGTGGGGTTGTGTTTTTCAAACAAGGGTTAAAGATTGTGGAAACTCGAGTTAAGCTTGACGTAACTTGAGCTTAAAATTCCTCAATCTTTTCCACTCGTTTGGTCAATGTATGCTGAATTGCGATGGTTAGACCAGCACAAACTAACGGAAACTCTGGGCCAGGGATCTGCAACCTGCAGCTCCTGTGACTCATGAAGAATTTGTGCAGCTCCTGACCTTGATTGATCAAACCCACTTTGATCATAATTAAATGGCTTGTTTCATTTCTTTAAACATGTATTAACATGTTATTGAAATGTGTCTCTGTCTTGTTTTTGGCAGCTGAAAAATTTAAATTCAATTAATTAAAATAAATTTGGAATAAAAAGCTGGTGGCAGAAATAGTGAAACTAATGGATTGTCAAAAAAATCGTCATCTGATTCACTAATGCCCTTTAGTAAGGAAATCTACCATTCCTATCCGATCTGGTCTATGTGTGAGTCCAGACCCACAACAAATGTGGTTGACTCTTAACTGTCCTCAGAAATAGCCCAGCAAGCTACTCTGTTTTAGTAAAGAAGGGCAATTAGGTTTGGAGAATAAATACTGGCCTTGCCAAGGACATCCACATCCTGTGAATGAATAATTTAAAAAAAACCTGGCTGTTTCATCCAAAGGTGCTGCTGTCTATCAGACCCCAAGAAACAACAGTGATTGGGCAGTAGTGTATCAGCACTTGTTTTACACTCCACCCTGATATTCTTTGCTATTGAGCTCACTAAAAGAGAAACTCAGGCCAGAGTGTACAACGAGCTGCTGATGCACTGTCATCCATTTTGCTTTATTGCCTTCAAGACAAATGTCACCAAGTGTTGTTTCTGAAAAAGGTATATTAATCACTTGTGAATTGAGTTTTGTCTCAATCAAGTTTTTTTGAGCATTGTGTTTCTGTACTACTATATTATTCAACCTGTACATAAATGCAACTGAGACAACTAAATCTGTATGCTTTGGTCCAATGGTGTATTACTTTCCAATTTTGGAAGGAATGTGTTCGGCATTCCAAATATTCTCCAGTGAGAAATTTAATTTTAAAACTTGGATACACTAACCCTTACATTGCACACAGGATACAGGAGGCTGCTTCGGGAAACAGTCATCTATTTTAAACAAGACAGAAGTGTTGGGAAAACCCCGAACAGTAATAGTAGATTAGGATTAAACAGGGCAAATTCAGACCTCAGTAAGGACTATGTTGTGATTCAAACAATACTTAAAGCTTATTATGAGGCCAGAATTTAGGCATAAACTGGATTCATCATTCATAGTTATTCTAAGTCAAATACAGCTTTTCACAAATGCTGGATTTTGGACTCAGTCACCTTGAAATTTTCCTCAAAATAGTTATTTTAGACCTTTGTTTCAATGTAAGTACTTTAAAGGTCCAAAGAAAGATTCATGTACAATCATCATGTACTTGTTAATGGTCGTACATTTCTTCAGAATGCCAACACTCGTCGAACTATCGTCAACAAAAATATGTTGAATTGGTTGGTATTGTTTAAGTTCAGAATTTAACTCCATAGCCAGTTTGCAGTATTTTAACTCCAGTATTAACCCATTAACTTTAAATTGCTAATGGCATTTTTAAAACAATGCTGATTGGAAAATTTAGACTCAGGTCTAAAACAGTTTTTGCTTACTAAAATAATTATGAATCAATTGAACAGTATATTAAGAAAAAATTATTGCTGGTATTTTTTTTAAATGAAAAATATACGCTCTCGGTTTTGGTCTGACATATGAGATAAAAGTATTCTCTCTCTCTCCATTTTTTTTTCAACTAGATCCAAATGAAAGGTGTTTCAATTAGTCCCCTATTGACAGAAGACCAAAACACAAAACTCTCTGCAGTTGGAATTAATTCAGCAATTTAATTTAGACAAGCCACTGAAGCAGATGGTATGAGACATGGATATCTACCGTTGTAAAACAGAAGGTACCCCCTGACAGCTAAAACAGTTGATTCCTGAATGATATTTTCAACTTTCATTATAAATTCAAGTTTTTCTTTCCGACAATATTTGTAAATATTGTTTAAAAGTTTTCCTAATTTTTGTTTAAGAAATGTGGATACTTATATATATTTTGTGGAGTTGCTGTACAATATTATCACACACTAGTTACAGCTGGACACATTGGTAATTGGACTTTAGGTATAGTTGTGCACTTGCTCTCAACAATGCGCTGTTTGAGGAGAGAGTAGAATGAGCTGGATCTTCTTGCAGCAAGACATCAAAAGGCATGAGCTGTTAGTTAGATCTTCACCCGCACCCTTCAGCTGAAAATATTTTAGTGCCCTAACTTGCTGGAAATGCAAGCTGATAATGGCATTGCGAGGGCAGAGGCATCTGGGATCTTAGTAAATGGTGGGACCAACAGTGTGCTTCCTTAACCAGTGAGACTTAAGGATTGAGAAAGAAACAGAGGAATGATGGAGGGAGAATTAAAGACATATCAGGTACAGAAGGAGAAATAAAGAGAGGGAAAGATTGGATTAAGAAAGGAAAAAAAGCACAAAAAGTAAGAACATTTTAAATTTGACATTTTTTAAAACCTCCAACAACAATTCGCTACCTGAAGGAATGAGACTCAACAGTTTAAATTGTTCACTTTCATAGAAACATAGAAAATAGGCGCAGGAGTAGGCCATTCGGCCCTTCGGGCCTGCTCCACCATTCAAAAAAGATCATGGCTGATCGTCTAATTCAGCACCCTGTTGCTGCTTTCTCCCCATATCCCTTGATCCCTTTGACACTAATATATCTATCTCATTCTTGAATATATTTAATGACTTGGCCTCCATTGCCTTCTGCGGTAGAGAATTCCACCCTCTGAGTGAAGAAATTTCTCCTCATCTCAGTTCTAAATGGCATACCCCGTATCCTGAAACTGTGACCCCTGGTTATGGACTCCCCAGCCTCTGGAACTTCCTCCCTGCATCCAGCCTATCTAGTCCTGTTAAAATGTTATAGGTTTCTATGTGATCCCCTCTCATTCTTCTAAACTCTAGTGAATATAAGCCTAGTCGACCCAATCTTTCCTCATACTCCAATCCTGCCATCCCAGGAATTAGCCTAGTAAATCTTCTTTGCACTCCCTCCATGGCAAGAATATCCTTCCTCAGATACGGAGACCAAAACTGCACACAATACTCCAGATGTGGTCTCACCAAGGCCCTGTATAACTGCAGTAAGACATCCTTGCTCCTGTACTCAAATTCTCTTGCAATGAAGGCCAACATACCATTCACCTTCCTAACTGCTTGCTGCACCTGAATGCTTGCTTTCAGCGACTGGTGTACAAGGACACCCAGGTCTCGTTGCACCGCCCCCTTTCCCAATCTATCACCATCCAGATAATAATCTGCCTTTCCGTTTTTACAACCAAAGTGGATAACCTTACATTTATCCACATTATACTGCATCTGCCATGCAATTGCCCACTCACCCAACTTGTCCTAATCACATTGGAACCTCTTTGCATCCTCCTCACAGCTCACATTGCCCCCCCAGTTTTGTGTCATCTGCAAACTTGGAAATGTTACATTTAGTTCCCTCACCCAAGTCATATTGTGAATAACTTTCGGGCGGCACAGTGGCGCAGTGGTTAGCACCGCAGCCTCACAGCTCCAGGGACCCGGGTTCGATTCCAGGTACTGCCTGTGTGGAGTTTGCAAGTTCTCCCTGTGTCTGCGTGGGTTTTCTCCGGGTGCTCCGGTTTCCTCCCACAAGCCAAAAGACTTGCAGGTTGATAGGTAAATTGGCCATTATAAATTGTCACTTGTGTAGGTAGGTGGTAGGGAAATATAGGGACAGGTGGCGATGTTTGGTAGGAATATGGGATTAGTGTAGGATTAGTATAAATGGGTGGTTGATGTTCGGCACAGACTCGGTGGGCCGAAGGGCCTGTTTCAGTGCTGTATCTCTAATCTAATCTAATCTAATCTAACTGGGGCCCAAGCACTGATCCCTGCGGTACCCCACTAGTCACTGCCTGCCATCTGGAAAAAGACTACTCTCTGTTTCCTGTCTGTCAACCAATTCTCAATCCATGCCAGTATATTACCCCCAATCCCATGTGCTTTAAGTTTGCACACTAACCTCTTATGTGGGACCTTATCAAAAGCCTTCTGAAAATCCAAATACACCCTATCCACTGGTTCTCCCTTATCTATTCTACTAGTTACATCCTCAAAAAACTCCAGTAGATTTGTTAAGCATGATTTCCCTTTCGTAAACCCATGCTGACTTTGTCCAATCCCATTTACGCTTTCCAGGTGTTCTGCTATCACATCCTTTATAAAAGACTCTAACATTTTCCCCACTACTGATGTAAGGCTAACTGGTCTGTAATTCCCTGTTTTTTCTCTCCTTTTTTAAACAGTGGGGTTACATTTGCCACCCTCCAATTCGTAGGAACTGCTCCAGAATCTACAGAATTTTGGAAGATGACCACCAATACATCCACTATTTCCAGGGCCACTTCCCATCGTGCTCTGGCATGTAGATTACCAGCCTTCAACCCCATTAATTGTCATTATTTTCTTCAACAGATTCTGGCTTAATAATTTGACAACAGTCTGCATGGTTCCTCTGGACTGTTAGCTTGTGGCTCCATTTCTATATTCTGGGCGCATGTGGAAGGTTTTATTGGTTTCTGTGTTCTTTCCGGAATGGACTCCAGACTGTCTGCTGTATTCAATTTCCAGGGTAGTCAGTACATGACCTCTTCTGACTGATTTCATACACAGGTTGTGGAGAGAGTTGCAGATCACACACTGGAGGAAGGCATCATCTTGGAGCTTAGTAAGACAGCTGTGCTGGCTTTCACTTTTCAGAAGGCTTCGCTCTCCAGCAGGTAAGACTGACAGGCACAGATCTGGGTCTGTAGAGGCCATAAGGCCCATCATTTTCTCCATAGACTCATGGACTTGGGCGGCACAGTGGTGCAGTGGTTAGCACCGCTGCCTCACAGCTCCAGTGACCCAGGTTTGGTTCTGGGTACTGCCTGTGCGGAGTTTGCAAGCTCTCCCTGTGACCATGTGGGTTTTCGCCGGGTGCTCCAGTTTCCTCCCACAACCGAAGACCTGCAGGTTGATAGGTAAATTGGCCATTATAAATTGCCCCTAGTGTAGGTAGGTGGTAGGAGAATTGAGGGAAGGTGGAGATGTGGTAGGGAACATGGGATTAATGTAAGATTAGTATAAATGGGTGGTTGATGATCAGCACAGACTCGGTGGGCCGAAGAGCCTGTTTCAGTGCTGTATCTCTCTATGACTCCCGACCACTTCTTTAAATGGCTGAATTTGGAAACATGATCAGACTGCTGTGTGGTAATGTACCTTTCAGGGGATGGAGTTTTCGGGCTGGGTGTGCGAGGAAATGCTTGATTTGGAGGCAGTGGAATAAGTCGTGTTAGTTGAGTTGCAGTTTCTCTACCAGATGTTGAAAGGCAAAATCATGGCTCTGTTGAGGATTTTGTCAAGCCTTGCTGATACCCATTATTCACCTGAGGGTCACTGAAAAGCAGTCAGAACAGGAAAACCAGTTGATTTTTTACCTCCCCAGATTCACAGTACTGAATCTAATCGGAGTGCCTCAACTGTTGCCCTGGTTGAGATCAGCACAGATAGGGGGATTTAACCTGGGACCTCCTTATACAGTTTAATATCAGACAGCCTGGTGGAATGACCCAGCAAATCATCTGCTAAACCACCTTCATACTTTACCAAAAAGCTAGCAGGTAATACTGTTCTAGCATTTATAAAGTTAAACCTATTGGACCTGGTTTTTCACAAGAGTTCTTCCACTCTCCTTCTGCAACTTCTATGGAACTCCTATGGAAATTCAAGGCCATTGTTTGAATGGCACAGAAGGGCTGACAGTGACGACTCTGAATGTGTTTGATGCTGAAAGTGAGTAAAAGGAGGAAACATGTTCCACTCCTTGCCAATGTAACCCCTACACTTCAATAAATATCAATATACAGAATATCTGAGCCATAACAATCATAGACTGAATCAAGTGAGTTGCTTTATTTTGTAGTCAATGCGTTCCCTGTGCCATACTTACCCTCCTGAAATCTGCTGCTACTTTCCCCTGACGTTCCTTCAAATATGACCTGCCCCAATCAATAATAATGTGCAACTCCAACACCTTCATTCCACTAAGCAGACAATTATCCCCCTCTTCACTGTCAGGATATCTAGTACCCTGTCCATTTCACCATTATTTACATGTGAACCATGACATTGATTCGAGGCACATACTTAGCACAAGGCATCACAAAGATGTCTTACCCTAGCATCATCTTACATCCACATGTGCACTTCGCAACAGGAATCAGAAGATGCTGCCCTGGCAAAGAACAACTAAGTCAGCACTGATCAGAATTTGAGGCTTGCAAGGCAGTAAAACATTAAGATTTTCTTGCTTACAATCATTCAATGTCGATAATTCATTTTGACAGTAATTCTAGACTGAATCATTTATAAAGAGTATTTCGAACAACTAGTGACAGAAAAAATAGTAATATATGATTTTTTCTTTTCATGATCAATGTTAAATGTCACTGGAAGCCAAATCCTGCTGAAGATCTATTTTTCTCTTTAAAAAAAAAAGCTTGAATTGTTAGTAACACCACTTCAGTTACCAATCTGTGTTGGTCTTTAACGAATCCAAATGTTTGTTTACATAAATGAAAGAATAACAGTGTTATTGAAATGACTGACAGCTGACAAGGTAAGTGTGTTCTGACTGGTTTAAAGGTGCCTAATAAAGTCTGCTAGCAGTCACGTTGGACTTTCACCAGAAATTTCTGAGATCTGCTTTACTGCTATTATTAGCATTTGTAATAATTCCAAGCCACTGGTTCTGAGTTGGCCTTTCCGAGTGAGTTGTTTGAACTCTGATTGATTGACATTAGCTGCCTGATTCCCAATCGGCCATGGTGTCTTGCTAAATTCCTCTCTATTTTCACAATACCTCCACATATTTTAAAAATGTGAAAAGAGAAAGGGATTAAAACGGAAGAGTAAGAAACGGAAGTGAAAAAAGAGTAAGTGGGAAGTAAATGGAGGAAAAAGACAATGGTTGGGATTTATTTGAACTCCCAGCTTTGGGCTCCATGTCCGTGGTAGGGGGCGGGGGCTGGAATATTGCAGCAGCCCACCACGAAGCCCGACACTGGGATTGCCAAGCCTGATCTTTCCGGCGGCGGCCAGGCTCCTGGTGGCCTTCCTGCAGCTTGACTTTAAATATTTAAATAAAGGCAATGAATACATTTAAATGCCATTCACCACGATCTTACTGGCAGCCCGGGATATTCCGTGCTTCACATTCCAGTCCAGGGAAAGCTGGCTCTACTGAAGTGGGGAAGGGGAGAACTGAGGATTTTTAGTATAGTGCCGGGGGGGGGGGGGGGGGGGGGGGAAGGGGAGGGGAACGAGATCAACTCTGCATTTCTAGTGTGGGGGAGTGGGGTGAAGTAGCAACCTCTGCACTTTGTGCAATTGGCAGGTGGGGAAGAGGTCAACTCGGCAGATTAAGGGTTTAGCAGGGAGAGAGGGCAACTATGCAAGTGAGTGTTTTGGGCGGGGGGGGGGGGGGGGAAGGGTGACATTTTATTTGCAGTGTAGTGAGGGAGGGTACAGGATGCAACTCTGCACTTTTTGTGGCAGGTCCGGCAGCCCTTTACAAATGGTGCCAGTGCCTGTGCAGAGGCAGGTGACGCCTTTCACTGCGTTGCTGAGGCTGCCCCCACCATGTGCCCTGCATATTTAAATGAGCCGCTGCGTGCTGGATCATGACATTGTTGCAGTGCGCGGCCCGTGCATGTGGACTACCATTTTATACGGCTGCTGCCGCTTCAAGCAAGTCCAATTTAAAAGGTGAGCGGTATCCATTGCTGTTGCTGCCATTCTTCTCAAGGATGGAGGTTGAAGCTAAAAAGAGGGCAGTGGGTAGGGAGGGGCTAGGGCAGCACCCCGCTTTTCTAATGCTTCTTTGAGGTGCTGCTGGAGGCTGTGACAGCACGGAAAAGCATCCTGTTCCCTGCCAGTGGCAACCGAAAGCCTGCAAGACTCACCAGGAAGGCAAGGGTGGAAATGGTCTCGCATTTCCAGGTTCAGGAAATGCATGGAAATCCTTAATGAGCAAAGAGAGCAGTCAATGCATAAGCTGTCAAATCATTATTTCATGCCGCTGAAGCATCTGTTGATTGTGCCTATTATTACCACCTTCTGTTATGTCTCACACAGGGCCAGCTGCAGAGGGGGAG
The DNA here is from genome assembly GCF_036365525.1 of Heterodontus francisci. Taxonomy (NCBI): domain Eukaryota; kingdom Metazoa; phylum Chordata; class Chondrichthyes; order Heterodontiformes; family Heterodontidae; genus Heterodontus; species Heterodontus francisci. The sequence goes on from NC_090373.1 coordinate 41,753,083, forward strand.
GAGGTATGACACCCCCAACCTGTTCTGGAGGAATCAGAGGAGGAAGAAACCTTGGAGGCTGAACTGTCACATCTTTCTTACACACCCACCACCAGCGCAAATACTCACACCTCGGTGGCTCCTCGCGTGTCATTAGAGACAATGGTGCAGAGCGAAGTTTACATCACTTCAGAGCAGGAGGATATGGAGAAGGTAAAGTCGGCCGTGGCCAGTCTCCCGCAATGGATGGAGGACAGGCGTAGCCCTGCTCAGCAGGATGGAGATGCAAAGCCTGGGGCGTCACGAAAAGGGCAGCTCTACCTGGAGAACTAGCATGAGATGTGTGCCCATATGTTGGAGTTACCTGAAGCACTGCAGAGTCATGGGATGACAATAGAGGAGTCCATTCATCTCATGTGGTCCACAATATCTCTGTGCTTTGAGCGCATAAGCTCCTCCATTGAGAGAGTGGCCATGCCCCTGGGGAGCCATATATGGCATCTCTCAAAGTGGATGCAGGAACAGTGCACTGACATGCACGGAATGCATGCCGCAGTCTGTAGTATTGAGCAGTCAGTGGCACAAGTGGTGCAAAGAAGCATGGAGGAGATGCCATATACACCCCAGCTGGTGGTTCTCTCCAGTGATCAAGGGCACCATAAAAGGGCTGAAGTGGTTGAAGATGGTGATGAGGGGGTCTACCCCTCACAGGACTCCATCATCATCATCCATCTCCTTGGCCCCTTCGATGGACAAAGCATCTGTCGAGTCACACCTTGTAACATAGGCTGCCCCTGCAGTGATGCCAGTGCAGCAGCCTTTGGAAGTGCCCCCCACCCCCCCAACAACTCTCAGCAACTCCACAAAAAGAAGGACCGCCGCAGACATCTCAGTCCCAGAAAGGCAATAGCGAGACGTTTGCCTCTAACTCATCCTCAGCCATCAGGGCAGCAACTCACAGGAGTGGCTGTCAGCGGATGCCAAAGTGTTGGTGATGTCACTTTGTGGATCACTTGGGTGCTTCTGTTGTAAATAATATTAAACTGATATTCGATTAAGCACGAAGCATGTTGTTGCTAAGGTAGACCTGTGTGTTTTCATTTCATCATGGTGAAAGACAGAAAAATGGAAAATAAGGGTTGGCAAAGCAAAGGAATGTGTTGGGGAAGAGTGTGTCAAGTGGAGACTCTGGAATATTGCAGTGTTTGTGTCAGTGGAAGGTTGCTGACCTTTGTTCTGAACAGATGTAGCTCTCACTCAGATGAAAATCTCTTCTCCAAATGTCCTCCAGACTAAGCATCAATCAGGTGAAACTTGGCTGAATCAGAGTAGTCCCTGCCATCCTGGTAAGTGCTCCACCTCCGGAGCCTACCTCAGCGACATCCCTATAAAGTATAGGAACCATTCTCCAGCTTTTATTCAGCCTCCTCCTCATCCTTGGCTTCCTCCTGTTCATCCTCATCCTCTTCCTCCTCTGAGGAGCTGTGGCAGTGCTTCTCCCTCTTCAATATCCACATATCTCCTGAGGGCCATGTTATGAAGTGTGCAACGGACTACCACAATGTGTTAAACCCTTGATGGAGTGTACTAGAGGGCACTACTTGACCAGTCAAAGCACCTGACCCTCATCTTCGGGAGGCCAATGGTCTACTCAATGATGACCCTTGTGCTCAAGTGGCCTTGGTTGTAGAGTCTCTCAACCTCCAAGGCAGAATTACACACCGGAGTCATCAGCCATCTTCTTATCCGCTAACAGACATCCACGGAGTTCCGATTCTTCCATGAAGAGCTGTGGCACCTGCGATTGCCGGAGGATGAAGGCATCATGGCAGCTTCCAGGATAGGGTGCACAACCTGCATAAAGTGCTTGCCGTGGTCACATACCAGCTGAACGTTTCAGAGTGGAATCCCTTCCTCTGAGGAATCTCCCAGGCCTGCAGGCAGTGCCTTGATGGCCACATGGGTGCAATCTATGATCCGCTGCACGTGAGGGAATCCAGCAATGGAAGCAAATCCCAATGTCCTTTGAGCTTGAGTGCTGCTGTTCATCTTGAACTTAATGTAATTCCCTGCCCTCTCAAACAGAGTATCCTTTACCTCTGTGATGCAATGATGTGCTGCCTGCGAGATGCCACCAATGTCTGCTGCCGTTCCTTGGGAGGACCCAACAGCAAAAAAGTGCAAAGCCGCTGTGACTTTTACAGCCATGTGAAGGCCATGGTAATGGTTCCTGCGAACCCTCAGATGACCCTCAACAAGAGCACATAGGCTAGCAACCATTTGCCTGGACAGGCGCAACCTTCTGGGGCACTGATGCTCCAACATGCCCAGGCAGCTTCTCCATTGGCAGTAGACCCTCTGCTGAGTGTATCACCTTTGTTGCTTTCCTGTCCCTTGTTCCTCACCTCTGCACCTCTGTTGCCCAGGGGTCTTCCTCAGCGCCTGCAGATGCTGCTCCTTAGCGCTAGTTGATCCTATCTCAGAGTAGCCTAATCCCAGTTCCTGTTATGTCATTCTTTCCTTCCTATTGGAATGTACAGTCCTCCTCAACACCCTCCGCATGAACCCATGAGGCCTGTAAGCAGAAGGACCCACACTCTCCTGCACCCTCCCCCCCACCAAATGCCCTTGTGAAGAGTGAAGAGATATGAGAGATAAGGCTCCTGACTCTGTGGAACTGGTTGCCTGTGAACAAGGGTCTTTTCTGAGCATTCCCCTTTTTAATGTAGCTTCTTGCTGCTGTCCCACCATTCTGACTGGCTCCCCACTTTACTTGTGCCTCCTCCTCCCTGTCATGGGTAAGACCCTATGTGGATCCCATGCCTTAGCAATAAAATTCAAAACTGGCCATTAACAAACTGAGAAGCTCATTAAGAGGCTTAACTGGCCATTTATCAATCTTGGGCAGGTTGCCTCCTCCTGCTGTCAGTGGAGCCTTTTGAACTTTGAGCCTGAAACCAGCAAGCCAACCTGAGGGGTGGGTTTAAGTGAGCACCCACACCCGTTCCCACTATCTCATTTAAATAAAAATCCCAGCCAATAAATGAAAGAACAAAGAGGGAAAGAAGTGGAGAGAAAGATACAAGTGAAGAAAGAAAAACAGAGAGGAAAGAAATGATCCAAAAAGAACTGTGAAACAGATACAGCCTTCCCAGTACAAGAATCTATAGTGAGTTGGACATGGAGAGGACAGTCCTTAAAAGGTTTAGAACAACTGCTCTAATGGATAATATCATTCGAAGGCATTTGGATGTTGTTCAACGTGAAAAATTATCCTGTGCAAAATGTAGCATCTTCTCAATTTGCTAACATAGGTTTCAGATATTTTCTGTCACACGATGGATGTACTGAAAGTACAATCAGTATTTTTGATGTAATTTATCAAGAATGGATTGGAATAATCTAGTTTTAAAATTTGGCCACGATTCATGGTTTAAATAGATATAGAAGGAACTGAACTATTCAGGAAACAATATAATCTTATAAAATAAGATGAATGATCAAAGATGGCTTTTAAATGAAGCATTAAGGTAAGCTCACGTTGCTACAAATAAGGCGACAGTGTCTTGTCTGATCGACATAGCAATCGAGGGAGGATTCTAAACTTTGTCACAATAGGATTTTAAGTAATGTAACAAAATAAGAGTTAATTTGAATTTCTTTTGCGTAATTGCACTGCGTCCTCCTTTTACTGTGAGGGAAATCTGAAGATATCAAAAAGGACATTGATAGGACAGGGAGGAAGAAACTTTTTCCCTTAGTGTAGAGGTCAATAACCAGGGGGCATAGATTTAAGGTAAGGGGCAGGAAGTTTAGAGGGGAGTTGAGGAAAACTTTTTTCACACAGAGGGTGGTTGGAATCTGGAACACACTGGCTGAAGAGGTGGTAGAGGCAGGAACACTCATGACATTTAAGAAGTATTTAGATGAGCACTTGAAATGCCATAACATACAAGGCTATGGGCCAACTGCGGGGAAGTGGGATTAGTTTTGGACGGGTGCTCAATGGTTGGCGCAGGCGCGTTGGGCCGAAGGGCATGTTTCTGTGCTGTAAAATTCTATGACACCTCACATTATCCTAAATGTTAAGGAGCAGACATCTCATTAAACCCTCCTCTCTGTTTTTTGTTGTTCATCTGTGACATCGACTGGAAAGCAAAAGGCAACATCACTCTCAACCATTTAGTTGCCACTGTAGCACCACTGCCCAAGTAGTAGTGTCGCATGGCTGACACCAGATTCCACCTCAGTTATCCCAGTACAAAAATCACCAATCTAAATTATCAGGAAAGGTCAAGCAAGTACATTTATTCTTTTAGGTGATTCGATTGAAGTTTCCAAGATTAAGAAGAAAATTACAAATTTGATCTCAAATATGGTTCAAGTACCAGGCAACACCCATTTAAAATTTAGAGAAATCAGATTCTCTATTACAGATGCAAGAGGTTTGTGGAAAAAATGACCCGGAATGCAATTGGAGTGAAGCATAAAAATGGATCAAGGAGGTAAATGGATCCATTTCTAAAGGGAGAAGGGATGAGAGAGAAAGCAGATCAGTATACTTGAGATTAATAAGAAGGGACAAACTTGTGGGGCTGAATTTACCTTTGGGGTCAGGACCCTGAAGCGGGATCAAATGAGGGTCCTGACCCCACACCATGTCTGGAATAGTCACCCGACATTATTTTTGTAGGATTGGCCAATTGATGGCCACAGGGTGGTCTCGCAGTTCAATTAAGGATGGCAGGCAGGCTCCTGATGCTGGAGGGCCAATAGGAGGCCCTCCAAGAGTGAAACAGTTGCAGCCTGCCATTACAGGTAAGATAGGTAAAGAGAGAGAGAGAGAAAGAGAGAGAGCGCCTCAAGATGGAGGTGCCCTCTCAGCACTTCTAAAATTTATAAAGATAAAAATGGCCACAGTGGCCTGACCATCTTTATGGAGAGGGAGGCCCCCCCACAGGGCATGCTGTGGATGCAGATTTGGCCATTTTTCATCAGTCGCAGCGGTGGGGAGTGGTAGCGGTGTGGTGGTTTAAAAGCAATCTGGAGCGCTGCCCCACCCCCGAATCCCAGTCTGCCGCTGGGAGGTGGCCTCCTTTATCTCGCCGTGCTTCAGCCAATGCAGTGGATCCATCTGCCAACTGGAAACTTCCAGTCGGCGCAGGATAGGGGCCTCAATAGGCCCCTTAATTGGCTCAATAGGCTGCCCGCCACTTATGAGTGCATAGCCATTCCACACCCGATCCGGTCTCCTGGAAAATGGCTGGGAGTCTGGACGGTGCCGGGGAACTGGCACACTGGCCGGTAGTGCAGATTCCAGGCCTGCCCGCCTCTGTTCTAGCCTTCACCTTGTCACAAAAATTCTGCCTGTTGCATCTAATGGTCATTTCCTGTTCTGTAAAATTCTTGTGTAATGACGAGTGGAATGTTTTTCTGTGCAATAAAAATGGGTAGGTTGTGGGTTAGGTCTGATTTCAAGTTATAACTCTGATGCTGGAATTTGTGAATTTACTTTTTGGATTCCTGGGAGTCTGACAGTGCAATAACAAAACACAAAACTGAAAAGCCAACAATATTACAATTCCAACAATGTGGCTCTGGCATTTTTTGAGCTACGAATTATAGCCTTAATAAGCTGAAATCTGCAAAATGTTAATGATGCGGTTGTGTAGTAGGTATATCTCCAAGTGGATTGGCTCAGCTGAGCATGCGGGAAACCTATGGATAGAATTAAAATGGAAATAGGGCAATTAAAATGGAAATTAGAAAGAAAAACAAATATAACAAGCCTCTGGGAGAAGGGAGGGTGAACTTTGGGAGGAGTACAGTGATATACAAAACAGTTTGAGAGTTAATAGAGGCATGATAAAAAATGGTTATGGAGATGGCAATTGCTGAGGAATCCAAAAATCATTATTTCGGTATCAAAGCAGCAGAAGAATAATTGGGAGGAAATGAGATCTTTAAAAGATTAAAGTAGCAGTGAGGTTTAACAGGACAAAGTAGTCAAAATACAAGATGAATATTTTCCAGAGGTATTTGTGGTGGAGAAGGCGATTTCTGTTATTTCAGATTATATAAAAGGCTGTACATATTGAATATCCAAGATCTCAGCATTCACTTTAGATTGTGTTCGCTGCAGTGCTTTGTCTACTTGGATCATACAAGCATTGCCAAGACATTCCTCTGATGGGATTATGTTTTGATTGCAAAGTAAGTGAAAACTATTTGACAGAATCTGACTGCTTTATCTTAAAGATAAACAATTCAAGGTAAATGTGCTGAGCAGAAGTGTTGGTAAAAATGGATTTTTAAATGGCACATACAACTGAATTTGTGCCCATTATCTGTTTGAAGTTCAGAAACCATCACTTTGGTTTTGTATTTATTTTATTTATTGATACAGCACTGAAACAGGCCCGTCGGCCCACCGAGTCTGTGCCGACCATCAACCACCCATTTATACTAATCCTACATTAAACCCATATTCCTACCACATCCCCACCTTCCCTCAATTCCCCTACCTACACTAGGGGCAATTTATAATGGCCAATTTACCTATCAACCTGCAAGTCTTTGGCTGTGGGAGGAAACCGGAGCACCCGGCGAAAAACCCACGCGGTCACAGGGAGAACTTGCAAACTCCGCACAGGCAGTACCCAGAATTGAACCCGGGTCACTGGAGCTGTGAGGCTGCGATGCTAACCACTGCACCACTGTTCTGCTGTGAAAGGCAACTTTTTGGCTCCCTGTGTCCCAGTTTGAATGTCAAAGGGGGCAGGAGACAGCCAGGTGTGTCTCTTCATTTCTTCTTTGCCTATCTGAAATAAGGCCGAACATTGGAAGACTTTGTGGTGTTAAGTAAACCTCACATAGACGAAGTTAGTTAGGCCGACCGGCTTTCTTAGACGAGCGGGCCAAGTACTACAAATTTTATTACTTTTGTATTCCAAGGAAGCTTAATTCAAATGTTATGTAATCAAATGAAATCAACTGTGTTCATTTTCTGCCACTATTAGGCATTTCAATGCTACCCACCTGGTGGAAACTGGGTGGGTAAGCAATTAAAATCCACCCCGTGACTTAACTGCCAATGACCTGTCCGGATCCTACCGTTTCTGATTTTTACCAACACACCAGACAGGCAGTAAGCTAAAAAACATCCAGGCCATTCTTTAAATATGCAGATCATGGTCCAATGCCACATTTGGTCCTGACTGTGATTTTAACCCCAGCCTGAATGGGAAAACTGTGTGGTATTCCACCCAGACGAAGGCCTGTCAGAAGAGGATGGAAAGAGAGTAGGCCTTTCAAACTAAGTTATTTACTCTTCTTTCTGGGGCCAGGAGAAGTAGAAGTGCTCCGTTGGGCCCTATAAGCAACATTTCCCTGCACTGAACGCTTAGCTAAGTGCTGTCTGGTGACCAAAGGTTGCCTAATTTCCTGCAAATTGGCAGCTGCTTCCCACCCACTTCCTCTTTGGATTGGGTGGAGAGTCAGCTGGCAATGTGTCAAAGAAGTTCGTGGTCAAAATCATCATGGCCTCAATATGCTGCAGACAGGAACTTAGCTTGTCACTGCAGTTTCCTGCCGAAACCCAGTTGTGCGTTAAAATCCACCCCGTTATGGAGCATGCCTGATTTTCATTCCACTAAAATCAATGGTATTAACAATGGATGATTTCTATAACAGGCAGGCAATCTATTGTGCCAGATTACCACCCAAGGAGGTAAGGACAAACATTTACCCACATATGTCTCTTGTTTCATATCAAAAGATCATCCTACAGTCCTGCCAGGAAGAAACAAAGGAGGTAGAGGTTGCGAAAAGAAGAGAAGAGTAAAAAAGGAGAGGAAAGCATGAGAGGAGAGCCTGAGAAAATCAAAAAAATAGAAAATGGGATCCAAAAGAAAGGGGATGGGAAAAGACAGAGAAAGCTTGAACTCCAAGAGGAAAGAGTGACCAGCAAAACAGAGAAGGAGAATGAAACTGAAAGGGAGAGAGCACAAAGCTGAGAGAAACAGCAGAAGAAGTAGAGCGAGAGCAAAAAGCAGAAAAGGAAGTAAGAGCAAAGCAGGAAAGAAAGGGAGAGAAAGTCTGAACTAGAAAGGAGAAGAGAAAGGGAGACGCAGAAAGAGAAACAGAAAAGTAGAAAGGAAAGTGGGTGAAGGAAAGCAAGATAGAGAAGAACACATATAAAGGAAGGAGAGAATACAGAAGAGGAAGAGAGAGATATACAGGAGGAAAGGTAAAAACAAAGCAATGTAGAGTCAAAGAGTCATGATAAGATAACTATTTTTCTAGATTTAGTATCTATATCATTAGTTACCAGTGTGTGATTTTCTTGGTGGAGTCAACTGAAGAGCATTTTGAGAAATTGTTACTTATTCCTTTTTTCAAGAATGATATCTTGTATCAGTGAGCTGAAAGGAGATATGGGTTCCAAAATACAAAAATGAAATACATTTGCTCAAAAAAGTTAGGTGTCCCCGGCCTTGTCTCTGCTCAGAATTTCTTACCAACCATGGCATAGATTGAAAAGATCCTTACATCAGTAATGACTTTATAACTGTTGTGAATGTCCATCTATGTTGCATTTTTTACAACACTCCTTACATATCCTCAGAGTGCTTTAGCAGCTGATAGAAAGCAGAGGAAAGGAAAAGGAAGAGCACAGTGTTGCAGGTTATGAAGTCAAGGAGGGAGGTAGCATGGCAGAGGTGCCAAGGGAAGGACCATACACAGGGCAGGTGCAAGGAGGCTGAATAGCGGAGTGGAAGGAGCAAGATGTAGGTTAATGTTGGAATCAACCAGAGTGTGCACATAGAGACTTAGGCCTGGAAATTACAGAGGTAAGGAGAGAGAGAGAGAGAGAGAGAGAGGCCATGGAGAGAATTCAAGGTGAGGATGGCAATCTTGAGGTCAATTCTCTGGGGCACAGGAGCTGAATGAGGACTGCGAAGATTGGGATGCAAGCTTAGTGCAGGTGAGAACATTTGCCTTGGCATTCTGAATGATTTGGCAGAGTAAGAAGAGAGAGTTGGAGAAGTCCAGCCATGTGATAAAAGTATGGATAAAAGCTCATGCAAGAAGTTTTCAGCCATAGACACACTTTTCCACTGTAAGTGGGCCTACATTGTCAACAGAGTATTGAACAGTTGACAAAGAAGCTCCTTCATGTAAACAGAACCAATAAGAATGACACAGAACTTTCACATCCGATTGAGAGAAGCCAACCTCATTAACTATAATTGGAGTCACTGAATGTAAGCTTCTCCCATGTCTTGTAAGTAACACTGCACAATCTTTCAATCTGTCTTTAGCATTTAAACTCCAAATACAAATGTTTTAATTTCTGATCAGACATTCTAAATATTTAAAATATCTTGCCTCGTACACCATTATAGAGGCAATAAGCTGCCTTTTGTTATCTCCCAATTTATATTCTTTAAATGTTTAAACAGGTTATTACTTGTTCTGTTAACCATATTGAATAAGCTTTTTGTACTCATCAAACAGACAAGTGACCTGAATTAACGTGTTCAAATGAAATGGTGGAACTGTTGAAGCATTCTGGGTTAATACCTGCATCGACCAATGTGAATTGAACTCCCACACTGAACCAGGTTCAGAAACTCCTTCAAGTCAGCTTGCAGCCACCAACATCCCCCACCACATCACCCTTCTGTGTTTTAGTGCTGCAATCCCTAAAAAAGAAAATGATTCTGCACATTTCCATTTCAAAAAAAGGTTTTTAATATTGAGCCTCCCTTCAACAATTCAGTTAAAGAATCAAACTCAGCAAATTGAAATCACACGAGTTATAAAGAATACTGATGATCAAGCAGCTTTTTAAAGCTTACTAAAAAATGCAATGAATTGACTTCACGGAAGAGAAAGACATGGTTAGTTCCACATGATGATTAGCCTGTAATCAGTTGTAACTTTAATACACAAGTATAATGTGGAGAAACATTTCTGATCGATCAGAATTAAATAGCACTGCCATAATCTTGCACAGGCCAAGCTCAGCAAAATTCTTCTGAATTTAAAGCACAAAGGATAAAGGAAAAGAATTCGACTGGGCAAATTCGAAGTCAAAAAGGGGTATGACTTTACGGGTTGTGTTGATTCTGCTATTGCAGAGCCTGGTTTAGCCTGTGCTCCTTGTTATTGTGTAGGTAAAGCACACTTCACTTGATGTATACAACCATGTATATATGCACCATTTATTAGTAATGTTTCAGGGAGATGCACAGCTCAGCAGCAATTTCCAAAATTTATTGACAAAGGACTTTTTTATGGATTCTAAAACTGCTACTATAATATGTCTGTTGGATAACCAAAAATAGTTCAATGTTGAGGGCAAGTAAAGTGAATGCTGTGTTTAAAATGGATTTATTGAGCTCATAAGAACTTTATATTTCACTCATGGATATTCCAACTTTTCCCTGTTGTACCTACCCTATTATATCTTCTATGTCTCGAGCATATATTTATTTCATAGTTCCAGAGGGAGACATAGCAAGAACTAGTAATTTCAGTATAGAGAAAAGGAAAGACTTGCATTTATATAGCAACAATTTGCATTTATATAGTGCCTTTAATGTAGTAAAACATCCAAAAGCACTCCAAAGGAGTGATACCAAACAAAATTTGACACTGAGCCACATAAGCGGATATTAGGGCAGAAAACGATAAGCTTGGTCAAAGAGATAGGTTTCAAGGAGCATCTTAAAAAGGAGAGAGAAAGCTTAGGGCTTAGGCAGCTGAAAGCACAACTCTTGAACTAAAATTGTGGATTCACAAGATGCCAGGATTGGAGGAGCGCAGAAATCTCAGAGTGTTGTAGGGCTGGCGGAGTTTACAGAAATAGGGAGGGTCAAGGCCATGGAGGGATTTGAAGACAAGGATGCGAATTCTAAAACTGGGGTGTTGCCAGACCAGCAGTCAATGTAAGTTAGCAAGCACAGGAGTGATGGATGAACGGGACCAGGTGCGAGTTAGGATTTGGGCAGCAGAGTTTTTGGATGAGCTCAAGTTTATGTAGGGTGGAAAATGGGAGGTAGGGGGAGACGGTGCCCTCGTGGTAATGTCAGTGGACTAGTAATTCAGAGGCCCAGGCTAAAGCCCATATGCGACTCAAATTGCCCTTGACAGCTGAGTGGCTTGCGAGGCTATTTCGGAGGGCAGTTAAGAGTCAACCACTAAAATAAAAGCAAAATACTGCAGATGCTGGAAATCTGAAATAAAAACAAGAAATGCTGGAACCACTCAGCAGGTCTGGCAGCATCTGTGGAAAGAGAAGCAGAGTTAACGTTTCAGGTCAGTGACCCTTCTTCGGAACTGACAAATATTAAAAATGTCACAGGTTATAAGCAAGTGAGGTGGGGGTGGGGCAAGAGATAACAAAGGAGAAGGTGTAGATTGGACAAGGCCACATAGCTGACCAAAAGGTCATGGAGCAAAGGCAAACAATATGTTAATGGTGTGTTGAAAGACAAATCATTAGTACAGTAAAGGTGTTAATGGACTGAATATTGAACAGCAGCAAGTGCAAACATGGAAAAAAACAGTGGGTAAGCAAACTGAACAAACTAAGATGAAATGAATTAAATGCAAAAAAAAAAGGTTGAAAAAAAGAAAAAAAGAAAAAAAAAGGAAAAACAACTAAAAATGAAAGTAAAATGGGGGGCTGTCATGCTCTGAAATTATTGAACTCAATGTTGAGTCCGGCAGGCTGTAGTGTGCCTAATCGGTAGATAAGATGCTGTTCCTCGAGCTTGCGTTGATGTTCACTGGAACACTGCAGCAATCCCAGGACAGAGATGTGAGCATGAGAGCAGGGGGGACTGTTGAAATGGCAAGCAACCGGAAGCTCAGGGTCCTGCCTGCGGACAGAGCGGAGGAGTTCTGCAAAGCGGTCACCCAGTCTGCGCTTGGTCTTCCGAATGTAGAGGAGACCACATTGTGAGCAGCGAATACAGTATACTACATTGAAAGAAGTACAAGTAAATCGCTGCTTCACCTGAAAGGAGTGTTTGGGGCCTGGGATAGTGAGGAGAGAGGAGGTAAATGGGCAGGTATTACACCTCCTGCGATTGCAGGGGAAGATGCCATGGGAATGGGATGAGGTGGTGGGGGCAATGGAGGAGTGGACCAGGGTGTCGCGGAGAGAACGATCCCCACGGAATGCTGACAGGGGAAGGGAGGAGAAGATGCGTTTGGTAGTGCATCCTGCTGGAGGTGGCGGAAACGGCGGAGGATGATCCTTTGGATATGGAGGCTGATGGGGTGGAAAGTGAAGACAATGGGAACCCTGTCACGGTTCTGGGAAGGAGGGGAAGGGTTGAGGGCAGAGGTACGGGAAATAGGCCGGACACGGTTGAGGGCCCTGTCAACAACAGTGGGGGGGGAATCCTCGGTTGAGGAAAAAGGTCATACCAGAAGCACCGTCATGAAAGGTAGCATCATCAGAGCAGATGCGTCGAAGACGGAGAAACTGGGAGAATGGAATGGAGTCCTTACAGGAGGTAGGGTGTGAAGAAGTGTAGTCGAGGTAGCTGTGGGAGTCGGTGGGCTTACAATGGATATTAATAGACAACCTATCCCCAGGAAACTGGAAATTGTCAGAATGACGTAGGACTATCACTGACCTCATCTCCTCTGGAGATCTTCCCCCTACAGCTTCCACCCTCATAGTCCCGCAACCACGGACAGCCCGCTTCTACCTCCTTCCCAAAATCCATAAACGGGACTGTCCCGGCAGACCCATTGTGTCAGCCTGCTCCTGCCCCGTGAACTTATTTCTTCCTGTCTTGACTCTATCTTTTCTCCGTTGGTCCAGTCTCTTCCCACCTACATCCGTGACTCTTTTGATGCCCTACGTCATTTTGGCAATTTCCAGTTTCCTGGTCCCAACTGCCTCCTCTTCACTATGGATGTCCAATCGCTCTACATCACCATCCCCGACCAGGATGGTTTGAGGGCTTTCTGCTTCTTCCTGGAACAGAGGCCCAACCAGTCCCCATCCACCACCACCCTCCTCCGCCTGGCTGAACTTGTTCTCACATTGAAGAACTTCTCCTTCAGCTCCAGGCATTTCCTTCAAGTAAAAGGTGTCGCTATGGGTACCCGCATGGGTCCTAGTTATGCCTGTCTTTTTGTGGGATATGTCGAGCATTCTTTGTTCCAGTCCTACTCAGGCCCCCTCCCCCCCAACTCTTTTTCCGGTACATTGATGACTGTATCGGTGCCTTTCAAGTGATGCCACTACCTGCTCCCGCCCCAAACTGGAAAACTTTATCAACTTTGCTTCCAATTTCCACCCTTCTCTCACCTTTACATGGTCCATCTCTGACACTTCCCTTCCCTTCCTCGACTTCTCTGTCTCCATCTCCGGGGATAGGTTGTCTATTAATATCCATTGTAAGCCCAACGACTCCCACAGCTACCTCGACTACACTTCTTCACACCCTACCTCCTGCAAGGATTCCATTCCATTCTCCCAGTTTCTCCGTCTTCGACGTATCTGCTCTGATGATGCTGCCTTCCATGATGGTGCTTCTGATATGACCTCCTTTTTCCTCAACCGAGGATTCCCCCCCCACTGTTGTTGACAGTGTCCGGCCCATTTCTCCTACCTCTTCCCTCAACCCTTCCCCTCCCTCCCAGAACCATGATAGGGGTCCCCTTGTCCTCACTTTCCACCCCATCAGCCTCCATATCCAAAGGATTATCCTCCGCCATTTCCACCACCTCCAGCGTGATGCCACTACCAAAACGCATCTTCCCCTCCCTTCCCCTGTCAGCATTCCGAAGGGATCGTTCCCTCCGCGACACCCTGGTCCACTCCTCCATTACCCCCACCACCTCGTCCCCGTCCCATGGCACCTTCCTTGCAATCACAGGAAGTGTAATACCTGCCCATTTACCTCCTCTCTCCTCACTATCCCAGGCCCCAAACACTCCTTTCAAGTGAAGCAGTGATTTACTTGTACTTCTTTCAATGTAGTATACTGTATTCGCTGCTCACAATGTGGTCTCCCCTACATTGGGAAGACCAAGCGCAGACTGGGTGATCGCTTTGCGGAACACCTTCGCTCAGTTCGCAAGCAGGACCCTAAGCTTCCGGTTGCTTGCCATTTCAACACTCCCCCCTGCTCTCATGCTCACATCTCTGTCCTGGGATTGCTGCAGTGTTCCAGTGAACATCAACGCAAGCTCGAGGAACAGCATCTCATCTACCGATTAGGCACACTACAGCCTGCCGGACTGAACATTGAGTTCAATAATTTCAGAGCATGACAGCCCCCCATTTTACTTTCATTTTTAGTTCTTTTTTCTTTTTTTCTTTTTTACATTTTTTACAACCCTTTTTTTTGCATTTATTTCATTTCATCTTAGTTTGTTCAGTTTGCTTACCCACTGTTTTTTTCCATGTTTGCACTTGCTGCTGTTCAAATTCAGTCCGTTAACACCTTTTCTGTACTAATGCTTTGTCTTTCAACACACCATTAACATATTGTTTGCCTTCGCTCCATGACCTTTTGGTCAGCTATGTGGCCTTGTCCAATCTACACCTTCTCCTTTGTTATCTCTTGCCCCACCCCCACCTCACTTGCTTATAACCTGTAACATTTTTAATATTTGTCACTTCCGAAGAAGGGTCACTGACCTGAAGCGTTAACTCTGCTTCTCTTTCCACAGATGCTGCCAGACCTGCTGAGTGGTTCCAGCATTTCTTGTTTTTATTTCTAAGAGTCAACCACATTGCTTTGGGTCTGGAGTCACATATAGGCCAGATCAGGTAAGGATGGCAGATTTCCTTCCCTAAAGGACATTAATGAACCAGATGGGTCTTTATGACAATTGCTGATAGATTCACAGCACCATTGCCAAGACTAGCTTTCAATTCCAGATTTTTATTAATTAATTGAATTTAAATTTCACCAGCTGCCATGATAGGATTTGAACCAGTGTCCCGACAGCATTAACCTGGGACTTAAACCTGTTCTCACCTCCCACCCACACACATGCTTTTTATCAGGAGTCGCTCTTTTTTTCTGTAACCCAGGGGTGCTGAGCACAACTACAACACTTGAAATGTCACCCTGCTTGACATTGCTAACTCAGCACAGATGAACAATTGATTCCAGGAACTGGGTATGTGGTCTTATGCTTTAATGCACAAATGTGCAAACAGCTGGCTTTATAGTTCACTTACTTGGGCCACACATAAGCAATTTAAATACAAAACAGGGAGTGACCTTGCTGAATTACAAACTCATTTTGTGTAATTAAATTCATACAAAAGACCCAGCTGAGTTACAATGGATTGAGAATGCTTCCACCAATGACGAAGTAATCTTCAACAAAGACGTTTGCAAAATGTCAGACCCACAACAACTAAACCATGTTCATGCTTCTCATCTGTCAACATTTGTACTGACATCAGCATCTCTCGGCTTCTATTCGCTGTCAGCATGATGTTGATGAATATCACATGACTGCCACTCTGGCTTAAAGTCAGTCCCCCTGGCAGGTCAGTATCAAAAAAAGCAGTAGTGATGGCAATCACAAATCATAAATACTGCTTTAGCCAATGCGTTCAGCAGTTTGCAAACCAATGGACTTCAACCTGATCCCTACAGACTGGGATCTCAGTGTAAATATAGCACTAGATATCTGCAACAATTTAATAATGTCACATTTCCAGGACATAGTACATTTAATGTTGGGTATTTTAAGCAAGGTGCATTCCCTGAAGATTTTTTTTTTAAATGCGCCGAGAAAAAAGATGGTTCATACGCTATTTGAAATTTGTTTTCTGCAAAAACCAAACCATAAGCAATTGGTTCACTTATCCAGGTAATTGAAAAACATCTCACACCCATGATGCTGGGAAGTCCTTTTGTTGTCAAGCCATCAGTGAACATAAGGGGGACAAAAAGACACAGGGAGTTGAGTTTTTTGGAATGATGAGATTGTGAGGGAAGTTAGGCTATGAATGCTTTCACTCAGGTGAATAGAATGGAAATGCTAGAGAAAAGTTAGAAGCTAGTTCCCACTGATGTCAGTTAATGTGGCATGTTTTATTTTGTATTAATACATGCAGATAAATTAACGGTCTCAAGTTTATGCTGGGCAGCCATGAAAGGATTGGAATATTCAAGTCCAGAGGTAACAAAGGTAGGGAGTCGGGTGATGTTATGGAGGTGGAAATAGGAGGCCCTGGGTTGGAGAGGATATGCAGTCAGAAGATCAACTGAAACAGGATGCCAAGGTTGTGAAAGGTTGTCACACTTAGACTCTCTGAACTAAATGTGGAAAAAGTCAGCCAAGGGTCACACCTGTCTTGGCTATCCAAAGTTGAAAATTTCAGAGAAGGATGCAATCCTTTGATTTAGAAAGTGCACTACGGCATACGCATAGATCTTGAATGGCTCGCATCACTAAGAAATACTCAAGAATGATCCAAGGTGAGTCTTTTCCAATTTCCTCACCCTTTATGGGGAAGTACCAGGTCCTGTACTTTCTGAAGGGTTTGAACATGTATTCATGTCCACGTCATTCTGCAATCTGCTCCACAATCAGTCAGTTCGTTTGGGTTATACCTCTACCGGAGGGAAGAGAAAACATTTTTTTCCCCCACTGTGTTAGTTACTGTTGAACACTTCAAGATATTAAGGACTGGAAATAATCAAAGTAAAAAGATGTATTAATGAGTAATGCACTTGATTGGATTCAGATACTCCCTTTGCCAAATGTCTAAATTAATCTTTACCTTCATTATTCACTAATTCATTCGTTATGGCCTAATTTGTTTCTTAATTTATTTTACAATCATATTGGCAAATACTTACAGCTGTAGACAATATAATTAAAATACTGCTTCAGCATTACTGCACTGATTAGTGATATGGAGCAACACTCTGTAACTTACTATATTTATCAATGACGTCTTCTTTTTGCAATCAGAAAATCAGGCGTTCAAGACAGATTTATCTTCCTGACAACAGACATATTTATGTGCACTCAGGTTACAGCTTAATTTGGTTATGTTCTAAATTCAAAGGAATAAATGAGCTCAATCAGATCGCACATTATTAACCACAGGGCCAATTAATCCATTGAACCTAATAATCCATCACAATATCTCTAAACAAGAGAATTAGCTTAGCAAATTTGAGCCCTTTGTACGTCACATGGATAGTATACCAAATGTCAGGTGATAGATTTGCTGTTTTGGGAAACAGTTGGTTAAAGGTCGTTTGCTTAGAAATGGATTAATTTCCTACACATAATGGTTTTTGGGGGAGATGCAGGAGGGAAGCGGTCAGGGAAGATAGGATTGTTTCAGGCTTTATAGCAATGCTTCCGATACAATTACGAACATATGAATTAGGAGCAGGAGTAGGCCACTCGGCCCTTCGAGCCTGCTCTGCCATTCAATAGGTTTATGGCTGAACTGATTACTCTACATTTCCACCCACCCCCGATAACCTTCCACCCTTTTGCTTATACAAACATACAAATTCTGGATGATTATCATGACTATGCTATTGTTTGAGCAGATTTGGCATTATCTCTTGTCTAGTACCAGATGATGGAGTAGGTCCAATCATATATTGATCACCCAATTGTATGTGTAGCCATCATCAACAATGAGGTAATGATTTCAGCTCATAGGTTAGTAGAACTGAACCAATTTGGTTGGCAATTTGATTTAGTGTGTATGCTTTTAATGATGTTTGATGAGTGGCTTTGATGAGATATAAATAAAATTGCATTTGCCGTGGAATTTTTTTTTAGAGATTTATTTTACATTGCACATGTAAGCGCAAAGGAAATAATAGGAATGTTCACTTTCAGGAATGATTAATTCAATCACAGGAACAAAATTAAAAAGATTAGAATTATTAAAAATTTGTTCTTTAGATGAAAAGGAGACACCACAACTTTGGATGAAGAAAACATTGTTTTTAGCTATGCCTTTTCAACATTACAAAAGGCCATTGTACAATAATTACAGGATTATGTACACATTTGGAAAAGTACACATTCATGTGCTGGGATTTTCCCTTACACAGCATTATCACATCCACTAATATTAAAAACACAATAAATATGACGATACTCTTCAATTTACCCTTACAACTATTTTTACTTGAAAGATCAAGATGATTTCGGCGATGAAATCTCAAGCCATCCTTAGCACAAATGTCACTTTCTGAATGAACCAGATACACTTGCAGATAGGCTATAATTGCAACTCCAGATTATGAAGCACACCCATCAAATGGCAGGCAGAATTTTTTCCATCTGAGCTGAAATCCAATTAAATGTAACTTTGCAGATCAATAACTTTTAAATTTCTACAACAAACAAAGGGTTCACACCTTCATAAGGATGGCTAAATCAGGATTCAGCACAATTAAGTATTAGGAACAGTTTGGAAGATCCAAACTTCATTTGACTGTAGAGGCTCACTTTGAAAAGGTGCTATGTCTTATCTCCGCTTAACATAGATGAAGCTTTTTGAAGTACAGACAATAGCCACTGTTTTGATATCTGATCATAAACCTGATGGAGGGACCACTTCCAAGAGGCTGCCGATTCTACTCAAGAGACTAACAAAAATAGGCATATATTGAGCTTTTGCACTGGACTACCATGGTCTGGACAATATTGCAGTGGTGACAGGAATCCCTCTGTATACTAAGCTACATATTCATAGCTCTCAGTTGTCTTGTTTAAATCAGGATACCCCAACATTAAATAGCACCACTGAGGAAAACATTCCATCCAAATCTTTGCTACCTCTAGTCAGATGAGACATTAGACTGGGGCTTCGTCTGTCCTCCAAGGTAAACATAAAAGATCGCAGGGAACGATTTAAAGAAAAGCAGGAGAGTTCTCCCAGGTGCCCTGGCAATAATCATCCCTCAACCAACATCATTAAAACAAAATAAACTACCTAATCAAAATCACATCGCTGTTTGTGGGAGCTTGTGGTGCTCATATTGATTGTTGTGTTTCCTACATTACAACAGTGACTGCATTGCAAAAGTACTTCATTGGTTGAAAAGCAATTTGTGAATTCCTGAGGTCATGAAAAGTGCTATGTAAATGCAATTATTTATTTTTATATAAACTGCATCATCTCCCAGGTGAAGACTCAAACTTTACTCTTCAAATGCACCACAGATTGAGAGATATCTATATATTTATTTATTGAAATGGAATTTTCCTTTGTCATTATGGCTACAACAATGCATAACACAGCACTTTCTTCATTTCCCATTTGTGACGATCTTAAATTTAGATTGGGTAGGAAAGAAGACAATATTGCCAACATTTAGTTACCATCTTGTTAGAATGTCTGGGGAATTGCTGACAAAGCTGGCAGGATCCAAGGTTAATTCCCTACAGCAGGAATGTAGTTATCAATTGTAACATATTAATGTAAAGGTGGGTTCCAAGTGGATGGGGATTGCAGGCACAAAACTCAGAAGTCACCGTGTCAGACTTTCCAATTTCAACTTGGTTGAGGCAATAAATTGACTTCTGAGTTTCACACTTCCAACTGCATCTGGATGACACAACCCGAAGTCCACTATTTAAAGATCCAAAACAGAAATGAAATTTGAAGGAACCAGGAGGTGTTTAGGATGGATGCAGAGAGAGCTATGGCAGCACCCAGGTTTCATGGTGCTTCCTTGGAATTACAGCTGGGTGTAGTCAGGGGCAGGAAGGACATATTTTATATATTACATTATATTTGTTGATTCACCTATGTCCTGTGCTGTAAACGACCCATCACTTTCACTCCATCTTGCCAAGCATACTCCATCACATTACTCTTCACACCCATTTAAGTTTCATCTGCACCCAGCCTGCAAATTCTGTGCACTATCTCATCTCCACATGTATCCATGAAGCACTGTTACTCACCCTAATCCTTGTGCAATATGATGCACGTGTCTAAATGTCGCCTTTACCAAACGCACTGCGTTCATCGGGTGACACCTCACCTTCACTCATTCCCAGGTCTGTTTTTGTGCCCCTTGTAGGAGAAGGGAGAGCAAAATGCAAGGGAGAAAGACAGGACTAGAAGTGGACTACCACAAATAGTCCAGCTCACTGATACAGAGGAGGATTACTTGGAGATAAGTGGCACATCTGCATCCTTCCGATTGGAAATGAAGAGACAGGGATAACTGTTGACGGAATTACAAATATTTCTGCCACACATATGCTCACTTTATTTAATCAATAACAAAATTATGAAAAGACTGATTAGGGTGATTGTCAAGATTATTACTTTGCCACAATTAATTCATATCTTCCAGGGCCTTCACATTGTAGCAAGATGCAGGCCATCCAAGGAGACCAAATGTAATATTTCTCAGTTCACGGATGACACAAACTAGGTGGGAATGTCACTTGTGACAAATATGCAAAGAGGCTTCAAGGGGATTTGGACAGATTTAGTGAGTGGGCAAGAACATGGCAGATGGAATATAATGTGGAAAAATGTGAGGTTATCCATTTTGGTAGGAGGAATAGATGTGCAGAGTATTTCTTAAATGGTAAGAGATTAGAAAGTGTAGATGTACAGAGGGAACTGGGTGTCCTTGTCAGTAAGCTACTAAAAGCTATCATGAAGGTGCAGCAAGCAATTAGGAAGGCTTATGGTATGTTAGCCTTTATCGCAAGAGGATTTGAGTACAGGAGTAGTGAAGTCTTGTTTCAATTGTATAGAACCTTGGTTAGACCGCACCCAGAGTACTGTGTGCAGTTTTGGTCCCCTTAACTCAGGAAAGAGATTATTGCCATAGAGGGAGTGCAACGAAGGTTCACCAGACTTGTTCTCGGGATGGTGGGATTGTCCTGTGAAGAAGAATGGGGAAACTGGGCCTGTATTCTCTCGAGTTTCGAAGAATAAAAGGTGATCTCATTGAAACCTACAAAATACTTAAAGGGATAGACAGGGTAGATGCAGCTAAGATGTTTACCCGAGTTCAGGAGTCTAGAACCAGGGGGCACAATTTCAAAATAAGGGGGAAGACAATTAGGACCGAGATGAGGAGACTCAGAGGGCATTGGCCAAAAGCATCTCAGCAGTTAGGACAGGGATCTGAGCAGCCTGCCTCTGCTGAAGCCCCACACGATGCACCACAAAGATGTGGTGGGAAACTTAAGGTAAATAAATTGTAACTGACCTAGAGTATGCACATGGGTGTTTGACAAAAATGTTAAGTTTCCTTTTTTCAAAAAGCCATATAAAATGTCTTGATTAGCAGTGCTTCCACATTATGGTTATTATGCATTCCAAATGCCAACTTGCCCTATCACTTACTTCATGATGAATGTCAATACGTGACAGGACCCATTGGGTGGATGCATGTTTGAAGGACTGTTTTGTGCAACGAAGGAGGAACGCACATTGATATTGGTGGTGGGTTTCATTTATTATTTGTTCCAGTCTTAATAATTAACTGAACCTTCAAGCTATTACAGCATCCCTGGCATCCCAGGCAGCACTATACATGGCTGGTCTGGCAATGATCGTCTCGACTTCATATTCCTCCTCCTCCTCTTTTTCTTCAACGTTCTCCTCATCAGAAGATACCTGATGAATGCCTTTGTCCTCCACCTGTATTCCTCTCCAATGCGCAATGTTGACTCTGAACCCCATGAAGTCTCATAGAATCATGTCAAACACATGGGATTAATGGAGGATTGGAAAAAAATGGGTGGTTGATGGTCAGCAGACTCGGTGGGCTGAAGGGCCTGTTTCAGTGCTGTATCTCTCTATGACTCGATGACTCTATGGGCATTTCTGATGAAAGGTTACAGACCTGAAACGTTAACTCTGCTTCACTTTCCACAGATGCTGTCAGACCTGCTGAGTATTTCCAGCATTTTCTGTTTTTATTTCAGATTTCCAGCATCTGCAGTATTTTGTTTTTATTCCAGCACAAAGGAAGATAGAGGTGGTGATTGGAGGCCAATCATCTCAGCCCCAGGACACCACTGCAGGAGCTCCTCAGGGTAGTGTCCTAGGCCCAACCATCTTCATTTGCTTCAGCAATGACCTTCCCTCCAACGTAAGGTCAGAAGTGGGGATGTTCATTGATGATTGAAGAGTGTGCAGTACCATCTGCAACTCCTCAGATAATGAAGCAGTCTGTGATTGCATGCAGCAAGACCTGGACCACATCCAGGCTTGGGCTGATAAGTGGCAACTAACACTGGCGCCACACAAGTGCCAGGCAATGACCATCTCCAACAAGAGAGAATTGAACCACCTCCCCTTGACATTCAATGGCATTACCATCGCTGAATGCTAAAGAGCAGATTTGAGGCTGGGAATTCTTTGGCGAATAACTCATCTTCTGACTCCCCAAAGCCTGGCCAATACCTACAAGGCACAAGTCAGGATGTGATGGAATACTCTCCACTTGCTTGGATGGGTGCAGTTCTGGCAACACTCAAAAAAAGCTTGACAACATCCAGGGCAAAGCAGCTCACCTGATTGGCAGCCCATCCACGATCTTAAACATTCATTCCTTCCAACACCGATGCACATTGGCAGCAGTGTGTACCATATAGAAGATGCACTGCAGCAACTCGCCAAGGCTTCTTCGATAGCACCTTCCAAACCTGCGACCTCTACCACCTAGAAGGGCAAGGGCAGTGGATGCATGAGAACACCACCACCTGCAGGTTCCCCTCCAAGTCACACACCATCCTGAATTGGAACTATATCGCCATTCCTTCACTGTTGCTGGAACTCCCTACCTAACAGCACTGTGGGTGTACTTACACTATATGGACTGCATCAATTCAAGAAGGCAACTCACCACCACCTTCTCATGGGCTATTAGAGAATTAGGGATGGGTAATAATTTCTGGGCCCCCCCCCCACACAAACCCCCAGCGACACCCACATCCCCCATGAACAAATAAAAAAAGAATGCAACACATCATAGAAACATAGAAAATAGGAGCAGGAGTAGGCCATTCGGCCCTTCAAACCTGCTCTGCCATTCATGATGATCATGGCTGATCATCCAACTCAGTAATCTGTTCCCGCTTTCGCCCCTTACCTTTTGATCCCTTTAGACCCAAGAGCTATATTGACTCCTTCTTGAAACCATACAATATTTTGGCCTCTATTGCTTTCTTGGGTAGTGAATTCCACAGGCTCGCCACTCTCTGGGTGAAGAAATTTCTCCACATCTCAGTCCTGAAAGGTTTACCCCGTATCCTTAGACTATGACCCCTAGTTCTGGACTCCCCCACCATCGGGAACATCCTTCTTGCATCTACCCTGTCAAGTCTTGTTAGAATTTTATAGGTTTCTATGAGATCCCCCTCACTCTTCTGAACTCCAGTGAATATAATCCTAACCGACTCAATCTCTCCTTATACGTCAGTCCCGCCATCCCAGGAATCAGATTCGTAAACCTTCGCTGCACTCCCTCTTTAGCAAGAACATCCTTCCTCAGATAAAGAGACCAAAACTGCACACAATATTCCAGGTATGACCTCACCAAGGCCCTGTATAATTGCAGCAAGACATCCCTGCTTCTGTACTCGAATCTTCTCGTTATGAAGGCCAACATATCATTTGCCTTTTTTACCGCCTATTGCACCTGCATGCTTACCTTCAGCAACTAGTGTATGAAAACACCCAGGTCTCACTGCATATTCCCCTCTCTCAGTTTATAGCCGTTCAGATAATAATCTGCCTTCCTGTTTTTGCTACCAAAGTGGATAACCACACATTTATCCACATTATACTGCATCTGCCATGCATTAGCCCACTCACTCAACTTGTCCAAATCACCCTGAAGCCTCTCTGCATCCTCCTCACAACTCATCCTCCCACCCAGTTTTGTGCCATGTGCAAATTTGGAGATATTACATTTAGTTCCCTCATCTAAATCATTAAGGTATATTGTGAATAGCTGGGGTCCTAGCACCGATCCCTGTGGTACCCCACTAGTCATTCCGAAAAAGACCCATTTATCCCTACTCTTTGTTTCCTGTCCACCAACCAAATTTCCATCCATCGTAATACACTACCCCCAATCCCATTCGCTTTAATTTTACACGCTAATCTCTTATGTGAGACTTTGTCGAAAGCCTTCTGAAAGTACAAATAAACCACATCCACTGGCTCCCCCTCATCAACTCTACTAGTTACATACTCGAAGAATTCTAGTAGATTTGTCAAGCATGATTTCCCTTTCGTAAATCCATGCTGACTCTGCCCGATTCTACCACTGTTCTCTAAGTGCTCTGCTATAAAATCTTTGATAGTGGACTCTAGAATTTTCCCCACTACTGACGTCAGGCTGACTGGTCTATAATTCCCTGCTTTCTCTCTACCTCCCTTTTTAAATAGTGAGGTTACATTAGCTACCCTCCAATCTGTAGGAACTCGTCCAGAGTCTATAGAATCTTGGAAGATGATCACCAATGCATCCACTATTTCTAGGGCTACTTCTTTAAGTACTCTGGGATGCATACCATCAGGCCCTGGGGATTTATTGGCCTTCAATCCCATCAATTTCCCCAACACCATTTCTCTACTAATACTGATTTCTTTCCGTTCCTCTCTCTCACTAAGCCCTGTGTTTCCCAACATTTCAGGTATGATATTTGTGTCCTCCTTTGTGAAGAGAGAACCAAAGTATGCATTTAGTAGGTCAGCCATTTCTTTATATCCCCAAAATAAATTCCCCTGTTTCTGACTGTAAGGGACCTACATTTGGACTAATCTTTTTCTCTTCACATACCTATAGAAACTTTTACAGTCAGTTTTTATGTTCATTATCATTATCATTCACATCACTATCATTCTGGACATACTGGCTGGCAAGTAGTTGAGGGAACCTCCAGACCTAATTAGGCACGTAAAGTGCATCTTCAACATGCTGATGGCTTACTCTAGAACACACCTCGTGGTCATATGGCTCTCATTCCTGATTGCTATGGCTGTCTTCTAGCAAGCGGATTCGAGTACAGGAACAGGAATGTCTTGCTGCAATTATACAGGGCTTGATGAGGCCACACCTGGAGTATTATGTGCAGTTTTGGCCTATAGAATTCGCTACCACAGAAAGCAGCTGAGGCCTAAACATTGTACATTTTCAAGAAAGAGTTAGATGTAGCTCTTGGGTCTCAAGGGATCAAAGGATATGGGGCGAAAGTGCTACTGAGTTGAATGATCCGCCATGATCAAAATGAATGGCAGAGCAGGCTCGAAGGGCTGAATGGCCTACTCCTGCTCCTATTTTCTATGTTTCTATGTCTTTGGATTGCCACATGAGTATAATAAATGATACCTGTGGAAAGTCAGACAGAGAGGCAAATGTGTGTGCACACTCATTCTGGCTATGGTCGTTGCATGGACAGTTTCCATAAGTCGACACTCTGGCATGCACACTTATGTGGAACTAACTCTGAGACCCTTGATATGTCTCAGGTGGCACACTGGAAGGAACCAGATGTGAAGAAATTCTCTGCAGTGGTGATCCTGACAGTGGCTGGCAATGCACGACCATCAGATCCGGAAGGGAGCATCTTTTCTTGAGGTCGACTGCTGTTATCTGCAACCACCTATGTCAACCTGAGCCAGTGGAAGCACTGTACTTCAAATGGGTCAAGGAAGCTGAACCTCTGTTGCACGACCCTGTCATGTGGTTAGTGCTTTCTGTGACCTTGGCCCCTCTATTGGTCTCCTCTCCCCTGTGCTCCACCCCTCCCCTGTGCTCTACCTCTCTCCCCTGTGCTCCACCTCTCCCCTGCTATCCTGCTGGTGTCTGTTTAAAACACTCTAAACATCTCAAACAAATATTCTGACAAATGTTTAGCAGAGAGAGAATCGACAAAGCAACTGTAGTCTGTGAGTCTTTATTGAGACTGGATAATCTGAAATTTAAAGATCCTTATGAAGTGCAGCTCAAACCCACCTCCTTTTCACTGGTGAGCCCCAATTAAACCCGTGCTGAAGATGTTATACCCAAAGGGATGTTAAAATTATTTGAAAATCCCCT